>NC_053026.1:490163938-490836518 GCF_003073215.2 Triticum urartu | reverse complement strand
ATGGTAGAGCTAAATCGTACTCATCGTGACTGTGTGACGCACAAGGCAGGGGCTCGAATCCGTCGAAGATCAAGTCTCCGTGGATATCGGCCGTGTAGTTTAAGCTTCCAAACCTGACCTGGTGGCCAAGGGCGTAACTTTCGATCTGCTCCAGATGGCCAAGTGAGTTGGCCCGCAGTGCGAAGCCACCGAACACAAAGAGCTGTCCGGGGAGAAATGTCTCTCCCTGGACTGCATCTCTATTGATGATCGTAGGATCCATCAAGCCTAACGGCGACGACACAGAGGAACTCCCAATGAAAGCACCAATGTCGGTGTCAAAACCGGTGGATCTCGGGTAGGGGGTCCCGAACTGTGCGTCTAAGGCAGATGGTAATAGGAGGTAGGGGACACGATGTTTTACCTAGGTTCGGGCCCTCTCAATGGAGGTAAAACCCTACGTCCTGCTTGATTTATTCTTGATGATATGAGTATTACAAGAGTTGATCTACCACGAGATCGGAGAGGCTAAACCCTAAAAGCTAGCCTATGGTATGATTGTTGTCGTCCTACGGACTAAAACCCTCCGGTTTATATAGACACCGGAGGGGGCTAGGGTTACACAAGGTCGGTTACAAAGGAGGAGATATACATATACGTATTGCCTAGCTTGCCTTCCACGCCAAGTAGAGTCCCATCCGGACACGAGACGAAGTCTTCAATCTTGTATCTTCATAGTCCAACAGTCCGGCCAAAGGATAGAGTCCGGCTATCCGGAGACCCCCTAATCCCGGACTCCCTCAGGTGCCATCTAGTTGATTCATTTACCCCTTTCATTTTATTTTATTTTATTGACATCATTCATCAAAATTTCAATGATATTTAAATCTCATGTTTAATAACTATCTATACTAGATGAAACCCCGCGCATTGCTGCAGGAATCGATTGAATATATGTTGATGATATTTAGCTGTCATGATCATTAGAACTCCACATATGTATAACCATCACCACTAATGTCTAGTTAGAAATTTTTAATAGACACAAATAATCATCCAATAATTTGAAATGCGTCAACCACAAAATTACCATCTTTATTTTACAACTACATATGACAGAACATGTGGAATGTACTTAATAAGAATAATGATATATCTTATGGATATAGTATAATGTAAAAAACAAGTGAAACAATTTTTTACATTAAAACTAACCAAAACTTGTTTTGGCTGTGAAGCACAACACATCCTAACGAATCAAAAAGTAGTCATAACACCAAATTAGCACAAAGCATGTCCAACAAATCAGTGGAAAAAGTCCTCACCTTAGTCATGGGGTATATCACGGACAAATGAAGGATGATTTCACTTTACCACATTTCACATGATCACTACTCGTGGCCATCAATGTTAATAGTGTTAATTGTATCTGAAGTGCTTGTGATGTATTCCCTCTGCATGGATACAAATTAACTAATCTTGAATTTAGTTGCGAAACCAATGAAAGTTAAAGAAATTATAAGATGTGAACATTAAGCCATAGCACTGATAGGAAACAATCCTTAAAATCCAGCTCTGATCTCAGCTTCTTCGACCAGTTCTTGGATAAGCAAGAGCCCAACATGTATATTTATCTTTATTGCCAACATGGTGCATTTTTGCCAACGCATGAAGTTGACTAAGAAAACAAAACCTCTATATGAAAGGTCATAAAATAGATGAGTGCAACTATAATTTTGTATACCTTCTCCAAATGGTCAGTATGCAGCAGATAAGAAAAAATGTATAGAAATGTGCGACAATAATTTTGTATACCTTCTCCAAATGGTCAGTATGCCACAGATAAGAAAAAATGTATAGAAATGCAAAATCAAGATCTGTTACGGCAATTAATTAACAACAATGTTAACATAAAAAGGAAGAAACAATATGTACTGCATGAAATAACTTACTTGGTCACATTAGCAAATCATCTCATGAATCAGTTAATAGACCTCAAATGTCTCAGAGAAAAATAGTATGTAAAATCTTTAAGATGTGCATATACTGAAATCTGATGCTTCTGTATCGAAACTATGCAAATGCATAACAATCTTTAAGGAAGGGTACCTGCGCACATGTTCAATGGAGTAAATTGCAAATTGCATACTGTTAGTAAAGCATAGTTCCAAATTCAGAGAGGAAATGAATGGCATCTCATACTAGAATAATAGACCGACAACAAAGGCAACTACTAAGTCTTTGTAGGTTCATGCCATTGCATATCAGTAGTTGGTGAAAAAAGCATGAGGAAAACAAAGACATGTTAGCAATAACAAATGTATAACCAGAAAAGAAATCAGCTACCTTATGCCCAACAGTGTTGTGCAAACAGTCAATGTAGGAGAATGCAGAGTTGATATCCTGGAACAGTGAGTGTCAGAGGTGACAGCGCGGATGCGCAAATAGTGTGGAGGGACTGGGTAATTAACCAAAAGCATGCATGCAACATCAGTGAAATCGAGGAGCCGGGCGAAGCTAATGTGGGGCACCGAGAAGAAGCTGCGAGTGTGTGTGACACATTGCAGGCAGAGGCACCGTGGCCGGCGAGGATGAATTGGGTACCATAGAGGCACTACGGGAGGGCGGCGGCACCGTCCAGGCGAGGTGTGGTAGTGCAGGCGCACAGCATCAAGCTTCGTCTTGGCATGGTCCTGGCGATGAGTTCGCGAGCTGGATTTTGGAACCGATGGCTCGATTATGAATAGGAGTATGAGATGTAGATCAAACAGCCTCTTCAGTTAACTGATTCAGAAGAGGAAGAGGAAGAGGATCTTAAAATCTTTAAGATGAGATGTAGATCTTCTGACAATTTTGTTATCAGATCTTCTGACGGATTTGGCCTCTTTGACTACCTCTTCGGTTATGGAAGTCAGAAGATCGAACGACCTGGTGTATTGATTCGTTTCTAATGCGTGGAGGAGGAGAATCAAGAAGCGCTTGACTGACTACCTAGTAGGAGATGAAGAGAACATCGATGGGAAACTCCTGTACGTCGGGTCCGATCTAAGACTACCCACAGTGGGAGTTGAAGGAAATATGCCCTAGAGGCAATAATAAATTTATTATTTATTTCCTCATATCATGATAAATGTTTATTATTCATGCTAGAATTGTATTAACCGGAAACATAATACAAGTGTGAATACATAGACAAACAAAGTGTCACTAGTATGCCTCTACTTTACTAGCTCGTTGATCAAAGATGGTTGAGTTTCCTAGACATAGACATGAGTTGTCATTTGATCAACGGGATCACATCATTAGGAGAATGATGTGATTGACTTGACCCATTCCGTTAGCTTAGCACTTGATCGTTTAGTTTACTGCTATTGCTTTCTTCATGACTTATACATGTTCGTATGACTATGAGATTATGCAACTCCCGAATACCGTAGGAACACTTTGTGTGCTACCAAGCATCACAACGTAACTGGGTGATTATAAAGGTGCTCTACAGGTGTCTCCGATGGTATTCATGGAGTTGACATAGATCAAGAATAGGATTTGTCACTCTGATTGTCGGAGAGGTGTCTCTGGGCCCTCTCGGTAATGCACATCACTATAAGCCTTGCAAGCAATGTGACTAATGAGTTAGTTGCGGGATGATGCATTACGGAATGAGTAAAGAGACTTGCCGGTAACGATATTGAGCTAGGTATTGAGATACCGACGATCGAATCTCGAGCAAGTAACATACCGATGACAAAGGGAACAACGTATGTTGTTATGCGGTTTGAGCGATAAAGATCTTCGTAGAATATGTAGGAACCAATATGACCATCCAGGTTCCGCTATTGGTTATTGACCGGAGACATGTCTCAGTCATGTCTACATAGTTCTCGAACCCGTAGGGTCCGCACGCTTAAAGTTCTGTGACGATCGGTATTATGAGTTTATATGTTTTGATGTACCGAAGGTAGTTCGGAGTCCCGGATATTATCACCGACAAGACGAGGAGTCTCGAAATGGTTGAGACATAAAGATTGATATATTGGAAGCCTACATTTGGACATCGGAAGAGTTCTGGGTGAAATTGGGATTTTACCGGAGTGCCGGAGGGGTTACCGAAACCCCCCGGGAGTTAATGGGCCTTGTTGGGCCCTAGTGAAGAGATAGAGGGGTCGTCCAGGGCAGGTCGTGCGCCACCTCCCCCTCTGGTCCGAATTGGACTAGGAGGGGGCGTCGCCCCCCTTTCCTTCTCCCTCTCCCCTTCCTTTCCCCTCCCAGTAGGAGTGGGAAAGAGGGGAGTCCTACTCCTACTAGGAGGAGGACTCCTCCTCCTGACGCGCCCTACAGGGCCGGCCGGCCTCCCTCCTTGATTCTTTATATACGGGGTCAAGGGGCACCCTAGAACACAAGTTGATCATTGATCTCTCCCAGCCGTGTGCGGTGCCTCCCTCCACCATAATCCACCTCGGTCATAGTGTAGCGGTGCTTAGGCGAAGCCCTGCGACGGTAGCTTCATCAACGTCGTCACCACTCTGTCGTGCTGACGAAACTCTCCCTCAAGCTCTACTAGATCGTGAGTTCGCGGGATGTCACCGAGCTGAACCTGTGCTGAATGCGGAGGTGTCGTACGTTTGGTATTGAGGATCGGTCGATCGTGAAGACGTACGACTACATCAACCGCGTTGTCATAACGCTTCCGCTTAATGGTCTATGAGGGTACGTGGACGACACTCTTCCCTCTCATTGCTATGCATCACCATGATCTTGCGTGTGCGTAGGAAATTCTTGGAATTACTACGTTCCCCAACAATGGTATCAGAGCCAGGTTTATGCGTAGATGTTATATGCACGAGTAGAACACAAGTGAGTTGTGGGCGATACGAGTCATATTGCTTACCAGGATGTCATACTTTGGTTCGGTGGTATTGTTGGATGAAGCGGCCCGGACCGACATTACGTGTACGCTTACGCGAGACTGGTTCTACCGACGTGCTTTGCACATAGGTGGCTGGAGGGTGTCAGTTTCTCCAACTTTAGTTGAACCAAGTGTGGCTACGCCCGGTCCTTGAGAAGGTTAAAACGGCACTAACTTGACGAACTATCGTTGTGGTTTTGATGCGTAGGTAAGAACGGTTCTTGCTTAGCCCGTAGCAGCCACGTAAAACTTGCAACAACAAAGTACATGACCTCTAACTTGTTTTTGCAGGGCATGTTGTGATGTGATATGGTCAAGACACGATGCTATATTTATTGTATGAGATGATCATGTTTTGTAATGGAGTTATCGGCAATTGGCAGGAGCCATATGGTTGTCGCTTTATTGTATGCAATGCAATCGCCCTGTAATTGCTTTACTTTATCACTAAGCGGTAGCGATAGTCGTAGAAGCAATAGATGGCGTGAAAGGATCGAGAAGAGGTGTCTAGAGGGGGGTGATTAGACACTAAGTACCAAAAGTTGCAGTTTTTAATTTCTTTAAGTTGAAGTGTAGTTTTGGCACAAGTTTAACAAACACAATACATATCAAGCAAGCATGCAAGAGTATATGAGCAGTGGAAAGTAAAGCATGCAACTTGCAAGAATGTAAAGGGAAGGGTTTGGAGGATTCAAATGCAATAGGAGACACGGATATTTTGTCGTGTTTCCGATAGGTGGTGCTATCGTACATCCACATTGATGGAGACTTCAACCCACGAAGGGTAACGGCTGCGCGAGTCCACGGAGGGATCCACCCACGAAGGGTCCACGAAGAAGCAACCTTGTCTATCCCACCATGGCCGTCGCCCACAAAGGACTTGCCTCGCTAGCGGTAGATCTTCATGAAGTAGGCGATCTCCTTGCCCTTACAAACTCCTTGGTTCTACTCCACAATCTTGTCGAATGCTCCCAAGTGACACCTAGCCAATCTAGGAGACACCACTCTCCAAGAAGTAACAAATGGTGTGTTGATGATGAACTCCTTGCTCTTGTGCTTCAAATGATAGTCTCCCCAACACTCAAGTCTCTCTCACGGGATATGGATTTTGTGGAAATAAGATTTGAGTGGAAAGCAACTTGGGGAAGGCTAGAGATCAAGATTCATATGGTAGGAATGGAATATCTTGGCCTCAACACAAGTGTAGGTGGTTCTCTCTCAAAAAAAGTAAGTTGGAAGTATAGGTTTGTTTTGATGGCTCTCTCTCCAAATGAAGAGGAGGTGGAGGGTTATATATAGCCTCCACACAAAATCTAGCCGTTACACACAACTTGCCAATCTCGGTGGGACTGAATTGATAAACTCGGTCTGCCCGATTCAGCAAATCTAGTGACCATTAGATTTTCGATGGGACCGATATGATTAGGGTTAGGGCATAACGTAATCTCGGTGAGACCGATTTTGGTAATAAGCTACCAGAGAGTTGGTCAGGTAAACTCGGTGGGATTGATTCGCTCATTTCGGTGAGACCGAAATGTTACGAAAAGGAAACAGAGAGTTTACATTGCTATCTCGGTAGGGCCGATTATGCAAACTCGGTGAGACCGATTTTGGTAATAGATCCATACAGAGAGATTGCAATCCCATCTTGGTGAGACCAAGATCCCTATCGGTGAGACCGATTTGCCTAGGGTTTGTGGCAGTGGCTATGACATCTGAACTCGGTGGCGCCGGATAGAAAGAATCGGTGGGGCCGAGTTTGACTTTTGGTTTAGGTCATATGTGGATGTGAGAAAGTAGTTGAGGGCTTTGGAGCATATTACTAAGCACTTTGAGCAAGAGCCTCATTAAGCAACACCTCATCCCTCCTTGATAGTATTGACTTTTCCTATAGACTCAATGTGATCTTGGATCACTAAAATAGAAAATGTAGAGTCTTGAGCTTGGAGCTTGAGCCAATCCTTTGTTCTTAGCATCTTGAAGGGGTTCCACATCCTCTAGTCTATGCCACTTCATTGTTGAACTTATCTGAAACATACTAGGTAAAAGTGTTAGTCCAACAAGAGATATGTTGACATTAATTACGAAAACCACCTAGGGAGCACTTGTGCTTTCAATCTCCCCCTTTTTGCTAATTGATGACAACATACATCAAAGCTTTAGATAAAGATATAGAGAATAGTAAGTAAAGCTTTGGAAAGACATGTAACATGCATAGGCTCCCCCTACATGTATGCAATCATGTGAATATGGAATATAGGAGCATGTGAATGCATAAACATGACAGAGTAAGCAATGTGTTACATGTATCTTGGTTATATGCATCAGAGCAAATGATGTGAATATGAGAAATGTACCTTCATGATCATGAGTCCTTCTTGCAAACAGTATGTACATTAGCAAGAATTTCTCATACACATGACTGTGATGCATATACTTACCTTGTGGTCTTGAGTTGGCTTAGGATGGGATGAACCTGCGTAAACAAAGTTAGATAACACAGATACACCTACTGGCCAGAGCAAACAAAAGAAACCACAAGAGTACCAAGACTAGGATGACATGTAGAGTGAGTACTAAGTACCACATTGGATATAGACATGTCCCAAAGGTAAAGATGTGCAATAAATTCAAGGATTTCCTTCCCTTAGATGTCTTGCTCCCCCTGAATCTAGCATGGGATACTGGGAGAAGATAGGGAACAGAAAATCAGAGCAAAATCAGAGCTCAAAGGAAATAAACAGAGCTAACGCAAATGAGCAAACATGAACATGTCTTTCCCCCCTTGAAGACATGTGACTTATCTCCTCTTGAACACCAAGCATCTGGGGTCCTTGATGATTACTCTTTCTTCCCTTGAGTATTCTCTCCCCCTATAGATATGATTAAGCTTTGATGTGATCTCTCTCTCCCCCTTTGACATCAATTTCCAAGAAGGGTTCTTCTGGATTTTTGTCATAATGGGTTTGGTCCTTGAGTCACAGAACAAAGCAGCAAGTTGAATGGGATGCTGGTCGAGGACAAGATTCATTGAGTGGAGCTGGATCAAAAAGAATGCAGAAACAAGTGGCAAGATGTCTTTCCTGTAGTGAAATCGGTGACACTGAGTTGTATGGTTCGGTTGTACCGAGAGGATTCGGTTGGACCGAAGGCATCAGACTGGTGAGACCGAGTTCATCGCAGAGAAAACACTTTTCACCTCAGCTCACTAGACAAGTAAGATCTCACAAGGATTTGCAAGGAATTAACTGAAAGATTTGCAATGAATTTGATGCAAGGAATGTAGAACAGAAAATAAAAGAGAAGAAACTAAAAAGGAGTCTAGATGAAGTTTTTTTTGAAGAGGGAAACAAATATGCATGAGACAAATGCAAGAGCACAGAAAAGAACACAAGAGAACTTCATCTAGAATTGGTCGGCGACAAAGTCACCTATGTTAGAGTATATTGACTTAGGAGTCAAGTGAGATCACTTGATCATAGGTCATACTCATCGTTTAGTCTCAAAATGGGGTTACCATTTTTCGTTTAAGCTTTTTGATGTATTCACATCTTGTCGAGTTGCTTTGACTCATGACTTGGAGTAAAGCTTCTCTAAGATGGAAGAATATACCTTGGGTGGTGGCGTTGATCATGATCATGTAGTTGAACTTGTGTGGGTTGCTCAAGGTTGATGTAGCTCATCAAGAGTTGGGAGCACCACTTGGAGTTTGAGTTCATCTACCTACATGGGTTAATTTTTGCAAGGAAGAGCACCTGTGTATCCAAAATGACAATCATGAAACTCAACATAAAATTTGTCAAAGGATATGTTTGAATGGTTGCGTGCTTCCTTGTCTTCATCCACCATTGTGTAGAGACTTGGTGATATAGAAATTGCTCAAGATGTGAGTTAGTTGCAATCTCATAGATTTACATTCATCCAAGTACCTACACGGGTTAGATAACATGCAAGGTGCAAATATATCCAAGACATAAGATAGTCAACATAAGAGAAATATCAAGGATTAGTCATAGGCTCATGCCTTGCATGTATCAAATGGAGTTCCTACTCCAAGTTTGAAGCATCAATGATGTTCAATTCACCTCTTAACCTGCAAAACACTTTCTCATCAAGTGGTTTCGTGAATATATCAGCTAACTTCTTTTCGGTGCGAACATGCTTAAGATTAATGTCCCCTTTGGCAACATGATCTCGAATGAAATGATGACGAACTTCAATATGCTTAGTTCGAGAATGTTGCACGGGATTGTGAGCAATCTTAATAGCACTTTCATTGTCACAAAGTAATGGAACATGTTTCACAGATATCCCATAATCTTTAAGAGTTTGGGTCATCCAAAGTAATTGAGCACAACATGATCCAGCGGCAATGTATTCCGCTTCGGCGGTGGATAAGGATACTGAGTTTTTTTCTTGGAAGACCAATACACAAGAGATCTACCAAGAAATTGACAAGTACCCGAAGTGGACTTTCTATCAACCTTGTCACCGGCATAGTCCGAGTCGGAGTAGCCAACAAGATCAAAGGAGGCCCTCTTTGGATACCAAATGCCAAATTTTGGTGTATGGATTAAGTATCTCACTATCCTTTTCACGGCCTTAACATGACATTCTTTAGGAGCGGCTTGATATCGTGCACACATGCACACACTTAGCATAATATCGGTACATAAACTCCGGGAACCTTCCGATTAGTGCATCACTTTTTGGATATGTTTTCTGCGCGAAAACGAATCCGACCCAAGTTCGTCTTTTTTATGAACGGGATTTCGGACATCCCTTTTGAAGGAAGTTTTGAATGGGGTATTGTGTTTTGTTCCCGAACACATCCCACTAACTTTAAGATCTTTTGAACATGATCTTCAACATCATGCTGGTGTCAAACCAGTCCGGCAATATTGCTACATGGCTGCCGGCCTGCGCTAGACACGTCGTCACTTTGTTGAGCTGAGCTCAACTTCTTCCGATCATAATCTCGGCAAGCCGAACAAGAGTCCGGCATCGCGAAGGATAAATCATCACCAACATCGCCGCCCCAAGGATTACACGGAGCGGGCATACCGGCATCGCCGCACGGTCGCTTCATCAAGCCGTCATCGACCACGTCACGACCTGCAGCGGCAGGGCCACACTATTGCTTCTTCAAGCTGGTGTCCATCACGCCGACCTACTTCGACTCATCGGCTGACATCGAGGCTTCGACATCTTGGATGGACCGGGGGCTTCGCCATCTCTTCATCAACCTACTCCGGACACTTCGACGTCACTAGTCGACCAGCTCCGTCACGTTAGCTGGACCGAGGGCTTTGCCTCGGCGAGCCAACCTTTGCCAGCATTGCCATGCCGTCGTTTTATCGCCCATCAGGCAATGGGTGTGCGGATCGAGTCCCAATTTTGGAAATCACCTTCCTTCGGATTGCTACAACAAATAAACCAGGTGCTATTAATCCCAATATTTTTTGCTTGTTTGGGTTCATTTTTCCCAAGGAATTATTACTCTGGTTTGTCCATCATATGTACACAGGTCTATCAAATGGTGGCCGCATTAAGGACAGTCGCATGGTGGTTCGGTCAGTTTCCGTACATAGTCCGGCGAACGCCGCATCCGGAGCTCGGACTGACCTGTGAATTCAGGCTTTGCCACGTCTTTACCGCATCACGCCGACGCCCTGCATCGACATTGACTTCGGCGCCAGGCCATATTTCTTTTATTACTCACTTTGCATAAATTATTTATTATGCAATGATTTTTTTAATTATCATTATTACTATTATCTCCGGTTTGCACTATTTTTTGTGCACAGGAAAATGATCCGGGGACTTCGGCATCACTCTGCCGGTCTGCATTGACCGTGCTATGTCACCACTTTGGCGTGTCGAGCTCTCCGCTCCGCCACCTCGGGACCGGCTTGGGGGATGGAACCTTGTCCCGCATCAAGCTCGGACCGCGTCATCAATACCGAACACATTAACCAGCTAAGTCGCTTTCATGCTCAAAGCTTTAATTTCTAACTTGTGTTCGGTTCGGCCAAGGATTATACTTTTTTGGAAAAAAGTTTCTTGTAAAAAATTTCCTTGTCCAAACTTTGTTTGTGGCGCATAAATTCAAATACCCAATTCATTTGGGGGCTTCCTTCATGAAGCTTTTCCTCTTGCATATGATTATACTTGTACGGCTTCGTTCCTTGTTCGTGTATTACGCCACAATATGCACCATATTGACTTAAGCGATTTGCAAGCTGGGTTGCCTCGCTCCTGTGTTTACCCCTACGTTCCCGATTGTTCGGCTAGGGAGTAAAGGGAGCACCTCCGTGATTGTCACGATCGGGTCATCCGAGCCGGACCTCAGACTGGGTGAAGCCGAAAGCTAGCGCTCTTATAGTTTTCAATGATGGTCGGCACACAACGGAACTCATGAGTACAAAAAATCTATTGCACAAGTCTCATAATAACAATGAGCACCGAAGAAAGGTATTGGTGGGGGTACTATTTTCTTCGAAGATGCTTCTTACACTTCGCAGTAATATAGCATAAGTTCCCTGAGCGCGCTTTGTCTGTTACAGCCTTATGACCTGATTACCTGGTTATTGGAAACACCGTCGATATTCTCGACAGATGGAATACATAACACTTTTCGGTCCTTGACCGAAGAGGGAGAAGCCGACGGTCGGTTAAGACGCGTTTAAAGTTCGGTTGAACATAGATATGATATAAGTACTTCGGTACATGCAATCATTCTTTTACGCAAGTCACTTGGGGGCTCTTAAATTTATATGAGCCGTTTTATGATAAGTGTTCTTCTTCTTAGTCGTTGCAAAGTTTTATTATTATTATTATTATTATTATTATTATTATTATTATTATTATTATCTATCAATCCTTTTTTTGACACAAGCGGGTGGTCACTAGCTGGGGAGCCTAATTTCTCTCTCAAAGCCGCTAGAGTTTAGTTTGCTAAACTGGCCTAATGAGAAGTACTCCGCCCTCGGGATAGGAGGTTGAAGTCGTAGGCTGACCCGCTTGAAGTCTTGAGATAGGATGTATCATGTTAAGGCACGACAGAAGCACTTCTTTTGCTAAGGCCAATTTTCGGATTGGCACCGAACACTTGATCTTGTTCGGACGTCATGTTTTTACTGACGTTTCTTGGGTTTCCAAGCTTTTTGGCACTTTTAAACTATTGTGTGTTTTCAGCACAAGTCTCGCAGTGCAACGCCAGACGCCTTTAGCAGTTCGGCAAAAACATTCTCGGATACTGCTATATATGCATTGGTTTCGAATTGTGTCTTCGGTCAATAGTTGGGTTGCCCGGCTCCTGCGCTTGCCTCCTACGTTCCGCTTTGTTCGGCTAGGTGTGCAAAGGGAGAACCACTGCGATTGTGCTTCCAGCTCACATGGTTAAGCACCTGAGTGGAGAAAGCCGAAAACTGACTGTCACAATAAGCGTAAACTGGTCAGCGATCCGATGACGGTGTTAAATGACGGGCCATTCATAACAATGGCCGAAGTGTTTACAGCTTGACCTCGACTGTCGCCGAACACTACCGGGGGCTATTAACTGGCCTCCCAAATTAAATCCTCGATATTTTGCTCTTACATTGGAGCTGAGGTTTCATGATCATGCTTAGCATGACAACCCAAAGAAAGGAACCGATAGCGGGACTATTTTCTTTGGAAGACATTTCTTATGTTAAACAGTAATATAACATATCTCTCTGCGTACCTTTGTTTATAAAACCGTATGGCCAGATTGCCTTGTTTTTCGTAAACCTTTGCCATCATAAAGGCTTTATAAAGTAGGACAAACACTCCTCGGCTACTGGCCGAGGAGGTGGAAGCTGATGGTCGGTCAACAAAGTTTTGTACAATGCGGATCCGAGCATTAATGACGTAAAGTCCTTGGATGCATAGATTCATTAACCATAATTTGTGATTTTACTACGGATATTGATCCTTAATTCGGCCACCGTGCCCGCATTAAGGCTCGGGGGCTACTGGGCTTCGGGCTTATTATTTACAAATATTAAAGGGGCACATCGATCCCCTGATCTAGTGTTGCCACCCGACTAGTGTCTCGGGGGCTACTGCATTGCCTGTCCAATGCAGAAAATTTTAAGTGTAATACAGTTTCCGAGGAGATTTTGATCCTCAGGTTGGTCGGCCGCACCCAACCTAAGTCTCGAGGACTGAGCACGCCGCTTTTTGTGTCCCGAAGTATTTTGCCGAGCTAGGACTTGATCCTCAGGCTGATTTTGCAAATCAACCTGAGTCTCAGCGTCTACTGGGATCAGCAGTCTTATGTCATCCTTAAGGTGCATCTCGGTTTTTAAACTCATACACACCTTGAGGGCTACTGGCTATATATCTCGGCAGAGAATAAATGGCACCAATCAAAAATATTGACAAAAAATCGGCCCACGGTCGGGGTGGTGCACCACCTCGGAAGCAGTCCGGCATAAAGCTCGGGCGCTAGTGGCTGGCTCCATAGAGGGCATTTCCAGCATTAAGCTCGGCTAAACTCCTTCAACTTTTTTGAACCAAGGTGATATGAAACCTCGGATATATTCCGGGGTTGGAGCCCGGATACGGTCCGGCATTGGAGTTTGGACATAGTCCGGCGTTGGAGCTCGGATACATTCCCGTGTTGGTGCTCGGCTGCAAAAAGATACCTCGAATGCAGTCCGGCGTTGGAGCTCGGACACAAGAGGACACTGCCTCCCGGGAACAACTTCAAACCCGAGGTGTGGAATAAAAATAACAAGGCATTGATAAAGGCGGGAAACTTAAAGGGGCTCCTCGGATACCCGACGTATAAACTTGTCGAATGCATTTCGGCGATCCTCAAGATCAAAGATGAGAAGATTTGTTGAACCAGTTTTCAAGACCGACAACCGAAGATGAAGAACAATTCGGAAGAATCGAGGAGCGTCCCCAACTTGAAGACCGGTTCAGGGGGCTACTGACGGTGTCCTGGACGAGGGGGTACTCATCACGTCATCTCCCGATCTATTAGATTGGGCCGAGAACTCCCGTGGCCGTATTCTTATGGGCCAGTTCGGACAGCTGCCACATACATGGAAGATTCCACAAGACTTGGCGATCAAGACAAGGACTCCTCCCCACCGGCGTATTCGGCAAGGACTCTTGTTATCCTAGGCCTCTGGTGCATTATGTAAATCGAGGCCAGGCTAGTCGATAGAGGATATACAACATACAATCATATCATAGGCTAGCTTCTAGGGTTTAGCCTCTCTAATCTCATGGTAGATCTACTCTTGTACTACCCATATCATCAATATTAATCAAGCAGGACGTAGGGTTTTACCTCCATCAAGAGGGCCCGAACCTGGGTAAAACATTGTGTCCCCTACCTCCTATTACCATCTGCCTAGACGCACAGTTCGGGACCCCCTACCCGAGAACCGCCGGTTTTGACACCGACAATGACTAAAACGCCGTTCTCCGGAACAATGGAGCGAGCAATAGATTTATTGGAAATCATACATACTGATGTATGTGATCCGATGAATACTGAGGCTCGCGGCGGGTATCATTATTTTCTCACCTTCACAGATGATTTGGGCAGATGTGGGTATATCTACTTAATGAAGCATAAATCTCAAACATTTGAAAAGTTTAAAGAATTTCAGAGTGAAGTGCAAAATCATCGTAAAAAGAAAATGAAGTTTCTACAATCTGATCGTGGAGGAGAATATTTGAGTTACGATTTTGGTCTACATTTGAAACAATGGAATAGTTTCGCAACTCACGCCACCCGGAACACCACAGCGTAATGGTGTATCCGAACGTCGTAATCGTACTTTACTGGATATGGTGCGATCTATGATGTCTCTTACTGATTTACCGCTATCATTTTGGGGTTATGCTTTAGAGACGACTGCATTCATGTTAAATAGGGCACCATCGAAATCCGTTGAGACGACGCCTTATGAACTATGGTTTGGCAAGAAACCAAAGTTGTCGTTTCTTAAAGTTTGGGGCTGCGATGCTTATGTGAAAAAACTTCAACCTGATAAGCTCGAACCTAAATCAGAGAAATGTGTCTTCATAGGATACCCGAAGGAAACTGTTGGGTACACCTACTATCACAGATCCGAAGGCAAGACATTTGTTGCTAAGAATGGATCCTTTCTAGAGAGGGAGTTTCTCTCGAAATAAGTGAGTGGGAGGAAAGTAGAACTTGATGAGGTAACTGTACCTGCTCCCTTACTGGAAAGTAGTTCATCACAGAAACCGGTTCCTGTGACACCTACACCAATTAGTGATGAAGCTAATGATAATGATCATGAAACTTCAGATCAAGTTACTACCGAACCTCGTAGGTCAACCAGAGTAAGATCCGCACCAGAGTGGTACGGTAATCCTGTTCTGGAAGTCATGTTACTTGACCATGATGAACCTATGAACTATGAGGAACCGATGATGAGCCCAGATTCCGCAAAATGGCTTGAGGCCGTGAAATCTGAGATGGGATCCATGTATGAGAACAAACTATGGACTTTGGTTCACTTGCCCGATGATCGGCAAGCCATCGAGAATAAATGGATCTTCAAGAAGAAGACTGACGCTGACGGTAATGTTACTGTCTACAAAGCTCGACTTGTTGCGAAAGGTTCTCGACAAGTTCAAGGAATTGACTACGATGAGACTTTCCCACCCGTAGCGATGCTTAAGTCTATCCGAATCATGTTAGCAATTGCCGCATTTTATGATTATGAAATTTGGCAAGTGGATGTCAAAACTGCATTCCTGAATGGATTTCTGGAAGAAGAGTTGTATATGATGCAACCAAAAGGTTTTGTCGATCCAAAGGGAGCTAACAAAGTGTGCAAGCTCCAGCGATCCATTTATGGACTAGTGCAAGCCTCTCGGGGTTGGAATAAACGTTTTGATAGTGTGATCAAAGCATATGGTTTTATACAGAGTTTTGGATAAGCCTGTATTTACAAGAAAGTGAGTGGGAGCTCTATAGCATTTCTAATATTATATGTATTGTTGATTAGAAATGATATAGAATTTCTGGATAGCATAAAAGGATACTTGAATAAGAGTTTTTCAATGAAAGACCTCGGTGAAGCTACTTATATATTGGGCATCAAGATCTATAGAGATAGATCAAGACGCTTAATTGGACTTTCACAAAGCACATACCTTGATAAAGTTTTGAAGAAGTTCAAAATGGATCAAGCAAAGAAAGGGTCTTTCCTGTGTTACAAGGTGTGAAGTTGAGTAAGACTCAATGCCCGACCACTGCAGAAGATAGAGCGAAAATGAAAAGTGTTCCCTATGCTTCAGCCATAGTCTCTATCATGTATGCAATGTTGTGTACCAGAGCGGATGTGTGCGTTGCTATTAGTTTAGCAGGGACGTACCAAAGTAATCCAGGAGTGGATCACTGGACAACGGTCAAGAACATCCTGAAATACCGAAAAAGGACTAAGGATATGTTTCTCGTTTATGGAGGTGACAAAGATCTCATCGTAAATGGTTACGTCGATGCAAGCTTTGACACTGATCCGGACGATTCTAAATCGCAAACCGGATACGTGTTTATATTGAACGGTGGAGCTGTAAGTTGGAGCAGTTCTAAACAAAGTGTCGTGGCGGGATCTACGTGTGAAGTGGAGTACATAGCTGCTTTGGAAGCAACAAATGAAGGATTCTGGATGAAGGAGTTCATATCCGATCTAGGTGTCATACCTAGTGCATCGGGTCCAATGAAAATATTTTGTGACAATACTGGTGCAATTGCCTTGGCAAAGGAATCCAGATTTCACAAAAAGAACCAAACACATCAAGAGACACATCAATTCCATCCAGGATCAAGTCTAGGTGGGAGACATAGAGATTTTCAAGATACATACGGATCTGAATGTTGCAGACCCGTTGACTAAGCCTCTTCCACGAGCAAAACATGATCAGCACCAGGACACCATGGGTGTTAGAATCATTACTATGTAATCTAGATTATTGACTCTAGTGCAAGTGGGAGACTGAAGGAAATATGCCCTAGAGGCAATAATAAAGTTATTATTTATTTCCTCATATCATGATAAATGCTTATTATTCATGCTAGAATTGTATTAACTGGAAACATAATACATGTGTGAATACATAGACAAACGAAGTTTCACTAGTATGCCTCTACTTGACTAGCTCGTTGATCAAAGATGGTTGAGTTTCCTAGCCATAGACTTGAGTTGTCATTTGATCAACGGGATCACATCATTAGGAGAATGATGTGATTGACTTGATCCATTCCATTTGCTTAGCACTTGATCGTTTAGTTTACTGCTATTGCTTTCTTCATGACTTATACATGTTCCTATGACTATGAGATTATGCAACTCCCAAATACCGGAGGAACACTTTGTGTGCTACCAAACGTCACAACGTAATTGGGTGATTATAAAGGTGCTCTACAGGTGTCTCCGATGGTATTCGTGGAGTTGACATAGATCAAGAATAGGATTTGTCTCTCCGATTGTCAGAGGTATCTTTGGGCCCTCTCGGTAATGCACATCACTATAAGCCTTGCAAGCAATGTGACTAATGAGTTAGTTGCGGGATGATGCATTACGGAATGAGTAAAGAGACTTGCCGGTAATGAGATTGAGCTAGGTATTGAGATACCGACGATCGAATCTCGGGAAAGTAACATACTGATGACAAAGGGAACAACGTATGTTGTTATGCGGTTCTACTGATAAAGATCTTTGTAGAATATATACGAACCAATATGAGCATCCAGGTTCTGCTGTTGGTTATTGACCGGAGACATGTCTCGGTCATGTCTACATAGTTCTCGAACCCGTAGGGTCCGCACGCTTAAAGTTCTGTGACGATCGGTATTACGAGTTTATATGTTTTGATGTACCGAAGGTAGTTCGGAGTCCCGGATATGATCATGGACATGACGAGGAGTCTCGAAATGGTCGAGACGTAAAGATTGATATATTGGAATCCTACATTTGGACATCGGAAGAGTTTCGAGTGAAATCGGGATTTTACCGGAGTGCCGGAGGGGTTACCGGAACCCCCCGGGAGTTAATGGGCCTTGTTGGGCCCTAGTGGAGAGAGAAAGGGGTCGGCCAGGGCAGGCCGTGCGCCCCCTCCCCCTCTGGTCCGAATTGGACTATGAACGCGGGGGGCGCCCCCCCCCCCTTCCTTCTCCTTCTCCCCCTTCCTTTCCCCCTCCTAGTAGGAGTAGGAAAGAGGGGAGTCCTACTCCTACTAGGAGGAGGACTCCTCCTCCTGGCGCGCCCTACAGGGCCAGCCGGCCTCCCCCCTTGCTCCCTTATATATGGGATCAGGGGGCACCCTAGAACACAAGTTGACCATTGATCTCTCCCAGCCGTGTGTGGTGCCCCCTCCACCATAGTCCACCTCGGTCATACTATAGTGGTGCTTAGGAGAAGCCCTGCGACAGTAGCTTCATCAACATCGTCACCACGCCGTCGTGTTGACGAAACTTGATACGTCTCCAACGTATCTATAATTTTTGATTGCTCCATGCTATATAATCTACTATTTTGGACATTATTGGACTTTATTATCCACTTTTATATTATTTTTGGGACTAACCTATTAACAGGAGGCCCAGCCCAGAATTGCTGTTTTTTGCCTGTTTTAGGGTTTCAAAGAAAATGAATATCAAACGGAGTCCAAACGGAATGAAACCTTCGGAAACGTGATTTTCTCAACGAACAAGACCCGGGAGACTTGGACCCTATGTCAAGAAAGAAAAGAGGAGGCCACGAGGTAGGGGGCACGCCTACCCCCCCTCCCCAGGCGCGCCCTCCACCCTCGTGGGCCCCTGTTGCTCCACCGACGTACTCCTTCCTCCTATATATACCTACGTACCCCCAAACGACCAGATACGGAGCCAAAACCCTAATTCCACCGCTGTAACTTTCTGTATCCATGAGATCCCATCTTGGGGCCTGTTCCGGAGCTCCGCCGGAGGGGCCATCGAGCACGGAGGGCTTCTACATCAACACCATAGCCTCTCCGATGAAGTGTGAGTAGTTTACCTCAGACCTAGGGGTCCATAGTTAGTAGCTAGATGGCTTCTTCTCTCTTTTTGGATCTCAATACAATATTCTCCCCCTCTCTTGTGGAGAACTATTCGAAGTAATCTTCTTTTTGCGGTGTGTTTGTTGAGGCCGATGAATTGTGGGTTTATGATCAAGTCTATCTATGAATAATATTTAAATCTTCTCTGAATTATTTTATGTATGATTGGTTATCTTTGCAAGTCTCTTCGAATTATCAGTTTGGTTTGGCCTACTAGATTGATCTTTCTTGCAATGGGAGAAGTGCTTAGCTTTGGGTTCAATCTTGCGGTGTCCTTTCCCAGTGACAGTTGGGGAAGCAAGGCACGTATTGTATTGTTGCCATCGAGGATAACAAGATAGGGTTTTCTTCATATTGCATGAGTTTATCCCTCTACATCATGTCATCTTGCTTAAGGCGTTACTCTGTCTTTAACTTAATACTCTAGATGCATGCTGGATAGCGGTCGATGAGTGGAGTAATAGTAGTAGATGCAGGCAGGAGTCGGTCTACTTGTCTCGGACGTGATGCCTATATACATGATCATACCTAGATATTCTCATAACTATGCTCAATTCTATCAATTGCTCAACAGTAATTTGTTCACTCACCGTAGAATACTTATGCTCTCGAGAGAAGTCACTAGTGAAACCTATGGCCCCGGGTCTATCTTTATCATATTGATCACCTACTACTTAGTTATTTCCTTTGCTATTTACTTTGCCTTTATTTTACTTTGCATCTTTATCATAAAAATACCAAAAATATTATCTTTATCATATCTGTCAGATCTCACTCTCGTAAGTGGACTTATAGGGCTTGACAACCCCTATTTGCGTTGGTTGCGAGGATTTATTTGTTTTGTGCAGGTACAAGGGACTCGCACGTAGCCTCCTACTGGATTGATACCTTGGTTCTCAAAAACTGAGGGAAATGCTTATGCTACTTTGCTGCATCATCCCTTCCTCTTCGGGGAAAACCAACGCAGTGCTCAAGAGGTAGCAAGAAGGATTTCTGGGTGCCGTTGCCGGGGAGGTCTTCGCAAAAGTCAACATACCAAGTACCCATCACATAACCTTATCTCGCGCATTATATTATTTGCCATTTTCCTCTCGTTTTCCTCTCCCCCACTTCACCCTTGCTGTTTTATTCGCCCTCTCTCTCTCTATCCTCCCTCTCTTTCTCTATTTGCCTCTTTTTGCCCGCTTTCTTTTTGTTTGCTTATGTGTTAGTTTGCTTGCTTGTCACGATGGCTCAAGATAATACTAAATTGTGTGACTTCACCAATACCAACAACAATGATTTTATTAGCACTCCGATTGCTCCTCTTACCGATGCTGAATCTTGTGAAATTAATACTGCTTTGCTGAATCTTGTCATGAAAGATCCGTTTTCCGGCCTTCCTAGTGAAGATGCCGCTACCCATCTAAATAGCTTCGTTGATTTGTGTGACATGCAAAAGAATAAAGATGTGGATAATGATATTGTTAAATTGAAGCTATTTCCTTTTTCTCTTAGAGATCGTGCTAAAGCTTGGTTTTCGTCTTTGCCTAAAAATAGTATTGATTCATGGAATAAGTGTAAAGATGCTTTTATCTCTAAGTATTTTCTTCCCGCTAAGATCATCTCTCTTAGAAACGATATTATGAACTTTAAGCAACTTGAGCATGAACATGTTGCATAAACTTGGGAGAGAATGAAAGTAATGATACGTAATTGCCTTACTCATGGTTTAAATTTGTGGATGATTATACAAAAATTTTATGCGGGTTGAATTTTGCTTCTAGAAATCTTTTAGATTCGGCCACGGGAGGCACTTTTATGGAAATCACATTAGGAGAAGCTACTGAACTCCTAGATAATATTATGGTTAATTATTCTCAATGGCATACTGAAAGATCTACTAATAAAAAGGTGCATGCGATAGAAGAAATTAATGTTTTGAGTGGAAAGATGGATGAACTTATGAAATTATTTGCTAATAAGAGTGTTTCTTCTGATCCTAATGATATTCCCTTGTCTATTTTGATTGAGAATAATAATGAATCTATGGATGTGAATTTTGTTGGTAGGAACAATTTTGGTAACAATGCGTATAGAGGAAATTTTAATCCTAGGCCTTATCCTAGTAATCCCTCTAATAATTATGGTAATTCCTACAACAATTCTTATGGAAATTATAATAAGATGCCTTCTGATTTTGAATCTAATATTAAAGAATTTATTACTTCGCAAAAGAATTTTAATGCTATGATTGAAGAAAAAATTGCTTAAGATTGATGATTTGGCTAGGAACGTTGATAGAATTACTCTTAATGTTGATTCTTTGAAACTTAGATCTATTCCACCTAAGCATGATATCAATGAGTCTCTCAAAGCCATTAGAATTTCCATTGATGAGTGCAAAGAAAGAACTGCTAGGATGCGTGCTAAGAAAGATGCCTTTATAAGAGCGTGTTCTTCTAGCTCCTATGAAAATAAAGATGAAGATATAAAAGTTATTGATGTGTCCCCTATTAAATCTTTGTTTTGCAATATGAATCTTGATAATGATGGGACTGAATATGATCCACCTTTACCTAGAAGGCGTTCTAAGAATTTGGAATTTGTTGATCTTGATGCTAAATTTGATAAAAGTGGGATTGAAGAAATTAAACCCCTAGATGTTGCTAAACCCACTATTATGGATTTCAAGGAATTTAACTATGAAAATTTCTCTTTGATTGATTGTATTTCCTTGTTACAATCCGTGCTAAATTCTCCTCATGCTTATAGTCAAAATAAAGCGTTTACCAAACATATCGTTGATGCCTTGATGCAATCTTATGAAGAAAAACTTGAATTGGAAGTTTCTATCCCTAGAAAACTTTATGATGAGTGGAAACCAACTATTAAAATTAAAATTAAAGATCATGGATGCTATGCTTTATGTGATTTGGGTGCTAGCGTTTCCACGATTCCAAAGACTTTGTGTGATTTGTTAGGTTTCCGTGATTTTGATGATTGCTCTCTAAACTTGCACCTTGCGGATTCCACTATTAAAAAACCTATGGGAAGAATTAATGATGTTCTTATTGTTGCAAATAGGAATTACGTGCCCGTAGATTTTATTGTTCTTGATATAGATTGCAATCCTTCATGTTCTATTATTCTTGGTAGACCTTTCCTTAGAACGATTGGTGCAATTATTGATATGAAGGAAGGAAATATTAGATTCCAATTTCCATTAAGGAAAGGCATGGAACACTTTCCTAGAAAGAAAATTAAATTACCTTATGCATCTATTATGAGAGCCACTTATGTATTGCCTACCAAAGATGGCAATACCTAGATCTATTCTTGCTTGTTATGCCTAGTTAGGGGCGTTAAACGATAGCGCTTGTTGGGAGGCAACCCAATTTTATTTTTATTATTTGCTTTTTGCTCCTGTTTAGTAATAAATAATTTATCTAGCCTCTGTTTTGGTTGTGTTTTTTGTGTTTAATTAGTGTTTATGCCAAGTAGAACCGTTGGGAAGACTTGGGGAAAGTCTTGTTGAACTTGCTGTAAATAACAGAAACTTTAGCGCTCACGAGAACTACTGCCATTTTATTTGGAAAGTGATATTTAGTTAATTATTTTTTTCAGATGATTAATAGATAAATTCCTCACGTCTCGCAATTTATTTTAGATTTTTTGGGGTTCCATATCTTGCGCTAGCTACAGATTACTACAGACTGTTCTGTTTTTGAAAGATTCTATTTTTCGTGTGTTGCTTGCTTATTTTGATGAATCTATGGCTAGTAAAATAGTTTATAAACCATAGAGAAGTTTGAATACAGTAAGTATAACACCAATATAAATAAAGAATGAGTTCGTTACAGTACCTTGAAGTGGTCTTTTATTATCTTTCGCTAACGGAGCTCACGAGATTTTCTACTTTAAGTTTTGTGTTGTGAAATTTTCAAGTTTTGGGTAAAGATTTGATGGATTATGGAACAAGGAGTGGCAAGAGCCTAAGATTTTGGATGCCCATGGCACCCCCAAGATAATCTAAGTACACCTAAAAGCCAAAGCTTGGGGATGCCCCGGAAGGCATCCCCTCTTTCGTCTACTTCTACCGGTAACTTTAGTTAGAGCTATATTTTTATTCGCCACATGATATGTGTTTTGCTTGGAGTGTCTTGTATGATTTGAGTCTTTGCTTGTTAGTTTACCACAATCATCTTTGCTGTACACACCTTTTGAGAGCCATACATGATTTGGAATTTGTTAGAATACTCTATGTGTTTCGCTTATATCTTTTGAGTTATATAATTTTTGCTCTAGTACTTCACTTATATCTTTTAGAGCACGGTGGTGGATTTTTTTTATAGAAACTATTGATATCTCATGATTCACTTAGATTATTTTGAGAGTCTTAATAGCATGGTAATTTGCTTAAAATCCTAATATATTTGGTATACAAGATTAATAATAAAACTTTCTTATGAGTGTGTTGAATACTATGGGAAGTTTGATACTTGATAATTGTTTTGAGATATGGAGATGGTAATATTAAAGTTGTGCTAGTTGAGTAGTTGTGAATTTGAGAAATACTTGTGTTGAAGCTTGTGATTCCCGTAACATGCACGTATGGTGAACCGTTATGTGATGAAGTCGGAGCATGATTTATTTATTGATTGTCTTCCTTATGAGTGGTGGTCGGGGACGAGCGATGGTCTTTTCCTACCAATCTATCCCCCTAGGAGCATGCGCGTAATACTTTGCTTTGATAACTTGTAGAATTTTGCAATAAGTATATGAGTTCTTTATGACTAATGTTGAGCCCATGGATTATACGCACTCTCACCCTTCCACCTTTGCTAGCCTCTCTAATACCGCGCACCTTTCGCCGGTATCATACACCCACCATATACCTTCCTCAAAACAGCCACCGTACCTACCTATTATGGCATTTCCATAGCCATTCCGAGATATATTGCCATGCAACTTTCCACCGTTCCGTTTATTATGACACACTCCATCATTGTCATATTGCTTAGCATGATCATGTAGTTGAAATCGTATTTGTGGCAAAGCCACCATTCATAATTCTTTCATACGTGTCACTCTTGATTCATTGCATATCCCGGTACACCGCCGGAGGCATTCATATAGAGTCATATTTTGTTCTAAGTATCGAGTTATAATTGTTGAGTTGTAAGAAAAATAAAAGTGTGATGATATCATTATTAGAGCATTGTCCCGGTGAGGAAAGGATGATGGAGACTATGATTCCCCCACAAGTCGGGATGAGACTCCGAACGAAAAAAAGAGGCCATACAAAAAGAGAAAATGCCCAAATAAAAAAATGAGAGAAAAAAAGAGAAGGGACAATGCTACTATCCTTTTACCACACTTGTGCTTCAAAGTAGCACCATGATCTTCATAGTAGAGAGTCTCTCATGTTATCACTTTCATATACTAGTGGGAATTTTTCATTATAGAACTTGGCTTGTATATTCCAATGATGGGCTTCCTCGAAATGCCCTAGGTCTTCATGAGCAAGCAAGTTGGATGCACACCCACTTAGTTTTCTTTTTGAGCTTTCATATACTTATAGCTCTAGTGCATCCGTTGCATGGCAATCCCTACTCACTCACATTGATATCTATTGATGGGCATCTCCATAACCCGTTGATGCGCCTAGTCGATGTGAGACTGTCTTTTCCCTTTTTGTCTTCTCCACAACCACCATTCTATTCCACCTATAGTGCTATGTCCATGGCTCACGCTCATGTATTGCGTGAAAATTGAAAAAGTTTTGAGAATGTCAAAAGTATGAAACAATTGCTTGGCTTTTCATCGGGATTGTGCATGATTTAAATATTTTGTGTAGTGAAGATGGAGCATAGCCAGACTATATGATTTTGTAGGGATAACTTTCTTTAGCCATGTTATTTTGAGAAGACATAATTGCTTTGTTAGTATACTTGAAGTATTATTATTTTTATGTCAATATGAACTTTTGTCTTGAATCTTTCGGATCTGAATATTCATACCACAATTAAGAAGAATTACATTAAAATTATGTCAAGTAGCACTCCGCATCAAAAAATTTGTTTTTATCATTTACCTACTCGAGGACGAGCAGGAATTAAGCTTGGGGATACTTGATACGTCTCCAACGTATCTATAATTTTTGATTGATCCATGCTATATTATCTACTGTTTTGGACATTATTGGGCTTTAGTATCCACTATTATATTATTTTTGGGACTAACCTATTAACCGGAGGCCCAGCCCAGAATTGCTGTTTTTTGCCTGTTTTAGGGTTTCGTAGAAAAGGAATATCAAACAGAGTCCAAACGGAATGAAACCTTTGGGAACGTGATTTTCTCAATAAACAAGACCCGGGAGACTTGGACCCGACGTCAAGAAAGAGAAGAGGAGGCCACGAGGTAGGGGGGCACGCCTACCCCCCCCCCCCAGGCGCGCCCTCCACCCTCGTGGGCCCCCTGTTGCTCCACTGACGTACTCCTTCCTCCTATATATACCTACGTACCCCCAAACGATCAGATACGGAGCCAAAACCCTAATTCCACCGCCGTAACTTTCTGTATCCATGAGATCCCATCTTGGGGCCTGTTCCGGAACTCCGCCGGAGGGGGCATCGATCACGGAGGGCTTCTACATCAACACCATAGCCTCTCCGATGAAGTGTGAGTAGTTTACCTCAGACCTACGGGTCCATAGTTAGTAGCTAGATGGCTTCTTCTCTCTTTTTGGATCTCAATACAATATTCTCCCCCTCTCTTGTGGAGAACTATTCGATGTAATCTTCTTTTTGCGGTGTGTTTGTTGAGACCGATGAATTGTGGGTTTATGATCAAGTCTATCTATGAATAATATTTGAATCTTCTCTGAATTCTTTTATGTATGATTGGTTATCTTTGTAAGTCTCTTCGAATTATCAATTTGCTTTGGCCTACTAGATTGATCTTTCTTGCAATGGGAGAAGTGCTTAGCTTTGGGTTCAATCTAGCGGTGTCCTTTCCCAGTGACAGTAGGGGCAGCAAGGTACATATTGTATTGTTGCCATCGAGGATAACAAGATGGGGTTTTCTTCATATTGCATGAGTCTATCCCTCTACATCATGTCATCTTGCTTAAGGCGTTACTATGTTTTTAACTTAATACTCTAGATGCATGCTGGATAGCGGTCGATGAGTGGAGTAATAGTAGTAGATGCAGGCAGGAGTCGACCTACTTGTCTCGGACGTGATGCCTATATACATGATCATACCTAGATATTCTCATAAGTATGCTCAATTCTGTCAATTGCTCAACAGTAATTTGTTCACCCACCATAGAATACTTATGCTCTCGAGAGAAGCCACTAGTGAAACCTATGGCCCCCGGGTCTATCTTTATCATATTGATCTCCTACTACTTAGTTATTTCCTTTGCTATTTACTTTGCCTTTATTTTACTTTGCATCTTTATCATAAAAATATCAAAAGTATTATCTTTATCATATTTATCAGATCTCACTCTCGTAAGTGGTCTTATAGGGCTTGACAACCCCTATTTGCGTTGGTTGCGAGGATTTATTTGTTTTGTGCAGGTACAAGGGACTCGCGCGTAGCCTCCTACTGGATTGATACCTTGGTTCTCAAAAACTGAGGGAAATACTTACGCTACTTTGCTGCATCATCCCTTCCTCTTCGGGGAAAATCAACGCAGTGCTCAAGAGGTAGCAAAACTCTCCCTCGAGCTCTACTGGATTGTGAGTTCGCGGGACGTCACCGAGCTGAACGTGTGCTGAAACGCGGAGGTGATGTACGTTCGGTACTGAGGATTGGTCAATCGTGAAGACGTATGACTACATCAACCGCGTTGTCATAACGCTTCTGCTTAACGGTCTACGAGGGTACGTGGACGACACTCTTCCCTCTCGTTGCTATGCATCACCATGATCTTGCGTGTGCGTAGGAATTTTTTTTAATTACTACGTTCCCCAACAGGAGTAGCATAGGTAGTAACATCACACATATCTAGATAAAATAGATGATGTGACAAGCAATAAATGAAGAAAGAGAGGTATGTAGTAACATAACTAATTACTACTAGTATGAGTAACATCACACATATCAAGGCAAGATGAGTCTATAACATAATAAATAAAGTATTGCATGTTACCACACATATGTTACTCCCCACTAGAGAGGTAATAACATAGAGTAGTAACATGAGCATGTTACTACTCTATGTTACTATCCATTGTGGCTAGTCTAAGTGGAACCAACCGCAACCAAGCTCCCCAATAGCGCCGAAGCTAGCTTAGTCAGAACGGAGGCAGGAGAAAAGTCTGGTCCTTTTTCCTAGAGAAGAGGGCTGGATCGGTTTTACTTTAAGGCTCGGCCAGCCTAGAGGGCGCTTGAAAGAGACCAGATGACAACGGATGATCTTCGCTCAATTGTGCACCAGGGTAAAACAAAAGATGACATTAGTATGGATAATGAGATAGTAGGGCCGCTGATGTGGATATGATGCATGTTAAGAGAATTAGTTAGTGGGGATAAATTATTTAGGTATTATAGATTCACTAATCTAGATGAATCTGGTGGATTTGACTGACACACACGCTATCAAATGATTACAGGAGTTTGTCAAGGCTTACACTATCTTCACAGTGATTGTATTTGTCATCTAGATCTAAAACCTGGCAATAATATGTGATGATAACATGGTGTCAAGAAATTAGACTATGGTTTTTCAAGAGTCTTCAGAGACAAAAAAAGAGTCTTCAGAGAAGAAAGGAGTCGATGTAAGCCTCTGTTGAGAATGTTACGAAAATAAACTGCGCATGTGCGTGCGTGCGTGGCGTGCATGTGCGCGCGTGTGTGCGTGCGTGGCGTGGTGTTACGTGAGCCTACCGCCGTGTGAGCTAGCTAGGTTGTTAGCGATCTGGTGGAGGGCCACGGTGTGCGTGTTGATCGTGTTGTGAGCGCGCACGACTAGGCATGCAGATCCGTGTAGCGGGGTGGGCTGCGTCGCATGCATGCGCCAGCCCGGGTATAAATCCCATAGTACGCTCGATGGTTGTAAGCACGGGGCCATAGTTTGAGCTAAAAAAATCGACGTTCGGCAGCAAGGCGTTTGTCGCCAGAAACCCTCTGCATTCACTTCTTCTTCTTCTTCCTCCAGAAGGAGAGAGAGAGAGTCAGTCTAGGGTTAGACCCAACAATTCGTGTACAGAGCTAAGTTTCTTCCTATGCACGTGGCCATGTTGATCGTCCCGCACGATGTTGCTCCCTGCTCGGTGCTCACGCCGGAGAACTACACGGTGTGGGCGATTAAGGCGGAGCCCATCCTCGACGCCCAAGGCCTCTAGGAGGTGGTGTCTTTGGCGGATGGTGTGGCGGTGGATGAGCGGAAGAACAAGACAGCGAGGGTGCAACTCTTCGGCCACTGTCGAAGGACATCCTCATGCAGGTGTCTACGAAGAAGACGGCGAAGGAGGTGTAGTTCCACCTCAAGATGAGGTTCGTCGGCGTCGATCGTGTCAAGGCGGCAC
Source organism: Triticum urartu (assembly GCF_003073215.2). Lineage (NCBI taxonomy): Eukaryota > Viridiplantae > Streptophyta > Magnoliopsida > Poales > Poaceae > Triticum > Triticum urartu. The sequence continues at coordinate 490,808,012 of NC_053026.1, read as the reverse complement.
GGCTCTCCACTCTCCACGGCAAGTTCGCCAAGCTTCGCATGGAGGAGGAGGAGGCGCTGGACACGTACATTGGCACGATCAGCGACATGGCCGCAAGGTACGTTGGCCTCAGCTCGATGCTCGACGACGACACCATGGTGAAAAAGCTATTTGGCATGGTGCCGGATCGGTTGTAGCTGCGGTGACTGGGATCGAGCAGTTTTGCGATGTGGACATGATGACGTTCGAGGAGGCTCCAAGAAGACTCAAGGCCTTCGACGAGCGCTTACGGCGGCACAGGTAGGCCGGCGGCGAACGGAGCGACGACCAGCTGCTGCTCACGGCGGATCAGTGGGAGGCATGGCGACGTCAGTGCGGCGGTAATCATGACCACGACAATGACGACGGTGGAAGCAGCATGGCCTCGGGTGTGAGGAGGGGGCACGGGAGATGCTACGATAGTGGCGTTCGCGGCCACCTCTCCTATAACTGCTGGCGGCCGAGGAAGGAGAAGACGCTCCTCACCGACGAGCCGGCCCTTCTGTAGGTCGCGGTTTAGGGGGATATGTTCGGAAAGTAAACCGTGCACGTGTGTGCGTGTGTGGCGTGGTGGACTGGTTGTACGTGAGCCTACCGCCGCGTGAGCTAGCTATGTTGTTAGTGATCTGTTCGAGCCGCCATGGTGTGTTGCGTCGTGTGCATGCCCCAGCCCGGGTATAAATCCGGTAGTCCCTTGATGGTTGTAAGCACGGGGCCACAGTTTCAGCTGAAAAAACGCTGTTCGGCAGAAACCCTGTGCATTCACTTCTTCCTCCGTTCTAGTGAGATGAGAGAGAGAGTCTCTACTTCTGGTACGGTTTATTTTTATCCCATCACTTTCAACTGTTTTATTTTATTAATTTTTTTCGTCTCCTCCACCTTATGGGTTTAGTTTCGCATCATCCTCAAGCACAACGAAAAAAATCTGAACGGATCAGAACTTTTTATACTGAGTACTGACACAAGTGAAAGAATCAATCACGATCAATTTCTAAAGTTCAAATCTAAATTAATTACTGTAAATCGCTCAATCACATTAATTAGTTAGGAAACAAATAACCAATTTTAAAAAATCTCATTATTAAAGCATTTATGTACCTACTTAATTTGTAAGGGAATATTATCTTATTATTCTCTACTCCTAATAATGTCTCAGTACGTACATCGTTTCGTTCACTCGTTCCCTCCCCTCTCCATCTCATTTTTTTCGTAGATTTTTTTTCGTCCCTTCCTCCCACTTCATCAGTTTATTTTCGTGTTACCCTTTCACACAACGAAAAAAATCTGAACAGATCAGAACTTTCCATACTGACGCAAGTTATTTTGTAATGTAGAATCAATCGCGAACAATCTCTAAAGATCAAAGCTAAATTAATTAACCTTACCTTAAATCACTCAATCACATTAATTAGAATACAAATATTTGATTTTCAGAAAAATCGCTCAATCACATTAATTTTACCTTAACTCACAGATGGTAATCAATCTCCAAACAAAGGAAACAATACATCGAGGGAGCAGTAAATAAACTCCCTTTCTTATGACATTTGTATGATCTTTTCCTTCCCTCTTCGTTGTCGAGTGTTCTTGATTCTCGAGGCCGATGCTTGGGCTGCGTCACTGGGTCGTGAGGACGTCGAGGCCGAGTGTCGTGGCACCGCGTTGGCCGCGGCCGGTGAAGGGGGCGAAGAAGGGCGGCTTCCCTGGCCCTGACCGTGGCCATGGCCCTAAGAGTTGGTGCGGTGGAAGCGGCACTTGAAGGACCCAGTGTGGGTGGTCGGCACGCAGACGCACTTGGTAGCCTCGTACGGTTTATTTTCGTCCCACCTTCCATAGTTTTTTTGGTACTCCTCCCACCTTCGCTGGGTTTTTTCATAGATTTTTTTCGTCCCCTCTCCCCATTTCATCGGTTTATTTTCGCATCACCCTCTCACACAACAAAAAAAATCTAAACAGATTAGAACTTTCCATACTGACGTGAGTTATTTAGTATTGTAGAGTCAATCACGAACAATCTCTAAAGATCAAATCTAAATTAATTAACCTTACCTTAAATCACTCGATCACATTAATTAGAAAACAAATATTTGATTTTTAGAAAAATCGCTCAATCACATTAACCTTACCTTAACTCATGGATGATAATGAATCTTCAAACAAAGAAAACAATACATCGAGGGAGCAGTAAATAAATTCCCTTTCTTATGACATGTATATGATCTTTCCCTTCCCTCTCCGTTGTCGAGCGTTCTTGATTCTCGAGGCCGATGCTTGGGCTGCGCCACTGGGTCGCGAGGACGTCGAGACTGGGTGCCGTGGCACCGCGTTGGCCGTGGCCGGTGAAGGGGGCGAAGAAGGGCGGCTTCCCTAGCCCTGGCCGTGGCCATTGCCCTGGGAGTTGGTGCGGTGGAAGCGGCGCTTGAAGGACTCGGCGTGGGTGGCCGGCACGCAGACGCACTTGGTAGCCTCGTACGGTTTATTTTCGTCTCACCTCCCATGGTTTTTTTTGGTACTCCTCCCACCTTCGCTGGTTTCTTTTCGTAGATTTTTTTTCGTCCTCTCCCCCCACTTCATCGGTTTATTTTCACGTCATCCTCTCACACAATGAAAGAAAACTAAACAGGTCAGAACTTTCCATACTGACGCAAGTTATTTAGTAATGTAGAATCAATCACGAACAATCTCTAAAGATCAAATCTAAATTAATTAACCTTACCTTAAATCACTCAATCACATTAATTAGAAAACAAATATTTGATTTTCTGAAAAATCGCTCAATCACATTAACCTTACCTTAACTCACGGATGGTAATCAATCTCCAAACAAAGGAAACAATACATTGAGGGAGCAGTAAATAAACTCCCTTTCTTATGACATGTATATGATCTTTCCCTTCCCTCTCCATTGTCGAGCGTTCTTGATTCTCGAGGCCGATACTTGGGCTGCGTCACTGGTTCGCGTGGACGTAGAGGCCGGGTGCCGCGGCACCGCATTGGCGCGGCCGGTGAAGGGGGCGAAGAAGGACGGCTTCCCTGGCCCTGCTCGTGGCTGTGGCCCTGGGAGTTAGTGTGGTGGAAGCGGCACTTGAAGCACCCGGCGTGGGTGGCCAGCGCTCAGACGCACTTGGAAGCGGGCCCGTGGCCCGCGCCGGACGGCACCGACGCCGACCCGGGCCACCTCCTCCGCGTATTCTTGGAGTTGTGGCTGGCCGATTTACATGAAATTAATTCCCTCGGTTGTGGTGGCAAATATAATATACATAATCCATATTGTTATGCACTAGCGTGTGTGTGTGTGAAATAGATGGATTATGGTCCCGTACCCAATAAGATGAATGTGTGTGTGTGTTAAGAGAGAGAGAGAGGGGGGAGAAGGGGAGAGAGAGTGAGGAAGAGGGAGGAAGAGAGTGTGCGTGTGAGGATTTGATGGTGAGAAAAGGTCGCCAATGTCACTTGATATGTATAAAAATATTAATATTGAACTCTTAAAGTTAATGTGGCTCCGTTGCAATGCACGGGTGTTCTTCTAGTTAGTCTAGGATTAGACCCAACAGAAAACTCCGTACTTTGAGTCAACAATATGACTAGAATACTTTTGTGGCTATTATCATTATTTATTCATACAGGGCATACATCGTACCATCGGAATACATGACTGGTGAAGAAATTACACTTAAGGCGTACATATACAGTTTGGGGTTCTAATTATGCAGATAGTAAGGCAAATCCAAAAAAAAGCGCTACTCAAACATACCAAATATAAGTCTAATTTTATCAAAGCACTTATGTATAATGCATCCTTTTTGAAAATGCTCATTTTGTCGGTGGCTTTTGCAAAATCGAGATTATTTTCATAGGTCCTGACCGTAGAGGTGACGCGTGTGCAAACCAGAGAGACCAAGTCGTTGGTATCAGGCAAACAGAGGACGACTGGCCTGCTCGCCTTACGGATCATCTGTCCTCACTCTGGCTCGAGTAAACTTTTTATGGACGAAGACGTAAAAAACGTCCGGCTTTAAATTAATAAAGTTCATAATATAAGTAGCGTGCACAAACTAAGACAGCAACATCCGGGGAACTTAACAAGACACACAAACAGCCGGCCAAAAGAGCAAAGTACGATACAAGGCATAGCCAGCCAACGAAAGAACATGCAGGGTCGGAGAAAGCATATCCAAAAGGAGCTACACATCCTAGGTAGTAGAGGAGGCAGACGACGACGGAGCTCGTGACGCCAAGTAGACGAGGCGGAGATGGTCGAGAGCATGGCGTTGAAGAACAACGTCCTGACCCCTTCCCAGCGGAGCCCGCTGTTGTAAGAAAAAGATGCATTTGAATATAACGTCAGCAGGCTGAGATGGGAAAACGCCCTCAATAGTAAACTTGTTTCGAGTTCGTCAAAGGGCCCACAGCATAGCAGCCGCAGCAGTCCACATGATACGTCGTGCGGAGCCCTGAACCGAGGACAAAGACGACACTAACTCAGAGCGGGAGCGTGGATCCCAATCACGCCAGCGGCCTTGCGGACCGCGCTCCAGGCGAAGCGCGCTAGAGGACACCGGAAGAACACGTGCGTCTTCCGGGACACCACAAAGAGCGCAGGGCCCGGTGGTCGGCCCATTGCGCTTAGCTACATTTATGGAGGTTGGGGGGGATCTTGACAAAGTTGCCAGAGGAAAACCTTGATTTTAAGCTGAATACGAGCCTTCCAAAGCCCGGAGGCAGCCTGATGGGCAGGGCCACGTGCCAGCTCTCTATAGAGAGAATTAACAGAGAACTTGCCAGAGCCCGTAAGCCTCAATGACACCATATCCGCGACAGACGACAGATGCACGTCAGCAGTCATAGCCCGCAGGCGGGCCCAACTATCTGCCTCAGGCCCCGAGAGCTCCCTTCTAAAGGAAATAGAAGGCGGGGAGGAGCTAAAGGCCGAGGCCATCAATTGATTGGGGTCAACAGAGATGGTATAGAGATCGCGAAACTCTGACCAAAGAGGTTGTTGGCCGATCCAAAATTCTAGCCAGAGATGCGTAGAGCGGCCGTTATTAACCGTGAATTTCGCCCCTCTGGCAAAGAACGGTTTTAGGGTTTGAATGGAGTTCCAGGAAGGAGACCCCTGGGTTGCTACCTTGAAAAAATTCCCCAGGGAAGTATTTGGCACGCAGGAGATCCATCCAGAGGCCAGACTCGCCCATTGCCAGCTTCCAAGTCCATTTGCACATGAGTGCAATGTTCATTAACTTAGAGTTGATAATCCCAAGGCCCCCTGGGCTTTGGGCCGGCAAACGGCCTGCCATTTTACCATGTGGTATTTACATTTCGGTCCCGCCCCTTCCCAAAAGAAACGGGCCCTAGGAGTGTCCAATTTGGTGTGCACCCCATCAGCCAACAAGAACAATCCCATGACAAACATTGGCAGGGACGATAGGCTGGAGTTAGTTACGATTAGTCTTGCCCCTGAAGACATAAACCTCCCTCTCCACTGACAGACTCTTCCCGCCACCTTATTGCAGAGAGGTTCCCAATCGGAGATCAGGCACTTTTTTTCCGCGATCGGGAGGCCGAGGTAAGTAAACGGTAGTTTCCCAAGCTTGCAATTGAGCAGGTTAGCTACACATAAACTTTCGGCCGCGTCCATCCCTATGGACACCACTTCACACTTGTGGAAGTTCATTTTTAGCCCGGACATGAGCTCGAAGCACAGGAGAATGGCCTTAACCGTTGCAATACTATGCAGATCGGCTCGAAAAGAAGGAGTGTGTCATCCACGTACTGCAGGTGCGACACACCCCCCGGGATCAAGTCACCGACCACTCCCCTGATGTGGCCAGCAGCACGGGCTTGATCTAACATAGCACCCAGGGCATCAACCACGAAGTTAAAAAGCAGCGGGGAAGCCAGGTCCCCTTGACGCAGCCCACGCTTGTTGCGGAAGAAGTTCCCTACCTCTCCATTCACCGCAATCGCCGTTTGGCCCCCCGAGACCAATTTCATCATGCGGTAAACCCACACCGATGAGAAACCCCTGTCCAGGAGGACTTGTCGGAGAAAATCCCAGTTCACTCGGTCATACGCCTTCTCGAAATCCAGTTTCAGAAGAATGGCTGGCTGACAAGAGCGTTTAAGCGAGTGGACTATTTCCTAGAGGGCGAGCGGCCCCTCCAATATATTGCGACCGTGGATAAAATCCGACTGACTCCTACTAATGATACGGTGAGCTACCGGAGAAAGACGCGTGTACGGTGAGCTACCGGGGAAAGACGCGTGGCACAAGCCTTAGAGCAAATTTTGAACGGAACGTTAATGAGAGCTATTGGTCTAAATTGTCTAATACAGTCCGCACCATGTACTTTGGGGATCAGGGAAAGAACCCCAAAGTTCATGCGTGAGATATCTACGCTACCCCGCATGAACCCGTTGCACATGTGAAGACTGGCCCCTTAAGCACAGGTCAAAAACGCTTAAACATCGCCACCGGCCAACCATTTGGGCCCGAGGCAGTGTCCGATTTCATCCCAAGGACCGCCACGTCAATCTCCTGAGGAAGGAAAGCCAGCCCCAGGCCCTCGTTTTGCTCGTCCATGACCCGCGGCGCGGGATCCCAGACGTCTGTCCGCAGCCGAGCGCGCGAATCCTCCCTGGAGCCCATTAGGTGGATCTAAAACTCGTAGATGTGGCGAACGATGTCTTGTTGTCGCAAAAGGAGGCCCTGTTCAGATTGCAGCCTCAGAATGGCGCACTTACGTCGCTGACCATTAGCATATGCATGGAAGTATTTGGTATTCACGTCACCCTTCAGCGTCCACTTGATGCCACCACGTCTACGCTAATACTCCTCCTCATCCCTAAGGAGGGACTCGACTTGAGCTTCGAGCGCATAGCGCTAAGCCCACTCCTGCTCCGAGGAGCCCTGCGAGTCGACGAACGCATCCATCCAAGCCAGTTCCGTGGTCATGCGAGCACGGAGCAGTTTATCCTCGCGGCCCTGGTTGGCTCCCCAGCCTTTGAGAGCCGCGCGCATGCCCGCCCCTGCGGCAATCTAAAACTCCATAGGCCCGCACGGGGGCCCAAGCCGGGCCACACATGTCGTCCATTTGGATAGGAATATTTGCTCGAAACCCGAAGACTCAAGCCATGCAGTTTCGAAGAAGAAACGAGGGCTGCGTTTCAACCTGTCCTCCCCTAAGGAAAGGATTAGAGGGATATGATCCGAACCAATCCTAGTTTCGGCCTGTAGGGAGCACAGTGGGAATAGTACTTCCCACTCCGCAGACATGAAAACCCGGTCCAGCACCGATCGAACCGGCGTTAACTGCTTATTAGTCCACGTATAACGGGCCCCTACGCGGGCCACTTCCCTAAGGGCCATTGCCGCAATCACATTGTTAAACATGGACACCCTTGTCCAGTTAATGATCCCATTATTCTTGTCCACTCCCGAGTGGATCAAGTTGAAATTGCCTCCCACAAGTAGTGGCAAATTGCGCGTACCCAAGGCCTCAACCTTCATCTGGAGTTCCCCCAGGAACTCCTGTGAGCAAGAGTGGTTGGCCGGGCCATAAACCATAATGACCTCCCATTCACGGAGAGTCGTGCGGTGGCGAACGTGGGCAGAAATGAAAAACCTGCCAGCATCCCACGCCAACACCTCACAGCAAACTTGGTTAACACCAACCAGCAGGCCCCCAGAGTCACCTACCGCGGACACCCACTGCCACGCAAATCGCTCCAAGGGGTCGATAGCCAACAGATCCTGGTGGGGAAAATCTGCCTTGATGGTATCCTGCAAGCCCACTACATCGATCCCCTCTTCACGAATGTATTCCTTCAGCTGGGTCCGCCTCCCAGTGCGGCCAAAGCCACGGATGTTCCAAAAGATGAAACGCATTAGATGATGCGGTTGCAGAGACGGATACCCCTAGCGGTAACCGCTTTGGCCACACGTCGTGTCTTGGCTAGACAATGGGTTGAGGGGGACGGCGCAGCCCCTGCTGCAGTGTCCCCCTAGACGGGCCGCGCTGCAATCTCCAGAGAAGCCCCTGCTTTGTCTGTCGATGGCGCCACACGGGCAGTCTCAGCCTGTGCTAACGCTGCCTGCGCAATATCCTTCGAACGGAGGAGAGAAAGAAGCTCGCGCGCTTCGCCCTCATTTGACATGTCAACGCCACAATCCGCTGTGATACCACCTAAACGCTCATCGGAATATTCATCGAAAATCGTAAAGCGGGGCAGGGGATTACCTTCGATTTCCATGTTCTTTTGCTCCAGAAGAAGCTGGGTGCGTTGCAGCGACGGGAGGTTGCCCTTGGCGCCTTTGGAGCGCGAGCTGGCCCGCTCCAGAGTCGAAGGCGACATCACCACCGCCTTGGAGCGCTTGGCAGTGGAGATGGGCGTCGTCTTGGACACCGCCGCCCAAAGTGCATCCAAGGCAGGAGAAGGGACGGACGCCACAATCCCGCCGGCCTGATCACCAGGGGAAGCCAGCGCCATCACCACCGGCCGGTGGGAGACAGGCATGCCCGCACAGACCGACGGGGGGCTCGCTGGCGCCACCGGTGGAGCCTTGCGACCCGTCGTCTTCTTGGGGATCCGCGTCCCACCGCCAGCCTTGCCCACTGAAGGCGGAGGGGGAGGAGAGCACGCCCGAGGCACACGCTCCCCACCCACGCCAGCAGCCGTCGGGGACGAGCATCGAGCGTCCCACCGAGTCGCGGGAGGCTGAGACGCCCTTGTTGATGTCGAGGCCAAGCGAGATGTTGGAGTCGTACTGGTTAAAAGCCGTCTCATTGCTGCCCACTCCAACTTGTCGCTCCCCCTTGTCAGTCGCACCCCCCCCCCTGCAGGAGCGGCGGCCGCCGAATCCTTGTCCTTGAGACCCAACTTGTCCCACGACGTCATATCAATCGAGTCATCACCCATGCTCATGTCATGATCCTTGTCTTTGCCATCCGAGCCCTTGTCCGAGATAGCTGGGGGAGGGGGCGCTGCGCCCTGCAGACCATCCGACTCGGCCTCCATCCGAATGGTGTATCCCTCGCTGTTGAACCAAAGTTGGACGTAACCACGTAGCTTGGTCGGGGAGTGGCAGGCGAAACGCATCTGCGCTGGCAGGAGCCCCGCCAGCGACGCCTTATCCACCTCCATGGGGCGGCCAATCATGACGGTCTCGGCCAAGAGGTGATCCGCACGATGATGCTTGGGGGGCACGCCCCACAGCTTGACCCACACGTCTGGCGTCATCTCGGCCTTGGGCTCCTCCAGGAGAGATTCCTTGATCTCAGGCATGATATTGTTGAGGGAGAGGAAGAGCTTTCCGCTGCGGGTCTCCATCCGCAGCATGGTCTTGTTGGGGAAGACGACCGAGAACAAGTTCTCGGCGACCGCTGTCACCTTACAATCCCACTCCCATTCGAAGAGGTGGGGGAGTTCCGCCTCCAAGATGGGAACCGACAGCAGCCCAGGCGCCGCGGAGATGACGGCCGCATCTGCCACCAGCTGAGCGCGCACCTCTTCGCCCTCCGTCTCCATGAAAGGCAGGCAGAAGAAGCCCTCGTCAGGGATGGCATTGCCCATAATCTACAGCATCAGGGGCCTTCCCCACGTCGGGCAGTGCGCCGAGGCATGCCCCTCCTCATGGCAAATGACACACAGAGGCTTGAAGAAACACATGTTTTGGTAATGGCCCACCCGGCCACACTTGAAGCATTCTGGCCCGTCCGTCTCCTCCATGGGGATGGGGCCCTCTGTCGAACCCTTCGAAGCCGACGGCCCAGCCGTCAGGGCCAGCGGCGCCCGCTTGAGCTCCGCCGAGCTCCCCCCTTCTGCTTCTGCTTCTTGGCAAAGGGATCCCCAATCCGTTCGCCACAGAGAGGGTGTTGGGACTCCTTCCTCTTGAGCTCCTTCTTCTGCTCCAAAGCCCGCCACTTGTACTCCTCCTTCTTCTTCTTATTGCGCTCGCGCTCCCCCAGCCACCATTCTCCGCCGGGCCCGTCGGCCGCTTGGAGAGCGTCTGCGCCCATAGATCCAGCTCACGCTGATGCTTGGCTGCCGGGGCCGGCGGCGACATGGGTGGCTTATCCATGCGACGGGATCCCACCAGCACCGCGTCTGCGAACGAACGCGCGAGGGGGGAGGGGGAGCAGAATGGATCAGGTGACGAGCGAGATGACCAAAGCGCCGCACTTGCGAGGGGGAAGCGGGAAACCCTAGAGTGAGATCTAGGGCACCCCTCGGCAGCCACCGCCACTTATAAGGGGATGGGGGCAGCCGCGCGTCTGCCACCGCATTGGGCCTGGGCCTGGCCGCAGGAGCACACAAGGCCAGCGTCCCAGGAGGGTATGACCCAGCGACCGGAGTGCACCCCTGCAACCCAGCAGGCTAGGGCCACACCCCAGCAGGCTGAGAGACGGGCGGAGCGGCTTCTGTGGCCCCCAGCCCAACCGCAGGCAGACTGGGCCATGGCTCCGGGCCAACCAGGAATCAGGCTCGTCAGCCCGAGCCAGCGAAACCCTAGCCTGGTCGCCCGGCTCCCTGGCAGGGCGACCCCGCCGCCGCCGCCGACCCTTGTCGACACCGGCGAGCACGACGAGGCCACGGACGGTAGCGCCACCTCCAGGCCCGGTGCCCCGCCTCCATCTGGGCGCACGAGTGGCCCTCTGGGCCCGCATCCACGTCCCTGGGCGGACGCCAGATCCGCGACGCCAGACCACGGTCGCCATGACCGCTAGGTGCAAAAGCGTGCCGGCGACTAGCCTTGAAGGAGCCCCAAGCTCCTCCGCTCGGGCGACAAAGTCACCCACCGAGCATGCCTCGTGTGGCCTCGGCGAACCACCACCACTCACTTGACTGCTTACCTGGTTATCTGCATTTGCATCTTTGTCGGAGTCGTCCCCCGCCAACGCCCAGAACCTGCTGCCCGAAGGGGACGAACCAGGGGGCCGCCCCCCGGGAGCGAGACTCCACCGCGCGCGCCCCTCAGTGGAATGCACCGTCGTCCAGCTGACCTCCGACGCCGTGGCCACGCAGGGGACAAACTCGCCGTCGACATCGCCTCCCGAGTCACCTATCCGTACGAGAGCCGTTGGGTCGGCCATCCACCTGCTTGCTCGCTCGAGTAAACATATGCCTTCCAGTGATATAACATTCAAAAAATAGTAGAACCAACTATGCATGCGGTGCTTGAAAAAAAAAGTTCCATCAGTCACTTCTATTCTACTTTCAGTTATATAACATTCAAAAAATAGTAGAACCGACTATGCATGCGGTGCTTGAAAAAAAAGTTCCATCAGTCACTTCTATTCTATTCTAGACCGTCTGATCTTTATCTAATGTCTGTAAATAGATCACCATATTGTTCATCTTTTACCTCTAGCTTCTTCCTAACGCAGCCGCCGGCCAGCCCAGACATAACCACCTGCCTCCGCCCCCACAGTTGGCGGCTAGCGCCGCCCCGCCATCCCCTCTATCTCCTCCCACAACTGTGCTAGCCACCGCACTGGAAAACAACTCTAGCGATTCCCTGCACCCCCAACTCTTTAAGATAGATAAAGGAATCATCGCTTCTTCTAAGATAGATAATTTTTTTTGAAAGATCTAGCTTGGCTGGCTTTGATTGATTTAGAAGAGAGCATGTGGAAAACAGAGTTTGATCAAGCGATCAAGGGAAGAAAGAAAAGATACAACAGAGGGGGGCCTTCGGCCTGCAGCTCCCAGCAAAAAGAACCATAAGAAACTATATCGCACCTAAATCCCCAAAAGGGGGCTCAATAGATTTTGCTCCGGCTAGCCGCCAGTGCTCCATCATGCGTCGAATGGCGTCGATGACATCCTTCAAAACAGCATTCTTCGTTCTGAAGGTACAGTTGTTTCTTTCCATCCAAATTGCGCAGGTGGTAGCCATGATCATATTCTTCACTCCCCTCCTGTTTTCCGCTCTTGTTGCATCCACAATGGCCTTAACTGCCGAGGGTGTGCATCGCCGATCCTACAGAGGCAGGGCGAGCGACGAACATCCTTTCCATTCCGCCACCTTTGCCCAGACTGTTCGCGTGAATGGGAAGTTCCAGAATAGGCGAACGGAGGACTCCAGGTTTTTGAGGCAAAACTGGCAGAAGTATGGGTTTGGCCATCGTCGACGTTGCAAACGGTCATTACACCACACTCTATCCCAATGAATCAGCCAGGAGAAGATTTTAATCTTGCCAGGGGCCCATACCTTCCAAATGGCCGATTTAATTCCATTGTTTGGTAGGTTTTTGAACTGGGCATTGTAGGCAGAGCTCGTGGAGTAGGATCCTTTTCCGTTTCATGTCCAAATGATCACATCTTCCCGTTGCTCATTGATCATTCCTCCATGCTCTCTGATCATGCGTGCCAACCTGACCACATCATGGACAATTTATTCATACCGCCCATTACCAAGGTTGCGGATCCAGCTATCGTTTTGTAGAGCCTCAGCCACTGTTTTTAAGCTTGCTTCTAGATCGCTTGAACAACATTGGGGAAGTTTGGCAGAGTGGTTCATCTCCCAACCAGTGACAGGTCCAAAATTTCGTCTTCGTGCCATCTCCGATGGCAATCTTCGTGACTCGAGTGAAGAGGCCCCTGTCATTGCTGTCGCACGGGATTGGGAAAGCTTTCCAAGGCCTGTCTGGCTACATCCATTCCAGCCAAAGCCACCGGAGACGTAGTGCTCTGCCGAAAAGGTGAAGATCCTGAATGCCTAGCCCGCCCTTTTGGGTGGGAGAGCATACAGTTTTCCAGTTTACTTTGCACTTTCTGCCTGACAATTCTTCATCATGCGCCCAGAGGAATCACCACCAGGCCTTGTTAATATCCTTCAGAAGCTTTTTTGGGAGCCGCAGCACCGTCATCGCAAATGTTGGTGTTGGGGAACGTAGTAATTTCAAAAAAATTCCTACGCACACGCAAGATCATGGTGATGCACAGCAATGAGAGGGGAGAGTGTTGTCTATGTACCCTCGTAGACCGGAAGCAGAAGCGTTATAACAACGCGGTTGATGTAGTCGTACGTCTTCACGGCCCGACCGATCAAGCACCGAAACTAAGGCACCTCCGAGTTTTTGCACACGTTCAGCTCGATGACGATCCCCGGACTCCGATCCAGCAAAGTGTCAGGGAAGAGTTCCGTCAGCACGACGGCGTGGTCATGATCTTGATGTTCTACCGTTGCAGGGCTTCGCCTAAGCACCGCTACAATATTATCGAGGATTATGGTGGAGGGGGGCACCGCACACAGCTAAGAGAACGATCATGAAGATCAACTTGTGTGTCTAGAGGTGCCCCCTGCCCCTGTATATAAAGGAGCAAGGGGGAGAGGCCGGCCAGCCCTTGCGGCGCGCCAAGGAGGGGGAGTCCTCCTCCTAGTAGGAGTAGGACTCCCCTTTCCTAGTCCAACTAGGAAGAGAGAAGGGGGAAGGAAAGAGAGGGAGAGGGAGAGGGAAAGAGGGGCTGCGCCCCCCTCCCCTAGTCCAATTCGGACTCCCCATGGGACGGGGTGCGCCACCTCCTGGGCTGCTGCCCTCTCTCTCCCCTCAGGCCCACTAAGGCCCAATACTTCCCCGGGGGGTTCCGGTAACCCTTCCGGCACTCCGGTTTTCTCCGAAATCACCCGAAACACTTCTGGTGTCCGAATATAGCCGTCCAATATATCGATCTTTATGTCTCGACCATTTCGAGACTCCTCGTCATGTCCGTGATCATATTCGGGACTCCGAACAACCTTCGGTACATCAAAATATATAAACTCATAATGAAACTGTCATCGTAACGTTAAGCGTGCGGACCCTACGGGTTCGAGAACAATGTAGACATGACCGAGACACGTCTCCGGTCAATAACCAATAGCAGAACCTAGATGCTAATATTGGCTCCTACATATTCTACAAAGATCTTTATCGGTCAGACCGCATAACAACATATGTTGTTCCCTTTGTCATCGGTATGTTACTTGCCCGAAATTCGATCATCGGTATCTCAGTACCTAGTTCAATCTCGTTACCGGCAAGTCTCTTTACTCGTTCTGTAATACATCATCTTGCAACTAACTTATTAGTTGCATTGCTTGCAAGGCTTAAGTGATGTGTATTACCGAGAGGGCCCAGAGATACCTCTACGACAACCAGAGCGACAAATCCTAATCTTGAAATACGCCAACCCAACATGTACCTTTGGAGACACCTGTAGAGCACCTTTATAATCACCCAGTTACGTTGTGACGTTTGGTAGCACACAAAGTGTTCCTCCGGTAAACGGGAGTTGCATAATCTCATAGTCATAGGAACATGTATAAGTCATGAAGAAAGCAATAGCAATAAACTAACCGATCAAGTGCTATGATAACGGAATGGGTCAAGTCAATCACATCATTCTCTAATGATGTGACCCCGTTAATCAAATGACAACTCATGTCTATGGCTAGGAAACTTAACCATCTTTGATTCAACGAGCTAGTCAAGTAGAGGCATACTAGTGACACTCTGTTTGTCTATGTATTCACACATGTATTATGTTTCTGGTTAATACAATTCTAGCATGAATAATAAACATTTATCATGAAATAAGGAAATAAATAATAACTTTAGTATTGCCTCTAGGGCATATTTCCTTCAGTCTCCCACTTGCACTAGAGTCAATAATCTAGTTCACATCGCCATGTGATTTAACATCAATAGTTCACATCACCATGTGATTAACACCCATAGTTCACATCGTCATGTGACCAACACCCAAAGGGTTTACTAGAGTCAATAATCTAGTTCACATTGCTTTGTGATTAACACCCAAAGAGTACTGAGGTGTGATCATGTTTTGCTTGTGAGAGAAGTTTAGTCAACAGGTCTGCCACATTCAGATCCGTAAGTATTTTGCAAATTTCTATGTCAACAATGCTCTCCACAGAGCTACTCTAGCTAATTGCTCCCACTTTCAATATGTATCCAGATTGAGATTTAGAGTTATCTGGATTAGTGTCAGAACTTGCATCAACGTAACCCTTTACGATGAACCTTTTGTCACCTCCATAATCGAGAAACATATCCTTATTCCACTAATGATAATTTTGACCAATGTCCAGTGATCTACTCCTAGATCACTATTGTACTACCTTGCCAAACTCAGGGCAGGGTACACAATAGGTCTGGTACACAACATGGCATACTTTATAGAACCTATGGCTGAGGCATAGGGAATGACTTTCATTCTCTCTCTATCTTCTGCCGTGGTCGGGCTTTGAGTCTTACTCAATTTCACACCTTGAAACACAGGCAAGAACTCTTTCTTTGACTGTTCCATTTTGAACTACTTCAAAAACTTGTCATGGTATGTACTCATTGAAAAATTATCAAGCGTCTTGATCTATCTCTATAGATCTCGATGCTCAATATATAAGCAGCTTCACCGAGGTCTTTCTTTGAAAAACTCCTTTCAAACACTCCTTTATGCTTTGCAGAATAATTCTACATTATTTCTGATCAACAATATGTCATGCACATATACTTATCAGAAATGTTGTAGTGCTCCCACTCACTTTCTTGTAAATACAGGCTTCACCGCAAGTCTGTATAAAACTATATGCTTTGATTAACTTATCAAAGCGTATATTCCAACTCCGACATGCTTTCACCAGTCCATAGATGGATCGCAGGAGCTTGCATATTTTGTTAGTACCTTTAGGATTGAAAAAACATTCTGGTTGCATCATATACAACTCTTCTTTAATAAATCCATTAAGGAATGCAGTTTTGTTTATCCATTTGCCAGATTTCATAAAATGCGGCAATTGCTAACATGATTCGGACAGACTTAAGCATAGATACGAGTGAGAAACTCTCATCATAGTCAACACCTTGAACTTGTCGAAAACCTTTTGCGACAATTCTAGCTTTGTAGATAGTAACACTACTATCAGCGTCCGTCTTCCTCTTGAAGATCCATTTATTTTTTATGGCTTGCCGATCAACGGTCAAGTCAACCAAAGTCCACACATTGTTCTCATACATGGATCCCATCTCAGATTTTATGGCCTCAAGCCATTTCGTGGAATCTGGGCTCATCATTGCTTCCTCATAGTTCATAGGCTCGTCATGGTCAAGTAACATGACCTGCAGAATAGGATTACCGTAGCACTCTGGTGCGGATCTCACTCTGGTTTACCTACGAGATTCGGTAGTAACTTGATCTGAAGTTACATGATCATCATGATTAGCTTCCTCACTAATTGGTGTAGTAGTCACAGGAACAAATTTCTGTGATGAACTACTTTCCAATAAGGGAGCATGTACAGTTACTTCATCAAGTTCTACTTTCCTCCCACTCACTTCTTTCGAGAGAAACTTCTTCTCTAGAAAGGATCCATTCTCAGCAATGAATATCTTGCCTTCGGATCTGTGATAGAAGGTGTACCCAACATTTTCTTTTGGGTATCCTATGAAGATTTACTTCTCCGATTTGGGTTCAAGCTTATCAAGTTGAAACTTTTTCACATAAGCATCGCAGTCCCAAACTTTAAGAAACGACAGCTTAGGTTTCTCGCCAAACCACAGTTCATACGGCGTCGTCTCAACGGATTTAGATGGTGCCCTATTTAACGTGAATGTAGCTGTCTCTAATGCATAATCCCAAAACGATAGCGGTAATCGGTAAGAGACATCATAGATCGCACCATATCTAATAAAGCACGGTTACGACGTTCGGACACACCATTACACTGTGGTGTTCCAGGTGGCGTGAGTAGTGAAACTATTTCACATTGTTTTAACTGAAGGCCAAACTCGTAACTCAAATATTTTACTTCTGCGATCATATCGTAGAAATTTTTATTTTTGTTACGATGATTCTCCACTTCACTCTGAAACTCTTTGAACTTTTCAAATATTTCAGACTTGTGTTTCATCAAGTAGATATACTCATATCTGCTCAAATCATCTGTGAAGATCAGAAAATAATGATACCTGCCGCGAGTCTCAATATTCATCGGACCACATACATCAGTATGTATGATTTCCAACAAATCTGTTGCTCGCTCCATTGTTCCGGAGAACGGAGTCTTAGTCATCTTGCCCATGAGGCATGGTTCGCAAGCATCAACTGATTCATAATCAAGTGATTCCAAAAACCCATCAGCATGGATTTTCTTCATGCGCTTTACAACAATATGACCTAAATGGCAGTGCCACAAATAAGTTGCACGATCATTATTAACTTTGCATCTTTTGGTTTCAATATTATGAATATGTGTATCACTACGATCGAGATCCAATGAACCATTTTCATTGGGTGTGTAACCATATATGTAAACAGAACAACAATTTATTCTCTTGCTTAAATGAATAACCGTATTGCAATAAACATGATCAAATCATATTCATGCTCAATGCAAACACCAAATAACACTTTATTTAGGTTCAACACTAATCCCGAAAGTATAGGGAGTGTGCGATGATGATCATATCAATCTTGGAACCACTTCCAACACACATCGTCACTTCACCCTTAACTAGTCTCTGTTCATTCTGCAACTCCCATTTCGAGTTACTACTCTTAGCAACTGAACCAGTATCAAATACCGGGGGGTTGCTACGAACACTAGTAAAATACACATCAATAATCCGTATATCAAATATACCTTTGTTCACTTTGCCATCCTTCTTATCCGCCAATTACTTGGGATAGTTCCGCTTCCAATGACCAGTCCCTTTGCAGTAGAAGCACTCAGTTTCAGGGTTAGGTCCAGACTTGGGTTTTTTCACTTGAGCAGCAACTTGTTTGCCGTTCTTCTTGAATTTCCCCTTTCTTCCCTTTGTCCCTTTACTTGAAACTAGTAGTTTTACCATCAACACTTGATGCTTTTCTTGATTTCTACCTTTGTCGATTTCAGCATCACGAAGAGCTTGAGAATCGTTTCCGTTATCCCTTGCATATTATAGTTCATCATGAAGTTCTACTAACTTGGTGATGGTGACTGAAGAATTCTGTCAATCACTATTTTATCTGGAAGATTAACTCCCACTTGATTCAAGCGATTGTAGTACCCAGACAATCTGAGCACACGCTCACTGCTTGAGCTATTCTCCTCCATCTTTTAGCTATAGAACTTGTTGGAGACTTCATACACTAGTGCAGAACCGGGCAATAGCACCGGTTCGTAAGGCCCTTTAGTGTCGGTTCCATAACCGGCACTAAAGTGTGGGCACTAAAGGCCCCCCCCCCTTTAGTACCGGTTCAGCACGAACCGGTGCTAAAGGGCAACGACGTGGCACAAGCCAGCTCCGGGGGCCGGGAGCCCTTTAGTACCGGTTGGTAACACCAACCGGTACTAAAATGTTTGGGGGTTTTTTGGTTTTATGATTTCTTTTTCATTTAATTTTGTGTTTTCCATTTTAATTCTTTTTCGTTTGCTGGTATTTTACCGGTACTAATATAATGGTGATGTGTAGTATCGTAAATGATATAAATGATATAATAACTCATCATCATCATCATCATCATCATCATATTAATTAATATAAAAACTCTTGCATCATATATATCATCACCAATGGTTTTCATAGCAAAGATATCATCGAGTTCAACATGGTAATGATATTATAAGCGTTCATAACACCACAAAAGAAAATCACTGTTTGAGATTAAGTTCAGGACGAAGAACACGGACATGAGAGGACAAGTACTAAGAGCATGAACTAGCTAATTAATCACTCCCGCTGCTCTCTCTCAGGTAGAATAGCATAGAACATGTATAGCTTTGCTGATTCATCATATTGGAGCATGCAGATGAACCTGTCTCCTAATCGTGGGTTGCGCTTCTGATTGCTGCCCCCTAGTACTTCTCAGTGATCGTTCACAATTTTGCTCCAGTCTTTTACTATTAAGCATTCCTCACTATTAGAAATCCTAAATGCACTAAAGTGCATTGTAGGATATCTTGGCCGTAAGCTAACAATATTCATGGTACCTTTAGTCTCGATCCAATCAGGCACAACATTCATCGGGAGTCCCTGTTGAAGAACATCGTATAGTAACATACTTAGCAATGAAGTTTAGCTTAAAAATATAATGTATGCAAAAGATGCACTGAGAAGAGATAGTAGAAATCTTACCATATTTCCTAAATATATGTGACCGTAGTTCAGTACGAACACTATTGGTCGCACGTTTTGAGTACTAACATTTCTAAGTGCAGGAAAGAAATTTGTCTTGACAGCATCAAGATCCTCAAGCCATGAAACATAATGACTTGTCTCCTCGCAGTTTAGTTTAGCCCCGAGACAGTGGATGGTCCTGTCTACCAAGCGCCAGACATGTTTGCTTGACTGGAAGTAAGCTGTCAATATTAATTGAGATCTATTAATTATTCAACTGGTTCAAATAATCTCATATCGAATACATAAATATGGTTGAGAAACTTACATAATGGTAGAACTGGAGGCGTCTGCACATCGACCCAGATGTCTTTATTAGCCAAGTTTTGCATTCAAAATAGGTGTATGTGTCTGCATTGTATAATTTGACATTGAAGGTATAACCATGCTCGGTCTTCAAGTAAACTCTTTTTACCTCCATAGTTTCGTTAGGACTGAAACCTATCTTATCCAAGACAAAAATTCTTGCATGGCAGGGGATACGCTAGTAGAATAGTGAAAAATTAAAATTAAAAGGTGAAGCAAAATGAAGCATAAGTCATGCTTAATTACGAAAAAGACTTGTCGTTGTGACTTACTGTATCCACTTCGAAGTTCTCATCCAGCTTGATGCTGAAGCGTCTATCATCAACTAGAAAATTTTGGCCGCACAGGCCGCGTTGGTCTTCGCAGTATTCACACATAATGAAATCGTGTTCGTCGTCAGACGACATTCCTATGTTCATAGGTGAAACATTAAACACTTATTAGTTCTATTAATTCAACTAATTCTGTTAATTCAACTAGTTCAACTAAGCACTTACGAAGAATATACCTAATTAATTAAACTAATTCAACTAACTAGTTCAACTAATTAATTGAACTAATTCATCTAATATCTAACATATATGTTCATATATAGGTGAAACATTAAACACTTACTAGTTCTATTAATTCAACTAAATAAACTAGTTCTATTAATTCAACTAAGCATTTACTAAAAATAAACTAGTTCTATTAATTTCTTACTAAAATAAAGTAGGTAGTTCTATATAGTAATATTTTGATTAGATCATCAAATCTCATATACCTAATTTTTTTTACTAAAAATAAACTTGTTCTATTAATTTTCATACTAAAAATAAACTAGTTATATTAATTCAACTAGTTCAAATAATCTCATATATATACCTAATTAATATCTAGCTATACTAATTCAACTAGTTCAACTTGTTCTAATTCATGTAAAATATATTTGACATTAATATTTAACATCTTTTCCATATAATTCATCTAACCATTAACATTCTAACATTATTATCTACGTAATTTATCTAACATTAATCTAAACAACAGAAAATAGAAAATAAGTAAAAAATAACAATGTGTGTGTGTACGTACGACCGGGGGACGGCGGCGTACGGGCGGCGGCGGGCGACGACGGGGGGACGGGCGCGGCGGGCGAGAGGCGGCGGCGACGCACGGGCGCGGCGGGGGCGACGGGTCGGGCGGTGACGGCGACGGGCGGCGGGGGCGGCGAGGGCGGCGCGCGATGGGGAGACGGGCGCGCGGCGAAGAAGTTTGGATCGAGAAGAACTACTGGTGGTCGATGAACTGATTTTTTCGTAGGTTCCATATATATAGGAGGGGTCTTTAGTGCCGGTTGGAGCCACCAACCGGTACTAAAGGCCAATTTTCGCCGGGCCAAGGGGCGGGAAACGGCCCCTTTAGTACCGGTTCGTGCCACGAACCGGTACTAAAGACCCCCCCTTTAGTACCGGTTGGAGCCACCAACCGGTACTAAAGGTTGTGCGCTGCCACCGGCGGTGCACAATTGTTTAGTCCCACCTCGCCGAGCGAAGGGCAGCCGCACTGGTTTATAAACCCAGCCGTGGCTGCTCCTTCGAGCTTCTCTATATAGCAGGCTTCTGGGCCTAATTAACTAGGCCACGCTGCCCTGTGAGCCTGCTGGCCCTTCTGGGCCTGCATTTGCACACCCTAGGTCTGGCAGGCCCACTGGGCAGCGCGCCAACAAATTTTTTATATAGTTTTTTCTTTTCTGCATTATTTATTTTCTTCTATTTATTTTTGAGTAGTTTTTTATATAGTTTTTTCTTTTCTGCATTATTTATTTTCTTCTATTTATTTTTAAGTAATTTTTTGTATAGTTTTTTCTTTTCTGCATTATTTATTTTCTTCTATTTATTTTTGAGTAATTTTTTTGTATAGTTTTATTATTTTCTGCATTATTTCTTTTCTTCTATTTATTTTCTTCTGGAAATTGAATGTTGCATACTGAACAATTAGGTAAATGACCGAAAAACAACAAATGATGTCAGAACATGTTGGAAATTGATGACGTTGCTTTGAATGCTGCATACTGAACACAAAAGAAGTCCGGAGTTCAAATAAGTTTAAAAAACATTGAAGTGGCCGTGTAACAGATGAGTTCTTGTCTGAAACCCTGATACTTCGAAAGAGTTTGTCCAGTTTGTACACGAAGTGCGTCCAGTTTTTGCCGTGACCCTCTCTACTCTTTCGCGCATGCTATGCGGGTGATATGATGATACCATGCCAAGTTTCAACATTTTGAGGAGTCATTTTGTAGTGATTTTCAATTTCACGGTCATTTAGCTCTCTAAACAATTAGGTAAATGACCGAAAAACAACAAATGATGTCAGAACATGTTGGAAATTGATGACGTTGCTTTGAATGCTGCATACTGAACACAAAAGAAGTCCGGAGTTTGAATAAGTTTAAAAAACATTGAAGTGGCCATGTGACAGATGAGTTCTCGTCCGAAACCCTGATACTCCGAAAGAGTTTGTCCAGTTTGTACACGAAGTGCGTACAGTTTTTGCCGTGACCCTCTCTACTCTTTCGCGCATGCTATGCGGGTGATATGATGATACCATGCCAAGTTTCAACATTTTCAGGATTCATTTTGTAGTGATTTTCAATTTCACGGTCATTTAGCTCTCTAAACAATTAGGTAAATGACCGAAAAACAACAAATGATGTCAGAACATGTTGGAAATTGATGACGTCGCTTTGAATGCCGCATACTGAACACAAAAGAAGTCCGGAGTTCGAATAAGTTTAAAAAACATTGAAGTGGCCATGTGACAGATGAGTTCTCGTCCGAAACCCTGATACTCCAAAAGAGTTTGTCTAGTTTGTACACGAAGTGCGTCCAGTTTTTGCCGTGACCCTCTCTACTCTTTCGCGCATGCTATGCGGGTGATATGATGATACCATGCCAAGTTTCAATATTTTCAGGATTCATTTTGTAGTGATTTTCAATTTCACGGTCATTTAGTTTTCTAAACAATTAGGTAAATGACCGAAAAACAACAAATGATGTCAGAACATGTTGGAAATTGATGACGTTGCTTTGAATGCTGCATACTGAACACAAAAGAAGTCCGGAGTTCAAATAAGTTTAAAAAACATTGAAGTGGCCGTGTAACAGATGAGTTCTCGTCCGAAACCTTGATACTCCGAAAGAGTATGTCCAGTTTGTACACGAAGTGCGTCCAGTTTTTGCCGTGACCCTCTCTACTCTTTCGCGCATGCTATGCGGGTGATATGATGATACCATGCCAAGTTTCAACATTTTCAGGATTCATTTTGTAGTGATTTTCAATTTCACGGTCATTTAGCTCTCTAAACAATTAGGTAAATGACCGAAAAAAAACAAATGATGTCAGAACATGTTGGAAATTGATGACGTCGCTTTGAATGCCGCATACTGAACACAAAAGAAGTCCGGAGTTCGAATAAGTTTAAAAAACATTGAAGTGGCCATGTGACAGATGAGTTCTCGTCCGAAACCCTGATACTCCGAAAGAGTTTGTCCAGTTTGTACACGAAGTGCGTACAATTTTTGCCGTGACCCTCTCTACTCTTTCGCGCATGCTATGCGGGTGATATGATGATACCATGCCAAGTTTCAACATTTTCAGGATTCATTTTGTAGTGATTTTCAATTTCACGGTCATTTAGCTCTCTAAACAATTAGGTAAATGACCGAAAAACAACAAATGATGTCAGAACATGTTGGAAATTGATGACGTCACTTTGAATGCTGCATACTGAACACAAAAGAAGTCCGGAGTTCAAATAAGTTTAAAAAATATTGAAGTGGCCATGTAACAGATGAGTTCTCTTCCGAAACCCTGATACTCTGAAAGAGTTTGTCCAGTTTGTACACGAAGTGCGTCCAGTTTTTGCCGTGACCCTCTCTACTCTTTCGCGCATGCAATGCCGGTGATATGATGATACCATGCCAAGTTTCAACATTTTCAGGATTCATTTTGTAGTGATTTTCAATTTCACGGTCATTTAGCTCTCTAAACAATTAGGTAAATGACTGAAAAACAACAAATGATGTCAGAACATGTTGGAAATTGATGACGTCGCTTTGAATGCTGCATACTGAACACAAAAGAAGTCCGGAGTTCAAATAAGTTATTAAGAATAAAAAAGAGGTGCAATGCTGGTTAATTTGCTTCAAGCCCTTCGGAATAGTGTAGACTGCACTGCACATAGCTCAGTGCAATCTATGCTATTCCGCAAGGCTTGAAGCTAATCAACATGTAGGTGAGCATTGCAACTCTTCGTCATTGTCTATGCACTCACGGCTTATAAACCGCTCATACTGCCTCTCTCTTAGCGAGGTGGGACTAAAAATCAGCTTACAAAGAAACTCTAGTACTGGTTCATGGCATGAACTGGTACTAAAGGTCTTCGTGGGGGCCCCAGACTGACCATAGCCTGACACAGCCTCATTAGTACCGGTTCGTGGCATGAACCGGTACTAAAGGTTACCCACGAACTGGTACTAATGATACCCGCCCGCCTAGCCGTTGGAACCGGCACTAATGGTCACATTAGTGCCGGCTGATATTCTAACCGGCACTAATGTGCTTCACATTTGACCCTTTTTCTACTAGTGATATCTCTCAACTCGGGTGTTTACTTGAAATATTAACTTCAACTCCTGGAACATCTCATATGGTCCATGACGTTCAAAACGTCTTTGAAATCCCGATTCTAAGCTGTTAAGCATGATGCACTAAACTATCAAGTAGTCATCATATTGAGCTAGGCAAACGTTCATAACGTCTGCATCTGCTCCTGCAATAGGTCAGTCACCTAGCGGTGCATCAAGGACATAATTGTTCTGTGCAGCAATGAGGATAAACCTCAGATCACGGACCCAGTCCACATCATTGCTACTAACACCTTTCAACTTAGTTTTCTCTAGGAACATATCAAAAATAAAACAGGGGAGCTAAACGCGAGCTATTGATCTACGGCATAGATATGCTAATACTACCAGGACTAAGTTCATGATAAATTTAAGTTCAATTAATCATATTACTTAAGAACTCCCACTTAGAAAGACATCCCTCTAATCTTCTAAGTGATCACGTGATCCAAATCAACTAAACCATAACCGATCATCACGTGAAATGGAGTACCTTTCAATGGTGAACATCAACATGTTGATCATATCTACTATATAATTCACGCTCGACCTTTCGGTCTTAGTGTTCCGAGGCCATATCTGCATATGCTAGGCTCATCAAGTTTAACCTGAGTATTCTGCGTGTGCAAAAACTGCCTTGCACCCGTTGTAGATGGACGTAGAGCTTATCACACCTGATCATCACGTGGTGTCTGGGCACGAGGAACTTTGGCAATGGTGCATACTCAGGGAGAACACTTTTATCTTGAAATTTAGTGAGAGATCATCTTATAATGCTACCGTCAATCAAAGCAAGATAAGATGCATAAAAGATAAACATCACATGCAATCAATATAAGTGATATGATATGGCCATCATCATCTTGTGCTTGTGATCTCCATCTCTGAAGCATCGTCATGATCACCATCGTCACCGGCGCGACACATTGATCTCCATCGTAGCATCGTTGTCGTCTCGCCAATCTTATGCTTCTACGACTATCGCTACCGCTTAGTGATAAAGTAAAGCATTACAGGGCGATTGCATTGCATACAATAAAGCGACAACCATATGGCTCCTGCCAGTTGCCGATAACTTGGTTACAAAACATGATCATCTCATACAATAAAATTTAGCATCATGCCTTGACCATATCACATCACAACATGCCCTGCAAAAACAAGTTAAACGTTCTCTACTTTGTTGTTGCAAGTTTTACGTGGCTGCTATGGGCTGAGCAAGAACCGTTCTTACCTACGCATCAAAACCACAACGATAGTTTCTCAAGTTGGTGCTGTTTTAACCTTCGCAAGGACCGGGCGTAGCCACACTCGGTTCAACTAAAGTTGGAGAAACTGACACCCGCTAGCCACCTGTGTGCAAAGCACCTCGGTAGAACCAGTCTCGCGTAAGCGTACGCGCAATGTCGGTTCGGGACGCTTCATCCAACAATACCGCCGAACCAAAGTATGGCATGCTGGTAAGCAGTATGACTTATATCTCCCACAACTCACTTGTGTTCTACTCGTGCATATAACATCAACACATAAAACCTAGGCTCGGATGCCACTGTTGGGGAACGTAGTAATTTCAAAAAAATTCCTATGCACACGCAAGATCATGGTGATGCACAGCAACGAGAGGGGAGAGTGTTGTCTACGTACCCTCGTAGACCGGAAGCGGAAGCGTTATAACGACGCGGTTGATGTAGTCGTACGTCTTCACGGCCCGACCGATCAACCACCAAAACTACGGCACCTCCAAGTTTTTGCACACGTTCAGCTCGATGACGATCCCCGGACTCCGATCCAGCAAAGTGTTGGGGAAGAGTTCCGTCAGCACGACGGCATGGTGACGATCTTGATGTTCTACCGTCACAGGGCTTCGCCTAAGCACCGCTACAATATTATCGAGGAGTATGGTGGAGGGGGGCACCGCACACGACTAAGAGAACGATCACGAAGATCAACTTGTGTGTCTAGAGGTGCCCCCTGCCCTTGTATATAAAGGAGCAAGGGGGAGAGGCCGGCCGGCCCTTGGGGCGCGCCAAGGAGGGGGGAGTCCTCCTCCTAGTAGGAGTAGGACTCCCCTTTCCTAGTCCAACTAGGAAGAGAGAAGGGGGAAGGAAAGAGAGGGAGAGGGAGAGGGAAAGAGGAGCCGCACCCCCCTCCCCTAGTCCAATTTGGACTCCCCATGGGAGGGGGCGCGCCACCTCCTAGGCTGCTGCCCTCTCTCTCCCCTCAGGACCACTAAGGCCCAATACTTCCCCGGGGGGTTCCGGTAACCCTTCCGGCACTCCGGTTTTCTCTGAAATCACCCGAAACACTTTCGGTGTCCGAATATAGCCGTCCATTATAGGTAGGTTTAGGTAAGTTTGCCTCCCTTGGCTCTCTTTTGTTTCTTTTTGTATATAGTTAACTTGTACTGGACTATTGCTCCATTTGGAATAAAAGACTGTGAGGCTGTGCCTTGCAGTAGTTACTCAAAAAAATATAGCCGTCCAATATATCGATATTTATGTCTCGACCATTTTGAGACTCCTCGTCATGTCCGTGATCATATCCGGGACTCCGAACAACCTTCGGTACATCAAAATATATAAATTCATAATGAAACTGTCGTCATAACGTTTAGCGTGCGGACCCTACGGGTTCGAGAACAATGTAGACATGACCGAGACACGTCTCCGGTCAATAACCAATAGCAGAACCTGGATGCTCATATTGGCTCCTACATATTCTACGAATATCTTTATCGGTCAGACGGCATAACAACATACGTTGTTCCCTTTGTCATCGATATGTTACTTGCCCGAGATTCGATCGTCGGTATCTCAATACCTAGTTCAATCTCGTTACCAGCAAGTCTCTTTACTCGTTCCATAATACATCATCTTGCAACTAACTTATTAGTTGCATTGCTTGCAAGGCTTAAGTGATGTGTATTACCGAGAGGGCCCAGAGATACCTCTCCGACAATCGGAGCAACAAATCCTAATCTCGAAATACGCCAACCCAACATGTACCTTTGCAGACACCTGTAGAGCACCTTTATAATCACCCAGTTACATTGTGACGTTTGGTAGCACACAAAGTGTTCCTCCGGTAAACGGGAGTTGCATAATCTCATAGTCATAGGAACATGTATAAGTCATGAAGAAAGCAATAGCAACAAACTAAACGATCAAGTGCTATGATAACGGAATGGGTCAGGTCAATCACATCATTCTCTAATGATGTGACCCCGTTAATCAAATGACAACTCATGTCTATGGCTAGGAAACTTAACCATCTTTGATTCAACGAGCTAGTCAAGTAGAGGCATACTAGTGACACTCTGTCTATGTATTCACACATGTATTATGTTTCCGGTTAATACAATTCTAGCATGAATAATAAACATTTATCATGAAATAAGGAAATAAATAATAACTTTAGTATTGCCTCTAGGGCATATTTCCTTCAGTTGGTAGCGCTGACAGCACGCTACGGACGAGGATTCTACGACCAGCAAGATTCATAAGCCTACCCTTCCATCCCGCGAGGCAAGCCCTAATTCTATCGAGGAGGAATTGAAGGTGCACTAAACGAATTCTACTAATGGAAACCGGGAGGCCTAGGTAAGTCATTGGGAATCCCACTATGGAGCCGCCGAAACTATGCAGCACGTCGGCAATGTCTATACTGTTGCACCTAATCAGGGCCACCGAGGATTTACTTTGGTTTAGGTGAAGACCACAGGCGTCCCCGAAAAGATTGAGCAGATGTAGCAGCGAGTCGACCTCCTCTCTGATCGGGTTGGCGAAGATCACAGCGTCGTCAGCATAGAGGTTAATCCTCATGCTGGCACCTCTTCCTAGTAGAGGAGAGAAGATGCCAAGATTTACAGCAGCGTCGAGGAGGCGGTAGAGGGGGTTGATGGCGATGATGAATAGCAGAGGGGAGAGTGGATCGCCTTGCCTCAGGCCCTTTAAGTGGCAAATGTCCTGCCCTGCATCACCATTTAACAAACAGGAGGATGTCACCGTGGAGACGAGAATGGAGATCCAGTTTCTCCATCTTGCAGGGAAGCCTAGACGTTGAAGCAGTTCTAGAAGATAATCCCAAGAAATGGAGTCGAATGCTTTTTCTATGTCTAATTTGAAGAGCGGAGCAGGCTTGTTTCTTCTGTGAAGAGATTTTACGCATCCTTGGATGTATAGATAACTGTCGTGAATACATTTTCCTTTTTGGAAAGCCGATTGCGCAGGGTATATGATCTGAGGAATGACCGCAGCCAGCCGCATAGATAGGACTTTGGCAATCAGCTTCGCCACCGAGCCCATCAAACTGATAGGTCTGAAATGCTTCACTTCCCGTGCACCTTCTTTTTTAGGTAGCAGCGTGATGAAGGCCTTGTTCAACTCAGAAAAATTTGTGTTGATCACCTGGTAGAATTTGGAGAAGGCAGCCATGATGTCGTCTTTGATGATGCTCCAGCACGAACGGAAGAACTGGCCGGTGTATCCGTCGGGGCCTCAGGCTTTTTCTGTCGGAGAGCTCATAATCGCTGGCCAAACCTCCCCCTCTGAGAACGGGTTATCTAAGACCACATCTGTCACAATAGGTAACTGAAGCTGATCCCAGTTGATTGTGAGAGGCCAGTTTTTCCTTGTGCCCAACTGACTTGAAAAATGTCTGAAAATCTCTTGGGCCTTCTCCTGGTGCTGGGTTAAAACCTCCCCTCCTTCAGTTTGCAGAGAGTGTATATAGTTTTTCCTCCTTCTGTTGTTGCACTTTGCGTGGAAGAATTTTGTGCTGGCATCTCCGGCCCTAATCCATAGCACCCGGGAGGCCTGTCTTCTTCTAGCTCTCTCAATTGCCGCAAGGCCGAGCACTCTGGTTTTGAGCATTTTCCTTAATGCAAATTCTTCCCGGGCGAGCTGCCTATTCTCTTGGGCGATGTCTAATCTTAAAATGACTTCATTTGCTATATGGAACTGCATCTTGGCCTTGCTGAATAGTGATTTGCTCCAGATCCTTAAATCCTTTGCAGTTCTCTGCAGTTTCACCTTCAGTCTGATGTAAGGACAGTCATGTGAGACTGGTCTGTTCCATGCATGCATCACCGTTTCTAGGAAGTGTGGAAACTTGGACCAGTGGTTTTCAAACTTGAATCTTGCTGGTCTTGGTGGGCTAGCACAAGGGGAGAGGAGCAGCGGGCAGTGATCCGAGAAGGATGTGGATGATGCATTCAGCATGAATCCATTGTGCAAAACCTCCCAATCTACATTGCAGAAGAACTTATCGATGCTACAGAAGGTTGGGTTCTCTCTTTTGTTGCTCCAAATGAATCTTCTGTTGTGACATTTGATTTCCTTTAAGCCCGCAAAGTCTAAAGCTTTTCTGAACCTTCCCATAAGCCTCCTGTTCAGGTTAGAGTTGCTTTTGTCTCTAGCTTCATAAATCATGTTGAAGTCTCCTGCGATCAGCCACGGCTCTCCCCCTGGTGGTGCAATGCTGGCCATCTCAAGAAAGAACTCCTCCCTAATGGCTTCTTCAGTTGGCCCGTATGCCGTTGTCAGCCAGTACTGAACATGTTGGGGAACGTAGTAATTTCAAAAAAAAATCCTACGCACACGCAAGATCATGGTGATGCATAGCAACGAGAGGGGAGAGTGTTGTCTACGTACCCTCGTAGACCGAAAGCGGAAGCGTTAGCACAACGCGGTTGATGTAGTCGTACGTCTTCACGATCCGACCGATCCAAGTATCGAACGCTAGGCACCTCCGAGTTCAGCACACATTCAGCTCGATGACGTCCCGCGAACTCCAATCCAGTAGAGCTTCACAGGAGAGTTCCGTCAGCACGACGGTGTGGTGACGATGATGATGTTCTACTGACGCAGGGCTTCGCCTAAGCACCGCTACGATATGATCGAGATGGATTATGGTGGAAGGGGGCACCGCACACGGCTAAGAGATCAAGAGATCAATTGTTGTGTCTATGGGGTGCCCCTGGCCACGTATATAAAGAAGTGGAGGAGGAGGGGCCTGCCAAGAGGAGGAGGCGCGCCCAAGGGGGGGCAATCCTACTCCAAGTAGGTTTTGCCCCCCTTTCCTATTCCAACTAGGAGAAGGGGGAAGGAGGAGGTGGAGAGAAGGAAGGAGAAGGGGGGCCGCGCCCCCTTCCCTTTCCCAATTCGGATTGGGGCAAGGGGGGCTGCGCGCCACCTCCTGCTGCCTCTCCTGTTCCAGCACTTTGGGCCCATGACGCCCAATAACCCCCGGGGGGTTTCCGGTAACCCCCCGGTACTCCGGTATATATCCGATAACCCCCAAAACCATTCCGGTGTCTGAATATAGTCGTCCAATATATCAATCTTCATGTCTCAACCATTTCGAGACTCCTCGTCATGTCCGTGATCACATCCGGGACTCCGAACAACCTTCGGTACATCAAAACTCATAAACTCATAATATAACCAGCATCGAAACATTAAGCATGCGGACCCTACGGGTTCGAGAACTATGTAGACATGACCGGGACATGTCTCCGGTCTATAACCAATAGCGGAACCTGGATGCTCATATTGGCTCCCACATATTCTACGAAGATCTTTATCGGTCAGACTGCATAACAACATACGTTGTTCCCTTTGTCATCGGTATGTTACTTGCCCGAGATTCGATCGTCGGTATCTCAATACCTAGTTCAATCTCGTTACCGGCAAGTCTCTTTACTCGTTCCGTAATACATCATTCCACAACTAACTCATTAGTTGCAATGCTTGCAAGGCTTAAGTGATGTGCATTATCGAGAGGGCCTAGAGATACCTCTCCGACAATCGGAGTGACAAATCCTAATCTCAAAATACGCCAACCCAACAAGTACCTTTGGAGACACCTCTAGAGCACCTTTATAATCACCCAGTTATGTTGTGATGTTTGGTAGCACACAAAGTGTTCCTCCGGTATATGGGAGTTGCATAATCTCATAGTCATAGGAACATGTATAAGTTATGAAGAAAGCAATAGCAACAAACTAAATGATCAAGTGCTAAGCTAACGGAATGGGTCAAGTCAATCACATCATTCTCCTAATGATGTGATCCCGTTAATCAAATGACAACTCATGTCTATGGTTAGGAAACATATCCATCTTCGATCAACGAGCTAGTCAAGTAGAGGCATACTAGTGACACTCTGTTTGTCTATGTATTCACACATGTATTATGTTTTCAGTTAATACAATTCTAGCATGAATAATAAACATTTATCATGATATAAGGAAATAAATAATAACTTTATTATTGCCTCTAGGGCATATTTCCTTCAGTCTCCCACTTGCACTAGAGTCAATAATCTAGATTACACTGTGATGATCCTAACACCCATGGAGCCTTGGTGGTGATCATGTTTTGCTCGTGGAAGAGGCTTAGTCAACGGGTCTGCAACATTTAGATCCGTATGTATCTTGCAAATTTCTATGTCTCCCACCTGGACTAAATCCCGGATGGAATTGAAGTGTCACTTGATGTGCTTGGTTCTCTTGTGAAATCTGGATTCCTTCGCTAAGGCAATTGCTCCAGTATTGTCACAAAGATTTTCATTGGACCCGATGCACTAGGTATGACACCTAGATCGGATATGAACTCCTTCATCCAGACTCCTTCATTTGCTGCTTCTAAAGCAGCTATATATTCTGCTTCACACGTAGATCCTGCCACGACGCTTTGTTTAGAACTGCACCAACTGACAGCTCCACCGTTCAATGTAAACACGTATCCGGTTTGCGATTTGGAATCGTCCAGATCAGTGTCAAAGCTTGCATCAACGTAACCATTTATGATGAGCTCTTTGTCACCTCCATAAACAAGAAACATAGCCTTAGTCCTTTTCAGGTATTTCGGGATGTTCTTGACCGCTGTCCAGCGATCCACTCCTGGATTACTTTGGTACCTCCCTGCTAAACTTATAGCAAGGAACACATCAGGTCTGGTACACAGCATTGCATACATGATAGAGCCTATGGCTGAAGCATAGGGAACATCTTTCATTTTCTCTCTATCTTCTGCAGTGGTCGGGCATTGAGTCTTACTCAACTTCACACCTTGTAACACAGGCAAGAACCCTTTCTTTGCTTGATCTATTTTGAACTTCTTCAAAACTTTGTCAAGTTATGTGTTTTGTGAAAGTCCAATTAAGCGTCTTGATCTATCTCTATAGATCTTAATGCCCAGTATATAAGCACCTTCACCGAGGTCTTTCATTGAAAAACTCTTATTCAAGTATCCCTTTATGCTATCCAGAAATTCTATATCATTTCCAATCAACAATATGTCATCCACATATAATATCAGAAATGCTACAGAGCTCCCACTCACTTTCCTGTAAATACAGGCTTCTCCTAAAGCCTGTACAAAACCAAATGCTTTGATCACACTATCAAAGCGTTTATTCCAACTCCGAGAGGCTTGCACCAGTCCATAAATGGATCGCTGGAGCTTGCACACTTTGTTAGTTCCCTTTGGATCGACAAAACCTTCCGGTTGTATCATATACAACTCTTCTTCCAGAAATCCATTCAGGAATGCAGTTTTGACATCCATTTGCCAAATTTCATAATCATAAAATGCGGCAATTGCTAACATGATTCGGATAGACTTAAGCATCGCTACGGGTGAGAAGGTCTCATCATAGTCAATCCCTTGAACTTGTCGAAACCCTTTCGCAACAAGTCGAGCTTTGTAGACAGTAACATTACCGTCAGCGTCAGTCTTCTTCTTGAAGATGCATTTATTCTCAATTGCTTGCCGATCATTGGGCAAGTCAACCAAAGTCCACACTTTGTTCTCATACATGGATCCCATCTCAGATTTCATGGCTTCAAGCCATTTTGCGGAATCTGGGCTCACCATCGCTTCTTCATAGTTTGTAGGTTCATCATGATCCAGTAGCATGACTTCCAGAACAGGATTACCATACCACTCTAGCACGGATCTTACTCTGGTTGATCTACGAGGTTCAGTAATAACTTGATCTGAAGTTTCATGATCATCATCATTAACTTCCTCACTAATTGGTATAGTCGTCACAGGAACCGGTTTCTATGATGAGTTACTTTCCAATAAGGGAGCAGGTATGGTTACCTCATCAAGTTCTACTTTCCTCCCACTCACTTCTTTCGAGAGAAACTCCTTCTCTAGAAAGGATCCATTCTTAGCAATGAATGTCTTGCCTTCAGATCTGTGATAGAAGGTGTACCCAACAGTCTCCTTTGGGTATCCTATGAAGACACATTTCTCCGATTTGGGTTCGAGCTTATCAGTTTGAAGCTTTTTCACATAAGCATCGCAGCCCCAAACTTTAAGAAACGACAACTTTGGTTTCTTGCCAAACCATAGTTCATAAGGCGTCGTCTCAACGGATTTTGATGGTGCCCTATTTAACATGAATACGGCCGTCTCTAAAGCACCCCAAAATGATAGCAGTAAATCAGTAAGAGACATCATAGATTGCACCATATCTAGTAAAGTACGGTTACGATGTTCGGACACACCATTACGCTGTGGTGTTCCGGGTGGCGTGATTTGCGAAACTATTCCACTTCGTTTCAAATGTAGACCAAACTCGTAACTCAAATATTCTCCTCCACGATCAGATCGTAGAAACTTTATTTTCTTGTTACGATGATTTTCAACTTCACTATGAAATTCTTTGAACTTTTCAAATGTTTCAGACTTATGTTTCATGAAGTAGATATATCCATATCTACTTAAATCATCTGTGAAGGTGATAAAATAACGATATCCCCCACGAGCCTCAACATTCATCAGACCACATACATCTGTATGTATGATTTCCAACAAATCTGTTGCTCTCTCCATAGTACCGGAGAACGGCGTTTTAGTCATCTTGCCCATGAGGCATGGTTTGCAAGTACCAAGTGATTCATAATCAAGTGGTTCCAAAAGTCCATCAGTATGGAGTTTCTTCATGCGCTTTACACCAATATGACCTAAACGGCAGTGCCACAAATAAGTTGCACTATCATTATCAACTCTGCATCTTTTGGCTTCAACATTATGAATATGTGTATCACTACTATCGAGATTCATTAAAAATAGACCACTCTTCAAGGGTGCATGACCATAAAAGATATTACTCATATAAATAGAACAACCATTATTCTCTGATTTAAATGAATAACCGTCTCGCATCAAACAAGATCCAGATATAATGTTCATGCTCAACGCTGGCACCAAATAACAATTATTTAGGTCTAAAACTAATCCCGAAGGTAGATGTAGAGGTAGCGTGCCGACCGCGATCACATCGACTTTGGAACCATTTCCCACGCGCATCGTCACCTCGTCCTTGGCCAGTGTTCACTTAATCCGTAGTCCCTGTTTCGAGTTGCAAATATTAGCAACAGAACCAGTATCAAATACCCAGGTCCTACTGCGAGCTCTAGTAAGGTACACATCAATAAAATGTATATCACATATACCTTTGTTCACCTTGCCATCCTTCTTATCCGCCAAATACTTGGGGCAGTTCCGCTTCCAGTGACCAGTCTGCTTGCAGTAGAAGCACTCAGTTTCAGGCTTAGGTCCAGACTTGGGTTTCTTCTCCTGAGCAGCAACTTGCTTGTTGTTCTTCTTGAAGTTGCCCTTCTTCTTCCCTTTGCCCTTTTTCTTGAAACTGGCGGTCTTATTGACCATCAACACTTGATGCTCCTTCTTGATTTCTACCTCCGCAGCCTTTAGCATTATGAAGAGCTCGGGAATCGTCTTATCCATCCCTTGCATGTTATAGTTCATCATGAAGCTCTTGTAGCTTGGTGGCAGTGATTGAAGAACTCTGTCAATGACACTATCAACAGGAAGATTAACTCCCAGTTGAGTCAAGTGATTATGATACCCAGACATTTTGAGTATATGTTCACTGACAGAACTATTCTCCTCCATCTTGCAGCTATAGAACTTATTGGAGACTTCATATCTCTCAATCCGGGCATTTGCCTGAAATATTAAATTCAACTCCTGGAACATCTCATATGCTCCATGCCGTTCAAAACGTCGTTGAAGTCCCGATTCTAAGCCGTAAAGCATGGCATACTGAACTATTGAGTAGTCATCAGCTTTGCTCTGCCAGATGTTCATAACATCTGGTGTTGCTCCTGCAGCAGGCCTGGCACCCAGCGGTGCTTCCAGGACATAATTCTTCGATGCAGCAAGGAGGATAATCCTCAAGTTACGGACCCAGTCCGTGTAATTGCTACCATCATCTTTCAACTTTGCTTTCTCAAGGAATGCATTAAAATTCAATGGAACAACAGCACGGGCCATCTATCTACAATCAAACATAGACAAGCAAGATACTATCAGGTACTAAGTTCATGATAAATTTAAGTTCAATTAATCATATTACTTAAGAACTCCCACTTAGAAAGACATCCCTCTAATCTTCTAAGTGATCACCTGATCCAAATAAACTAAACCATAACCGATCATCACGTGAAATGGAGTAGCTTTCAATGGTGAACATCAATATGTTAATCATATCTACTATATGATTCACGCTCGATCTTTCGGTCTCAGTGTTCCGAGGGCATATCTGCATATGCTAGGCTCGTCAAGTTTAACCTGAGTATTCTGCGTGTGCAAAACTGGCTTGCACCCGTTGTAGATGGACGTAGAGCTTATCACACCCGATCATCACGTGGTGTCTGGGCACGTGAACTTTGGCAACGGTGCATACTCAGGGAGAACACTTTTATCTTGGAATTTAGTGAGAGATCATCTTATAATGCTACCGTCAATCAAAGCAAGATAAGATGCATAAAAGATAAACATCACATGCAATCAATATAAGTGATATGATATGGCCATCATCATCTTGTGCTTGTGATCTCCATCTCCGAAGCACCTTCATGATCACCATCGTCACCGGTGCGACACCTTGATCTCCATCATAGCATCGTTGTCGTCTCGCCAATCTTATGCTTCCACGACTATCGCTACCGCTTAGTGATAAACTAAAGCATTACAGGGCAATTGCATTGCATACAATAAAGCGACAACCATACGGCTCCTGCCAGTTGCCGATAACTCGGTTACAAAACATGATCATCTCATACAATAAAATTTAGCATCATGGCTTGACCATATCACATCACAACATGCCCTGCAAAAACAAGTTAGACGTCCTCTACTTTGTTGTTGCAAGTTTTACGTGGCTGCTACGGGCTTAGCAAGAACCGTTCTTACCTACGCATCAAAACCACAACGATAGTTTGTCAAGTTGATGTTGTTTTAACCTTCGCAAGGGCCGGGCATAGCCACACTTGGTTCAACTAAAGTTGGAGAAACTGACACCCGCCAGCCACCTATGTGCAAAGCACGTCGGTAGAACCAGACTCGCGTAAGCGTACGCGTAATGTCGGTCTGGGCCGCTTCATCCAACAATACCGCCGAACCAAAGTATGACATGCTGGTAAGCAGTATGATTTATATCGCCCACAACTCACTTGTGTTCTACTAGTGCATATGACATCAACGCATAAAACCTGGCTCTAATACCACTGTTGGGGAACGTAGTAATTTCAAAAAAATTCCTACGCACACGCAAGATCATGGTGATGCATAGCAATGAGAGGGGAGAGTGTTGTCTACGTACCCTCGTAGACCGAAAGCGGAAGCGTTAGCACAACGCGGTTCATGTAGTCGTACGTCTTCACGAACCGACCGATCCAAGTACCGAACGCACGGCACCTCCGAGTTCAGCACACGTTCAGCTCGATGACGTCCCACGAACTCCAATCCAGTAGAGCTTCATGGGAGAGTTCCGTCAGCACGACGGCGTGGTGACGATGATGATGTTCTACCGACGCAGGGCTTCACCTAAGCACCGCTACGATATGATCGAGGTAGATTATGGTGGAAGGGGGCACCGCATACGGCTAAGAGATCAAGAGATCAATTGTTGTGTCTATGGGGTGCCCCCTAGCCACGTATATAAAGGAGTGGAGGAGGGGGGCGGCCAAGAGGAGGAGGCGCGCCCAAGGGGGGGCAATCCTACTCCAAGTAGGTTTTGCCCCCCTTTCCTATTCCAACTAGGAGAAGGGGGAAGGAGGAGGTGGAGAGAAGGAAGGAGAAGGGGGGCCGCGCCCCCTTCCCTTTCCCAATTCGGATTGGGGCAAGGGGGGCTGTGTGCCACCTCCTGCTGCATCTCCTCTTCCACCACTTTGGGCCCATGAGGCCCAATAACCCCCGGGGGGTTTCCGGTAACCCCCAGGTACTCCAGTATATATCTGATAACCCCCGAAACCATTTCGGTGTCCGAATATAGTCGTCCAATATATAAATCTTCATGTCTCGACCATTTCGAGACTCCTCGTCATGTCCGTGATCACATCCGGGACTCCGAACAACCTTCGGTGCATCAAAACTCATAAACTCATAATATAACCGGCATCGAAACGTTAAGCGTGCGGACCCTACGGGTTCGAGAACTATGTAGACATGACCGAGACATGTCTCCGGTCAATAACCAATAGCGGAACCTGGATGCTCATATTGGCTCCCACATATTCTACGAAGATCTGTATCGGTCAGACCGCATAACAACATACGTTGTTCCCTTTGTCATCGGTATGTTACTTGCCTAAGATTCGATCGTCGGTATCTCAATACCTAGTTCAATCTCGTTACCAGCAAGTCTCTTTACTCATTCCGTAATACATCATTCCGCAACTAACTAATTAGTTGCAATGCTTGCAAGGCTTAAGTGATGTGCATTACCGAGAGGGCCCAGAGATACCTCTCCGACAATCGGAGTGACAAATCCTAATCTCGAAATACGCCAACCCAACAAGTACCTTTGGAGACGCCTGTAGAGCACCTTTATAATCACCCAGTTACGTTGTGACATTTGGTAGCACACAAAGTGTTCCTCCGGTAAATGGGAGTTGCATAATCTCATAGTCATAGGAACATGTATAAGTTATGAAGAAAGCAATAGCAACAAACTAAACAATCAAGTGCTAAGCTAACGGAATGGGTCAAGTCAATCACATCATTCTCCTAATGATGTGATCCCGTTAATCAAATGACAACTCATGTCTATGGTTAGGAAAGATAAGCATCTTCGATCAACGAGCTAGTCAAGTAGAGGCATACTAGTGACACTCTGTTTGTCTATGTATTCACACATGTATTATGTTTCTGGTTAATACAATTCTAGCAGGAATAATAAACATTTATCATGATATAAGGAAATAAATAATAACTTTATTATTGCCTCTAGGGCATATTTCCTTCAGAACATTGCTGCTAAGTTCAGTGACCTTGACCGTGATGGTGAATCTACCAATGGAGTGTGATTCGATGCAAACTACAGCTTTGTTCCATAAAATTGCATGGCCACCCTTGTCCCAGGGCCGGGAGAACCACACAACCCTGCAGGAGCTGTCCTCCTACCTCACGCGCGATTTCTTATGACCAAACATCTATCTTTGTTTCTTGCAGCGTCAGGATGGCTGTCTTGTGAGCAGCAGCAGTTTCATGGATGGGCTCCCACTTGGCCGGCGCATTTAGCCCTCTAACATTCCAAGACATTATGATGCAATGATTCCTAGTCATTTGGACACGATGATATGCTCCGTTGACTAACATTACTAAAACATGGGATACAACACACCACCGATCGGTCCGGGGGGCGACGACGGCCACCAACAAGCCCAAAACCCCGTCGTCGTCTGCCTCGCAACATGATCCTAGAACTACACATGAAAGATAAACCTAGCTCAAACTGGCATAGGGCCAGCCGTCGACGAAGCCTACAAACTACATAACACATGGAGAACTACTGGGCTGCATTGGCCGCACCATTAGGACCGAGCATGCCGGCCTCGATCTTTAGAGCATCAGCATTCAGGCTTGTCAAGCGAGCAATGGTGGCTATGTCTTCCTCGGTCAGTGGCTCGTTGAACTTCTTGATTAGAGTAGCCGCAGCATCCGGGTTCATCTTGACCTTTGGTCCCATCTTGCCGAGTTCTTGCACCAGCCTCAACGCCGCCCTCTGCGAGACTGACACGGAGGAAGCAGCTGATGTCTGCCGAGCGTTGCGCCTTGAAGGAGCAGAAGAAGCTCTTGACTTGGGTGGGGCGGAGATGCGGGCAGGCTTTGGGGTGGGGAGGACAGGAGCTTGGACCGTCTTGAAAAGCTGTTGCACATCATCTTCAGAGGCTGGATGGGGTTGGGCTGAATCGCCCTCTGGGCTTGCCTGGAGCTGCAGATGGTTGACCTTCTTCGTGACAGCCTCGATCTGGAACTGAACTGCTAAAGGAGTGGGCTGGTTGATGCAGGGCAGAACATCAGGCAGCAGGGCAAGCGGCAGGTGGTCTTCCTTCGTCTTCTGCTCGGTCGGTTCTTCATTGTCGCTGAAGGAGAGCGGGGTGGCAAGCGCCTCCAGCATTGCATTCTCGAACTCTAGTTGCATGCAGTCTGACCGGGGTGGTGGGGAGAAGGCGCGTCCCGAGTCGGAGAAGGAGAAGAAAGCGGTGATTGGGTCGGTCTCCGGCGGTGGGAGGGCCTGTGGCTGTAGCGGCAGGGGGGTTGCACGCAGCACCGTCTTTGGGGATGGTGGCAGGGCAGCGCGCTCCACAGAGTGGCCGCGGCACCCCTGGTGGCGTCGTGAAGTAGGGGTCCGGCTCCTTCGGCGCGGCGCCTCCGCGGCCGGGGCCTTGGCGCTGGACTGCCGGCCACGACCGAGGAACGCGTCCTTCCAGGACCGGCCGCAGTTGCCCTGGTCGTCGCCGTCGTGGTCGCGGCGCTCTCCGAGGGATGGGAAGCTGCTGCAGCCGGAGGACACGCGAGGCACAGAGCGCCTGGCCCTGCTTTGCCCGTCCTCCATACCAGACGCCCAGGTGCTCGGCTCCGAGCGGGGGAGGGGCGGGTGTGACGCCCCCGATTTAATCGTACACTAATCATACATGCAAACGTGTACGATCAAGATCAGGGACTCACGAGAAGATATCACAACACAACTCTACAAATAAAAATAAGTCATACAAGCATCATACTACAAGCCAGGGCCCTCGAGGGCTCGAATACAAGAGCTCGATCATAGACGAGTCAGCGGAAGCAACAATATCTGAGTACAGACATAAGTTAAACAAGTTTGCCTTAAGAAGGCTAGCACAAACTGGGATACAGATCGAAAGAGGCACAGGCCTCCTGCCTGGGATCCTCCTAACTACTCCTGGTCGTCGTCAGCGGGCATCACGTAGTAGTAGGCACCTCCGGTGTAGTAGGAGTTGTCGTCGAAGGTGGCGTCTGGCTCCTGGGCTCCAACATCTGGTTGCGACAACCAGGTAGAAGGGATAGGGGGGAAAGAGGAAGAAAGCAACCGTGAGTACTCATCCAAAGTACTCGCAAGCAAGGAGTTATACTACATATGTATGCATTGGTATCAAATGGAATAAGGGTATCATATGTGGACTGAACTGCAGAAAGCCAGGATAAGGGGGGGATAGCTAGTCCTTTCGAAGACTATGCTTCTGGCAGCCTCCGTCTTGCAGCATGTAGAAGAGAGTAGACTGAAGTCCTCCAAGTAGCATCGCATAGCATAATCCTAACCGATGATCCTCCCCTCGTCGCCCTGTGAGAGAGCGATCACCGGTGGTATCTGGCACTTGGAAGGGTGTGTTTTATTAAGTATCTGGTTCTAGTTGTCAGAAGGTCAAGGTACAACTCCAAGTCGTCCTATTACCGAAGATCACGGCTATTCGAATAGATTAACTTCCCTGCAGGGGTGCACCACATAACCCAACACGCTCGATCCCATTTGGCCGGACACACTTTTCTGGGTCATGCCCGGCCTTGGAAGATCAACACGTCGCAGCCCCACCTAGACCAACAGAGAGGTCAGCACGCCGGTCTAAACCTAAGCGCCCAAGGGTCTGGGCCCATCGCCCTTAGCACACCTGCATGCGCCGGAAGCAGACCTAGCCTAGTAGGCGTTCCAGTCCAATCCAGCGCGCGCCGCTCCGTTGCTGACGTCACGAAGGCTTCGGCTGATACCACGACGTCGAGTGCCCATAACTGTCCCCACGTAGATGGTTAGTGCGTATAGGCCAGTAGCCAGACTCAGATCAAATACCAAGATCTCGTTAAACGTGTTAAGTATCTGCAAACGCCGACCAGGGCCAGGCCCACCTTTCTCCTAGGTGGTCTCAACCTGCCCTGTCGCTCCGCCTCAAAGTAACAGTCGGGGGCCGTCGGGAACCCAGGCCCACCTCTACCGGGATGGAGCCACCTGCCCCTTCAGCCCCCATCTCCGAACAGTATCACAGGTAAGGTAACTGTGTAAAGTATATTGTATATGCCCGTGGTCACCTCCTGAAGTGATCACGGCCCAGTAGTACAGCATGCTAGACGGACAAGAGTGTAGGGCCACTGATGGAACACTAGCATCCTATACTAAGCAGTAGGATAGCAGGTAAAAGTAACAACAGTAGTAGCAAGGACAGGCTATGCATCAGAATAGGATTAATGGAAAGCAGTAACATGCTACACTACTCTAATGCAAGCAGTAGAGAAAAGAGTAGGCGATATCTGGTGATCAAAGGGGGGGCTTGCCTGGTTGCTCTGGCAAGAGAGAGGGGTCGTCAACACCGTAGTCGTACTGGGTAGCAGCGGCGTCGGTCTCGGTGTCTAGCGAGAGAAGAGGGGGAAGAAACAATAAATATAATGCAAGCATATGCATAGTGATCCATGACAAGACAAGTAACGGCGTTAGAGGTGCCCTAACGCGGTAGTAGGTGATACCGGTGAAGGGGGGTGACATCCGGGAAAGTATCCCCAGTGTTTCGCGTTTTCAGGCCGAGGAGCCGGAGGGAGGAAGTTGCGTGTTCACTATGCTAGGGATGCGTGACGAACGAACAGGCCGCGTATCCAGATTCGTCTCGTCGTTCTGAGCAACTTTCATGTATAAAACTTTTTCATCCAAGTTACGGATTAAAAGATATGATTTTCTAAAGATTTTATTAATTTCTGGAATTTAATTAATTATTTAAATTAATTCGAAAAACAGATTAATGACATCAGCATGATGTCATGCTGACATCAGCAGTCAAGAGGGTTGACTTGGTCAACCTGACCAGTGGGTCCATTGGGACCCACGTGTCATACACTATTTAGGTTAATTAGAGATTAGTTAATTTAAACATGATTAATTAACTTAATTAATTCACTAATTAATTAACTAATTAATTATTAATTTTATTAATTCATTTTTTATTTTATTTTATTTTTTTATTTTATAAAATGTTCTGGGCGCTGGGGCCCGCGTGTAAGTGGCCCAGGGCCTTAACAGGCGCTGGGCGTTCGGGCGCAGGGGCTCACGGGCGCACGAACGGGCGCATGCCCGAGGGAACGGACCCGCGCGGTGCCGCTGGATCCAGCGGGGCGGCCGGCGGAGGCCACGGCGGGGCTCAGCCGGGGAAGGCTGGCGCGGGTGTGCGGGCGTTGTGGCCGGCGCCGGGGTGGTTGCGTGCGGGCACGCACAGCAGGCGGCGGACGCGTTGGAGCAGACGAGGGGCGCGCGGTGACGGCGCGGTGGAGCGAGGCGAAGGGCGCGGGCAGGTGCGGTCGCGCGCGGTGCCGCGGCAAAGGACCAACAGTGGCGAGGCGCGGAACGCGACGAGGAAGCCAGGCCGGGGCGCGCGGGCCATGGTGGATGTGTGCCCTCGCGGGCATAGGGCGAGGCCATGGCCGCGAGGCCAGCACAGGTGGGGGGGAATGGCCGCGAGGTGAGGACGGCGGGCGCGGGTGGTGGTCGCAGGGTGCGCGCGGGCGCGAGTAGGTGCGGTGGCGGGGCCGTGGCACGGCCAAGGCGCGGCCGACAGATGCAGGCGGGCGCGGCCGGACTGCAGCGGGGCACTCACGGGGAAGGGGGTGGCAGAGGCAGAGCGGGGTCCGGCGGCTAGCGGCGGACATGGGCCGTAGGCTCAGGCGACAGCGGGGTCGAGCAGGGGCCGGCGTGGCTGGGTGTGCGAGCGCATGCTGGGCAGGCGGCGAGTGCGTGTGACAACGGCGCGACGCGGGAGCGGAGAGGGATAGAGGGGAAGCTCACGGGGGTTAGTAGGGATTTCGGGCAGCGGACTCGACGGAGTTCGGGGAGGGCCGTTGGGGAGGAGGGGCGGAGAGGAGCAGTCCGGCGAGGGGGGGGCGGCGAGCTCCGG
Organism: Triticum urartu; assembly: GCF_003073215.2. Classification (NCBI taxonomy): domain Eukaryota; kingdom Viridiplantae; phylum Streptophyta; class Magnoliopsida; order Poales; family Poaceae; genus Triticum; species Triticum urartu. The sequence goes on along the minus strand of NC_053026.1, from coordinate 490,764,651 downwards.
GCGACGGCGACCTCCTCCGATCCTGATCCAATCGGGAGAGAGGGGGGAGATATTTTGTGCAGGGGGGATGTGGGGGTGTCGGTGGAGTGGGGCGAGGTGGTGAGTGGATAAGGGGGGAGGGCGGCCGGTTGGGCCTGCGGCCGATTGGGCCGGCCAGCTGGGCCGATTCCCAGTGGGGGCCTCCTCTTTCTTTTTTTTTCTGTTTGTTTTTCTCCTTTATATTTTCTTTTACTATTTCTTTTCTATTTTAATTCATTTAAAAGCATCTAGGCATTTTATAAAAATGTGTTTACTTCACCATAATTACCGATGCAATAATAGACATAGTCCGAACATTTTATTTTTAATATTTGAAAACTTTTATTGTCGACTTTAAATTTAAGTTTGAATTTGATGCGGTTTCGAATTATCCCGAGATTAGTAACAGTAATCGTAGATGTCATGGCATCATTAGGAGAGTTTTACTGTAGCCAAATTATCCGGGCGTTACAAATCTCCTCCACTACAAGAAATCTCGTCCCGAGATTTAGGAGATAGAAGGAAACAACGCGGGGTATTCATCACGCAGACGATCCTCGCATTCCCAAGTGGCTTCGTCTTCAGAGTGATTCGACCGCTAGACTTTGAGGAATTTGATCGCCTTCTGACGTGTGCGGCGTTCAGCTTGGTCAAGAATGCGGACCGGATGCTCTTTATAAGAGAGGTCCTGTTGTAATTCGAGCACTTCATGATCCACCGCTCGGATTGGATCCTTGAAGCAACGGCGGAGTTGTGACACATGGAACACATCGTGAACCTGAGAAAGGTTCGGCGGAAGCTCCAGTTGATATGCCACCTTTCCACGCCTTTCGAGGATAGTGAAGGGACCGATATAGCGAGGAGCTAGCTTGCCCTTGATCCCGAAGCGATGAGCACCCTTCATTGGTGTAACTCAAAGATAAGCCTTTTCGCCAGGTTGATAGACCATGTCTTGGTGATGACGGTCATACTGACTTTTCTGACGTGACTGAGCAGTCTTGAGATTCTCGCGAATAATGCGAACTTGTTCTTCGGCCTGTTGGATAATATCCGGACCGAAGAGTGGACGTTCCCCAGTTTCTGACCAGTTCAGAGGGGTTCGACACTTTCCTCCATATAGCACTTCGAAGGGGGACATCTTCAGACTAGCTTGATAGCTATTATTATAAGAGAACTCGGCATATGGAAGAGATTCCTCCCATTTCTTGCCGAATGAGATTACACAAGCTCGAAGCATGTCTTCGAGAACTTGGTTGACATGTTCAACTTGCCCTTGTGACTGCGGATGAAACGCAGTACTGAAAGATAAGTGAGTCCCCATAGCTTCTTGGAAACTTGCCCAGAATCTTGAAGTGAATAAGCTGCCACGGTCCGAAATGATAACCAGTGGAATACCGTGAAGTGAAACAATTCTGGACATGTAGAGAGTAGCAAGCTGACTAGCAGTGATTGCCTCTTTGACCGCCAGAAAATGGGCAACTTTGGAAAGCCGGTCAATGACGACAAGAATAGCATCATTACCTTTCTGCGATTTGGGAAATCCAGTGACGAAGTCCATTTCAACATGGTCCCATTTCCATTCAGGAATAGAGATAGGTTGCAGAGTTCCGGCAGGCCTTTGATGCTCTGCTTTGATTTGGCGACAAACGTCACACTCAGCAACATAACGAGCAATGTCCTGCTTCATATTAGACCACCAGAATCTTTGACGAATATCCTGGTACATCTTTGTACTACCAGGATGGATGGACAGAGGCGTATCATGAGCTTCTTGCATAACCCTTTTAGTCTTATCCAGGTTTTTCTTCGAACATGGTACCACTAGGCGGCCTTTGAAATACAAGGCGCCATCGTCGGCGACAGTGAAGAATGAGGGCTTTCCTTCTGCTAGATGGCGTTTAATCTTATGGACTTCAGAGTCATAACCTTGAATAGTCTTTATACCAGCTACGAGATCTGGTACGACAGCCAGGGTATTTAGAGAACCCTTAGTAACAACAAGAAGATTCATCTTGTGGAACTCCGGGGGAGGGGGAGCGAGTGCTCCAGGAAGAACAATATGGAGATTCAGCTTTCTAAATTCTTCGACAAGCGAGGGCTGAACTTTATGAACCTGGAGGTGGTTGCAGTAAGACTTGCGGCTCAAGGCATCAGCCATTACATTAGCCTTGCCGGGGGTGTAGGATATACCCACGTCAAAGTCTGCAACCGTCTCCATCCATCTTTGCTGGCGTAGGTTCAAATCTGGCTGAGTAAACAGATACTTCAGACTTTGATGGTCGGTGAAGATCTCGCAACGATTACCGAGAAGGTAATGTCGCCACTGCTTCAGTGCATGAATGACAGCAGCAAGCTCGAGGTCGTGAACTGGGTAGTTTTCTTCGTGAGGGCGCAGTTGACGAGAGGCATAAGCAATCACTCTGCGCTCTTGCATTAGCACACAGCCTAATCCTTGACGGGAAGCGTCGTAGTAAATGACGAAGTCCTTCTTAGTATCAGGTGGAGCAAGTACGGGGGCAGAAGTCAACTTGTCTTTGAGCGCCTGGAAACTTTCCTGACACTTGTCTGTCCAGTCAAACTTGACACCCTTATGCAACAGATTAGTCAGAGGCCTGGCAATCTTGGAGAAGTTCTCGACGAATCGACGGTAATAGCTGGCGAGACCGAGAAAACTTCGGACTTGCTTGACGTTCTTCGGAGGAGTCCAATCGAGAATAGCCTGAACTCGTTCAGGGTTGACGGCAATACCATCCTTGGAGATGACATGCCCAAGATAGGTTACTTCGGGGAGCCAGAATTCACACTTGGAATACTTAGCATACAGCTGATGCTTCCGAAGCTTTTCCAGCACAAGACGAAGATGTTCAGCATGTTCTTCCTTGTTCTTGGAAAATACAAGGATATCTTCCAAATAAACCACGACGAACTTGTCGAGGTAATCCATGAATATATAGTTCATCAGACGAGAGAAGGTGGCTGGAGCATTCGTTAAGCCGAATGACATGACGGTGTACTCGTATGATCCATACCGAGTCACGAAGGCGGTTTTTGGGATGTCCTCTTCACGAACACGGATCTGGTGGTAACCCAACCTCAAGTCGAGTTTGGAGAACACTGATGAGCCAGCCAGTTGATCATAAAGATCATTGATCCGAGGAAGAGGGTATTTATTCTGAATGGTAGCTTGGTTTATAGGACGGTAGTCTTGGACTAATCGGTTTGTCCCATCCTTCTTCCTAACAAAGAGAGAAGGTGCTCCCCAAGGAGAGCAACTTGGGCGAATGAAACCCTTGACAAGAGACTTGTCGATTTCCTCCTTAAGCTCAATGAGCTCATGCGGCGGCATCTTGTAGGGTCGTTTAGCTATAGGGGTGGTGCCGGGTTTCAAGTCGATGATGAATTCGATAGCTCTAGCAGGGGGAATCCCTGGAAGCTCTTCTGGGAAGACATCTTGGAATTCACGAATGACGGGAATGTTTTCAATGCCCTCGAGTGGTGCAATGTTCAATGCATTCAATGCATAAAGCCGTGCCTCGGCGTTTTGCACCAGATGAGCTTGGTAAGTAACTATTTCGTCTGAAGGGTGTAGCAGATGGACGGTCTTAGTGGCGCAAACTATAGAAGCAGTATGCGCTTTTAACCAATTCATTCCCAGAATGAGATCAATGCTACAGGACTTCAGTACGATGGGAGAGACAAGGAATTCCAGTCCTTCAATTTCTACAGGGACGTCGTTGCAAATCATGGAGGTTCGACATTGGCCCGCAGGGGTTTGTACTAATAGTGAAGCATTCATGTCCTCACATTTAATGTCGTGCAAGCATGCAAAACCTTATGACATGAATGAATGTGATGCACCTGTATCAAATAAAACGGATGCTGGTACTGAATTTACGAGGAGGGTACCCATCACAGTAGCAGGCTGGTCTTGAGCTTCGCTCAGATCAACGTGGTTGGCATGAACACGACCATAAGACTTGTCATTGTTGCTGCGGGGCTGGTTATTTCCACGGCCAGTTGCTGGAAGGGCCAGTTGATTCTGGTTCTGGTTGCATTCCCTAGCACAATGCCCTGGTTGTCCACACTTGAAGCACAACCCATTATTGGGAGTGGGAACAGGAGCTTGTGGTGGTGGAGCTGGGAGTCTTGGCTGCCTAGTCGGAGGAGCAGGCAGACGAGGTGCAGCGTAGGTCTGCCTTGGGGTAGGTGCATCCGGCTGGTACAAGCTATTGGGAATCCATATCTTGCATTTCTGTGAGGACGGGCCCGAAGATGAGCCCGTGTCACGGTTGCGCCTGTGAGAGCTCTGGTATTCCTGTAGACCAGTTTCGACATTGATGGCTTTGTTCACCAGAGTGGCGAAATCAGCAAAGTCATGCACTAGAAGTGCGAGCTTGATGTCAGCTTGAAGGCCATCACGGAACTTCTCCTGTCTGCGTGCATCAGTTGCAATGTCTTCTTCAGCATAGCGGGACAAGTCAAGAAACTCCCGCTGGTAAGCTTCCACAGTTTTGTTGCCTTGGGTGAGGTTGCGGAACTCACGCTTCTTCCGGTCCATGACTCCCTGAGGAATGAAGCGAGCACGGAAGACAGCTTGGAAGTCTGGCTAGGTGATGATTGTTCCAGCTGGCAGAGTACGCTTGTGGCTGTCCCACCATTGAGCTGCGGGTCCCTTCAGGAAGAAGGAAGCAAAGGTGACATAGCTGGCAGGGGCTACATCAGCAGACTCCATCTCATAGGTGATGTCACGGAGCCAGTCATCAGCATCCAGAGGCTGAGTTGAGCTGCGGTACACAGTTGGGTTCAGGCGCATGAAATCCTGCAGAGTTACTGGGGTTGGCTGCTGGTTCATATTGGGGCGAGGAAACTGAGCCATCATATTCTCCATGAACTGGCGATTCATCTCAAGCTGTTGGATCATACCAGCCATGTACTCAGGTGGTGGTGGGGCGTTGCCACCACGACCACGACCACCTGGTCTAACCATCCTGCTAATATTTAACAGGGGTAGTTCAGCATTGAGAAATTTGCAAAAAAAACAAGAGTCATTCATGATGAAACATGCACAACGAAAGCAGCACGATAGATACTACATAGTAGTCGGCATATCTTACAAAAGAGATCATGCATAGAGTTCGTTACACAGTGTTTAGTACATAGGCTAAGACATCATAGGCGGCACACAGGCTCGCGGCGAATGCATCTAACCCTAATAAGCAAGTCTATGTCAGTCCCATGCGGTACTGCGGAGGTAGGTGTAGCCCGACAGCTGGTAGTGACGCGAAGGGAAGACCTCCACGCGAGTAGCCTGGGGTCCGCGGATACTCTGGTGCGGAACCCGATGCACAGGTGGCAGGAGAGGACCAAGTGCAGGAGAGTAGCCTCCCACATCTGGCCAGCCGACGCCCTGGGGCATCACGGTCCGGGCAGGGTAGATCGCAGATCGCGACAGATCACCAGAGCGGACAGAGGGGTGCAACAGCGTCAGAGCACGATACAGGTGCTAACGGGTGGTGTACAACTCGTGGCGAAGAGCTCGGTTAGCTCTATCCAGCCCATCAGCATGCAGAACCAGGTTCTGATGGTAGAAGGGCTCTCGGGTGACAGTGGAGTAGGCAGCAGTGTAGTATCCCTCTGCACCAACATCGGATGCGATAGCAATGTGCCTGAAGGGGAGGTATCCAACTCCTGATACTCTCCATGGAGACGTGTCAGAGCAGCATAAGCAGCATTGTGGACCGCCATATCGATAGTCACTCCAACACCATGAGCAGTGTGCAGCACGGTAGTGGAGTCATACTCCCGAGAGTAGAGGTGGACGATGGCACGGTACTGCTCCTGGTTGAAGTCCTGATACTCCTCATAGACGGTGTACTCAGGGTGCCAGCGATAACCCAGATAGGTCATCATCTCAACTAACACAGTAGGTGATCCTGAGGCACCAATGGTCGTCGTGTGGCGCACGACTTGCCTCGTGGGTTCCATCTGAAAACAAGGATGTTTTCACAGGAGTCAAATGACAATGTGGATAATGTTCAAATACTACTCTAAAGAATAACTAGGGCTTATCCAACTTTGGGGTGAACATGGTCACGGGATCCTAGTGTTAGAATTACTAAAATTGTTTAACCCGAGTAGGAGAGAGTTCAGAGTCCCAGAGTAAGGATCGAGGAGTAAAAGATCCTAATACCACCCAATGGCGATGTGGGCCTGTAAGGCACACAGCCAAGTTAGTAAAAGTTTTTGCAATGTCTAGACTCAACTTCGGCCAAGGAGTGTGGAAGGGGGATTCCTACAGGCAGTCGGCTCTGATACAAACTTGTGACGCCCCCGATTTAATCGTACACTAATCATACACGCAAACGTGTACGATCAAGATCAGGGACTCACGGGAAGATATCACAACACAACTCTACAAATAAAAATAAGTCATACAAGCATCATATTACAAGCCAGGGGCCTCGAGGGCTCGAATACAAGAGCTCGATCATAGACGAGTCAGCGGAAGCAACAATATCTGAGTACAGACATAAGTTAAACAAGTTTGCCTTAAGAAGGCTAGCACAAACTGGGATACAGATCGAAAGAGGCGCAGGCCTCCTGCCTGGGATCCTCCTAACTGTTGGGGAACGTAGTAATTTCAAAAAAAAATTCCTACGCACACGCAAGATCATGGTGATGCATAGCAACGAGGGGAGAGTATGATCTACGTACCCTTGTAGATCGCAACGGAAGCGTTTGACACAACGTAGAGGAAGTAGTCGTACGTCTTCTTCCCGATCCGACCGATCCAAGCACCGTTACTCCGGCACCTCCGAGTTCTTAGCACACGTTCAGCTCGATGACGATCCTCGGGCTCCGATCCAGCAAAGCGTCGAGGAAGAGTTCCGTCAGCACGACGGCGTGGTGACGATCTTGATGTACTACCGACGCAAGGCTTCGCCTAAGCACTGCAACAATATGATCGAGGTGGAATTTGGTGGCAGGGGGCACCGCGCACGGCTAAGGAAAGATCTCAATGATCAATTGTGTGTCAAGAGGTGCCCCCTGCCCCCATATATAAAGGGGCAAAGGGGGAGGGGTGTGGCAGCCATAGGAGGAGTCCTACTCCCGCTGGGAGTAGGACTCCCCTTCCAATCCTATTCCAAATAGGACTCCCCAAGTGGGGAAAGAGAGAGGGGTTGGCCGGCCACCTTCCCTAGTACTAATAGGACTAGGGGAAGGGGGGAGGCGCGCAGCCCATGGGGCAGCCCTTTCACCTTTCCACCAAGGCCCATGTTGGCCCATTTGCATTCCGGGGGGTTCCGGTAACCTCCCGGTAATCCGGTAAAATTCCCGATTTCACCCGGAACACTTCCGATGTCCAAATATAGGCTTCCAATATATCAATCTTTATGTCTCGACCATTTCGAGACTCCTCGTCATGTCCGTGATCACATCCGGGACTCCGAACAACCTTCGGTACATCAAAATGCATAAACTCATAATAACTATCATCGTAACGTTAAGCGTGCGGACCCTACGGTTCAAGAACAATGTAGACATGACCGAGACACCTCTCTGGTCAATAACCAATAGCGGGACCTGGATGCCCATATTGGCTCCTACATATTCTACGAAGATCTTTATCGGTCAGACCGCATAACAACATACGTTGTTCCCTTTGTCATCGGTATGTTACTTGCCCGAGATTCGATCGTCGGTATCCAATACCTAGTTCAATCTCGTTACCGGCAAGTCTCTTTACTCGTTCCGTAATACATCATCCCACAACTAACTCATTAGTTGTAATGCTTGCAAGGCTTAAGTGATGTGCATTACCGAGAGGGCCCAGAGATACCTCTCCGACGATCGGAGTGACAAATCCTAATCTCGAAATACGCCAACCCAACATCTACCATTGGAGACACCTGTAGTACTCCTTTATAATCACCCAGTTACGTTGTGACGTTTGGTAGTACCCAAAGTGTTCCTCCGGCAAACGGGAGTTGCATAATCTCATAGTCATAGGAACATGTATAAGTCATGAATAAAGCAATAGCAACATACTAAACGATCGGGTGCTAAGCTAATAGAATGGGTCATGTCAATCAGATCATTCAACTAATGATGTGATCTCGTTAATCAAATAACAATTCTTTGTTCATGGTTAGGAAACATAACCATCTTTGATTAACGAGCTAGTCAAGTAGAGGCATACTAGTGACACTCTTGTTTGTCTATGTATTCACACATGTATTATGTTTCCGGTTAATACAATTCTAGCATGAATAATAAACATTTATCATGATATAAGGAAATAAATAATAACTTTATTATTGCCTCTAGGGCATATTTCCTTCAACTAACTACTCCTGGTCGTCGTCAGCGGGCATCACGTAGTAGTAGGCACCTCCGGTGTAGTAGGAGTCGTTGTCGAAGGTGGCGTCTGGGCTCCTGGGCTCCAACATCTGGTTGCGACAACCAGGTAGAAGGGATAGGGGGAAAAGAGGGAGAAAGCAACCGTGAGTACTCATCCAAAGTACTCGCAAGCAAGGAGCTACACTACATATGTATGCATTGGTATCAACTGGAATAAGGCTATCATATGTGGACTGAACTGCAGAATGCCGGAATAAGAGGGGGATAGCTAGTCCTTTCGAAGACTACGCTTCTGGCAGCCTCCGTCTTGCAGCATGTAGAAGAGAGTAGACTGAAGACCTCCAAGTAGCATCGTATAGCATAGTCCTAACCGATGATCCTCCCCTCGTCGCCCTGTGAGAAAGCGATCACCGGTTGTATCTGGCACTTGGAAGGGTGTGTTTTATTAAGTATCCAGTTCTAGTTGTCATAAGGTCAAGGTACAACTCCAAGTCGTCCTGTTACCGAAGATCACGGCTATTCGAATAGATTAACTTCCCTGCAGGGGTGCACCACATAACCCAACACGCTCGATCCCATTTGGCCGGACACACTTTTCTGGGTCATGCCCGGCCTCAGAAGATCAACACGTCGCAGCCCCACCTAGACCAACAGAGAGGTCAGCACGCCGGTCTAAACCTAAGCGCCCAAGGGTCTGGGCCCATCGCCCTTAGCACACCTGCACGTTGCGTGGGCGGCTGGAAGCAGACCTAGCCTAGTAGGCGTTCCAGTCCAATCCAGCGCGCGCCGCTCCGTTGCTGACGTCACGAAGGCTTCGGCTGATACCACGACGTCGAGTGCCCATAACTGTCCCCACGTAGATGGTTAGTGCGTATAGGCCAGTAGCCAGACTCAGATCAAATACCAAGATCTCGTTAAACGTGTTAAGTATCTGCGAACGCCGACCAGGGCCAGGCCCACCTCTCTCCTAGGTGGTCTCAACCTGCCCTGTCGCTCCGCCTCAAAGTAACAGTTGGGGGCCATCGGGAACCCAGGCCCACCTCTACCGGGATGGAGCCACCTGCCCCTTCAGCCCCCATCTCCGAACAGTATCACAGGTAAGGTAACTGTGTAAAGTATATTGTATATGCCCGTGGTCACCTCCCGAAGTGATCACGGCCCAGTAGTATAGCATGGCAGACGGACAAGAGTGTAGGGCCACTGATGGAACACTAGCATCCTATACTAAGCAGTAGGATAGCAGGTAAAAGTAACAACAGTAGTAGCAAGGACAGGCTATGCATCAGAATAGGATTAACGGAAAGCAGTAACATGCTACACTACTCTAATGCAAGCAGTAGAGAAAAGAGTAGGCGATATCTGGTGATCAAAGGGGGGCTTGCCTGGTTGCTCTGGCAAGAGAGAGGGGTCGTCAACACCGTAGTCGTACTGGGTAGCAGCGGCGTCGGTCTCGGTGTCTAGCGAGAGAAGAGGGGGAAGAAACAATAAATATAATGCAAGCATATGCATAGTGATGCATGACATGACAAGTAACGGCGTTAGAGGTGCCCTAACGCGGTAGTAGGTGATACCGGTGAAGGGGGGATGACATCCGGGAAAGTATCCTCGGTGTTTCGCGTTTTCAGGCCGAGGAGCCGGAGGGGGGGAAGTTGCGTGTTCACTATGCTAGGGATGCGTGACGAACGAACAGGCCACGTATCCAGATTCGTCTCGTCGTTCTGAGCAACTTTCACGTATAAAACCTTTTCATCCGAGTTACGGATTAAAAGATATGATTTTCTAAAGATTTTATTAATTTTCTGGAATTTAATTAATTATTTAAATTAATTTGAAAAACAGATAAATGACATCAGCATGATGTCATGCTGACATCAGCAGTCAACAGGGTTGACTTGGTCAACCTGACCAGTGGGTCCAGTGGGACCCACCTGTCATACACTGTTTAGGTTAATTAGAGATTAGTTAATTTAAACATGATTAATTAACTTAATTAATTCACTAATTAATTAACTAATTAATTATTAATTTTATTAATTCATTTTTATTTTATTTTATTTTTTTATTTTATAAAATGTTTTGGGCGCTGGGGCCCGCGTGTAAGTGGCCCAGGGCCTTAACGGGCGCTGGGCGTTCGGGCGCAGGGGCTCACGGGCGCACGAACGGGCGCATGCCCGAGGGAACGGACCCGTGCGGTGCCGCTGGATCCAGCGGGGCGGCCGGCGGAGGCCACGGCGGGGCTCAGCCGGGGAAGGCTGGCGCGGGTGTGCAGGCGTTGTGGCCGGCGCCGGGGTGGTTGCGTGCGGGCACGCACAGCAGGCGGCGGGCGTGTTGGAGCAGACGAGGGGCGCGCGGTGACGGCGCGGTGGAGCGAAGCGAAGGGCGCGGGCAGGTGCGGTCGCGCGCGGTGGCGCGGCAAAGGTCCAACAGAGGCGAGGCGCGGAACGCGACGAGGAAGCCAGGCCGGGGCGCGCGGGCCATGGTGGATGTGTGCCCTCGCGGGCATAGAGGCGAGGCCATGGCCGCGAGGCCAACACAGGTGGGGGGGAATGGCCGCGAGGTGAGGACGGCGGGCGCGAGTGGTGGTCGCAGGGTGCGCGCGGGCGCGAGTAGGTGCGGTGGCGGGGCCGTGGCACGGCCAAGGCGCGGCCGACAGATGCAGGCGGGCGCGGCCGGACTGCAGCGGGGCACTCACGGGGAAGGGGGTGGCAGAGGCAGAGCGGGGTCCGGCGGCTAGCGGCGGACATGGGCCGTAGGCTCAGGCGACAGCGGGGTCGAGCAGGGGCCGGCGTGGCTGGGTGTGCGAGCGCACGCTGGGCGGGCGGCGAGTGCGTGTGACAACGGCGCGACGCGGGAGCAGAGAGGGAAAGAGGGGAAGCTCACGGGGGTTAGTAGGGATTTCGGGCAGCGGACTCGACGGAGTTCGGGGAGGGCCGTTGGGGAGGAGGGGCGGAGAGGAGCAGTACGGCGAGGGGGGGGCGGCGAGCTCCGGGCGTCGGCGGGCGACGGCGACCTCCTCTGATCCCGATCCAATCGGGAGAGAGGGGGGAGATATTTTGTGCGGGGGGGAAGTGGGGGTGTCGGTGGAGTGGGGCGAGGTGGTGAGTGGATAAGGGGGGAGGGCGGCCGGTTGGGCCTGCGGCCGATTGGGCCGGCCAGCTGGGCCGATTCCTAGTGGGGGCCTCCTCTTTCTTTTTTTTCTGTTTGTTTTTCTCCTTTATATTTTCTTTTACTATTTCTTTTCTATTTTAATTCATTTAAAAGCATCTAGGCATTTTATAAAAATGTGTTTACTTCACCATAATTACCGATGCAATAATAGACATAGTCCGAACATTTTATTTTTAATATTTGAAAACTTTTATTGTCGACTTTAAATTTAAGTTTGAATTTGACGCGGTTTCGAATTATCCCGAGATTAGTAACAGTAATCGTAGATGTCATGGCATCATTAGGAGAGTTTTACTGTAACCAAATTATCCGGGCGTTACAGCGGGTGTCTTCGTCTTCCGAGGAGGGGAGACCGCTCTGCCCCAAGTGCGAGGAGCGGGGCGAGAGCGGATTCCAATCCTCCACGCGGTCCACATGGATCAGCAGGTCGTAGCGGTGGACGCCCGGCGGGGGAGGAACGTTGCGATCCGGTGGGGAGAAGCCGATGATCTCGTCGACGCGGCCAGCACCACGCTTGAGCACCCACAGAGCCCTCTTAGTCGGGATGTGCGCCACGTCCCAGGCCCACAGCCAGCACGCGAATGTCTTGGTGTGGCCACGCTCGTACGTGCGGCTGTCGAGCCGGTCGATGCGGCCGAAGTCGCCGAACGCGTCGTCCGCCCCCTCCAAGCTCCAGAACTGCATGGGCAGGTTCTCGACGATGATGCGGACGTGGAGGGACAGCTTCAGGCTGGCCGCGTGGTCGTCCGGGCTCCAGGCGCAGACGAAATACTTGCAGCCGTCCACCTTGATGACGCCGCGGCAGACCGCGTTGTCACGGTGCGCCGGCAGGTCGAAGTGTACCAGGAAGGCCTCGGGGTGGTGGGCGGTGACGCGAAGCTGGTGAGCCGAGGTGCGGAGGTGCTCGTCGATGGCCTTCCCCACCGCCATGGGGCTTGTGGCATGGGCTCGATCCGCAGCCGTCAGAGTGACCGCGTGCTGCCGGAGGATGTACTCCGCGTGCTCTAGGGCCGGCGTGGCAACCACCATCTTGTTGCTCTCGCGGGGCCGCCGTGCCGGATCCACGTGAGAGAAGCCAGCCATGGACGGAGCTTGGTGGAGAGGGGCCGACGGAGGCGGGGGGTGGTCGAAACAGAGACGATCCCGCACCGGCACCCGTGCTGGCGCCGGCTTGGCTCCAGCGGGGGCGGCCCCTCCTGGGCCGCGGGAGCGGCTGATACACTCTTTGGCGAAGTGGCCTTGGCGCTCACAGGAGATGCATCGCAGCGGGTCGCGGCAATCTTTGCACCGGTGGTGCTTGCTCAGGCATCGAAAGCACTTCCCACGGAAGCGCCTTAAGAAGGCCTCGCGGCCGGGCGAAGGCATGGAGGCGCGCCCGCGGTCCGAGCGAGGAGCCCCTGAGCGCCTACTGTAGCCCGCCGGCTCCTTGCTGGCTCGCCGGTTTTTGCATGACTGGACCTGGACCCAACCACCCGCCTCCTCTAGAGGGGAAGAAATGGCAAGGTTTGATGGCGCAACGACGATGGATTTAAGGCGCTGAGTCCCGGAGGGGGGCGGAGGTAGCAGATCTATCGGTCCGGAGGGAGAGGCAGCGTTGGAGGACTCACCCCGGAGCAGAAGACGCGGCGGAAGGCCCGGATCTGACAGCCGGCCAGCCGGGGAGAGCACGCTTGCAACCGAGGCATGCGACGGACCGCCAGGCGAGGGGATGCAGGAGCCGGGCGCAGGGGGGAAGCCGGGCTGGCGCTCCTAGTACAGCTCGGCCTACGGGCCCGAGCCATGAAGGCTGGTGGGTGGCCGCCACTGTCGGAGTGGCACGCGGCGCGGGGGAGGGGCAGAGCGGAGCCGGAATGTCCTCTAAGATAGATAGTGAGGTTGCCTTCTCCGGTGAGTTCTCCGGCAGGTCCGGCGTTAAGGAATGAAGGGAGAAAGGAGGTGACTGACACGAGAAGGGAAAAACAGGTATATGAGAACTAGTAAAACGGAAAAATAATAGGTATTACATGTGTGCGTGTACCGCTGTATATCAAATATATACAATCTTTCTAGTAATTAACAATTTCCTAGAACAAACAGAAAGCGAAGGAATTGTATATATACAAAGAATCATGCTATATGCAATTGGTACCACCTGCTAAAATTCGCGTTTTCCCATGTCAAAAATCAGAAGGATCAGCCGGCCGTAGCTAGTGGCCGGCAGCCTCGCCAAGAGCATCTCCACCGTGTCTGTCGCCTTCTCAGCCGCGACCACCGCAGCCGGATACACCGCTGGCGCTGAGTAGGCCGCGCCATCTCTACTCCTCCCCGCCGGCGCCGGCCGCGTGCGTCGCGCCTGCAGGACCGGCTGCGGCGACCAGAAATACGACCACGAGGAAGACGAGGGCCACCGCACGCCGCCCCGACGATGATGCCATCACAGAACTGTAAAGTATTCTGAGAGACCAACAAGTCGTTGGTACTGCCAGGCGCCCGCCTGCGGATCATGCATGTGTTGTCACTTCGAGGCCACCTCCAAAGCTAGACCCCAAACAGCCCGTTTTGTCTGGATTTTAACCACTTGCGTCTGTAAAAAACGGACGGCCGTGTCTGGTTTTGGGCGTCCGTCTACTAGTGCACCCAACTGGCATCTTGTCCGACTTGGCATTTGGAAAAAGAAAATTTACCGCGTATTTTAAAAACATGCAAAAAAACTTAATTAAACATTAATATAACTTAAAACAGTTAAAAAGGACGAGGATCGGGAGGCTGGGTGGCTGACAAGTGGGTCCGCACATGCATGCGTCTTTAATATGGGCAGGGGGAAGTAGGTGGGCGGCCAACACGAGGGCTCGAGGCGTACGGGGATCGGGCGCATGGGCGCCCGTTTGCTGTCCGTCTCGACGGAAACCAGAAGCAAGTTTGCTCTGAAAGTGGGTCGAGCCGGACACCAAATAGGCAGAATTTGGGGATGGGGTCGCGCGTTTGTCGGTTTGGGTCAAAACGGACACGTGGGGACCAGATGGGGTCGTTGGAGCTGGCCTAACTCGGCTTTCGTTGTCAAGGCATCTCAAACGCGGACCCTCGAAACGCGTCTAGATCAAACTGTCAGGACCCTTAGATGATCCAACACAATACATTATCGATTCGTAAACTCCGAAATCATGCAATCCAGACGTAAATCAAGGGAAGGTTTGTAGGTGTCCGAACTCGCCGCCACATACGCGCTTGGACCACTGTCACATACACGCCCGACATCCCAGTCCCATCTAAAAATATCTCCCACAAGATCACACCTCCACTCCCCAAGTTGCATTCATGCCGGGCCAGGCTGGACGCGTCCGGTCATTGGAGCTGACGTTGAAGTGGCGTGCCGACTAAGACTGTAGACCGCGCTGCGTCCCAGTCTCTGTGTTGGTTCAAAGTCAGAGAGACATGACCGGACAGCACGGCTCTCTACCGCACTCCACTGTAGGAAAATACTTGTAAGTCAATTATCACAAATACTCGGTGAACGACCTTTTGACCTCAGCTACTGGTAAGCCGAATGTTGCGCCCGGCTTATGCTGGCCAACTTAGATAATACAAACAATTGAGTGTAAGCCGAGATCTTTTTCATGGGGACTCGGCTTACCTATAAGTCGAGCTCAAAACCTTGGCTCTCGGCAATACAAAGGCACATGACAGCAATAGAACGGAGGTGCCACGTGGACCCTCTGTAAGCCGAGTGCCCCTCTCGGCTTCATTTTCCTGCCTGGAGCAATCACGTGTCGCCACGTGCCTGACAATAAGCTGAGTGTATCTCCATTCATGCACGACTTATAGGTAAGCTGAGATCCTCCATCCATGCACGGCTTGTACATAAGTCGTGTGTCCTGCTCGGCTTTATTTTCCTGCCCGGAGCAACCACTTGCCTCCGTGTGCACATATAAGTTGAGGTCCCCTCTCAGCTTATACCTACACTTGCAATGACATTTGGTCCTGGGAGTTCCTAGGAGCTGACATGTGTCTAATAACCGGAGGTTTTATGCTCGGTTTACATGTGTAAACCGAGTATAATACTCGGCTTATATCCAGGAATGCTTTTTTTTTTGTTGGGACAACCCTGCAATTCAGACAACATACATGGAGCCGTTGAGAACTTAGCAATATATAAGAGGTTCACAACCAAAAGCATGAGTCCAAGGTCACAACCAAGCATGAGTTCCAAGTTCATAAGTAAACAATCATACAAGTCCATATATTAGCATAAGTTCACAACCAAGCATGAGTTCCAAGTTCACAAATAAGAATAAGTAAGATATGAAGTTCACGACAACAAGCACCACACACGCTCAGACTATGATGATCTTCGTAGACACTGGCTCTTAGATATGCTTTGTCATAGCATTCATATTTTTATCAGAGCATTTGCAAAAGAATCACAACAAACAATTTCATCAGGTAATGGTGTTGGTTATGTCTTATAGAAAAGAAGTAACATTCGCTCCATTGTACTAACCATAGACACAATAACATAAACACCGTTCTTTTCACATTTTCCATCATCAAATGCTGCAAACTTCAGAAAAGACCGTTCTTTTTTTAGTTAATCGAAAGAATGGTGTAAGAGACGAAGAAACAAGTTTCTCAGCCAAGAAAATTATGGGCTTTAATGTACGGTTTGGGCTGTCGTAGTTCCATCGACCAAAGGCATGGTTTAATGTTCTTTCACTTC
Source organism: Triticum urartu (assembly GCF_003073215.2). NCBI lineage: Eukaryota > Viridiplantae > Streptophyta > Magnoliopsida > Poales > Poaceae > Triticum > Triticum urartu. Next base: position 490,748,411 of record NC_053026.1, on the reverse strand, counting down.
TCTGGGGACTAGGTGTAATGTCAACATACTCTTCATGAGCGGCGGTTACTGTCCTGGTGCGCTAGTCCTATAGAGTCTTAGCACGACGACTTCCCGACTGTCTATTACAACAAGTTTTGTCTGGCTCCGGTGAGGAAGGGGTGATGATGGCGGCGTGCCTTTGGCTAGCTTCAGTGGGTGTAATCGTCGCTAGGTGGTCTACGAATTTGGATGTAATTTTATTATTTCTGATGTTCGTTGTACTGCCATGATCGAAGGTAAATAGATCAGGAGATTTTCACAAAAAATAATACAGTAGTCACTGAAGTCTTGGTCTTTCCGCAAAGAGAAAAAGGTCTTAGTCTTGACGTGGAGATACTCTGTTGCATGTTGGCACGTGGTGTGAGAAAGTGACAACATGCGAGTTCAGACTTTGACAGTTTCAGAGTTTAACAGCCTCAGCAATGTCGATATATATATAGGGTACGCGTCCGATTATGAGACGTATGGCAGGTAACATGAGGCAGCAAAGCAGACAATAACACGTATACCATGAACATTGAGCAAGTTTCTACCGTCAACAGCCACAACTCATCAAGGGCGACCTAGGTACCAATTAGTGAGTTCAAACAAGACCGAGTTTGCCGCTCTAGTTCATACTCCATATAGTACAATCTTGAATCTCCGCATCAACAATTTCCAAAAAGAAAAGGTAAAACGAGAAGAAAGGTATCAAAGAATAATCATCCTATATATGTGCAATTAGTATATACGTGACCTTCATGTGTCCATAACCCGAACTATTCACAGGCGGATCAGACCGATCGATCAGCCGACAGCGACGCCCTTGCCGTCCGTGCGTAGCTAGTGGCCGGGACCCTTGGGGCTGGGCCCAGCCGGCAGCCTCGCCATGAGCATCTCCACCGTCTCCCTCGCCGTGTCCGCCACCAGCACCGCTGCCGGGTACACCGCCGAGTACATCGCGCCGTCCCCACTCCTCCCCGCCGGCGCCGGCCGCGCCGCGCCGACAAGGCCCGCTCGGGCGACCAGAAGGACGACCACGAGCGCTGCCGCCAGAATCGCCGCGCGCCGCCTCGACGACGATGCCATCGTATAACTGCTGAGAATCGAAGATGCCGCTGGTGTAGGCTGCCCTGAACTCTGAAGAAACTACTGTACTTGCGAGTCTGTTTCAGGAAGAGTTGGTTGATTGGTTGGTGGAGCTCGTCGGGTGTGCGAGCGTGTATTTATAGAGTGGCGGTGATGGGGTCGGGTCGGTGCGGTTGACGTGTTTGCTGAGCTCGCAGTCGCAGAGTGTATAAACTGGGTGGAAAGGGAGATTCCAACTGCGCGTGTACATCTGCTGACCAGTCAGCTATGGAAAAAGACGTAGGGAGCTGCTGAGTGACCGACCGACGAGCTGAGAATTCCTGCCTCTTCTTGGCCTGCAAGTCAAGAAGACCTGGCATTTCCAGCCGATGGTGTCACAGCTGGAGGTGTGCAAATGTGATACACGTACCACTAGCTCATGGAAAAATGGATGGTCAGAATCGAGGGCTCGGGTTATTTTGCGTACAAGGAAGAACGTGCATGCGTATGTGTGAATGCGATGTGATCACCGGGCCTTGGCTCGATGGCTTTTGCAGAATTGAGATTCTTTTCGTCGGAGGCTTTCTTTGCCTAGGGCCTGAACCGTAGGGTGGTGCGCGTGCGAACCAGAGAGACCAAGTCGTTGGTATCCTTCTTCCTGAGGTGAGCACTGAAAGTTCCAGGTCCTCACTCTGGCTCAGGCTTCGTTATAAAATAGTCATGGTTCAGCACTTCGTATCGAGCCGTCGGTCCAGGGGAGCAATGGAAGGCTGCCGGCTGGATTGTGGTAGTTGCGCTCATTCATGCTTGTCGTATCGAACATCGATTAAACATGATTCTTTTCTGCTGTGGATCATCATATCCATCTACTCTTCTGGTCAACAAATTAATATTTCGACACAGAGGAAACGAGCAACGGCGACATGGGATTGGGACGACGGCTAACTAATAACTAGTATAACAAACAACGGTCAACGGCTCAACAAGTCAGACATGCATCATTGGGCTCAGCAATTCGATACCGCTGCAGTGCATGCGTAAAATCGCAGGGAGGGTCAGAATCGAGGGCTCAGACTCTGTCGCGGTGTGCTGTATGGGGAGATCGACGAGGAAAGTGTATACGTGTGTTACGTGTGTCGGTGTGTGTGAAGGGTGACCACCGCCCGTCCGCCTCGAGGGCTTTTGTAGAACTGAGAGATTCTTTTCTTCAGATCGCCTGAGAGAATCCGGGAGACGGTAAAGTTTTTCAGGGGCCAAGCCTGCGGAAAGTACTTCACTCTAGCTACCAGATTATTCGGGTGTCGTTAATTATGTATTATACGGAGTATAAATAAAAGAAAAGAAAAGAAACATAGCTTCACTCTTGACGTACGTACGTGTTCCCATTGTCCAACCCTGCAACGCGCTTGCTAAGCTACGAGCTTTAGTCATGGTTTAGTATTAGTACTTGGGATCGAGTGAGCCAACCCTCCACAGCAGAAAGGGGAGCACATGTGTTCTCAGCCATGGAAATCGTTGACTGTATGCTGCCGGTTGGATTCAGTTTAGTCTTTTGCGGATTGCGGTCATGCTTCACCTATGTATCATCGACTAACAGATGGTGTTTTTTCTCTTTGGACCATCCAACTACTCTCTTTTTTTGAGTGAAAAAGAGTTTTATTTCATTATAATAGGGTTACAGTCAAGAGGCAGATGTTCCTCTATACAGCGGCCCAACTACTCTTCTCGCCAACAGATTAATATTTCGACACAAACGCAACTGAGTAACGACTTTTCAAGTCCAACATGGAATTGTGGCGACCGCTAACTAACAAGTAACAGGCAGAAAAAGAATGCAATGGAGTCATATTCTTGTTGCAGAGGGATATACTCTGTTGCACGTTTTTCATGTATGTAGTACTCTCTCCGTCCGAAAATACTTGTCGTCAAAATGGATAAAAAATGATGTATCTAGAATTAAAATATGTCTAGATACATCCCCTTTTGTTCATTTTGACGACAAGTATTTCCGCATGAAGGGAGTATGAGACTAGGTCAAGTTGCAAGTGGGACTAGAGGTGGTGAGTCCCACTACAATCTACCTCATCCCAATTCAGTTTGATGTTGCAAAAGTGGGTATCCCAGCAAAATAAACTCAGATTATGTTGGAATAAGTGGGCATCCCACTTAACAGGCCAGCTGGGCTCCTTCGCTCTTTTAAGGCCTTGTACAATGGAAGGTGCTTAGGGGAGGTGTTTAGAGAAATAAATTAAGTTTTTCTTAAGCACCGATCCTTATTTGTACCCGGTTTATTTTTCTAAGCACTTTCTATTGTACAAGGCCTAACATCGCTGAATTCAGACTCCGTTCACTCCGTCGTGGTCCTAGTGGAGCACGTCGTGATGTCCCATGGCTGGCCATGAGCAGAGATGATGAGAGCTTCCCGACGCCAGCCACAATCGTGCTCTCTAAGGCCTTCTCCTTCTCTATAAAACACGAACTTAGGCGTGCGCTGTCATAGTATTCGCTAAGTTCACGGGCTGGAGATAAACAGACTCGAACCGCTGACATCCGCCACAGGGTAAACCACCGCCTCTCAGGCCTCTCGGACAGGTTCTACCATAAAGGCCAACGATAGACAATAACTCCCCCCATTCTGGCATCGAGCTATTTTGCCGCAGGACCTCCCCTACAGTATCATCACACTGTAGTAGAGTTTAACCACCAAATTCGGAATGGATTGGTGTGTCTCGCTTTCTCTAGAATCTCTAGAAAAAAGAATAGCTCTATCCTCAGCTAGCCTGGACGTGGACACAATGATGGAACCGCTTCTCGTGCTCACTGTGCTCCTCCTTGCGCACGCGGTGTTGGTGCGCGCGGCCGTCGCTCACCGGCAGCGCTCGCGGTGCAACCTACGGACTCCGGTTCCTCCTCCGCGTCATCGTCCACTCCGGCATCGGTGAGCACAGCTATGGCCCGCGCAGCATCCTCGAGTGCCGCAAGGACTCACCCACCCATGGGACGCGCTCAACGAGATGGACGCCTTCTTCGACGAGGCCATTGTGGAGCTATTCGTCAGGTCAGGCGTGGCGCCTGCGGACGTCGACGTGCTCGTCGCCAACGTCTTCCTCTTCTCCTTGGCGCCGTCGCTCGCCTCAAGGGTTGTGCACCGCTTCGGCATGCGCGAGGACGTCGCCGCGTACAGCCTCTCCTGCATGGGGTGTGGCACCGGTCAGGTCGCGCTCGACCTCGCGAGCAATGCAATGCGGGCGCGGCCGGAGTCCGCGCTGGCCCTCGTGGATTCATCCGAGTCCATGGCTCCCAGCTGGTACGCCGGCACCGATCGGTCCATGATGCTGGGCTACTGCCTCTTTCGCTCCGGAGGGGCCGCCACGCGTCGCCGATGCCGGCCACGGCGTGCCAGAGCTGGCAGAAGTAGACATCGCTCTTGGCATCCACGGCGTACACTACGAGCTTCCACCCCCCGACCTGCTTCGGTGCCCAGATCCCCGACATGTCCCTGAACGACGGCGGCTCCTCGCCCTGCCGCGCTGGCGTGACGCGAGTGGCCTCGGTGCTGAGGAGGCCGCCGGGGGTGTCGCGGTGTGAGGAGGAAGAAGCGGGGGCGCGATGGCGGACTGACGGCGGCTGGAGCACACTGAGGCACCGTCATCTCTCTACTCGTTGGGGCATGACCTACCAGGGACAAGGTGGGCTCCCAATAGGATAAGTGGGTTAGCCCGATTATTATTTTTTTCCTTCCAATGGGATCCCACTAAAGCAAATTAAGTGGGATGGGCTAGTTAGTCCCACTTAATCCCACCCTCACCTGCAGCCTGAAGACTAGGTGCTACTCCCAACATTTCAATGAATAAGACACACACGCATTTTAAAACTCTACTTTGATCGTTCCGTTTTAAAATGCGTGTGCACCATATTCATTGGAATAGACGGTTTCTGTATTCAGCCTCAGCAAGGTCGGTCGAATCTGCGTCAGATACACACACGGCATCCTATGCACTAGCACAAACTCAGGGATCCAATCGAGCAGAACTGGGGAAAATATTATGTATTGCATAAAAAGAAAATATCAATCTGTTGACGACCAGAATCTTCTTATACGGCCACCCCTAATATATAGTACAACCAAATTTTGTTTTACAGATATATTACGTACCGAAACGTTCTCTAACAGCAATGTGGGGGGAAAATCTAACAGACCATATAACTACAATGAATCATCTAGAAATCGTTGCATAGCCTAGGGTTCATTAATCTGTTTTTTTATACAACCGATACACATTAGAGCATGCAACCAAATTATTATTCTAATAGTGTTTAGACCAAACCAGGAGCCCATTTTTTCAGTTGGAAACTGAGTATGTTTTAGCACGAATAGGATGAAGACAATATAGAAGACTCGCGGGTATTAGATCAAAGGTGGCCACCTCAGCTTGTGAAACATGGATAACAATAACCTGAAAATAAAAGCATACGCATATGAATATGGACAGCAATAACCTCTGATAGGAGGTAGGACAACACTTAACCATGCATTGCGGAGAAACCTCTATCAGGCCATTGTCCACTGATTACTGTAAACGATAGCTTGATTATACAGAATTAGCTCACGAAAAGCAAGATGACAGCAATGGAAATAAAGTTGTACTATCACTTCACATACACCAAAAGAAACAGAAATAAGTAACGAAACCAAATTACGTTGGCTGAACAGATCAAGCAGAGATGGGGCCTAGTATTTTAGCTCACCTACTTCTGGCAGTACCCCGATAGATGTAGCAAAGACCCCTGATGCTCCTCCTGTCCTCCAAGCAGTAAGGCCGCGACTGACGGCAGCGACACACAGAAGGATCTGTGTATGGCAAAGAAAGTGAGTAAAGCAGCCTGGGCATTGGCCTGCACCAACCCAACCAAAGAAATGTGGCCAGCAAATCAAGGCAGACGAACAGTGAGCTTCTTTTACTGATAAGTTAGATTGAACACCGTTAGAAAAACAATCTTATAAATCATATCGAAGCAATAAAGGGAGGTGCTTCAGTATTGGCTTCTATCTAAACTCTAAACAGGGGAACACCTAACTTCATGTGAAAACTAAACGGAAGGCACAGTATGTAAGGTTTTGACACTCTACAAACTATAGTAATGATCTGCTGATTAGGACAGACATCGATATAAAATGCTTATCTATTCCATGAAAACCTAAAGGCACCGCCACCAACAGTGGCAGGATAATGCTGGTTAAGTACAGTGTGATTCTAATGGTAGCGGAAAAACAGGGAAGAGTAAGAAAGAAAGCAATTGACGAAAAGTTTGCAACCTGACTGATAAAATAATACACACGGATGCTTATATGAGATAATGGCTACATGAACTTTGCTCAAGGACTTGTTAAGCTGAAGGGATTCATTGCCCAATATAACATAAATGAAGTTGTCATGCACTTCAAATTTCGACCAAGCAAAAGTAAGGTGTACGTGAAGCTGAAATGAAAAAAGTCAACAACTCATGATAAATTATCTTCCATTGGACCATATTCTTGATGAACAAAAACAGAAATCCAACCAGATACAGTTTTTTCTTAGTTACCAGTTTGAAGAATGTGCTCCTGCTTTGCTGTATATCCCAGCCTCTTGTCATTTTTGTGTGTATTGTCAATGCAAATAATCTAAGAGCAATCCCAACCTGTTGTTTAAATGTTCCAGACCATGGTTTGTCTATCCATGGTTGTAGTTGCTAATGAGAAGAATAACAAGAGTTGCACAATTTTTTACCATGCATTTTGTAAAGGATTTGGGTATCTCATCTGTTATGGCCGGTTTAGCTAGGCCCACCGGGCAATCTTAGTCCACAAGTTATCTTAGGTTAATTCTTATGCAAGTTATCTAGGTTATAAATATAGGTTGTAAGACTCTTTTTGGAATTAAGCAATAAGAATATTATTATCCCTATTGCCCGGCTCCCAGAGGAGCCGGAACCCTAGCCGCCTCTAACCCTAGCCGCCGCCGCCATCTCCCTCCGACGCGACGGCACCCAGCCGCCGACGCGCCCAATCATCGCCCCGTCCCACTCCATCCTTCCCCTACAACCTCCAGAGCAGATCCGGTAGGACCCCTGGTTCTACCAATTTGGTATCACACCATCTTAGCTGAGCTTGTTCAATGCAAATGAATTTAAACACGTAACTCTCTCACCCTACATTGATGCTACTGAAACTAAATTGACCTTCATAAAATACTATAAAATTGAATGGAAATGTTAATGTTGAAGATCAGCAATTCTGAAGTTTTCTTTGTTACCACAATTTTGACTGAGCTTCTAACAGCCAAAAGCCATATGCTGCTGCAACAGATCATTTGCATGATTCCTCAACGACGCATAGGTGTTTTCCGTAATCCATCCAACTTCAAAGCCATCTCCTGTGCCAGACTAATTCTTCCTCCCTCAATAAGAGCTTCCTTTAAATTACTGAAAAGCTGACCAGGTGGCCTGATCCCTTTGTCCAACATCTCCTGGAAATATACGCAAGCTTCTTCCAGCCTGTTCTCAAAGCATAACCCGTTGATCAATGCAGAAAACATGTGCATACATGGCAGAACACCCTTCTCCTTCATTTGGTTCCACACCTTCAAGGCCACATCAACCCTTTCATTACTGCAGAACATACTAACCATCATTGTATATGTGTTGAGCTGAGGTTCACAGCCATCCTTGCCCATTCCCTGGAACACATTATAAGCCTCTTCTATCTTCTGAGACTTTATAAGATGGTGAAGAATAATATCATAAGTCCGGGAATTTGGACCGATTCCACTCTTTCTCATCTCATCGACCATCTTGAAGGCGTGCTGGAATTTTGAGGCTCTGCAGTAAGCCCCAACAACTGCATTACATGTAGGTACCTCCATGGGAAACCCACTGGCCTTAGAAAGCTCAAAATACTTCAAAGCCTCATCCAGCCTCTCCTCTGAGCCAAGCCCATTGATAAGCATGCAATACACATGAGGGCTTGGCATGCAACCATTGGCTTCCATCTCACAGAACACCTTGATGGCCTCATCACATTTGCCAGACTTGCAAAAGGAACTAATGAGCATCCCGTATGCCACGACATCAGGCTTCAGGCCTGCATCAAGCATTTCTTGGTACACCGACTTAAGCATCAGCAAGTCCTTCTCATGGCCCCAGCCTTCCATGAGGACAGTGTAGGTCTTCAAATCGGGAACAAACTTTCCGTTCCTCTTCATCTCCTTGAAGATGGCTTGCGCCTTCTTGACTTGCTTGGATTTGCTCAGCACGTCGATCAACCAATTGTAATCTGATAAGTCTGCTTTGAGCCCGAAGCCGGCCATCTTCTCAAACGTCTCGACAGCTTCCTTGACCTTCCTTGCCCTGGCGTACCTCCTGACGATGAGCCTGAACGTGTCCTTGGAAAGCAAGCCGCGGCACCGCATGGCCTCCACCAGGCTCCAGACCAGCCTGAACTGCTTGATCTTGCCGAGCGCTTCGATGAGGTTGTGGAAGCTCTCCGCCGTGTACACGAAGCCTTGCTGCCTCTCCGCCCACCGGAAGAAAGCGAGGGCGAGGATGCCAGCGTTGCTCAGGTTCTTGAGCACCTCCGCCACGAGCTGAGGCGACACAGAGGCCCCGAGCGCGTCGAGGGCTGACGCAACCCTCGGCTCCGGCACGGTGGACAGCACGCGGCAGACCCTCTCCGCCTCCTTGGAGACATCGAGGCCCGGGCCGGGCACCACTGTGAAGTCCTGGTCCACGGCAAGATCGTGGGCGCCGGTGAGCCCCGCCACCTCGGAGACATCGGGGCCTAGGCCAGGCACCACGGTGAAGTGCTGGTCCATGGCGAGGTCGGGGGCGCCGGTGGACCCCGTCGCCGTGCAGAGCCACTGGCCGCGCATTCCTCCGAGCAGGTGGTGGGCGCGCGCGCGACATGGGAAGGCGGCAGGCGGCGGAGGCATCTGCTCGAGGGCCGTGCGAGCGTGCTTGGCGGGGCCGGTCGTCGCGGAGCGGAGCAGGTGGGCGGCCGCGCCCGCGCGGCGGAGGCAGCGCATCCTGCCTGGACGTGGAGCGTGGCGGCGACGAGAGATGTTTTGGTGGGGAACGATTTCGGAGGAGAGGGGAGGCGATCGACCTGGCCGGCAGCCGGGACCCCGGATGGATGTTTTGGCGAGGTCTGTGCTCCCGCGGCCACAAGGCGGATGACGGACGATGAGGCGGCGAGCCTGGGCGGGAGCTCCGGGGCGGCGCGGCGGCGAATCCTGTCGGTGAAGTGAAGAGCCGAGCCCGTCGAGGTGTATGCTAGAGCGTTTGCTGTACGGACAGACTTTACTTCCTGGTGCATACAAAATTTAAACTTAGCTGATCAAATTTTATCGAGAAAACTATTTAAATGTGGGCAATGCTGCGCGTCCACCGGATGATAAATCGATAAGATAAGCCGCCTCAGCAACTGTCGGATGCCGTCCGAAACAGTCGTCCGATCTACCGTCCCAGCCAAATGGAAACCTTTGCAACAGTTAGCTTGTTACAGTCATGGCTTTGCAATAAGGATCTTGTTGTAAAGGTCCACCGAGACAGCACCACTGCCCCGTCATGGCGTAAGCGCCTCGGCAAATATATTAAGATGAATATCTTGATTTTTTTAGCAGCATATATGATAGAGTTTGGGGTTGTGTATTTTATAAGATACATAAAAGGTGAAAGAGTTCCACCTTAATTTTATTGAGTGACCAACTTTCTTATACTCAGATAAATTTGAAAGAGATATGAACTGAGTATATTGCCTTCTTCTCTCTTTAATAAATTAGGGGTCCACATTCATCTTTTTTTTGCGATAAGGTCCCTATCCATCTTTGATTGCAAATGTTTGTTGATAGCTTACTAAGCTGACCACTTGGTAGGTCCACATACATCTTTGCATCAACATTTTTGACTAACCCACCTTGTATATAAACTTGACAGGCAAGATTAATCTTCAAATCATATTGTTGTTATCACTAAAGCCCACTCAAGAAGAGAGTTGCACTTTCAGTTGCATAGAAACCTACCCTCGCCTAGTTGACTCGGTTAATCAAATGGCAGCTCTTCTTCCTCTCCGCTGGAATCGATACATCAATGGGATCTGCCATCCTTGATCACCCTTAGGCTGTGTTCGGTTAAGAGGGATTTAAAAAGAATTTGGCAGGGATTGAAGTGGATTTAATCCCCAACAAGTCAACAGAGGATAAGCCAGTTTTGATGAAGCCGAACTTGGATATTAACCAAATTCTTGTTGTTGGTAGTTGGTACCTCTGGTGGATTCGTCGCCAACACATTCATGATGGAGCAACACCCCCGCCAATGAGATGGCCTATGTCTGTTCTAGCAATTGCGAACAATTTTCATCGAGCAAATGAGAAGAACGGGGTGACAAATGAACAAAGATGGTTGAAACCCAGTTCAAAATTTTTCAAGTTAAATGTAGATGCCTCCTTTTATGCGGATGAGGGTGCTGGAGCATCGGCGGCAATCCTTAGAGATGAGAAGGGTAATTTTTTGGCAGCTCAGTGCAAATATATTCAGTATGCATCTGATTTAGTTACCTCGGAAGTTATGGCGATGAGAGATGGATTGATCTTTGCAAGCTCATTAAGATTCAACAGGGTGGAGGCAGAGTCAGATTCTTCAATCGTTATTGATTATTGCTCGGGACAGACAGAATGGCGGGACTCGGCTGTAGCAGTATTTGCAGAATGCATTGACGTGTCGTTGTCAATTGGGAAGGTTATCTTTAAACATTGTGCTCGTTCTTCGAATCAAGCGGCGCATGTGCTAGCTAGTTACTGTTTTTGTAACAAGATTTGTAGTTCATGGACTGATGAGCCCCCGGCTTGTCTAGTTTCCAAACTCTAGACGATGTAATTCCTATTTGAAATCAATAAAGCTAGCCATGATGGCCTTCCCTCAAAAATAATCCCCAACAAGTCAAAACCTCTCCAAATCCCCTCCAATCCTCTTGTGGAGGGGTGTAACCGAACAAGGCCTTAGAGCATCTCCAGCCGCGCCCCCAACACGCCCTCCTCAGGCGATTTTTTCGCGCCGGCGCACAAAAATCGGCCCAGACACGCCCCCAGAAGCCCAATTTTCGCCGGCTCGGGCCGAATTTGGCGCCAGCGAACCTAAGCCGAACCCGACGCGCTGGGGGCGCTCGGGGGCGCCAGGCGAAATAGTTTTGGCGCGAAAGAGCCACGGGCCCGCCGAGTCAGCTACACTCACCTCGTCGTCCTCATAACACCTCGGTTTTCCATGGGAAATCAATGCCAAGGCTGTCGCCGGTCAGCCTTCTATTGATTCCTCATCACGGGGCGGCTCTTCACGGGCGGCGCGGCGACGCCTCACTCCCCGCCACGCGTACACACGTCTTCCCGGTGGCTATAAAAAGTGCCGCCCCCTCGCCGCTGGCCACAGACGTCGTGCTCTCTGCCTCTCTCTCTCCGCCGCCGACGAACCTCTCCTCTCTCCCAGCCCAGCCGCGACAATGTGCGAGCAGTTCCCCGACGACGGAGCGGCAGCCAACGGCTTCGGCCGCCACTCGCTGTACGCGGGGGAGGCGCACCTGCTTTTTGAGGCCAACATCCCGGTGCCTCCAGACATGCGCGCTGGGCCGACAGGATGGAGGCTTAGCGCCGGAGGCGTCCCCGTTCCCTCACTGTCGGACGTCGGCGCGCCCCCTGACTACTTCGCCGACGAGGTCGACCGTGTTCAGTCGTTGCTGGCCAGGAGCAGCATGCCTCCCCGCAGTACGCCGCCGACAACCACGAGGCGTGGGCAGCGTACTTCCAGCGCCATCAGGAGCAGCGCCTCGCCTCCACCAATGGGGCGCCGATGGTGGAGGGCCGGGGGAACAGCGAGGGGCGACACCTGTGGTGGGCCGCCCCGGCCAGATGCTCCATGAGGTTCTCGCGTACCTTGAGGGCGGCAACAACCCGCCGCTCACATACCCGGTCGCCGCCTCAGTCCCCCGCCGCGGTGTCGGGCAATGGATGTCCAAGAGGTTTGTCTCCGGCTCGTTGTTGTGACGCCCGGATCGTTAAGTTACAGTAACCCTCTACTAATGATGCCACATCACCACGATTAATGTGATTAATCTCACATTAGTTCAAAACCGATCCAAAATTCAAATTTAAAATAAAGTCAAACAATAAAGTTTTCAAACATTGAATCTAAAATGTTCTATATGTGCCAAATAATTCATAAGTAAATATGGTGAAGAAACCACTTTGTTATAAAATGCTTAAATGCTTTAAAATAAATAAAACAGCAGCAAAACAATTATTAAAAGCCTTTTATAATTTATAAAATATTAAACTACTTTCTATTGGGTAACCAAATTGTAGTGGGAGTATTATATTTAGTAACGCGAACTTAGAGACTATTTTTATAGTTTATAAAAATAATCATAAAAGGAACTAGAAATAAAACAGAAATAGATAAAAAAACATAAACAACCATCCCCCTAGTGGACCTTGGCCTAGTTGGCCACAGCTGACCAAGCCAGCCCACTCCCCACACCCCCTGGCCTATAACCCCAACCCCCCCCCCCCAACCGAACCCTAGAACCAACCCAGTCCCCTACGATCTCCACCCTCTACCTCCAGCGCCGTCACAGGAGAGAGCACTCGACCCCCGATCCACTTCCCCACCCCTACGATCCCCTCTCTCTCCCGCACGACCCCCTATTGGGGAACGTAGTAATTTCAAAAATTTCCTACGCACACGCAAGATCATGGTGATGCATAGCAACGAGAGGGGAGAGTGTTGTCCACGTACCCTCATAGACCGAAAGCGGAAGCGTTATGACAACGCGGTTGATGTAGTCGTACGTCTTCACGATCCGACCGATCCAAGTACAAAACGTACAACACCTCCGAGTTCTGCACACGTTCAGCCCGATGACGTCCCTCGAACTCCGATCCAGCCGAGTATTGAGGGAGAGTTTTGTCAGCACGACGGCGTGGTGACGATGATGATGTTCTACCGACGCAGGGCTTCGTCTAAGCACCGCTATGATATTATCGAGGTGGATTATGGTGGAGGGGGGCACCGCACACGGCTAAGAGATCCAAGGGATCAATTGTTGTGTCTATGGGGTGCCCCCTGGCCACATATATAAAGGAGTGGAGGAGGGTGGAGAGGGCCGGCCCCTATGGCGTGCCCTGGAGGACTCCTACTCCCACCGGGAGTAGGATTCCCCCCCTTCCAAGTAGTAGGAGTAGGAGACAAGGCAAGGGAAGAGAGAAGAGAAGGAAGGAGGGGGCGCAGCCCCTCCCCCTAGTCCAATTCAGACTAGGCCTTGGGGGGCGCCCAACCTCTCCTCTCTCTTTCCCCTAAAGTCCAATAAGGCCCATATACTCCCCAGCGAATTCCCGTAACTCTCCGGTACTTCGAAAAATACCCGAATCACTCGAAACCTTTCCGATGTCCGAATATAGTCGTCCAATATATTGATTTTTACGTCTCGACCATTTCGAGACTCCTCGTCATGTCCGCGATCTCATCCGGGACTCCGAACTACCTTCGGTACATCAATACACATAAACTCATAATATAACCGTCATCGAACTTTAAGCATGTGGACCCTACGGGTTCGAGAACTATGTAGACATGACCGAGACACGTCTCCGGTCAATAACCAATAGCGGATCCTGGATGCTCATATTGGCTCCCACATATTCTACGAAGATCTTTATCGGTCAAACCGCATAACAACATACGTTGTTCCCTTTGTCATCGGTATGTTACTTGCCCGAGATTCGATCGTCGGTATCTCAATACCTAGTTCAATCTCGTTACCGGCAAGTCTCTTTACTCGTTCCGTAATACATCATCTCGCAACTAACTCATTAGTCACAATGCTTGCAAGGCTTATAGTGATGTGCATTATCGAGAGGGCCCAGAGATACCTCTCCGACAATCGGAGTGACAAATCCTAATCTCGAAATATGCCAACCCAACAAGTACCTTCGGAGACACCTGTAAAGCACCTTTATAATCACCCAATTACGTTGTGATGTTTGCTAGCACACAAAGTGTTCCTCCGGTAAACGGGAGTTGCATAATCTCATAGTCATAGGAACATGTATAAGTCATGAAGAAAGCAATAGCAACAAACTAAACGATCAAGTGCTATGCTAACGGAATGGGTCAAGTCAATCACATCATTCTCTAATGATGTGACCCTGTTAATCAAATGAAAACTCATGTCTATGGCTAGGAAACTTAACCATCTTTGATTCAACGAGCTAGTCAAGTAGAGGCATACTAGTGACACTCTGTTTGTCTATGTATTCACACATGTATTATGTTTCCGGATAATACAATTCTAGCATAAATAATAATCATTTATCATGAAATAAGGAATTAAATAATAACTTTATTATTGCCTCTAGGGCATATTTCCTTCAGTCTCCCACTTGCACTAGAGTCAATAATCTAGTTCACATCGCCATGTGATTTAACATCAGTAGTTCACATCACCATGTGATTAAGACCCATAGTTCACATTGTCATGTGACCAACACCCAAAGGGTTTACTAGAGCCAATAATCTAGTTCACATCGCTATGTGATTAATACCCAAAGAGTACTAAGGTGTGATCATGTTTTGCTTGTGAGGGAAGTTTAGTCAACGGGTCTGCCACATTCAGATCCATATGTATTTTGCAAATTTCTATGTCAACAATGCTCTGCGCGGAGCTACTCTAGCTAATTGCTCCCACTTTCAATATGTATCCAGATTGAGACTTTGAGTCATCTGGATCAGTGTCAAAACTTGCATCGCCGTAACCCTTTACGACGAACCTTTTGTCACCTCCATAATCAAGAAACATATCCTTATTCAACTAAGGATAATTTTGACCAATGTCCAGTGATCTACTCCTAGATCACTATTGTACTCCCTTGCCAAACTCAAGGCAGGGTATACAATAGGTATGGTACACAGCATGGCATACTTTATAGAACCTATGGCTGAGGCATAGGGAATGACTTTCATTCTCTCTCTATCTTCTGCCGTGGTCGGGTTTTGAGTCTTACTCAACTTCACACCTTGTAACACAGGCAAGAACTCCTTCTTTGACTGTTCCATTTTGAACTACTTCAAAAACTTGTCAAGGTATGTACTCATTGAAAAACTTATCAAGCGTCTTGATCTATCTCTATAGATCTTGATGCTCAATATGTAAGCAGCTTCACCGAGGTCTTTCTTTGAAAAAATCCTTTCAAACATTCCTTTATGCTTTGCAGAATAATTCTACATTATCTTCGATCAACAATATGCCATTCACATATACTTATCAAAAATGTTGTAGTGCTCCCACTCACTTTCTTGTAAATACAGGCTTCACCGCAAGTCTGTATAAAACTATATGCTTTGATCAACTTATCAAAGCGTATATTCCAACTCCGAGATGCTTGCAGCAGTCCATAGATGGATCGCTGGAGCTTGCATATTTTGTTAGTACCTTTAGGATTGACAAAACCTTCTGGTTGCATCATATACAACTCTTCTTTAATAAATCCATTAAGGAATGCGGTTTTGTTTATCCATTTGCCAGATTTCATAAAATGCGGCAATTGCCAACATGATTCAGACAGACTTAAGCATAGATATGAGTGAGAAACTCTCATCGTAGTCAACACCTTGAACTTGTCGAAAACCTTTTGCGACAATTCTAGCTTTGTAGATAGTAACACTACTATCAGCGTCCGTCTCCCTCTTGAAGATCCATTTAATATCAATGGCTCACCAATCATCGGGCAAGTCAATCAAAGTCCATACTTTGTTCTTATACATGGATCCCATCTCAGATTTCATGGCCTTAAACTATTTTGCGGAATCTGGGCTCATCATCGCTTCCTCATAGTTCGTAGGTTCGTCATGGTCAAGTAACATGACCTCCAGAACAGGATTACCGTACCACTCTGGTGCGGATCTCACTCTGGTTGATCTACGAAGTTCTGTAGTAACTTGATCTGAAGTTTCATGACCATCATCATTAACTTCCTCTCTTGTTGGTGTAGACATCATTGGAACTAATTTCTGTGATGAACTATTTTCCAATTCGGGAGAAGGTACAATTACCTTATCAAGTTCCACTTTCCTCCCACTCACTTCTTTCGAGTGAAAATCCTTCTCTAGAAAGGATCCATTCTCAGCAACGAATATCTTGCCTTCGGAACTGTGATAGAAGGTGTACCCAACAATTTCTTTTGGGTATCCTATGAAGATTTACTTCTCCGATTTGGGTTCGAGCTTATCATGTTGAAACTTTTTCACATAAGCATCGCAGTCCCAAACTTTAAGAAACGACAGCTTAGGTTTCTCGCCAAACCACAATTCATACGGTGTCATCTCCACGGATTTAGATGGTGCCCTATTTAACGTGAATGTAGTTGTCTCTAATGCATAACCCCAAAACGATAGTGGTAGATCAGTAAGAAACATCATAGATCGCACTATATCTAATAAAGTACGGTTATGACGTTCGGACACACCATTACACTGTGGTGTTCCAGGTGGCGTGAGTAGTGAAACTATTTCACATTGTTTTAACTGAGGGCCAAACTCGTTAACTCAAATATTTTACTTCTGCGATCATATCGTAGAAACTTTTATTTTCTTGTTACGATGATTCTCCACTTTACTCTAAAATACTTTGAACTTTTCAAATGTTTCAGACTTGTGTTTCGTCAAGTAGATATACTCATATCTGCTCAAATCATCCGTGAAGATCAGAAAATAATGATACCTGCCGCGAGCCTCAATATTCATCGGACCACATGCATCAGTATGTATGATTTCCAACAAATATGTTGCTCGCTCCATTGTTCCGGAGAACGGAGTCTTAGTCATCTTGCCCATGAGGCATGGTTCGCAAGCATCAACTGATTCATAATCAAGTGATTCCAAAATCCCATCAGCATGGATTTTCTTCATGCTCTTTACACCAATATGACCTAAACGGCAGTGCCACAAATAAGTTGCACTATTATTATTAACTTTGTATCTTTTGGCTTCAATATTATGAAAATGTGTATCACCACGATCGAGATCCAACAAACCATTTTCATTGGGTGTATGACCATAGAAGGTTTTATTCATGTAGACAGAACAACAATTATTCTCTAACTTACATGAATAACCGTATTGCAATACACATGATCCAATCATATTTATGCTCAACGCAAACACTAAATAAAATTTGTTTTAGGTTTAACACTAATCCCGAAAGTATAGGGAGTGTGCGATGATGATCATATCAATCTTGGAACCATTTACAATACACATCGTCACTTCACCCTTAACTAGTCTCTGTTCATTCTGCAACTCCCGTTTCAAGTTACTATTGTTAGCAACTGAACTAGTATCAAATACTGAGGGGTTGCTATAAACATTAGTAAAGTACACATCAATAACATGTATATCAAATATACCTATGTTCACTTTGCCATCCTTCTTATCCGCCAATTACTTGGGGTAGTTCCGCTTCCAATGACCAGTCCCTTTGCAGTAGAGGCACTCAGTTTCTGGCTTAGGTCCAGACTTGGGTTTTTTCACATGAGCAACAACTTGTTTGCCGTTCTTCTTGAAGTTCCCCTTTCTTCCCTTTGTCCCTTTACTTGAAACTAGTGGTTTTGTTTACCATCGACACTTGATGCTTTTCTTGATTTCTACCTTCGTCGATTTCAGCATCACGAAGAGCTTGGGAATCGTTTCCGTTATCCCTTGCATATTATAGTTCATCACGAAGTTCTACTAACTTGGTGATGGTGACTAGAGAATTCTATCAATCACTATTTTATCTGGAAGATTAACTCCCACTTGATTCAAGCGATTGTAGTACCCAGATAATCTGAGCACAGGCTCACTGCTTGAGCTATTCTCCTCCATCTTTTAGCTATAGAACTTGTTGGAGACTTCATATCTCTCAACTCGGGTATTTGCTTGAAATATTAACTTCAACTCCTGGAACATCTCATATGGTCCATGACGTTCAAAACGTCTTTGAAGTCCCGATTCTAAGCCATTTAAGCATGGTGCACTAAACTATCAAGTAGTCATCATATTGAGCTAGCCAAACGTTCATAACATCTGCATCTGCTCCTGCAATAGGTTTGTCACCTAGCGGTGCATCAAGGACATAATTCTGCTGTGCAGCAATGAGGATAAACCTCAGATCACAGATCCAATCCGCATCATTGCTACTAACATCTTTCAACTTAGTTTTCTCTAGGAACATATCAAAAATAAAACATGGGACCGAGCTATTGATCTACAACATAGATATGCTAATACTACCAGGACTAAGTTCACGATAAATTTAAGTTCAATTAATCATATTACTTAAGAACTCCCACTTAGATAGACATCCCTCTAATCCTCTAAGTGATCACGTGATCCATATCAACTAAACCATGTCCGATCATCACGTGAGATGGAGTAGTTTCAATGGTGAACATCACTATGTTGATCATATCTACTATATGATTCACGCTCGACCTTTCGGTCTCAGTGTTCCGAGGCCATAACTGTTATATGCCAGGCTCGTCAAGTTTAACCTGAGTATTCCGCGTGTGCAACTGTTTTGCACCCGTTGTATTTGAACGTAGAGCCTATCATACCCGATCATCACGTGGTGTCTCAGCACGAAGAACTTTTGCAACGGTGCATACTCAGGGAGAACACTTGTACCTTGATAATTAGTGAGAGATCATCTTATAAAGCTACTGTCGAACTAAGCAAAATAAGATGTGACATGATATGGCCATCATCATCTTGTGCCTTTGATCTCCATCTCCAAACATCGTCATGATTTCCATCGTCACCGGCATGACACCATGATCTCCATCATCTTGATCTATATCAATGTGTCGTCACATGGTCGTCTCGCCAACTATTGCTCTTGCAACTATTGCTATCGCATAGTGATAATGTAAAGCAATTATTTAGCGCTTGCATCTTATGCAATAAAGAGACAACCATAAGGCTTCTGCCAGTTGCCGATAATTTCAACAAAACATGATCATCTTATACAACAACTTATATCTCATCACGTCTTGACCATATCACATCACAACATGCCCTGCAAAAACAAGTTAGACGTCCTCTACTTTGTTGTTGCAAATTTTACGTGGCTGCTACGGGCTTAGCAAGAACCATTCTTACCTACGCATCAAAACCACAAGGATAGTTTGTCAAGTTGGTGCTGTTTTAACCTTCGCAAGGACCGGGCGTAGACACACTTGGTTCAACTAAAGTTGGAGAAACTGACACCCGCCAGCCACCTGTGTGCAAAGCACGTCGGTAGAACCAGTCTCACGTAAGCGTACGCGTAATGTCGGTCCGGGCCGCTTCATCCAACAATACCGCCAAACTGAAGTATGACATGCTGGTAAGCAGTATGACTTATATCGCCCACAACTCACTTGTGTTCTACTCATGCATATGACATCAACGCATAAAACCAGGCTCGGATGCCACTGTTGGGGAACATAGTAATTTCAAAAATTTCCTACGCACACGCAAGATCATGGTGATGCATAGCAACGAGAGGGGAGCGTGTTGTCCACGTACCCTCGTAGACCAAAAGCGGAAGCGTTATGACAATGCGATTGATGTAGTTGTACGTCTTCATGATCCGACCGATCCAAGTACCGAACGTATGACACCTCCGAGTTCTGCACACGTTCAGCCCGATGACGTCCCTCGAACTCCGATCCAGCCGAGTATTGAGGGAGAGTTTTGTCAGCACGACGGCGTGGTGACGATGATGATGTTCTACCGACGCAGGGCTTCGTCTAAGCACCGCTACGATATTATCGAGGTGGATTATGGTGGAGGGGGGCACCGCACACGGCTAAGAGATCCAAGGGATCAATTGTTGTGTCTATGGGGTGCCCCCTGGCCACGTATATAAAGGAGTGGAGGAGGGTGGAGAGGGCCGGCCCCTATGGCGTGCCCTGGAGGACTCCTACTCCCACCGGGAGTAGGATTCCCCCCCTTCCAAGTAGTAGGAGTAGGAGACAAGGCAAGGGAAGAGAGAAGAGAAGGAAGGAGGGGGCGCAGCCCCTCCCCCTAGTCCAATTCAGACTAGGCCTTGGGGGGCGCCCAACCTCTCCTCTCTCTTTCCCCTAAAGTCTAATAAGGCCCATATACTCCCCAGCGAATTCCCGTAACTCTCCGGTACTTCGAAAAGTACCCGAATCACTCGAAACCTTTCCGATGTCCGAATATAGTCATCCAATATATTGATTTTACGTCTCGACCATTTTGAGACTCCTCGTCATGTCCGCGATCTCATCCGGGACTCCGAACTACCTTCGGTACATCAATACACATAAACTAATAATATAACCGTCATCGAACTTTAAGCGTGTGGACCCTACGGGTTCGAGAGCTATGTAGACATGACCGAGACACGTCTCCGGTCAATAACCAATAGCGGATCCTGGATGCTCATATTGGCTCCCACATATTCTACGAAGATCTTTATCGGTCAAACCGCATAACAACATACGTTGTTCCCTTTGTCATCGGTATGTTACTTGCCCGAGATTCGATCGTTGGTATCTCAATACCTAGTTCAATCTCGTTACCGACAAGTCTCTTTACTCATTCCGTAATACATCATCTCGCAACTAACTCATTAGTCACAATGCTTGCAAGGCTGATAGTGATGTGCATTACCGAGAGGGCCCAGAGATACCTCTCCGACAATCGGACTGACAAATCCTAATTTCGAAATATGCCAACCCAACAAGTACCTTCGGAGACACCTGTAGAGCACCTTTATAATCACCCAGTTACGTTGTGACGTTTGGTAGCACACAAAGTGTTCCTTCGGTAAACGGGAGTTGCTAATCTCATAGTCATAGGAACATGTATAAGTCATGAAGAAAGCAATAGCAACAAACTAAACGATCAAGTGCTATGCTAACGGAATGGGTCAAGTCAATCACATCATTCTCTAATGATGTGACCCCGTTAATCAAATGACAACTCATGTCTATGGCTAGGAAACTTAACCATCTTTGATTCAACGAGCTAGTCAAGTAGAGGCATACTAGTGACACTCTGTTTGTCTATGTATTCACACATGTATTATGTTTCCGGTTAATACAATTCTAGCATAAATAATAAACATTTATCATGAAATAAGGAAATAAATAATAACTTCCTTATTGCCTCTAGGGCATATTTCCTTCGCCCCCTGCCCCGCTCGATCTGGATGCTCGTCCGCGCCCAGGGCGCCTGTCTCCGTAGTCGTCGCTGCCTCACCTTGCCCCGACGACCGCCCGCGCGCCGCCTCGTCCCCTCGGACTGGTGCTCGGCCTCGACGCCGCCGCCGCAAGGGGCCACCTCGCTGAACCTCCCCCGTCGGACTGCCTCCCCGCCTCCGACGTGTCGTCTCCGTCCCCGTCCTCGACCCCCACTGCCCCGTGCCCTACAAACCCCGCCATGAGACCCCTCCCTCCTTCTCCTCTGCGTTCACCCGTAGTGAATGCCCGCCCCGCACACACGCCCGCACGGCCCCACCTCCTGCACCGGCGCTCGCCGCGGCCCCGTGCATGCTCTCGCTCCGGCTCTTCCTGCTGCCGCAGTCCGCCGCGGCCTCGTCACCCCTCGCCGCCCGCTACTCCGCTCGCCGTCAACTTCGCCGTGGCTGCTTTCGTTGCCGGCTGCCGCAACTGCCGCTCGTGGCCACTCCGGCCGTTTCCCTCTCCGGCGCCGCCTCCCCCTGCGCCCGTGGCCCTCCGCCTTGCCTCGCTCCCGCGCTCGCTGGCACGCACCACTGCCTGCTGCCATGGCTGTTGATCCCCACCGCCGCTGCTGGCCTCGCCTCCGGCTGCCTCCCACCGGCCACCGCAAACCCCCCTGCCCGTCGCCCTACGACGCCCTATCGGACGCCCACACAACCGCTGCACCCATTCGAGCTGCGCCCGCGCCTGTAACCCTGCGTGCCCGCTAAGGCCCAGGCCCAATGACAGTCGGGACCCAACCCCCAGAACAGTTATATAAAAAAATTAAAATTAAAATTAAATAATATTAATTAATTAATTAACTAAATTAATTAAGTTAATTAATCATAATTAGAATAATCTAATCACTAATTAACCTAATTAACTGTTAGTTAATTAATTAGTCAATGACAGGCGGGACCCTCATGTCAGTTTGACCAGTCAACACCTTTGTTGACTGTTGATGTGATGTTGATGTCATGATGACGTCAGCACACACTATTCTGGATAATGTTGAATTAAAATGATTAAATAAATGCTAAAGATGATTTAAATCTTTTAAAATCAATATAAAATAAACCGTAGCTTGGATGGAAAAACTTTGTACATGAAAGTTGCTCAGAACGACGAGATGAATCCGGATACGCAGCCCGTTCGTCCGCCACACATCCCTAGCATAGCAAACAATCAACTTTCCCCCTCCGATTCATCTGTCCGAAAACGCAAAACACCGGGGATACTTTCCCGGATGTTTTCCCCCTTCGTCGGTATCACCTCATACCACGTTAGGGCACACCTAGCATCATTACTTGTCATGTCTTGCATCGATATGCATCTATTTGCATTGTATTCATTGTTTCTTCCCCCTCTTCTCTCCGGTAGACTACGAGACTGACGTCGCTGCTGGTGCCCCTATCGACTACGTTGTTGACGACCCCTCCTTCTTGCCAGAGCAACCAGGCAAGCCCCCCCCCCTTCATCACCAGATATCGCCTATTCTTCTCTCTACTGCTTGCATTAGAGTAGTGTAGCATGTTACTGCTTTCCGTTAATCCTATCCTGATGCATAGCCTGTCATTGTTGCTACAGTTATTGATACCTTACCTGCAATCCTAATTGCTTAGTATAGGATGCTAGTTTACCATAAGTGGCCCTACATTCTTGTATGTCTGCCATGCTATACTATCGAGCCGTGATCACTCGGGAGGTGATCACGGGTATATACTTATACATAATATATGATACTTGTGGTGACTAAAGACGGGTCAGCTCGAAGAGTACCCGTGAGTGATTCACGGATTGGGTCTGAAAGGACGTTTGTCTCGACGGCCCTCTGAGTGGATCTTTGTGGCGGAGCGACATGGTAGGTTGAGACCACCTAGGAGAGAGGTGGGCCTGGCCTTGGTCGGCGTTCGCGGTTATTTCAAAATAACACGCTTAACGAGATCTTGGTATTTGATGTGAGTCTGGCCACTGGCCTATACGCACTAACCAACTACGCGAGAACAGTTATGGGAACTCGACGTCGTGGTATCAACCGAAGCCTTCATGATGTCAGTGACTAAGCGGCGCGCGCTGGATTGGACCGTAAGCCTGCTCTTGTATTAAGGGGGCTAGGTCTGCTTCTGGCCGCCCTCACAACATGCAGGTGTGCAATGGGCTATGGGCCTAGACCCCTGCGCCATAGGATTTAGACCGGCGTGCTGACCTCTCTGTTGTGCCTAGGTGGGGCTGCGACGTGTTGAACTTCCGAGGCCGGGCATGACCCAGGAAAGTGTGTCGGCCAAAGGGGATCGAGCGTGTTGGGAAATGTGGTGCACCCATGCAGGGAAGTTTATCTATTGGAATAGCTGTGTCCCTCGGTAAAAGGACGACCCGGAGTTGTACCTTGACCTTATGGCAACTAGAACCGGATACTTAATAAAATACACCCTTCCAAGTGCTAGATAGCGGTGATCGCTCTCTAACAGGGCGACAAGGAGAGGATCGCCGGGTAGGATTATGTTATGCGATGATACTTGGTGAACTTACCATCTACTCTCTTCTACATGCTACAAGATGGAGGCTGCCAGAAGCGTAGTCTTCGACAGGACTAGCTATCCCCCTTTTATTCTGGCATTCTGCAGTTCAGTCCACAGATACTACCCATTTCATTGATACCAATGCATATGTAGTGTAGATCCTTGCTTGCGAGTACTTTGGATGAGTACTCATGGTTGCTTTGCTATTTCGTTTCCCCCTTTTCCATTTTTCTCGGATGTCGCAACCAGATGATGGAGTCCAGGAGCCAGAGGATCCTGATGTTGTTTCTATGTGGAGTTCGGCTTCGAGGAGTAGTTAGGAGGTCCCAGGCAGGAGGCCTTGCCTTTTTGATCGTTACTACTTTTATGCTAGCCTTCTTAAGGCAAATTTGTTTAACTTATGTCTGTACTCAGATATTTTTGCTTCCGCTGACTCTTATGTTTTCGAGCTTATGTATTCGAGCCCTCGAGGCCCCTGACTTGTAATATAAAGCTTGTATTATTTTAATTTGTGTCTAGAATTGTGTTGTGATATCTTCCTGTGAGTGCCGGATCTTGGTCATACACATTTGCATGTATGATTAGTGTATGGTCAAATCGGGGGCGTCACAAGTTGGTATCAGAGCCGACTGCCTGTAGGAATCCCCCTTCCACACTCCTTGGCCGAAGTCGAGTCTAGACATTGCAAAACATTTACTAACATGGTTGTGTGGCTTACGGGCCCACATCGCCATTGGGTGGTATTAGGATCTTTTATTCCTCGACCTATACTCTGGGACTCCAATCTCTCTTCTATTCAGGTTAAATGATTTTACTAAACTCTGACTCTAGGTTCTCGTAACTACTTTCTCCCAGAGAGCCCCTCACTCAAGATGATTGCTCAGTGCGCCGAAGGTTTCCGAAGATACTCTCCGATGTTCTCTCGTGACTTTGTGCCATCGCTACTGCAATTCCCTTGCATCGATAAACCCCTACGGATAACCACGTGCACTTGTCATTGGTACAATCATTCCCCGTTGATCTTGTTATTGCAAGATACCCCTGAAGTTCTCACTATTGTTCTGAGAATACTTGGTGCCTACTGCCTTGCAGTTCTTGCCACATGAATACCCCCTACGGATAGTTCCTCATGCTTACAGAGATCCGTTCTTTCCCCATTACTCTTATGATTCACAAGATACATGGAAATACTATCTGATCTTCCAACAATCCTTTGCTCGCTATTGCTCTCCAAATACTTGTCTATTGGCATTATGGTTGCGTTCCATATGTCTAGCAATATTCATTAGTATCCTTTGTCATTTTCATTCGAGTCCCTTCATTCAATATGTTGCGAATGCTCACAATCCTCAACCAGATCTGAGAATTTATCCTTCCGACTCAGACGTCAGTTTAAACATGAGCTGGATCTCGACCAATCAAATTGCCATCGATTGTACCCCTAAGGCTATTCAACTTATCCATCCCAAATCAGAGCATTGCTTCTGATCCCTTGTCTTGGAATTCATAATTCCTTTGCATTTGAGCTTTGAGTTAGTCAGTTGTTTCTATAATCTAATCTCCTTGCATTCTTCTTCCTCTAGTTGAGTACCGTTGCTCACGTCAGGTCCCTTGTGGACCACCAGACCCTTTGTCGGATTTTATCCAACAACGTCCTTCATATTCAATAAGCTTGTGAGCCTTTCCTTGGATACATAATGCCTTTGGTAAATTGTATCCTCTGCTTTCTCAAGCATGCTCTACTATCGAGCTTGTGTTATTTACTCCGAAGTTTGTGGTATATGTTCCTAAGGTGCCCTGATGGGTTGAACCTACGCCTTCCCTAATCCGTGTGAACCCGAAAGATTTCACGGGTCATACTTATCTGGTATTGCACCAGGTAAAAATTTCAACAACTAATGTCATTTTCAAAATACGAGAGGTGAATGAAAGGTTATGCGTTGAACAAGTGGGAGTCGACCTTGAACCCTGTGTTCATGCCCATGGACGCGATGTATACCTTATCATGGAAGCTTCTCTTAAAATAATTATTCCCTTGTTATAAGTTCATCTTGTATCTGTGGACGTGGTTCCGACCATGTTTCTCCTTGATCCATTTCTCGTGCAAGTTTGAGCACTTGTCTTCTGCAGAGCAATACCCTAGTCCAACCTCTTCTTTGATCTGTCATCGAGTATTACCCCCCTGGTATCTCGAGATTATCATGGAACTGCATAACTTCTTATGAGTTCTTCATCAAATACTACATTCTCAAAGACACTGATAACCGAACCAAGCCTGCACTACAGTTCAACAACTCTTAGTAATCTCTACTCCTAATGTCTCAATTGGTAGTCTCTGTTCCGGGTTTATTTTCGTCCCACCTACCATGGTTTTTTTCGTCCCACCACTTTGATACGTCTCCGTCGTATCTACTTTTCCAAACACTTTTGCCCTTGTTTTGGACTCTAACTTGCATGATTTGAATGGAACTAACCCGGACTGACGTTGTTTTCAGCAGAATTGCCATGGTGTTATTTTTGTGCAGGAATAAAAGTTCTCGGAATGACCTGAAAATCAACGGAGAATTATTTTGGAATATATAAAAGATACCGGAAGAAGAAACCACATTAGGGGGCCTCCACCTGTCCACGATGGTGGGGGCGCGCCCCCTGCCTCGTGGGCCCCCTGATGCTCCACCGACCTCAACCTTGACTCCATATATTCACTTTCGGGGAGAAAAAAAACAGGGAGAAGGATTCATCGCATTTTACGATACGGAGCCGCCGCCAAGCCCTAAACTCTCTCGGGAGGGCTGATCTGGAGTTCGTTCGGGGCTCCGGAGAGGGGAATCCATCGCCATCGTCATCATCCACCTTCCTCCATCACCAATTTCATGATGCTCACGCCGTGCGTGAGTAATTCCATCGTAGGCTTGCTGGACGGTGATGGGTTGGATGAGATTTATCATGTAATCGAGTTAGTTTTGTTAGGGTTTGATCCCTAGTATCCACTATGTTCTGAGATTGATGTTGCTATGACTTCGCTATGCTTAATGCTTGTCACTAGGGCCCGAGTGCCATGATTTCAGATCTGAACCTATTATGTTTTCATCAATATATGAGAGTTCTTGATCCTATCTTGCAAGTCTATAGTCACCTACTATGTGTTATGATCCGGCAACCCCAAAGTGATAATAATCGCGACCACTCCCGGTGATGACCGTAGTTTGAGGAGTTCATGTATTCACTATGTGTTAATGCTTTGGTCCGGTACTCTATTAAAAGGAGGCCTTAATATCCCTTAGTTTCCAATAGGACCTCGCTGCCACAGGAGGGTAGGACAAAATATGCCATGCAAGTTCTTTCCATAAGCACATATGACTATATTCGGAATAAATGCCTACATTACATTGATGAATTGGAGCTAGTTCTGTGTCACCCTATGTTATGACTGTTACATGATGAACCGCGTCCGACATAATTCTCCATCACCGATCCATTGCCTACAAGCTTTCCATATATTGTTCTTCGCTTATTTACTTTTCCGTTGCTATTGTTATCATCACTATAAAACACCAAAAATATTACTTCTGCTACCGTTACCTTTTACTACCGTTACCACTACTATCATATTACTTTGCTACTAAATACCTTGCTGCAGATATTAAGTTTCCAGGTGTGCTTGAATTTACAACTCAGCTGCTAATACTTGAGAATATTCTTTGGCTCCCCTTGTGTCGAATCAATAAATTTGGGTTGAATAATCTACCCTCGAAAACTATTGTGATCCCCTATACTTGTGGGTTGTCAAAACTATTTTCTGGCACCGTTGCCGGGGAGCATAGCTCTATTCTTTGAGTCACTTGGGACTTATATATGCTTATCATTGTGAAGAACTTGAAAGATCCAAGAACCAAGGTTTATCCCTCAACTACGAGGGGAGGTAAGGAACTGCCATCTAGCTCTGCACTTGATTCACCTTCTGTTTTGAGTAAACTTGTGACACCTAAACCTGCTTCTGCTATTAATTCTGATATCTCGCATGTTATTGATGATGCCACTTCTGCTATGCATGATACTTATGATGAAAATACTTCTATGCTTAATACTACTGTGCCACTTGGTGAATTTCTTGATGAACAACTTGCTAGGGCTAGAGAGAATGAAATTATTGAAACTAATAATATTGATGAAAGTGATGATGAAGATTCTCCCCTAGATATGAATTGCCTGTTGTTCCTGAGGGCTATCTTATGGATAAAGAAACTGCTAGAGATTTTCTTGCTTGCAATGATAGGAGTGATCTTAAGAAATTATTAGCTAAGCTGAAACAAAAAACTTTGAATGCTAGAATGAAATATGATCTTGCTTATGCTACTTCACCTATCTTTGTTGCTGATAAGGATTATGATTTCTTTGTTGATCCTGAGATAATTACTTTAGTTGAATATGATCCTTTCTATGGCTATGAATCTGAAACTGTTGTGGCACATCTTACTAAATTAAATGATATAGCCACCTTGTTCACTAATGATGAGAAAACTCGCTACTATTATATCCTTAAGTTATTTCTGTTCTCATTAAAGGGTGATGCTAAGATATGGTTTAATTCTCTTGATCCTGGTTGTGTGTGTAGCCCCCAGGATATGATTTATTACTTCTCTGCTAAATATTTCCCCGCTCATAAGAAACAAGCTGCTTTAAGGGAAATATATAATTTTGTGCAAATTGAAGAAGAGAGTCTCCCACAAGCTTGGGGGAGGCTTCTCCAATTACTTAATCCTTTGCCTGATCATCCTCTTAAGAAAAATGAAATACTTGATATCTTTTATAATGGACTAACCGATGCTTCCACAGACCACCTGGATAGTTGTGCTGGTTGTGTTTTCAGGGAAAGAACACCAGATGAATCTGAAATTTTATTGAATAATATGTTGACTAATGAAAATAATTGGACACTTCCTGATCCAATTCTTGATCCAATTCCTGAACCAACTCCTAAGCCAACTCCGAAGAAAAGGGGTATTCTATTTCTCAGTCTTGAAGATATGCAAGAGGCAAAGAAATCTATGAAAGAAAAAGGTATTAAAGCTGAAGATGTTAAGAATTTACCTCCTATTGAAGAAATACATGGTCTTAATTTGCCGCCTGTTGAAGAAATACATGGCCTTGATAACCCGACACAGGTAGTAAAGGTAAATTCTCTCTATAGATATTATAAAGCTGAAATTCCTCCTACTAAGTTTGCTAGCCAATGTTTGGATGAGTTTGATAACTTTATGGTTAAGCAAGAAGATTTTAATGCTCATGTTGGTAGACAATTGAAACATAATGCTTATATGATTGAACACTTGAGTGATTATATGGCTAATGTTAAAGGTAAACTAAAACTTATTAGTAAACATGCTTCTATGGTTACCACTCAAGTAGAACAAGTACTTAAAGCTCATAATGATTTGCTCAATGAATTAAATAGTAAGAAAAATGATAATGTTGTTAGAGTTATGACTAGAGGTGGTAAAATGACTCAGGAACCTTTGTATCCTGAGGGCCATTGAGGGAGTCCTGGATTAGGGGGTCTCCGGACAGCCAGACTATCTCCATTGGTCAGATTGTTAGACTATGAAGACACAAGATTGAAGACTTCGTCTCGTGTCCGGATAGGACTCTACTTGGCGTGGAAGGCAAGCTAGGCAATACGGATATGGATATCTCCTCCTTTGTAACCGACCTTGTGTAACCCTAACCCTCTCCGGTGTCTATATAAACCGAAGGGTTTTATTCCGTAGGACAACAACCATAACATACAATCATACCATAGGCTAGCTTCTAGGGTTTAGCCTCTCTGATCTCGTGGTAGATCTACTCTTGTACTACCCATATCATCAATATTAATCAAGCAGGATGTAGGGTTTTTCCTCCATCAAGAGGGCCCGAACCTGGGTAAAACATCGTGTCCCCTGCCTCCTGTTACCATCCGGCCTAGACGCACAGTTCGGGACCCCCTACTCGAGATCCGCCGGTTTTGACACTAACATTGGTGCTTTCATTGAGAGTTCCTCTGTGTCGTCGCCGTTAAGCTTGATGGCTCCTACTATCATCGATAGCGATGCGGTCCAGGGTGAGACTTTTCTCCCCGGACAGGTCTTCGTGCTCGGCGGCTTTGCACTGTGGGCCAATTCGCTTGGCCATTTGGAGCAGATGGAAAGTTACGCCCCTGGCCACCTGGTCAGGTTTGGAAGCTTAAACTACACGGCCGATATCCGTGGAGATTTGATCTTCGACGGATTCGAGCCTCTACCTTGTGCGCCACATGGTCACGGTGAGCATGACTTAGCTCTCCCATCGGACAGTGTTAAGGAGATCGCACCGGCAGCCGCTCCGACCCTCAATTCGGAGCCAGTCGCGCCTTCCGCGGACGGGTGGATGGACCCCGCCACGGAGACCTTACCCTCAGCGGTGATCGAGCCAAACATCGACCTTGCCTTGCACGAGAGCCGTGTTGTTAAACTGTCGGATCCTTCTCCAGCCACAGACTCCGAACCGCCTGTGCCCGTTCCTATCGAATCCGATTGGGCGCCGATCATGGAGTTTACCTCCGCGGATATTTTTCAGCACTCGCCCTTTGGCGACATACTGAACTCATTAAGGTCTCTCTCCTTGTCAGGAGAATCCTGGCCGAACTATGTCCGGTAGGACTGGGATGCGGACGACGAAGAAATTCGAAGCCCACCCACCACCCACCTGGTAGCCACTGTCGATGACTCAACCGACATGCTCGACTTCGACTCCGAAAACATCGACGGTATGGACGACGATGCGGGAGGCGAAGAGGAACCATCGCCCATAGGGCGCTGGACGTCCACCTCATCATATGACGTATACATGGTGGACACACCAAAAGAAGACGACGACGAGGAACGGAAGGACGCAACGAAGGCTTGTCCCCTCGAGAAGCAGTCAAAGCGTCGGCGTAAGCGCCGCCCCAAATCCCGCCTCGGCAGAACTAACGATCATACAGACCCAGCGTTGGAGCAGGGCGAACCACTACCGGACCACAGCAATATGGAGAATCAAACCGAACAAACCAATTCTGTCAATGATAATAGTCCGGATGACATAACGTCGGATAGGCACCCGGAGCAGCAGAATGCCCGTCAAAGGCTTGTTGCCACCGCGAGGAGTCTGAAAAAGCAGAAGCAAAGGCTCAAGGCTGCGCAGGACACACTCCAAATCAGATGGAGTAAAGTACTCAACACAGCAGCGAAGTATGGTGGTAATCGCCCCACCAAGAGCTACCCAAAGCGGAAGTTGCTACCCGAATTCGATGAGGAGGCCCTAGATCCCCCACAACCAAAAATGAAAACGGCCACCTGGCCGGATAGACGACCTCACGGCCAACATGGAGCGGCAAACAACTCCACTCACAAGCCAATAAGCGATCCACACGAGGGCTCGCACCAAAAGGACGGCGCAACCAGATCCATCTATGGACCACGCAAGCGCGCCCCAGCATATGATGTAACACAACAAACATCAGAACAACGCGGTACACCCAGATACAGGGGTGCCGCACACCCCCTATGTTTCACCGATGAGGTGCTGGACCATGAATTTTCAGAGGGATTCAAACCCGTAAACATAGAAGCATACGACTGAACAACAGACTCTGGGGTCTGGATTGAGGACTACATCCTCCATATCCATATGGCTCGAGGAGATGATCTCCACGCCATCAAGTACTTACCCCTCAAGCTCAAAGGGCCAGCTCGGCACTGGCTTAAAAGCCTCCCCGAAAACTCCATTGGAAGATGGGAAGAGCTCGAAGACGCTTTTCGGGCAAATTTTCAAGGGACTTATGTCCGACCCCCGGATGCAGACGATTTGAGTCATATAACTCAACAGCCCGGAGAGTCAGCCCGGAAGCTTTGGAACAGGTTTCTTACTAAAAAGAACCAAATAGTTGACTGTCCGAACGCCGAAGCCTTGGCAGCTTTTAAGCATAGCGTCCGCGATGAATGGCTTGCCAGACACCTCGGCCAAGAAAAGCCGAGAACAATGGCAGAATTAACAAGCCTCATGACCCGCTTTTGCGTGGGCGAGGATAGCTGGCTAGCCAGATGTAGCACCGGCAACCCAAGCACATCCGAAGTTAGAGATGAAAACGGGAAATCACGACGCAGCAAAAATAATAAGCGTCGGAATAAAGAAGACAGCCCGAAGAGCACGGCGGTACACGCCGGATTCCGAAGCTCTCAGCCAGGTCAGCAAAAGCCGCCCTCTAAAGGCACCAGAGATGAACTGTCCAGCTTGAACAAAATTCTGGACCAAGTATGTCAGATCCGTAGCACCCCTAGTAAACCCGCTAATCATACCCACAGAGAATGTTGGGTCTTCAAACAGTCCGGCAAGCTCAACGCCGTACACAAGGGGGGGGATACACCAAGCGAAGATGAGGATGAGCCTCTCAAGCAAGACACTGGGGAACAAAAGAAGTTTCCATCAGAAGTCAAAACAGTCAACGTATTACACATGATCAAGGAAGCAAAGCGGCCCTCCCAGATAAATATGCCCAAGGGCCTATCATCGTGAAACCCTGCCACTGGTCGTCTCAACCGGTCACTTTCGACCATCGTGATTACTCAGCAAGTATCCGGCGGGCAGGATGGGCTGCCCTGGTATTAGACCCAATAATTGACGGATACCACTTTACACGAGTCCTGATGGACGGTGGCAGCAGTTTAAACCTGATATACCAGGATACAATCCGCGACATGGGGATAGACCCAACGAAAATTGGCCATAGCAACACTACCTTTAAAGGAGTAATGCCAGGCCCAGGGGCTCACTGCACGGGCTCACTGCTACTAAAAGTTATATTCGGTTTCCCCGATAACTCCCGTAGCGAACATTTAACCTTCCACATTGCTCCATTCCAAAGCGGTTATCAAGCACTACTCGGACGTGAAGCTTTTGCACGCTTTAATGCAATACCACATTACGCTTCCCTCATGCTCAAGATGCCTGGTCCACGTGGCATCATTACAGTGAACAGAAATATTAAGTGATCTTTGCACGCCGAAGAGAATGCGACTACCTTGGCAGCCGCACATTAAAAACGACCTCACCAACTAAAGCATTTGATAGGTCGTCAAGACCACGAACGCGGTTAGGCGAGTCCAGCGCTGCTATATGTAATTTGCACTGGATTGGCGGCCACACCCCTATTACAAATACAAGGGGCTCAACGCGCGCAGACAAGTGGCGATTTCTACTCATTTTTAGTTATACATGGTTTCTTTAAAAACTATCTTTTTGCACGACAACTTTTTCACCTAAGTTCCTCTCTTTTACAGATGACCATCGTGCTACACCCGTCCAGGATACGGCACAACGGAGACACAGGCGCAGACGTGCAACAGGGACCCGCTCCAAGGATTCTTTTTAGATTAAGACCCTGCGTAAACCTTTTTTACTGTCTCTTGTTGATACACATCCACCGAATTCTCAGCACATTTGAGAAGGATGCTGACGTCTTGGCATGTGGCCACGTCAGAATAATGCACGTACCCGGACACAAGGGGCTTCTTACAAAGGGCACTATTTAGGCCCTGTTTATACCATAAAGACCGAATACCTTAGGGAGTGTTCGGCGTCGCGAGTTTGGCCTTATATGCATCAGCTCCGAATCATTGTCTTTGGTTAAATGTTGGGTTTGCCTGGCTCCTGTGTTTTGGTGCCTTACGTTCCGCTTTATCGGCTAAGGCATCACCAGGAGAACTACTGCGATTGTGTCCTGGTTCATCCGGACGAGCACCTTAGTAGAGAAAGCCGAAAACTGACTATCATGATATAGCGTGAGACTGGTCAACCACTCGATGACCTATCGGAATGTTAGAATTCCTCCGCCTTAACGAAGGGCCATTTTCCGGCCAGGCATGTACGCACCCCGAGATCAGGAGAGTGCGGAGCCACCAGGGGCTATCTAGTAGCCCCACTGTCAAACTCCTATGGCTAAGTGAAAGTGTTAAAGCATTATAGTCCGGTTGCCTCATTTGCTGCGCTATCACCTCCTTAATAGGACCAAGACATTGGGTTAAGTGTGAACACGCGTTTTTTGCGAGCACCTCCGCATTATATGCGTGGGGGCCGAAGCCGACGTCTGCAATCTTTCAGGTTATACACATGTATACATAAACGGCCGCACAGGAGGCATCACATTACTTTCAGGCAAAAGTATAAACACAGCCTTATAAAATTTTGTAAAAACATTGTGTTTACAATGGGAACACATATCACTCAAACATAATATTCTTCGAGCACTGGGCCTCTATCAAACGAGCACCCTCGAGAACCTCCTCGAAATAGTGCTCGGCAGCCACTCGGCGTATGGCCGAACCCTGCGCCGCAACAGTGGTAGCGTCCATATCCGCCCAGTATGCTTTAACACGGGAAAGGGCCATCCGCGAGCCTTCTATGCACGCCGACCTCTTCATCGCACTAATGCGCGGCACCGCACCAAGGAAATGCTGCACTAAGCTGAAATAGTTGTTCGGCTTTGGCTTTTCCGGCCATAGCTGATCCACGACAGACCTCACGGAGAGTCCGGACAACCTATTTAGTTCGGCCCATTCGGCTAGCTGATCAGTCAATGGAAGCGGACGCTCTGGAATGTGGAATTGCGACCAAAACAGCTTGTCCACCTCACGATCTGTTTGACCTTCGAAGTATTTGGCTGCATCGGCAGCGCTCGCCGCCAAGTCCATATATGCATCTGCCGAACTCCACAGCCGATCCAGAGGGCATACCGTGGATCTCCAAACTTCCTCCGTAGCATGAAGGGCTTCCCAGCCGCAATAT
This sequence comes from Triticum urartu, assembly GCF_003073215.2. Lineage (NCBI taxonomy): Eukaryota > Viridiplantae > Streptophyta > Magnoliopsida > Poales > Poaceae > Triticum > Triticum urartu. The sequence continues at coordinate 490,713,694 of NC_053026.1, read as the reverse complement.
CCCCGGATTCCCGCAGCTCCTCCTTCTTCGCTCTCATAGCAGAGCGGGTGTCTTTGTCCGCCATCGTGGCCTTCTCAAGGTCCGTTGCCTTCGCTCGATTTTCTTTCTCAAGGAGCCGGCAACGGTCGGCAGTGTCTTTTTACTCTACGGCCATCTTGGCCATCTTCTTTTTGCTCTCACAATGTGCGGCCTTCTCGGCTTTCAACTCTTCGGCCGCCTTCAAAGCAGTCGCATTACTAATCCTCGCTTGTTCCTTGGCTCGAGCAAGTTCTACCCGCAAGGTTTCCACGGTGGCAGCTCCATCTGCAGTCACAACATATTAAAGATACTGGCATCATGCTGCTCTTACTACGTGGCATTCACCAGAAAATAACACTTACCATGTGCCTCGTCAAGCCTCTTGTTAACAAGCTCGATGTCGGCGTCTGCCGCATCCAGTTGTCATTTTAATTCGGCAAACTCACTAGTCCGGCTAGCCACCGGAGCTTCCACCACCTGCACATAAAGGCAGTCTGGTTATTGCCTGGGACTATGATCCTCTGTTCGCCGTCGTTCTCGACGACAACCAGAGTCTCAGGGGCTACTATCTACATAGGGCACACCTAACATGTGCGATACTATCACATATTATCTCACGTACCTCAAAGCCTGTCAGTAGACTCATAAAGGCTTCATGTAATCCGCTTTCGGCGGACGAAATTCTCTCCATCACCGTACCCATCAGCGTACGGTGTTCCTCTGAGATGGCCGCTCGCCCCACCTGCTCCCTCAGAACATCCGACCGCATACCAGACGGTGCCGGACTCTTTTGTTCGCTTTCTTCGAGAGCCGGACACTGGGGACTTCGGGGGTCTATGGGATTATCTTCTGGCCTCACCGGATCCGGAGAGGCCCTCCGTGAAGACACTTCGGGGTTACCCGCTTCTTGAGCGGAGGAGTCCGGGGGAGGCGTTTCGGTCTCCATCATCTTCGGAAGAAGATCCCCCGAAGACGAGCTCAACTGAGAGGGGCTAAGGCCCAAACTGCAAGATATATGCGGCGGTCATTTTCTCAGAAGAAAGATAGTATACCTTCACTATTAAAATATTTTTTGGATCACTTATGACTCGTTGGAGGGCTGATCCCCCCGTGGACTTTGTGCGGCAAGAGCACCCCTCGAGGCAGGACCCTCTGTTGGAGACTTCTTCTTCCGTTTGGAGGCCTCGGCTTCAGGATCCTCGGAAGCAGTCCTTTTCCTCCCCCGGTTATCCTCCTTCATGGAGGCTCTCATTCCCTCGGTTGGAACTGGCAATGATGGGGGCCCGCGTCTGCCCGTATTATTTCCCCCTGTATCTTCCTTCGAGGGCTCCGGGCAAGGTGCGAGCTCGAGCATCTTTTCCAATACCGGATTTTCCAAACCCTCAGAGGGGGGCCAAACACCAAATCATCTTCGCCTTTGTTAGCCAGTCCTGGTCAAAGAGCAAACTCTCAGAAATAACTTCATGATGAATAAAAGATGGTGTGTTTGGCTAGAGGATTTCTTACTTGTTTGGCAGCGCGGTTACTGCTCAGGCCCACGTCCTCGGTAGTATCCGGACACTCTATTTGAGGTCCGAAGAATGACTTGTACATCTCCTCGTGCGTCAGGCCGAGGAAACTTTGAATGGCACATGGTCCTTCTGGGTTGAACTCCCACAAGCGAAGGGCGGCGTTTGCAAGGCTGGACTTGACGAACCAGCATAACTTGCATTACCACAACCAAATTAAAATCTCCCTCAAAGAGATCTTGAATGCGGCTTTGCAGTATAGGTGTGACGCCCCCGATTCAATCGTACACTAATTATACACGCAAACGTGTACGATCAAGATCAGGGACTCACGGGAAGATATCACAACACAACTCTAAAAATAAAATAAGTCATACAAGCATCATATTACAAGCCAGAGGCCTCGAAGGCTCGAATACAAGAGCTCGATCATAGACGAGTCAGCGGAAGCAACAATATCTGAGTACAGACATAAGTTAAACAAGTTTGCCTTAACAAGGCTAGCACAAACTGGGATACAGATCGAAAGAGGCGCATGCCTCCTGCCTGGGATCCTCCTAAACTACTCCTGGTCACCGTCAGCGGGCTACACGTAGTAGTAGGCACCTTTCGAGTAGTAGTAGTCATCGTCGACGGTGGCGTTTGGCTCCTGGACTCCATCGTCTGGTCGCAGCAACCGAGTATAGGAAGGGGGGAAAGGGGGAGCAAAGCAACCGTGAGTACTCATCCAAAGTACTCGCAAGCAAGGAGCTACACTACATATGTATGCATTGGTATCAAATGGAATAAGGGTATCATATGTGGACTGAACTGCAGAATGCCGGAATAAGAGGGGGGGATAGCTAGTCCTTTTGAACACTACGCTTCTGGTAACCTCCATCTTGCAGCAGGAGAAGAGAGTAGATGGTAAGTTCACCAAGTAACATCGCATAGCATAATCCTAATCGATGATCCTCCCCTCGTCGCCCTGTGAGAGAGTGACCACCAGTTGTATCTGGCACTTGGAAGGGTGTGTTTTATTAAGTATCCGGTTCTAGTTGTCATAAGGTCAAGGTACAACTCCAAGTCATCCTGTTACCGAAGATCACGGCTATTCGAATAGATTAACTTCCCTGCAGGGGTGCACCACATAACCCAACACGCTCGATCCCATTTGGCCGGACACACTTTTCTGGGTCATGCCCGGCCTCAGAAGATCAACACGTCGCAGCCCCACCTAGACCAACAGAGAGGTCAGCACGCCGGTCTAAATCCTATGGCGCAGGGGTCTGGGCCCATCGCCCATTGCACACCTGCACGTTGCGTACGCGGCCGGAGAGTAGACCTAGCAACCTCCATTACAAAGGAAGTTGCGTTACGCGGTCCAACCCGGCGCGGCCGCTCAGTCGCTGACGTCACGAAGGCTTCGGCTGATACCACGACGTCGAGTGCCCATAACTGTCCCCGCGTAGATGGTTAGTGCGTATAGGCCAGTAGCCAGACTCAGATCAAATACCAAGATCTCGTTAAGCGTGTTATTATGAAATAACCACGGACGCCGACCAGGGCCAGGCCCACCTCTCTCCTAGGTGGTCTCTACCTGCCCTGTCGCTCCGCCACAAAGTAACCGTCGGGGGCCTTCGTGAACTCAGGCCCACCTCTACCGGGATGGAGCCACCTGCCCCTTCAGCCCCCAACATTGGAATCACTCGCGGGTACTCCTACGAGCCGACCCGACTTTAATCACCACCTATATAACATGTATATATGTATAAGTATATACCCGTGATCACCTCCCGAGTGATCACGGCCCGATAGTATAGCATGGCAGACGGACAAGAATGTAAGGCCACTGATGATAAACTAGCATCATATACTAAGCATTAGGATTGCAGGTAAAGGTAACAACAGTAGTAGCAAGGACAGGCTATGCATCAGGATAGGATTAACGGAAAGTAGTAACATGCTACACTACTCTCATGCAAGCAGTATAGAGGAGAGTAGGCGATATCTGGTGATCAAGGGGGGGGTGTTGACACACGAACACGTCCCGTGTACCCTCGACGCCGGGGGTGATGCACCACAGCTCATGTCGAAGGAGACCCGACCGACAGCGCGATACGCAGGACAGTCGGCGGGCGCTTTTGCAGACCCGAAACCCCGCGCACCCGGGAGGGACCCCGTCAGGGATTGCGGCGGCTATGGGCTGCCCTAGGTCAATTCGCTTGCCCCTAGAGCCTCGTGGATCGCTGCCCTCCAACGCGAAGAACGAACGAAGAACGAGAAAGAAAGATACAAGGGTGAGGGATAAAAGTAGATGAACACAATAGTGTAATTGATAGATTGGTTCGATTGGTGTTGTTTCAATCGGCCGTCACCCCCAACATATATAAGAGGCGGCTGGACTTCCCGTACAAGCAAAGGATTTATCTAGGCTTTCCTTACAAAAAAATTACATCAATTCACGTCCAAAACACTAGTCAAATTCGGACTGGTTTTATCCGAACTTTCCAAAACTGTTCGGTTTAAACTGGCTGCACCTTGCGGGTCCTTATTGCGGTGGTAAACGATCTCGGATGAAAACAAGCCCAAAAAAAATCTTGACCGTTTCGACGAGACGAACAACTTTCATGTTGCAGGTTTTTTGATCAGAGATCATCTTGAGGGTCAGATCGATCTCGCAACACAGGCTATCTCCTCGCGCTACCCGTCAGACATGTGTGTGGTGGGGCGCGCCACATCTCGCCTCGTGACAGGGCTGCACTCCGATTGCTCTAACTTTTGCATACGAACTCGGATTTGAACGATTTTTATATCAAAATCGATCGTTTCGACGAGACGAAGACAACACGTGTAGATCATTTTTTCATTTGAGGTCGTATTGGGGGCTTAATCGGCTAAACTGTACTTTGAATATAAGATCTTGGTACTTCGAGCATAGTTTCGGCCTTCGAGATGAAATCGGACGGCGATGACCCAAATTTCAAAGATGTTCATATCAATAATACGGAGCTCTTTCATGTAGATCACTTCTCCATTTGAGTCTATCTAGATAATCATTTGAGCCATCTTCAGCTTCTGGTCGGATTGACTATCACAACCTCCACCCCGGCAGGCCTTCCACCCGGGTAAGCTTTCCGCACCGACAAGGTTTCACCCCGCCAAGGTTTTTACACCGGCAAGGGTTCTCCCTAGCTCGGCAAGGCTTCTACCCCGGCAAGTGTTCCTCCTCGGCAAGGTTTCTACCCCGGCAAGAGTTCCTCTTCGGCAAGGTTTCTCCCTCGGCAAGATTTCACACCGGCAAGCTTTCCACGCCGGCAAGCTTCCCCGCCGGCAAGCTTTCCGCGCCGGTAAGCCCTCACATCGGCAAGGTTTTACCCCGGTAAGGTTTCATTCAGCCGGCAAAGGCCGAATACTTTCTCACTCAAAGCCGGCCCGTGAAGTGTTGCCTCTAACTTTTGCATACGAACCCTGATTCGTGACCATGCCAAAATCTGGTGTCAACACATGCCCCCCTGTTTTTCGGCAAAGCTTGTGTGCCGAAAAGTAACTTGTATTGTGTTTGTTCTAAGGACGATGTCAACACTCCATCGGCCATTTATTTTCCTCAGGGCGATAATCAGGTATCGACCATGTTTGTGCTAAGGGCGATAATCATATATCGGCCATTGCCCACTCAGGCTTCTTGCCACACACTTGGGTGGTATTTCTTCAAGTACTTGCCATTGAGAGCTCGAGGTAACAGTGCCCCTTGTACGGATTCCACCAAATAAGAGTTTCCGGGAACTATTCTTGCAATTCTAAAAGGACCTTCCCAACTTGGAGACCACTTCCCGAATTTTCTGTCTCTTGAACCAATCGGGAGAATTACTTTCCAGACGAGATCGCGAACTTGAAAATTCTTCAACTTAACCTTCTTATTGTAAGCCCTTGCTACCCTCAACTTGTCCCTCTCTATGGCCCTCAAAGCAGCCAAACGTTTATCGGCAACCTCATCAATATTGTCCATCATCAAGTTATAAAAGTCTACTGCCGATAAATCATTTTTTGGCTATTCTCAAAGCATTCAAATTCACTTCCACCGGTAAAACAGCCTCTTGACTATATACTAGCTCATATGGAGTCACCTTCGTAGCACCATGCCTTGAGATCCTATGTGCCCACAAAGCTTCAGACAACAACTCATGCCATCTCCTTGGATTATCCTCAATCTTCTTCTTGACGAGCTTAATTAAAATTTTATTGCTAGACTCAGCTTGTCCATTGGCTTGGGCATAATATGGAGAGGAATTGAGCAATTTTATGTTATAAGATTCGGCAAATTCTCTAACTTGGTGTGATATGAAAGAGGAGCCTTGATCTATATTCAATGTTTGAGGAATGCCGAATCTATGAATAATGTGCTCGGTTATGAATTTAATCACCTCCGTATGTGTCATGTTCTTGAGAGGTACTGCTTCAGGCCATTTAGTGAAATAATCGGTTGCCACCAATACGAACCGATGCCCCTTTGAGGAAGACAGATGAATTTGTCCAATAAAGTCTAAACCCCATCCTCTGAAAGGCCACGGCTTGATAATGGGATGTAACATAGCAGCAGGAGCCAATTGAATATCACCAAATTTTTGACAAGCTTCACACCCTTTGTAATATCTGAAGCAATCATTAATCATAGTCGGCCAATAAAATCCAGCACGTCGTAGCAACCATTTCATCTTGGGAGCCGATTGATGAGTGCCACAAATACCTTCATGGACCTCCCCCATAGCAACTCTCGCTTGGTCCTCGTCCAAGCACTTTAGAAGAACATCATCAACCGTTCGGCGATATAGATCATCATCTCTCATTGTATACTTGAAAGCCATCCGCCAAACAGCCCTGTCCACCCTTCTACTAGGATCACACAAATAATCAACAATGGGTTTCCTCCAATCTTGACTTTCTCCTGCATTGAATATTTCATTAGTGGCCGAAACGGTGGGCTCCGGTTCGGCCTCCCCTACGTCGGCAAGACTAGACATCGGCTTTTCAGAAATATGAAACACGCCATGATCAACATGGTAGCCGGATGCTTGCTATGCCAACTCTCTCCAATTGTCATGTCTAAATATATGAACAATTTTAATGCAACCCAAGGTAAATTCTTCATCTGGACATAACCCAAGATAAACTATAAGTGATTCATCAAAACACATTGATAACCATTGGATATTTGTTGCACTACTCATAACGAATCACCAAAAGCCTCAATATGTATAGCACCTATAGCAAGTAAAAGAGTCAATCCGAATAACAATGCATATTCGGCCTTGATTAATCGTGCATAAAAATATTCTAAGCGGCACGAGGCTTCAAAAAATAGTACCATAAAGAAATATATAAACAACACCAACACTTTGGCCATTGCTATGAATTGAACCATCAAAACATAATCTCCATAGTACTAGAGAGACAAGGCTAATATTAATATTATGCATGACATTAATCCGATGTTCAGTAACAAAATCAACTATGATTTGGCCTCTTATAGATCTCAAAGATGCATAAGCCAAATCATATCCAAACAAAGTATAAGCCCACCAACCAATTCTGGAGCTATGAATTGGTCTATGCAGCATATATTCAATGACATCGGTCATGATGTCTCAACTCCATTCAATCATAATATAGGCATACATATAAATTTTCATGAGCATGTACCTTGTCTCGCTCTCCAATCAAACTAAGGACGATGTTAGAATACTACACCGGCCATGCATTGACATATTCTTAGGACGATAGATAAATATCGGCCATTACCATGTAAACTTCATTCAAAGCACATATAGCCGAAATAAACAAATGAAATGACAAATCAAGTATTTCGGCCCTTTGGATCAGCAACAAACTTGTAGCTAATCAAATATATAGTGACTTGGTAATACCCTTTCATGACGTAAGAAATTATATTGCATCCATGGATTAAAATAAGCCCATTGAGGTTTACCAATCATACTTGATGATGAATTCCATGGCATATGCGTTAATGGCATAGTTGAAGAATATGGATAATGTGTAGACCAAAGATGTTGAAACCTTCGGCTTGGTCCTTCATAGTTTTTACTCTTTTCCTTCTTCACTTTTGCCGCACTTCTTGTAATGGAGGCTTGCACATAATTCTTATTTTGAGCACTTCCTTTGGGAACCCATGCCATGTTCCTTTCTTCAAGTTCTTGTGCACTAAGTTTGTGTAATTCCCTCTTTTTCCAATACGATAAGCTGAGTGGGCATCTCGGCTGTGATTCTGTTTTGACCAATGGCAATTCCTTTTTGGCCTTGTGCACTCTCAACTTCTTTTCTTCAGATTTGGCACTTTGACTCTCAATAATTGGTTGCTTTGTCTCATTGCCTTTTGTAGCCAATGTCAACACTTTAATTGGCTCTTTATTATTTGAGATCAAATCTGAAGTAGCACACTTACGACCATCTCTTTTCACGCGGTAGACTTGCTTGACCACCTCTTTTTTCATCCATGGTGTCCGGACCGATTCCTTATAATTGAAATGGTCTTTAACATGTGACTGTTCAAATGTTGATCTTCTCGGAGCTGCATAATATTGGTGAGATGGTCTAAAATAAGATGGAGAATGTGCCCTTGTATCATACCTGTCCCATGATGAACATGGATCTACATGAGCATAGGGAGACATCCACGACATTGGCATTGGCGGCCCAAAATAAGGATATGAATATGTTGCATTGAAACTCTCACTTTGCCAATACCGATCCTCATATTTGCGCCTTGGGGTGATCTTAGTTTCTTTGCATGATTGGGCCGATAAGCATTCTTCTCTTCACTCTTCTTTTGGTATTTCTCCAATAGTTCAGCGAAGGTGATTTTTGATCTTTTACACTTGCGCTTATTTCGGCCTTTGTTTTCTTTTGGTTTGCTTTCATCGATCATTGGATTTGCTTGCTGCCCCCCAGTCCTTGGCGTCTCCATTGTAGCTTCGATGGAATTCTCACCCTCAAGATTATGTTCATTATGCTCTTCAACAACTTCTTTACTTGAAAGCTTGATCCCATCACCTGCAATTTTTACCATCTCTTTAAATGGATTGGCTTGAAGCAGCCGATGCAAAAACTTTTTGCCATCGGGACCAATCGGAATAGACTGGTCATCTCTTGGTGTTTCAACAAACTTCAATCGTTCTTTTTCAATGGCCGATTTAACTATTTGACGAAACATGTTGCAATCCTCAAAATTATGCTTGGACGAATCATGCAACTTACAATACATTCGTCCTTGGATTGATGGCTTAACATGGTGATCAAGAATTGTAATGTAATTATTTTTCAGCAACAAATCAAATATTTGATCACACATGCTTGAATTGAAGGTATACTTCTTGTTTTCTAGCCGATCTTGCTGTGAGAACGGCTTTGGAATTAAGCAAACGAATGGTTCAGATTTTGCATCACACCATTCGGCTATGCACTGTGTTTTGCACTCTATCTCCGATGTCTTTGGGTAAGATATTATACTAGCATCGGTTTTCTCAACAGAATTTAATCTTGGCTTTAAATTTCTAAAACGAAAATAGTTAGAACATACATGTCTCAATTGAGACCAAGTGCAAGCCAAGTATGAAATAAGCAAAGCTACCCAAATAGATATGAACTTTAGATAAAGCAACGGGGAAAGCTTTGGCTGTAATAATAAGTCACTATCGGTCTTTATAAATGGTGCAATGGGTTGATCGATATGTTCCATAACAATTTTATTGCTAACAAGTAAATTACCCTTCTTCATTGGTCTTTCAAAATTACTTAAGAGGATTTTTTTGATGGATGCATCAACAATAAAGTTTAGACCAAATCTGAAAATAGGTAAATTACTTGCTAAACATACCTCTTCAAATATGTTGGGAGAGCATGATAGTGGTGTGGCTTGAACAATATCTTGCTTCATCTTTGGGTGGCTCCCCAACGCCTCTTCATCATCTTTTTCTTTATTCCGTGAATCATTACCTTGAAGATCCTTATCAGCCGAACTTTGTTTGGCTACCTGCTCTTGTCCTTGAGGCTTGTCAATTTCTACGGCATGGAACTCATAGGGCAGGAAGTAGGTTCCATTAACTTTAGAAAAATCAAGCATGGTTGTTTTGCTATGCTTGCCATGCCCTTTCTCAATAATGCTTGCTTCTTTGGATTTGATGGATTCGGAATATATGCTACTTGATTCGGCTTTTTCAACCGAAGCACTTTCAAGTTCCAAATCATCCTTCTTTTCATTGATAATACCAATTGGCAAACCTTCTTTTATCTGAGCCAATTCTTTTTCTATTTGTTTCTGATGGCGAGCGGCAAAGTTGGCTTTAAGTTTTTTCTCAATTTCAGCCCACTCCGTATACGATTGCCCCCCAATGCTTTTAGATTCTTTCGGCAATGACACACGGTTGTTGCCGAAATTTTGCAATAGTGGGGGTGTATAATATGATGTAGTACTAGGTGAAGGCATATGCATTGTTGTAAAACCATATTTTTGCTCGCCAATTTTATCAATTGGCAAAGATTCATCTTCTTGCAAAACTCTAGCTTTTATTGCAGCATAATCAGGAAATAGCCCCTTTTCATGTTGTTCAAGGCAAAGAGCACAAATCCTCTTGTTTTGTGCCAAGCTCTTTTTAATGCAGCCACAACCGCTTCTGGAAGGGATTGCTCCGCAACGCTTTCAGATTCTTTCGGCAATGATTCATGAGTGTTGCCGAAATTCTTGAATTGCGTAGAGTATGCATTATATGCTACAGTATTTGATGACGGCACATGTGTTCCTGTAAAATTTTCACTTATTCGGCTGTGACCATGAAGATGCGGGGCCGAATTATGAACATCTACAGTTGCATACGGTGCTGAAAAATTACTAACATGAGGTGTAGCATATGATGGTTGAGAGTAACTGGCCGAATAGCTGGTATTAGAATGGCCAATTCTCCCATCTATTGGCAAGGTTGGATTCACATATTGCAAATCAGTTGCCGATGAATAAAAAGGTGAAACACTTTCTTGTATGCTATTGGAAATTTTAACATGAGATGTTTTGAATTGATTAACCAAACCCATCATGTTGTTCATCGGCATATGGATTTGTGGGGTTGCCGATGCATGAGAGTTTGGATACATATGTTGTACGTTGCTAAAATCATAAGAATTTGAAGCATGAAAATTGTTTTGCATCGGCCCTTGCGCATAATTAGATGCATGATTGATAAAACTAGGGCTAGCCGATACATTATGCTCATTAGGTGATCCAGCAACAACATATGAATTATTTGCATCTACAAAGGGGAATTCGGTATTCATATTACCTTTGTAGATTTCAGCAACTTGATGACGATCTCTTCATAGAAGAACGGGCTGGAGACCGTTCAAAGCTTCGTCCCCAGCGGAGTCGCCAAAAAGTGTGTTGACACACGAACACGTCCCGTGTACCCTCGACGCCAGGGGTGATGCACCGCAGCTCACGTTGAAGGAGACCCGACCGACAGCGCGATACGCAGGATAGTCGGCGGGCGCTTTTGCAGACCCGAAACCCCGCGCACCCGGTTGGGACCCCGTCAGGGATTGCGGTGGCTATGGGCTGCCCTAGGTCGATTCGCTCGCCCCTAGAGCCTCGTGGATCGCTGCCCTCCAACGCGAAGAACGAACGAAGAACGAGAAAGAAAGATACAATGGTGAGGGATAAAAGTAGATGAACACAAAAGTGTAATTTATAGATTGGTTCGATTGGTGTTGTTTCAATCGGCCGTCACCCCCAACATATATAAGAGGCGGCTGGACTTCCCGTACAAGCAAAGGATTTATCTAGGCTTTTCTTACAAGAAAATTACATCAATTCACGTCCAAAACCCTAGTCAAATTCGGACTGGTTTTATCCGAACTTTCCAAAACTGTTCAGTTTAAAATGGCTGCACCTTGCGGGTCCTTTTTGCGGTGGTAAACAATCTCGGATGAAAACAAGCCCAAAAGCAATCTTGACCGTTTCGACGAGATGAACAACTTTCATGTTGAAGGTTTTTTTATCAGAGATCATCTTGAGGGTCAGATCGATCTTGCAACACAGGCTATCTCCTCGTGCTACCCGTCAGACATGTGTCTGGTGCGGCGCGCCACATCTCGCCTCGTGACAGGGCTGCACTCTGATTGCTCTAACTTTTGCATACGAACTCGGATTTGAACGATTTTTATATCAAAATCGATCATTTCGACGAGACGAAGACAACCCGTGTAGATCATTTTTTCATTTGAGGTCGTCTTGGGGGCTTAATCGGCTAAACTATACTTTGAATATAAGATCTTGGTACTTCGAGCATAGTTTCGGCCTTCGAGATGAAATCGGACGGCGATGACCCAAATTTCAAAGATGTTCATATCAATAATACGAAACTCTTTCATGTAGATCACTTCTCCATTTGAGTCTATCTAGATAATCATTTGAGCCCATCTTCAGCTTCTGGTCGGATTGACTATCACAACCTCCACCCCGGCAGGCCTTCCACCCGGGTAAGCTTTCCGCACCGACAAGGTTTCACCCCGGCAAGGTTTTTACACCGGCAAGGTTTTTACACCGGCAAGGGTTCTCCCTAGCTCGGCAAGGCTTCTACCCCGGCAAGAGCTCCTCCTCGGCAAGGTTTCTACCCCGGCAAGAGTTCCTCTTCGGCAAGGTTCTTCCCTCGGTAAGATTTCACACTGGCAAGCTTCTTCACCGGCAAGCTTTCCACGCCGGCAAGCTTCCCCACCGGCAAGCTTTCCACGCCGGTAAGCCCTCACATCGGCAAGGTTTTACCCCAGCAAGGTTTCATTCAGCCGGCAAAAGCCGAATGCTTTCTCACTCAGAGCCGGCCCGCGAAGTGTTGCCTCTAACTTTTGCATACGAACCCTGATTCGTGACCATGCCAAAATCTGATGTCAACAGGGGGCTTGCCTGGTTGCTCTGGCAAGAGAGAGGGGTCGTCAACTCCGTAGTCGTACTGGGTAGCAGCGGCGTCGGTCTCGGTGTCTAGCGAGAGAAGAGGGGGAAGAAACAATAAATACAATGCTAACAGATGCATAACGATGCATGACATGACAAGTATCGGTGCTAGGGGTGCCCTAACGCGGTATGAGGTGATACCGGTGAAGGGGGAAAACATCCGGGAAAGTATCCCCGGTGTTTCGCGTTTTCTGGCAGAGGAGCCGGAGGGGGAAAGTTGCGAGTTCGATAGGTTAGGGCTGCATAGCGGACGAACGAGCTGCGTATCCGGGTTCGTCTCGTCGTTCTGAGCAACTTTCATGTACAAAGTTTTTCCATCTGATCTACGGTTTATTTTATATTAATTTTTAAAGTTTTAAATCATTTTGTAAATTTATTATTAATTCAAATTAAAAGGGGAAATTGCTATGTGCACCCAGCAGAGTGCACATAGCGGGGCCACCGGAGGCTGACAGTGGGTCCAGGGGTCCCTGTTGACTCAATCAACAGTGCAGTCTACAGTCAACTGCTTGACTATTGACTGGTCAAAAATGTAGATGGGGCCCAGGTGTCATTCACACATATCTTGCATTTTCTTTTTAAGTGGATATTTGGAGGAGGGGTCCACCTGTCATTTACACTATGCCTAACCGCCGATTAGACTAACTAGTAGGAGTACTAATTAGCTAACGGAGAGCCGGCCGGCCACCACACACACAGAATACACACACGCACACACAGTGCTAGGGACTAATTCTATTTTCTGTTGAGAAAAGATAGTATTTTGTGATTTTTATAGGAATTAATCCATGCATCAAATTGATTTGGTCCAATGGAAACATTTGAGCTTTGACAAGTGTTCTACCTAGTCAAATTATTTTTACTCCTGTTAATCGTGGTTTTGCCGCAGTTTAGAGGCTGTCCAAAGGGTTAGTCAGTGTAAAATTTGAAAAGCTAGCTAGTAGCTACACTAATTAGCAACAGCAGTAGATTCAGAAGAGCAGCGGCGGCATGGCGCGGGGCGCGGCGCTGCACGGCGTGACGCTGGGCTGGTGAGCGACGCGGGGCGAGGGGCGAGGCAGGCCGCGGTTGCAGGGCGGCTGGGCGCAGGTGGACGGACGCAGGGCCGGGCGCAGCCGGCGTGCGTGCACAGGCGGCGGCAGCACGGCGAGCGGGTGTGAGTGGAGCGCAGCACGGTAGCAGTGACAACAGCACAGCGCGGCTACGGCGGGCGCGACTGGGCGCGGGGCAAGTGTGGCAACGGCGTCGTCGGACGGAGGCAGGCACAGGGCATGCGCCGGGGTGCCGGGTGCGGGAGGGTCGTAGGCCGCACGCGGTGACAGATACAGGGGCCGCGGGGCGCATGCGGCGCGGCCACCGCGGGGTCGGGAAGCTGCGGGCACATGACCAGGGCATGGGGAGCACGGCAGAGCTGTGGCGAACGCGAGCTGCGGTGGCTCCGGGCGTGGGGTGATAACGGCTTATGGCGGCGTCTCGAGGCGGGGAGAAGGAGAGAGAGGGAGTGGCGCTCACCGAGCAGGCACAAGGACGCCCGTCGAGTGGTTTAGGAGCAGCAGAGGTGGCCGGCGTCGTCGTGGTTCGCCAGCGTCCCGAGGAGGAAGAAGTTTCGATCCAGCACTGCAACGGTGAGGAGCTCCAATGGGTGGCACCGGTCAATGTAGAGGATGACGGCGAAGCGGGCGGATGCGGTCCTAGGCGTCGGGGCGCATGGTGGCCGCGGTAGGGCGAGATGACCGGCGACGCGGGCGCACCGCAAGGTAGATCTGGATGCGAGGGAGAGGAGAGTGTGGGGGCAGGGGGAGTGGATAAGGGGGAGCCCGATGGCAAGTGGGAGGGGACGAGGGGAGCCCGAGGCGTCGGGGGATCTTATCCCCTCGCCCACGACGCCGGCGAGCTGGTCGGGTGGCGACTGCGACCGGGCGGTCGGTCGAACAGTGAGAAGACGACCGCGAGGGGGGAGTGGGTTGGCTGGGACGTTGGGCCGGCTGGGTGGGCTTGGCCCAGGGGAAGGGTTTTTCTTTTATTTTAACTGTTTTGTTGTTTTTCTTTTTACTGTTCTAGTTTTATTTTATTTTTGAGTAGCAATTAGCACTATAAAATACAGGAACAACACCTAATTTGGTTTTACTAATTATACCACTGCCGCATTTAGTTTGAGGTTCAAATAAAATAGTTTACTATTTTTATAATTTAAAAGCATTTAATAATTATTTTTAGCCACTGTTATATTCGTAAAAGAGCATTTAAATACTTTTACAAAAATGTTGGATCAGCACCATAATTGGTTATGGAATATTTGCCACACATTGAACATTTCATTATGCATGTTTGAGAAATTTGAATTTTGGAATTTAATTTGAATTGAATTTGAATTATGCTTTGTATCAAATGAGGATTAGCAACAATAGTGTGATGACATGGCACCATCAACAGGGGATTACTGTAGCTTAATTATCCGGGCGTCACAATAGGCACGTCCTTGGCTGGACCCCAGCTCAGACCTCTGCTAATCCATGACATCAGTTGTGGTGGGGGGCCGAGCGGAAGGCGGGGGCAGCTGCCCACTTGGCACTTCTGGGAGCCGTGACGTAAAACCACTCCCATTGCCATAATTCGGACACCTCTGGAAAGGAACCTTTCGGCCATGGAGCTCCTGCCATCTTGCCTATTGATGCGCCTCCGCACGCTGCATGTTGCCCCTCGATCATCTTCGGCTTCACTTCAAAGGTCTTGAGCCACAGGCTGAAGTGAGGGGTAATGCGGAGGAAGGCCTCACACACAACAATAAATGTCGAGATGTGGAGAAAGGAGTCCGGAGCTAGATCGTGGAAATCTAGCTCGTAATAGAACATCAAACCCCCGACGAAGGGATCCAGAGTGAGGCCTAGGCCTCGGAGGAAGTGGGAGACGAACACGACGTTCTCGTTGGGTTCGGGAGTAGGGACGACCTACCCTCGAGTAGGCAGCCGATGCGAAACCTCGGCGGTCAGGTATCTGGCCTCCCTCAACTTCTTGATATCCTCTTCCGTAACGGAGGAGGGCATCCATCGGACTTGAAGGCTGGATCCGGACATGATTGAAGATCCGGAGCACCTGACCTGGGCTTTGGGTGTTAGAACTCAAGGCGGGGGAGGGGTTCGATTGAGCACGAGAGGGAAAAAGTGAAAACCTTGTCCCTTTATAAAGAGGATGAATATCAAGCGTCCTCTCCGTAGCCGTTTGGGACTTACATATAATCTAGGAGTCCTAGACACGGTTGGGTTACCCACGACCGTATTAATGAGAATCCCGTAATTGGGGGAACACGATCTCTGCTTTGACAAGACGTGTCAAGAAACCGCATCGCGTTATGTGTGGAGCTGGTTGAAGAAAAACGGTTCGAATAATCACCGGGCCATGACATAACGTCATGCTGCCAAAACAAGCCAGCAAATTAGATCTGCGAAAATATTATTCTCTCTACGGTGGTATGTGGAACTTATTTTGCAGGGTCGGCACTATCCTCATATTCAAATTCTTCTGTGATGTATTCAGAGAAGGAACCCGCCTTGCAATGCCGAAGACAATACTGCGCGCCGGACTCATCGTCATTGAAGCCTGGTTCAGGGGCTACTGAGGGAGTCCTGGATTAGGGGGTCTCCGGACAGCCGGACTATCTCCATTGGCCGGACTGTTAGACTATGAAGACACAAGATTGAAGACTTCGTCTCGTGTCCGGATAGGACTCTACTTGGCGTGGAAGGCAAGCTAGGCAATACGGATATGGATATCTCCTCCTTTGTAACCGACCTTGTGTAACCCTAACCCTCTCCGGTGTCTATATAAACCGAAGGGTTTTAGTCCGTAGGACAACAACCATAACATACAATCATACCATAGGCTAGCTTCTAGGGTTTAGCATCTCTGATCTCGTGGTAGATCTACTCTTGTACTACCCATATCATCAATATTAATCAAGCAGGACGTAGGGTTTTACCTCCATCAAGAGGGCCCGAACCTGGGTAAAACATCGTGTCCCCTGCCTCCTATTACCATCCGGCCTAGACGCATAGTTCGGGACCCCCTACCCGAGATCCGCCAGTTTTGACACCGACAGCCATCCTAAGAGAATTGAGCAAGATTCTCAGAGAAATAATATTGATGTACCTAGTCCTTCTAAAAGGAAGAGAAAGAAAAATGATAGGACTTTGCATGCTTCTAGTGAACCTGTTATTGACCCACCTGAGAATCCCAATGATATTTCTATTTCTGATGCTGAATCACAATCTGGTAATGAGCATGAACCTAGTGATAATGTTCATATTGATCCTCAACCTAGTAATGACAATGAAGTAGAGATTGAACCTGCTGTTGATCTTGATAACCCACAATCAAAGAATCAACGTTATGATAAGAGAGACTTTGTTGCTAGGAAGCACGGTAAAGAAAGAGAACCATGGGTTCAGAAACCCATGACTTTTCCTTCTAAACCATCCAAGAAAAAGGATGATGAGGATTTTGAGTGCTTTGCTGAAATGATTATACCTATCTTCTTGTGTATGCGTTTGACTGATACGCTTAAAATGAATCCTTATGCTAAGTACATGAAAGAAATTGTTACAAATAAAAGAAAGATACCGGAAGCTGAAATTTCCACTATGCTTGCTAATTACGCTTTTAAGGGTGGAATACCTAAGAAACTAAGAGATCCCGGAGTACCAACTATACCATGCTCCATTAAAATAAACTATGTTAAAAATGCTTTTTGTGATCTTGGAGCCGGTGTTAGTGTTATGCCTCTCTCTTTATATCATAGACTTGATTTGAATAAGTTGACACCTACTGAAATATCCTTGCAAATGGCTGATAAATCAACTGCTATACCTGTCGGTATTTGTGAGGATGTGCCTGTTGTGGTTGCAAACGTTACTATTTTAACGGACTTTGTTATTCTTGATATTCCCGAGGATGATAGTATGTCTATTATTCCTGGAAGACCCTTTTTGAATACTATAGGGGCTGTTATTGATTGCACCAAAGGCAATGTCACTTTTCATGTTAATGGTAATGACCATACAGTACACTTTCTGAGAAAACAACCTCAAGTCCACAGTATCAATTCTATTGAAATTTTTCAACAATTACTATTGGAGGTTTTGAATTTCCTCTTCCTACTGTCAAGAAGAAATATGATATTCTTATTGTTGGGGACATGCATATTCATGTTGAGGTAACCTAGTGTTATTCGAAAATTCTCCGGTTCCATGTTATTCGGAATGAGTTTGTTAACAAGACCTGATCAACCTTGTTAGTGGACTCCTTTTAATGAGCATGAGATGGATGAATTTAGAAAGCACAAATCTCTGTACCCTCTTTTTACATTCTGTTATTTATATTAAATAAAGCAAAAATAGTAATTTCTATCTGTTTTCTGAATTATCAATACAATAAAAAATACCCCGAAAATAAAACTTCTCCAAATGCCCTGAAATTTAAACATGATTTTTTCTGGAATATTTGAGAATATCTGGCACTGAGAACACAGAAGGGGGAGCAAGCACCTAGCCACGAGGGTCCAGGGCGCGCCCTACCCCCCTGGGCGCGCCCCCCGCTTCATGGGCCCACGGTGGCTCCCCTCCACTTATTCCAGCTACCACACACTCCTTCCTCCCACAAAAATCACCAACCATCTCAAACCCGAGTCCAAGCTCATTTTGCTGCCATTTTCGATCTCCTTGCTCAAAGCTCCATTCAAAAACTGCTTTGGGGGATTGTTCCTTGGTATGTGACTCCTCCAATGGTCCAATTAGTTTTCGCTCTAGTGCTTTATTCATTGCATATTTTTGCTGCTTAGGTGACCCTGTTCTTGAGTTTGCATGTCAAATTTATATGGTCAAAAGTAGTTTTGATGCATGATATTACCTCTAGGCACTTGTAGGAGTAGTTGCTATCAATTTTGTTGAGTTTGGTTCACTTTTATTTTGAAGTTACTAAAAATTTCAGAAATTTTTTAGAGGAAGAAATATGTTTAGGAAAATGTACCAAGGTGGTCCTTCGAGGAAGCAAGGACCCAGGTTCGCAATACGCGCTGCCGACGATGAACCACTGAGGGAAGCTCAGGTGCGGGCTTGTGAATGGCCGTCAGAGTACTTTATGGATAGAGCATGAATAAAGGAAGAATTTAACGCGTATGTGCGTAATGCCGATCTTGAGAGCTTCGAGGCAGATAAGTGCCGCCAATACCACTATCTCACTGGTTCCTTTGTGAGAAGGTTTGAATTTTCATCATCACGCAATTCTCAAACTGTCCTCTTTGATCCTTATACTATGGACTTAGAGGATTTTAATATTGCTTGCAAACTTCCACAATGGGGCAGCACTAGTGAGCCTCGCAAATCTGAGTTTGGAGATTTTCTTGCTAGTATAACTGTGGGGGAATCTAGAGATATAACACAAGCTACCATAGGGAGCATTCATTTACCTGCTATACATTATTTTGCTCTCTTCATAGGTAGGTGCATAAATGGTAAAGATGAAGCATGTCACATGTGTGTACCTGATCTCAGCGTTCTCAGGAGCGCTGTTTTAGGAGATAAACAATACAACTTGGGGGCTATTGTTGCACGTAGGTTGCATAATAATCGTATTCATGGAGATTTCTTTGGTGGAATTTATGCAACTCATACAGCTAACTTTCTTGAGATACCCATACGTGGATATGATATTGAGTTGCCTCCTACTTATTTAGATTATGATGCTATGGTTCATCATCAGTTTGTTGAGAGGAATGATCAGTTCCTCCAGTACCGACTAATCTTTGACAGACCACGCACCTATCACATCGCTCTCCCTGCTCCTACTTTCTTTGACTTTCAGGCAAAGGGGGGATATGTTATAACAAAGGAGGAGGCGACCGAGTACGAGAGGAGGGGGGAGACAGCTCGCCTCCATGCTGCAGCCCAAGATGCAATAGCCGCTGCATCTCAGTACGACCCCAACTATTACTTTGGATATCCGACAGGCCAGCCATGGCCATAGACCAACTTAGGCCAAAAGCCTAAGCTTGGGGGAGTACATATTTCTCACTCACATTACATTCATGTTCACACACTCATGCTAGTTGTCGGTGCTCATACTTTTTCATTGTATCATCCATGCTAGTTTATTTTCCCTTGTATGCTTTCTTCTTGTGTGTTTGATAAACCTTAAGAAAAACAAAAAAATTGGTTGTAAGCTTTTAATTAGTTTACTTTACATGCTTGTAGTAGTAATTAAAAAGAAAACCCAAAAAGATTTCTCGTTCTTCTTTTGCTTGTTGGGAGCTTTCCCGTGTAAATAGTTTTATTTCTTTTCTTTTTCTTTGGGGGTCGAGAGGAAAAGACCATAATGAAAATGTTGAGTGGCTCTCATATGCATTATTGTTGATCTAACAAAGAGCCCATATTACCTTGTCTTCTCTCTTGAATTGAATGCTTGTAGATTCCAGCTTAGTCCAATGCACGTGCACTATTATTATTATTATCCACATCGTTCGGCCGTGCAAGTGAAAGGCAACAATGATGATTATATGATGAACTTATTGAGATGAGAAAAGCTGGTATGAACTCGACCTCTCTTGTTTTTGTAAATATGATTAGTTCATCGTTCCTGATTCAGCCTATTATGAATAAATATGTTTGCAATGACAATTAGAGATTATAGTTGCTTATGCCAGGCTTAATTAGCTAGGAGCTTATAATGGTTTACCTTGCGTTCCAACATGCTATTAAAATGGTTGTGATGTGGTATGATAGGGTGGTATCCTCTTTTGAATGATTCGAGTGGCTTGACTTGGCACATCTTCATGCATGTAGTTGAAACAAAATCAACATAGCCTCTACGATATTTATGTTCGTGGTGCATTATATCCTACTCATGCTTGCATTCGGTGTTGATTAATTTTAATGCATGTTCATGACTGTTGTCGCTCTCTAGCTGGTTGTTTCCTAGTCTTTTTCTAGCCTTCACTTGTACTAAGTGGGAATACTTCTTGTGCATCCAATTCCATAAACCCCAAAGTTATTCCATATGAGTCCACCATACCTACCTATATACGGTATCTACCTGCCATTCCAAGTAAATTTGTATGTGCCAAACTCTAAACCTTCAAATAAACATTCTGTTTTGTATGCTCAAATAGCTCATGTATCAACTAGGGTTGTCTGTATCTTCCATGTTAGGTGGGTTATTCTCAAGAGGAGTGGACTCCGCTCCTCACTCACGAGCAAATGGCTGGTCACCGGGATGCCCAGTCCCATGCTTTATGCAAATCAAATCAAAATAATTGCAAACAAAACTCCCCTGGGAGTGTTGTTAGTTGGAGGCACTCGTTGTTTCGAGCAAGCCATGGATTGATGCTTGTTGGTGGAGAGGGAGTATAAACTTTACCATTTTGTTTGGGAACTGCCTATAATGTGTGTAGCATGGAAGATATCGCCATCTCTTGGTTGTTATGTTGACAATCAAAGTATGTCGCTCAAAATATTATTCATATCTATTTCGAAACCGAGCTCTGGCACCTCTACAAATCCCTACTTCCCTCTGCGAAGAGCCTATCTATTTACTTCTATGTTGAGTCATCATCCATCCTCTTATTAAAAAGGACCAGTTGCACCTTTAGGAATGTTGGGCATCTCTGCTACTGCAGTCATTTCCAAGAAGTTTAAACGTTTAAGGTATGACCTAAAGAGGTGCTCAGTGGTGATTCTGGGGTTTGATTCTCTCGAGGAGTTACGTCCTCTTACTACTCCAGAGTTTAATTTTAGGAAGATAGTGAAGCTGCACTATGAGGATCTTCTTAAGTTACAATTCATCTATTGGAAGCAGAGATGCACTATCAGATACATAAAGGTCGGTGAGGAAAATTCTAAATTCTTTCATGCTATGGCGACAGAGCGGCTGAGGAGGAATTCGATAGCCAGCCTCTGATCTGATGCTGATGTTCTGGTCACTGATCATGACCAAATGGCGGGAGTGCTTTGGGCCTCGTTCAAAAATAGAATGGGCCAAGCTCAGGGAGTGCATGTGGGCTTTAATCTTGAAGAGTTGATTAACAAAGTGGATGGCCTGGAGGATTTGACACAACCTTTCACTGCTGAGGAAATTGCTGTTGTTCTTAAGGATCTTCCAACTGACCACACTCCTGGGCCAGATGGCTTTAATGGGTTTTTTGTGAAACAATGCTGGAGCATTATTGAGAAGGATTTTTTGCAGTTAATTGATGAGTTTGCCCATGGTAACATTAGCTTGCAGGGGATCAATGCCTCCTTTATCACACTCATCCCTAAAATCTTAAACCCTGAATGTTCTAATGATTTTAGGCCAATATCTTTGACTAATACATGCTTGAAGTTCTTAACCAAATTATTGGCTAATAGGCTGCAGAAGGTGATCCTCAAATGTATTCATAGAAATCAGTATGGGTTTCTGCGCTCTAGATCAATTCATGATTGTTTAGCCTGGGCTTTTGAATATATCCATCAGTGCAAGCAATCTAAAAGGCCTATTCTTATCTTGAAGCTTGATTTTGTAAAAGCTTTTGATACTGTTGAGCATGAGGCCATCCTTCGAATTCTTAAAGCCAAGGGTTTCAATGATCACTGGATTAGGTGGGTTAAGGAGATTTTGTCATCTGGGTCTTCCTCTGTTTTGCTTAATGGGGTACCTGGAAAACAGTTCCAATGCAAGAGAGGAGTCAGGCAGGGAGATCATTTTTCTCCTTTGCTTTTTGTCCTGGCAGCTGATCTGTTGCAGTCTGTGGTTAATAAAATGCTACAGGATGGTCTGATTTCTCTTCCTATACCATCTAGTGATCCCAACTTTCCTATCATCCAATATGCTGATGATACAATTTTGTTGATACCTGCTGAGGAGTCTCAATTGCTTGCTGTTAAGAACATGCTCCGTGTTTTCCATGCTTCAACTGGGTTGAAAGTTAACTTCCATAAGTCCATAATGGTGCCCCTCAATGTTGCTGATGATGAGGCTGCCAGACTTGCTACAGTTTTTGGTTTCTCAATTGGTACTCTCCCTTTCACTTATTTGGGTCATGGGGACAACAAAACCAAGAATTCAGGATCTCATGCCTCTGGTTGATCAATTGGAATGGCGCCTCACTGCTAGCTGTGCTCTGCTCAATCAAGGATCAAGACTTCAACTTCTAACTTCTGTGCTATCCTCCTTGCCAATATATTTTTTATGCTCTTTGGATATTCCCCTGGGTATTATCAAGCAGCTGGAAAGGATTGAGAGGCAATGCCTTTGGAGAGGGAATTCAGACACACCTAGACAATCTTTAGCTGCATGGGACATGGTCTGTAGACCTAAGCAGAATGGGGGTCTCGGGGTAATTAACCTCCATTTACAGAACCAGGCTCTCTTGATCAAGCACCTCCATAAGTTTTTCAACAAAGAGGATATTCCTTGGGTGTCCCTCATTTGGGACTCTTATTATTATGGGGTTGTGCCACAAGCTACAGTGTTGTGTGGATCTTTCTGGTGGAAAGATGTCTTCAGGTTGGCTGATAATTACAGAGCAGTAGCCACAGTTTCTGTCAACTCTGGGGATTCGGTACTGTTCTGGTCGGATGGTTGGTTTGTGGGTGATTCTGCTCGACCCTTCGGGATAGACTGCCACATTTATTCTCTTTTGTTCTTGATGATAAAATCTCAGTGGCAGATTTCCTCGCTAATCCTGAGTTGTCTTCGTTGTTTACCCTGCCCATCTCTCAAATTGCTGCTGCACAGCTGGATTGTTTGCATAGGTGGATTTCTGATTTGCAACGTGATCCATTGGGAAATGATGTTTGGTCTTGGTTGGATAAGGGGGCATACACTGCAAAGAGTTATTACACTCTCATGCACTCTCATTTGCCAGTTATTCCCCCCTGTAAATGGATATGGAAGAGTAAATGTACAATGAAGATCAAATGTTTTGCTTGGTTGTTATTTTTTGATAGGCTGAACACAAAGGATCTACTAGTTAGGAGACACTGGAGGAATAATGAAGAGGACAATCATGTGTCATGTGTCCGGCCAGGAGTTATGAGGATAGAATCCACCTGTTCTTCACTTGCAACTTCAGTCTCAGAGTTTGGAACTATCTGCAAATTGATTGGTCTCACCAGGGGGAGATTGGTGACTGCCTGCTTCATGCTCATACTAGTTTTGGGCAGCATTTCTTTTTTGAGGTTTTCCTCACTGCTGCATGGTGCATTTGGATCACACGTAATGGAAGAACTTTCAGGCATATTAAGCCCTCCTTTAGCTCTTGGAGATGTTTGTTTATCCATGATATCTCTTTGTTGGTCCATAGGGTTAAGGATAGCATCAAGCCAAAACTTATTGGTTGGATTCAGAGCCTTCCATAGTCTTATCCCTGTACTATGTTGTATATAGGTAAGCTCATTTGTATTCCCTTAGGTTAGTTCTCTTTTGCTTCTTTGTTTATATTTGTAACTCTTGTATGGACACTTTGTGAGATGAATAAAGGACTGTGGGGCTGTTGCCTCACAGTAAATAGTCAAAAAAAGGACCAGTTGGAGAGCACTGCTGTCATTTGCATCCATTACTGTTAGTTTACATTGAGTATGACTTGACTGGATCTCTTTTACCATGAATTACAATGTCTAGTCAGTCCTTAATCTTTAAAGGTGCTCTGCATTTATGTTTTGCGGTCACAGAAAGGGCTAGCGAGATACCATCTTGTTATATCATATCATGATTGTTTTGAGAAAGTGTTGTCATCCGAGATTTATTGTTATTGCTTGCTAGTTGATTATGCCCTTGATATGAGTAAACATGAGACCTAAATGTTATTGTGAATATCGTTAGTTCATAATCTTTGCTGAAAACTTGAATGCTGGCTTTACATATTTACAACAACAAGACCAAACAGAGTTTGTATAAGTTTTTCTTTATCACTTTCAGTTTATCAACTGAATTGCTTGAGGATAAGCAAAGGTTTAAGCTTGGGGGAGTTGATACGTCTTCGTCGTATCTACTTTTCCAAACACTTTTGCCCTTGTTTTGGACTCTAACTTGCATGATTTGAATGGAACTAACCCGGACTAACGTTGTTTTCAGCAGAATTGCCATGGTGTTATTTTTGTGCAGGAATAAAAGTTCTCGGAATGACCTGAAAATCAACGGAGAATTATTTTGGAATATATAAAAAATACTAGAAGAAGAATACACGCCAGGGGGGCCTCCACCTGTCCACGAGGGTGGGGGGCGCGCCCTACCCTCCTGGGCGCGCCCCCCTGCCTCGTGGGCCCCCTGACACTCCACCGACCTCAACCTTGACTCCATATATTCACTTTCGGGGAGAAAAAACAAGGGAGAAGGATTCATCGCGTTTTACGATACGGAGCCGCCGCCAAGCCCTAAACTCTCTCGGGAGGGCTGATCTGGAGTCTGTTCGGGGCTCCGGAGAGGGGAATCCGTCGCCATCGTCATCATCAACCTTCCTCCATCACCAATTTCATGATGCTCACTGTCGTGCGTGAGTAATTCCATCGTAGGCTTGCTGGACGGTGATGGGTTGGATGAGATTTATCATGTAATCGAATTAGTTTTGTTAGGGTTTGATCCCTATTATCCACTATGTTCTGAGATTGATGTTGCTATGACTTTGCTATGCTTAATGCTTGTCACTAGGGCCCGATTGCCATGATTTCAGATCTGAACCTATTATGTTTTCATCAATGTATGAGAGTTCTTGATCCTATCCTACAAGTCTATAGTCACCTACTATGTGTTATGATCCGGCAACCCCGAAGTGACAATAATCGGGACCACTCCCGGTGATGACCGTAGTTTGAGGAGTTCGTGTATTCACTATGTGTTAATGCTTTGGTCTGGTACTCTATTAAAAGGAGGCCTTAATATCCCTCAGTTTCCAATAGGACCCCGCTGCCATGGGAGGGTAGGACAAAAGATGTCATGCAAGTTCTTTCCATAAGCACGTATGACTATATTCGGAATACATGCCTACATTACATTGATGAATTGGAGCTAGTTCTGTGTCACCCTATGTTATGACTGTTACATGATGAACCGCATCCGGCATAATTCTCCATCACCGATCAATTGCCTACGAGCTTTCTATATATTGTTCTTCGCTTATTTACTTTTCCGTTGCTATTGTTATCATCACTATAAAACACCAAAAATATTACTTCTGCTACCGTTACCTTTTACTACCGTTACCACTACTATCATATTACTTTGCTACTAAACACCTTGCTGCAGATATTAAGTTTCCAGGTGTGGTTGAATTGACAACTCAGTTGCTAATACTTGAGAATATTCTTTGGCTCCCCTTGTGTCGAATCAATAAATTTGGGTTGAATACTCTACCCTCGAAAACTTATGCGATCCCCTATACTTGTGGGTTATCACACTTTCGCTGGGTTTTTTTCGCTGGGTTTTTTTCGTCTCATTCCCCATGCCGTAAAGCCGATACCCCACCCCACGCTCCATCCTCTCACGGTCTCACCCCCGATCTTTCTCATCCCTCTCGTCCCCTTAGGGTTCCACGCCGCCGCCTCCATGCCCAGTGTGCCGCCGCCGGCCGTTCTCCTCCCTCCACCTCCGGCTCTCCTCCATCACGGTTCTTCCTTGCCCCCCTCCCTAATTTCTTCCCTAACCCGGCTATGGTTCTCACCTTTCGTCGCTTCTCTTTCAGTAGTACCTCATCACGTTGATCTACGAGCACGCCAAGAACCGGGAGAGGGTGGCTGCGGAGGCCACCGAGGCGGGTGAGGAGTCGTCGCCTCCGGCCGCCATGCTGCCCCCGCTCCCCCTTGTTCCACGTCTTCCTGCGTTCAGTCTCCGTGGTGCCACCGGGAACGAGAGGCGGTCGCGATCGGCTGTGCGAGGGCAAATCTAAAGAGGCCGGAAACGAGATCGATGGCGGCCTTCTCATCTCCCGCTCTGCCGGGAACAAGAGTAGTGTCGGCCAGGTCTGGAAGTGCCTCTCCTCTGCACACCACCAGATCGATGTTGCCAATCCCGTCCAACCCCATCTTTCCCATTGCCCTCCACCGCTGAACTATCAGCAGCGACGGTGCCTCCGTATTCCACCCTTGCAGCGAGAAGGGTCGCACGACGTCCCCTGATGGTGTTGCGGACAGCCCCTTTGGCTCGTATGCGCCTGCTGTTTCATATAGCAGCGGCGCCGCCACCCATGCGTTCAGGTTCTGGCACTTGGATAAAAACGGCAAGCATCTCATGATCCATCCCGAGTTCACGAAATTTCACTGGTTTCTATGATTTAGTATTGCACATGCAGCAGTTTCAGAACCCGAGGAAAAGTAGCCTGGCTGCTTCTACTTACCCGACTTCTTTAGTTTAGTTGGATGGCTTGGATCGCTAATAAATTGAGTGTGTTCGTCTATGCAATTTTAGTTGCCGAACTTGTGATAACAGTAGCAGCCTTATCTTAATTCATAGTTTAGTTAATCCTAGCTGATTACTCACCACTCATTGTATTTTTTTCACTGTTCGGATATATTTCTTGCCAATGACCAAATATATGGATTGGTAAGTATGCTCTACTAAAACCAGGTAGGAAAAATACTTGAGAAATAATTGCACTGTGAATAGTTGAAATAATTAACGGGATTATCTTGTGTTCCGAATATATTGTCTGAAACATGTGATTTTGGGCCGCCCAAAGTATCGACTTTTGATGATTTATTAGAGCCCTTAATTAAGTTGTTCTTGCTCAACCCATAGGTAGATGTTCTGATTAAGTTGCTTATGATTTGATACATTATGTCGCTTCTGAGGTTGTAGGAACCAGTTACATGTTCTCTGAACTTCTTGCTGACATTCCATATGGCTCCAAGTCCAACATATGGTTGCTAGGCAAGTATTCAAATCTAATTAACATTCTGTTGCATGTGTTGCTCGCATTATTCTCTTGGCTAAACATCTGCAATTTTCAGGTTGCTGCATCGATGAGATGACTGCGCTGAATCATGGATTCAAAGCATTTCTAGGTAGCTATGTTGACATGCTCTTTAAGTTACAGTTCCTTCTTCCCCGCAAAAATAAAAGAAAAAATTACAGATCCTTGTTGTAAGTTGTAATATATGATGTTTCACCAAAAGTTGTACGTCAGATGATGTTTTTTCATAATAGGATCACAATATGCAGACACTGATAAACAAGATAAACAAGTCTGTTGTTGCTCCTCTATCGACTATATTTCCGGGTGAATTCTAAGCACTTATAATGCATTAACTTGTACCGAGTTCTTGTGAGCTATTCATGACACATCTGAAATTTTTATAGTATATTTATTTAAGTCATTCAGTAGGGGACTCATATAAAGCATGTTGCGCAGAAGTCCATATCATAGATCAAGTGTGAGTCATTTTCATAGAGCATATTTATTTTATTTTTATATAAATGAATATACTCTTGTTTCTGCACTCATTTATGCACCACATTGCCTCATATTGATTGGGATTTTCATGCAGTTTGATGTAGTATACTGATGACCCACAAGTATAGGGGATCTATCATAGTCCTTTCGATAAGTAAGAGTGTCGAACCCAACGAGGAGCAGAAGGAAATGATAAGCAGTTTTCAGCAAGGTATTCTCTGCAAGCACTGAAATTATAGGTAACAGATAGTTTTGTGATAAGATAATTTGTAACGAGCAACAAGTAACAAAAATAAATAAAGTGCAGCAAGGTGGCCCAATCCTTTTTGTAGCAAAGGACAAGCCTGGAAAAACTCTTATATGAAGTAAAGCGCTCCCGAGGACACATGGGAATTATTGTCAAGCTAGTTTTCATCACATTCATATGATTCACGTTCGGTACTTTGATAATTTGATATGTGGGTGGACCGGTGCTTGGTTGCTGTCCTTACTTGGACAAGCATCCCACTTATGATTAACCCCCATTGCAAGCATCCGCAACTACAATAGAAGTATTAAGGTAAACCTAACCATAGCATGAAACATATGGATCCAAATCAGCCCCTTACGAAGCAACGCATAAACTAGGGTTTAAGCTTCTCTCACTCTAGCAACCCATCATCTACTTATTACTTCCCAATGCCTTCCTCTAGGCCCAAATAATGGTGAAGTGTCATGTAGTCAATGTTCACATAACATCACTAGAGGAGAGACAACATACATATCATCAAAATATCGAACGAATACCAAATTCACATGACTACTAATAGCAAGATTTCTCCCATGTCCTCAGGAACAAACGTAACTACTCACAAAGCATATTCATGTTCATAATCAGAGGGGTATTTCTGTGCATATAGGATCTGAACATATGATCTTCCACCAAATAAACCGGCTAGCATCAACTACAAGGAGTAATCAACACTACTAGCAACCTACAGGTACCAATCCCAGACTTAGAGACAAGAATTGGATACAAGAGATGAACTAGGGTTTGAGAGGAGATGGTGCCGGTGAAGATGTTGATGGAGATTGGGCCCCTCCCAATGAGAGGAGCGTTGGTGGTGATATCCCCCTCCCGGAGGGAAGTTCCCCCGGCAGAACAGCTCCGCCGGAGCCCTAGATTGGTTCCGCCAAGATTCCGCCTTGTGGCGGCAGAGTCTCGTCCCGAAAGCTTGCTTATGATTTTTTTTCCTCAACGAAATACTCCATATAGAAGAAGATGGGCATTGTATGGCCACCAGGGGTCCCACGAGCTAGGGGGCGCGCCCCCCACCCTCGTGGCCAGGGTGTGGGCCCCCACTGGAACTTCTTGCGCTCAGTATTTTTTATATATTCTGAAAATAGCTTCCGTGAAGTTTCAGGACTTTTGGAGCTGTGCAGAATAGGTCTCTAATATTTGCTCCTTTTCCAGCCCAGAATCCCAGCTGCCGACATTCCCCCTCTTTATGTAAACCTTGTAAAATAAGAGAGAATAGGCATAAGTATTGTTACATAATGTGTAATAACAGCCCATAATGCAAAAATATCGATATAAAAGCATGATGCAAAATGGGTGTATCAACTCCCCCAAGCTTAGACCTCGCTTGTCCTCAAGCGAAAGCCGAAATTGAAAAATATGTTCACATGTTTAGAGATAGAGGTGTCGATAAAAATAAAATACGGACATGAGGGCATCATGATCATTCTTAGAACAGCAGCTTATATAATTATTGTCATATGACCTCTTATGCTAGAGTAATAATTCAATCACAATTTCAAGTATGAATCATAAACTTCATTGAAAACTAACAAACTATAATCTCAGTCATTGGAGCAATTGCAATTTATCATAACATAGGAAAGAGTCAAGATAAGATCTTTTCAGCAAGTCCACATACTCAACTATCATATAGTCTTTCACAATTGCTAACACTCACGCAATACTTATGGGTATGGAGTTTTAATCGGACACAGAGAAAGATAGGGGCTTATAGTTTTGCCTCCCAACGTTTTACCTAAAGGGTAATGTCAACAATAATAGTTCATGAAAACTCACATCCAATTAGCCATATATACCAGGATCTTTCCAACATATTGTGCTTGCCAAAAGATAAAATGTAAAAAGGAAAGGTGAGGATCACCATGACTCTTATGTAAGGTAGGAGATAAAAGTAAAAGATAGGCCCTTCGCAGAGGGAAGCAGAGGTTGTCATGCGCTTTTATGGTTGGATGCACAAAATCTTAATGCGAAAGAACATCACTTTATATTGCCACTTGTGATATGGACCTTTATTATGCAGTCTATCGCTTTTATTTCTTCCACATCACAAGATCGTATAAAGCTTATTTTCTCCCACACTAATAAGTCATACATATTTAGAGAGCAATTTTTATTGCTTGCACCGATGACAACTTACTTGAAGGATCTTACTCAATCCATAGGTAGAAATGGTGGACTCTCATGGCAAAACTGGGTTTAAGGGTATTTGGAAGCACAAGTAGTATCTCTACTTGGTGCAAAGAGTTTAGCTAGCATGAGGGGGAAAGGCAAGCTCAACCATGTTGGATGATCCATGGTAATATAATTTATCTTAGATGTAAGAAAACATAACCCATTACATTGTCTTCCTTGTCCAACGTCAACTCTTTAGCATATCATATTTTAATGAGTGCTCACAATCATAAAAGATGTCCAAGATAATATATTTATATGTGAAGACCTCTCTTTCTTTATTACTTCCTATTAATTTCAACGATGACCAAAACTATGTTTGTCAACTCTCAACAACTTTTATTCATAATACTCTTTATATGTGAGCTCATTACTCTCCATAATATCCTCATGATCTCTTTTATTTCTTTTTATTCTTTTCTCTTTTCTTTTATTCCCTCAAGATCATAGCAATATAATCAAGCCTTTGACTCAACACTAATCTTTATTATATAGCTCACGGACTCGATTACATAGGAAGATCATAAAGCAAAACTCACAACTGGATCATACTAAAACTTTATTCTACTAGATCAAAATATTATCAAAAGGATCGAACTAAGAAAAACGGTAAAGATAAAAGTGATGGTGATACGATACCGGGGCACTCCCCCAAGCTTGGCAGTTGCCAAGGGGAGTGCCCATACCCGATGCTCAGTTCTTCTTTGTTGGTGAAGAAGATGGTGGTGATGATGGGTAGTCGCACATCGAGCGTAAGAGATCCTCCAACTTGCGGATAATGCCCTTGAGTGCAACTATATGCTCCTTCAACAAAATATTTTCACGTGTGAGATACTTGTTTTGTATACGAGCTAACTCAATCATCTTGAAAGCTTAGATCTCAGTCAGGGTAAGAAGATTGTGATCAAGTTGAAGGATGTCTTCTGCTGCTGGAACTTGGTCCTCTGTGGCCTTCTTGATCCCTTCATCCTTGTTGATCTCCACAGGTTCTTCCCTCTTCAGCTCTATCTTCATTAGCCAAGCATCGTTGTCACCATTGTTGGAGGAGGGGGACGACATGATGCCTGGCCTTAACAACCCTGACAGAAAACAGCTCGAAACAAGAACAGAGGACAATTGCGTGATACAGGAGTCAAAACCTCCAGGAGATTATATAATGAATTTTTACCGACCAAAATACGTATCGTGCAAGAAAACGGAGTCCGGAGAGCACACGAGGTGCCCACGAGGCAGGGGTCGCACCCAGGGGGGTAGGGCGCGCCCTCCACCCTCGTGGAGCCCTCGTGTCCTTCCCGGACTGCTTCTTATTTTTCTATTTTTCTAAATATTCCAAAACGGAGAAAAATTGCCATTAGAACTGTTTTGGAGTCGGTTTACTTACCGTACCACATACCTATTCCTTTTCAGAGTCTGAAACGTTCTGGAAAGTGTCCCTTATGTATTCCGCTGGGGTTACGGTTTCAATAACATTGGTTTCAACATTTATAGAATTCCCTGAGATATAATGTTTGATTCTTTGACCGTTCACCACCTTCGGATTTGTGCCTTCGAAGTTGTTGATTTTTATGGCACCGGAACGATAGACCTCCTCGATAACGTAAGGACCTTCCCATTTAGAGAGAAGTTTTCCTGCAAAAAATCTTAAACGAGAGTTGTATAGCAATACATAATCACCTACATTAAATTCACGCTTTTGTATCCTTTTGTCATGCCATATTTTAACTTTTTCTTTAAACAATCTGGCATTCTCATAGGCTTGGGTTCTCCATTCATCAAGTGAGCTAATGTCAAATAACCTCTTCTCACTGACAAGTTGGAAATCATAATTGAGCTCTTTAATAGCCCAATATGCCTTATGTTCTAGTTCGAGTGGTAGGTGACATGCTTTTCCATAAACCATTTTATACGGAGACATGCCCACAGGATTTTTATATGTAGTTCTATAGGCCCATAATGCCTCATCAAGTTTCTTGGACGAATTCTTTGTAGATCTATTAATAGTCTTTTGCAAAATTAATTTGATTTCTCTATTACTCAATTCTACTTGACCACTAGACTGTGGGTGATAAGGAGACGCAATTCTATGATTAACATCATACTTAGCAAGCATTTTACAGAAAGCGCCATGAATAAAATGTGAACCACCATTAGTCATTAAATATCTAGGGACTCCAAACCTTGGAAAAATAACTTCTTTAAGCATCTTAATAGAGGTGTTATGATCAGCACTACTAGTTGGAATAGCTTCTACCCACTTAGTAACATAATCAACATCAACTAAAATATGTGTATACCCATCAGAGGCAGGAAAAGGTCCCATATAATCAAAGCCCCAAACATCAAATGGTTCAATAATAAGTGAATAATTCATAGGCATTTCTTGACGTCTACTAATATTACCAATTCTTTGACATTCATCACAAGATACAACAAACTTACGGGCATCCTTGAAGAGAGTAGGCCAATAAAAACCGGATTGCAATACCTTATGCGCAGCTCTATCTCCGGCGTGGTGTCCTCCATAAGCTTTGGAGTGACACTTGCGTAGGATATGTTCCTGTTCATGCTCAGGTACACAACGTCTAATAACACCATCTACTCCTTATTTATAAAGGTGTGGGTCATCCCAAAAGTAATGTCGTAAATCATAGAAAAACTTTTTCTTTTGCTGGTATGTGAAACTAGGTGGTATACACTTAGCAACAATCTAATTGGCATAACCAGCATACCATGGAGCAGTGTGAGAAGCACTTACGACATTTAGTTGTTCATCAGGAAAGCTATCATCAATAGGTAGTGGGTCATCAAGAACATTTTCCAACCTAGACAAGTTATCTGCAACGGGGTTCTCGGCTCCCTTTCTATCAATAATATGCAAATCAAATTCTTGTAGCAAGAGAACCCATCTAATAAGTCTAGGTTTAGCATCTTTCTTTTCCATAAGATATTTAATAGCAGCATGATCCGTGTGAATAGTTACTTTAGAATCAACAATATAAGGTCTGAACTTATCACAAGCAAATACAACTGCTAAGAATTATTTTTCAGTAGTAGCATAATTTCTCTGGGCATTGTCTAGAGTTTTACTAGCATATTGAATAACATTTAATTTTTTATCAACTCTTTGCCCTAGAACAACACCTACGGCATAATCACTAGCATCACACATAATTTGAAAAGGTAAATTCCAATCAGGTGGTTGAACAATAGGTGCAGAGATCAATGCTTTCTTAAGTATTTCAAATGCTTCTACACAATCATCATCAAAGACGAATGGTATATCTTTTTGCAATAAATTAGTCAGAGGCCGAGAAATTTTTGAGAAGTCCTTAATGAACCTCCTATAATAGCCGGCATGACCAAGGAAACTTCTTATACCTTTGATGTCCTTGGGACACGGCATCTTTTCAATAGCATCAACTTTAGCTTTATCAACTTCAATGCCCCTTTCAGAAATTTTATGCCCCAAGACAATACCTTCATTAACCATAAAGTGTCATTTATCCCAATTCAAGACAAGGTTAGTTTCTTCACATCTCTGCAAAACTCGATCAAGGTTGCTTAAGCAATCATCAAAAGAGGATCCATAAACGGAGAAATCATCCATGAATACCTCACATATCTTTTCACAAAACTCAAAAAATATAGCCATCATGCATCTTTGAAAGGTAGAAGGTGCATTACATAAACCAAAAGGTATACGTCTATAAGCAAAAGTATCGAAAGGGCAAGTAAAAGTGGTCTTAGATTGATCATCAGCTGATACAGGTATTTGAGAGAAACCAGAATAACCATCTAGAAAGCAAAAATGTGTATGTTTGGATAATATTTTTAGCATTTGATCAATAAAAGGTAAGGGATAATGATATTTTTTAGTAGCCTTATTTAATTTGCGGAAATCTATTACCATCCTATAACTTGTAATAATTCTTTGCGGAATCAATTCATCTTTATCATTAGGAACGACAGTAATACCTCCCTTCTTAGGAACACAATGGACAGGACTTACCCACTGACTATCAGCAACGGGATAAATTATAGATGCCTCAAGGAGCTTTAGTATTTATTTTCTTACCACTTCTTTCATCTTAGGATTCAGCCATCGTCGGTGATTAATAACTGGTTTGGCATCTTTCTCCAAATTTATTTTGTGTTGACATAGAGTGGACTAATGCCCTTAACATCATCAAGAGTATATCCAATAGCAGCACGGTGCTTCTTCAGAGTTTTCAATAATTTTTCTTCCTCCTTCTCTGAAAGCTTAGCGCTAATAATGACAGGATATATCTTCTTTTCATCAAGATAAGCATATTTAAGAGTATCAGGCAATGGTTTAAGTTCAAACACGGGATCACCCTTGGGTGGAGGAGGATCCCCTAAGATTTCAACAGGCAAGTTGTGTTTCAGAATAGGTCCCTATTTAAAGAACACTTCATCTATTTCCCTTCTTTCATTCATAAACATATCATTTTCATGGTCTAGCAAATATTGCTCCAAAGGATCACTAGGAGGTACGACAATAGAAGCAAGACCAATAATTTCATCTTTACTAGGCAATTCCTCTTCACGGTGTTGTCTACGAAATTTAGAAAAGTTGAACTCATGAGACATATCACCTAAACCAATAGTAACAACATCCTTTTTGCAGTCTATCCTAGCATTAACAGTGTTTAAGAAGGGTCTACCAAATATAATGGGACAAAAGCTATCTTGTGGGGAACCAAGAACAAGAAAATCAGCAAGATATTTAGTTTTCCCACACAAGACTTCAACATCTCTAACAATCCCAATTGGTGAAATAGTATCTCTATTGGCAAGTTTAATTGTGACATCAATATCTTCTAACTCAGCAGGTGCAATATCATGCATAATTTCTCTGTATAAGTCAATAGGTATTGCACTAGCACTAGCACCCATATCACACAAGCCATGATAACAATGATCTCCTATTTAACAGAAATAACAGGCATGCCTACCACAGGTCTATGTTTATCTTTAGCACAAGGTTTAGCAATTCTAGCAGTTTCATCACAGAAATAAATAACATGCCCATCAATATTATCAGCCAAGAGATCCTTAACAATAGCGATATTAGGTTCAACTTTAACTTGCTCAGGAGGTGTATAGGTTCTAATATTGCTTTTACGAACAACAGTTGAAGCTTTAGCATGATCTTTTATCCTAACTGGAAAAGGTGGTTTCTCAACATAAGCAGTAGGGACAATAGGATCATTATAAGTGATAGTCTTTTCTTCAACTTTAATAGGTGCAACTACTTTTACTTCAATGGGAGGATTATATTTAAACCACTGTTCAAGATATCTTCCGATATGCCGATAAATCGGCCGATTTATCGCTTACCGCTGTCAGACCGATAAGATAAATCGGCCGATAAATCAGCCGATATGGCGATAAATCGGCTGATATGCCGATAAACTAGCCGATTTACCCCTTATCATGGGTCGACCGATAAGTTCCCGATAAGCGATATCTGCAACATTGATTCAAACCACTTCTCCTTAGGGAGATCAACATGAGTAGCAAAAGATCCACAGAAAGAAGCTACTATCTCAGAGTCAAGTCCATATTTAGTGCTAAATTTACGGAAAACATCGATATCCATAAAAGATTTAACACAATCAAACTTAGGTGTCATACCTGACTCCTTACCTTCATCGAGATCCCAATCTTCAGAGTTGTGTTTAATTATTTCCGATAAATCCCATTTGAATTCAATAGTCTTCATCATAAAAGAGCCAGCACATAAGAAGTATCGAGCATGGTGTGATTGTTATCAGAAAGCCGAGCATAAAAATGTTGGATAATCATTTCTCTTGAGAGCTCATGATTGGGGCATGAATATAACATTGATTTAAGCCTCCCCCAAGCTTGAGCGATGCTTTCTCCTTCGCGAGGCCAAAAATTATATATATAATTACGATCACGATGAACAA
Organism: Triticum urartu; assembly: GCF_003073215.2. Lineage (NCBI taxonomy): Eukaryota > Viridiplantae > Streptophyta > Magnoliopsida > Poales > Poaceae > Triticum > Triticum urartu. Next base: position 490,677,339 of record NC_053026.1, on the reverse strand, counting down.
GATGCATAGGATAAAACTTCTGACGAAATTCCAATTTCAATCGTTTGTAGTTCCATGATCCCATATCATCACATAGCCTATACCATGTCAATGCATCTCCCTCCAAAGATAAAGGGAAGACCTTCTTCTTGATAACATCATCGGGCATACCTGCAAGCTTAAACAATCCACAAACTTCATCCACATATACTACGTGCTCATCAGGATGTAATGTTCCATCTCCTGCAAAAGGATTAGCTAGCAATTTTTCTATCATACCCGAAGGAATTTCAAAGTAGACATTTTCATTTTCAGTAGGTTCGGTAGGTTGAGTAGGTTGCGGAGAAACTCTTTGCTCTACCGGTCAAGGTGAAGATACCCCGAACAAGCCCCTCAAAGGATTACTTTCCATAGTAACAAGTGACAGTAAATTTTAGCACACTATATAAATTTTTCCTTACCAAATTCCACCTACCAAAGGCGCTTCACTCCCCGGCAATGGCGCCAGAAAAGAGTCTTGATGACCCACAAGTATAGGGGATCTATCGTAGTCCTTTCGATAAGTAAGAGTGTCGAACCCAACGAGGAGCAGAAGGAAATGATAAGCGGTTTTCAGCAATGTATTCTCTGCAAGCACTGAAATTATAGGTAACAGATAGTTTTGTGATAAGATAATTTGTAACGAGCAACAAGTAACAAAAATAAATAAAGTGCAGCAAGGTGGCCCAATCCTTTTTGTAGCAAAGGACAAGCCTGGACAAACTCTTATATGAAGTAAAGCGCTCCTGAGGACACATGGGAATTATCGTCAAGCTAGTTTTCATCACGTTCATATGATTCGCGTTCGGTACTTTGATAATTTGATATGTGGGTGGACCGGTGCTTGGGTGCTGTCCTTACTTGGACAAGCATCCCACTTATGATTAACCCCCATTGCAAGCATCCGCAACTGCAACAGAAGTATGAAGGTAAACCTAACCATAGCATGAAACATATGGATCCAAATCAGCCCCTTACGAAGCAACGCATAAACTAGGGTTTAAGATTATGTCACTCTAGCAACCCATCATCTACTTATTACTTCCCAATGCCTTCCTCTAGGCCCAAATAATGGTGAAGTGTCATGTAGTCGACGTTCACATAACACCACTAGAGGAGAGACAACATACATCTCATCAAAATATCGAACGAATACCAAATTCACATGACTACTAATAGCAAGACGTCTCCCATGTCCTCCGGAACAAACGTAACTACTCACAAAGCATATTCATGTTCATAATCAGAGGGGTATTAATGTGCATATAGGATATGAACATATGATCTTCCACCAAATAAACTGGCTAGCATCAACTACAAGGAGTAATCAACACTACTAGCAACCTACAGGTACCAATCCCAGACTTAGAGACAAGAATTGTATACAAGAGATGAAGTAGGGTTTGAGAGGAGATGGTGTTGGTGAAGATGTTGATGGAGATTGGCCCCCTCCTGATGAGAGGAGCGTTGGTGATGACGATGGTGATGATTTCCCCCTCCCGGGGGGAAGTTTCCCCGGTAGAACAGCTCCGCCGGAGCCCTAGATTGGTTCCGCCAAGGTTTCGCCTCGTGGCGGCGGAGTCTCGTCCCGAAAGCTTGCTTATGATTTTTTTCCTCAACGAAAGACTCCATGTAGCAGAAGATGGGCATCGGAGGGCCACCAGGGGGCCCACGAGGCAGGGTGGCGTGCCCATGGGGGGTAGGGCGTGCCCCCCACCCTTGTGGCCAGGGTGTGGGCCCCCTCTGGAACTTCTTACGCTCTGTATTTTTTTTATTCTCAAAATAGCTTCCGTGAAGTTTCAGGACTTTTGGAGCTGTGCAGAATAGGTCTCTAATATTTGCTCCTTTTCCAGCCAAGAATCCCAGCTGCCGGCATTCTCCCTCTTTATGTAAACCTTGTAAAATAAGAGAGAATAGGCATAAGTATTGTTACATAATGTGTAATTACAGCCCATAATGCAATAAATATTGATATAAAAGCATGATGCAAAATGGACGTATCATATACTACATATTTTTCTTTAAAGAATGTGATCATTGTTTGATGTAGTATACTACATAACCAGGTAAGATTATCCATCTTTTCTTCGCTAATATTAAGTACTCTTTTGATGTAGTACTCTTTTGTGCTCTCTGTCAAGGTGTCGTCATGGCAAGAAGTCCAGGTAAGATTATCCATCTTTTCTTTGCTAATATTAAGTTTCTTAGATAATGTCCTCCTAGCCTAGAGCATGTTCATCTGACTAATCAAGCTAACTCAAACCACTTGGATATGAAGTACACTTACCACAACTTGCTATGTGCTGACTTAAGTTTTCCTTTTAGTAAAAGAAACATGCCGGTTTTTTGTGGTTTATGGCTACATTCTCAGTGTAAAACCATAAGGATCTCTACTCCTAATGTCTCACTTGGTGGGATAGCCTCCCTGGTTTTTTCTGTATCCCACTTTCATATGGTTTATTTGTAGTTTTTTTCATCTCCACTTCCCCCTACGCACGCACAAAAATACTCCACCCCCGCATGAAACTCCACTCCTCTCGGTCCCCGTCTCTCGGACCATCGACCATATCCCTTCTCCACCCATCACCGTCGTCACATCAGAGGGGCCGACCTGACCTTGATCCCTTGGAAGACAGGTTTGGACCATCCCTCGATGCCTTGCTCTGCCCTGATCTGCTAGAAAGGCAGGTGGCACCGGGGATTGGAGAGAGGAGACGAGAGGAAGGAGGTTGATCGGAGATAGACGGGATGGTCTCGGTCCGGAGTAATACGACAATGACAGGTGGAAGGCTGGACGGCGTTGGATGGAAGGGAGAGCGGGAGAGACAGGTTGGGCATGAGGTGATGAGGTCAATTTGGTTGCCGGTGAGGTTGAGGGAGACAAGCCGCCGTATAGCTTTTTGTAGCCGCTAGCATGCATGCTTGCTTGCTGATGTGCACTTGTTACTGTTGCTGCTTCGCATGTGTGTGGTGTGCCCCTACCACTGTGTGCTTGCTGTCATTACTGAGCCCGTGTGTGTTCTATGCGCTTGCTGTCGTGCTGTCTGGTAAAATCGCATGCACTTGTTTTTGTTTTGCTGAACAATTCATGACCACTCTTGAACAAAAGCCACATGAACTTACTTTGAGCTCTCATGTTGTTAAATGAAGCATGATTTTAGCAAGCTGAACAATGCTTCTGATTTCCTAACTTAACAGGAAACTTCCAGTTCTGTTTGTATTGTTCCAATCTATTTTTACACTATTATGTAATCGCCATGCGTATACATCAAGGGATTACAACATCTTGATTATTATTTTTATGATTATTTCCTTTCTCACATTGCTGATCCACGATCTTCTTGCAGATTTCAATGTTGACTTGAATCCTGTTAGGAGTTGATCAAGATATCTGCTATGTTCAGATGCAATCACATATTAATTTGACAGAGAGAACAGTGTAGCAGCAGAAGTAACGAGATATGGTGTTCCAACTATAAATGCCTAAATTTTCTTTAATATATGTCCATATAAAGAAAATTGTATTGTTCCAACTATTGAGTCTTTCATCAAGTGGTTGTTTAATTCATATGTATCACAACTGTTAAATTAATTATTATTTTAGCTATATTATAGTTTGAGCTGAGGGCTTCTTACAATTCTTACTGCTACTAATTTACACTTCCTAGATTCATTTCTCACATGAGTTTGTTTAGAGCATGGTATTTGATAAATGAGTTTAGATCACTCTTATACTAGATGGATTGACACTTACCAAAGATTGATCCCAAGCAGAACTACAACATGTTCATGGATTACCTGCAGGCCTGCATTCTAACCGACAACATTGGGCAACCTCGACATCACCAGCGACTACACAGAGGCCACGAAGAAGTTTGGATACGAGATTGATGATGTAGCTGGACGGGTTAGCAAGCTTTGTTGTAAGTGATTCATACACTTGGGACTAACACTATTTAATTGATGCTTTGTTTGATTGTGAAATTGTCTAATTGAAGTACTAAGTTTTGTTTCGATTTTGTAGAAGCGGTTTACAAATTTGGTTGGGTGGCTTAGATTTTTTATCCACTATTTAACTAAACAAAAAAAATCTTACAACGTGCATGATGCGAGAGAACCACTATAGTATTAGATCTGAAGCCATAAATTTATCTTGATTAATATTGTAACCCTGTTGAAAGTATCTTTTGCGTGTCTCAGAACTCAGCGAATTAGTATGAATATTTCTAGAAACAATTTTATAACTAAATACACAGGTTGGTTGCAGATTATTGGTAAAGAAGAACTTGAAATCAGTTGTTTACTATATCACTGTGAGTAGATCATTAGGGTGTACAAGTTTGGACTTGCATACATTGTCCTTTATCTAGAAAATTCATAATAACTATGATGTTTAACACTTTTGAGAGCTTTAGCCTATGGGAGATTGTCAGCCATGACAATCTTAAAATCTTTTTTATCTAGAAAATCCATAATAACTATGATGTTTAACACTTTTGAGAGCTTTAGCCTGTGGGAGATTGTCAGACATGGCAATCTTACAATCTTTTTTATCTAGAAAATCCATAATAACTATGATGTTTAACACTTTTGAGAACTTTAGCCCGTGGCAGATTGTCAGCCATGACAATGTATACCCAATCAAAAAATGCAGCCACGTGGAGAGTTCTCCAGATGGTATGTAGGTCTACTATAGACAAAATATTGATTAATAGCTTCTGACACAGTTTTTAGTGATTTGTAATACCCTCAAAAATTCAAATATACAAGTGTTACTCGGCAAAACTAATTATGTTGTGTAGATATTACTGTAATAGAGATCCATTTCTATACTTCACTAATATGCATGGTTGAGTAGTAGTACTTGTGATACGTGATGTGTAAAGTGAAACATGGTTGACATGGCTTTGCGACGGCGCTGGCAGAGAAGACGTCAAGGGCGGTAGAGGACATGTTTTAGAAGATGTTGAGGGCGGGGGTGGAGGAAATAGCCAAATGGGGTTCCTTGGTGCCAGCGAGAAGTAGGCCGATGGGTTCCGTTGTAGCAATGAGATGTTGTGTGATTCATGCATTCATTTGATCCCTCCTTATTCCACTTGAATCAGATATATAAACCTCAGGTTTTTCTTCTTCAGTAGAACATGACCCAGGGCATAATTTCATGCTTCGAGTTTGGCTTATTTAATTTAGTATGATGCAATATTTGCTGCTAATAATTATGGTAGTTTAGATTTTAAAATGCAATATTATATACCATGTGTATGGATGGAACAAAATATAAACTCATGTACTCTGGTTGTATGTGGTTTCTGTATTTTTTTCTGATATGGCCTTGAGGTGCAGGAAGTCTGAGGAGAGGCAGTCGGTCAAGTTCTTGCTGGAGAGGGAGGTGGATGCGTACCTTGCGGAGTTCTTGCATAGGTATATGGTGAACAAGGAAAAGATAGAGTTGCTGCTGTGAGAGAAGACTTGTAGGTATTTTAGCACAGAACTGTATGTGTTTTTGAAGGATATAGTGTCCAACAGTGTAAGAGCATCTTTTACTGACAGGAATTTCTTAGAGATTTGGAGTTTGTGTATATAGTCCATTACTTCGAAATAACTTTCCTTAAGATTGTAGGATTCAGAACTACAGATTTTGTTTCTATGATCTACTTAGCATGCAATTCTGAACAAAACTTAAATTGGGACACACCTCACAAAAAGGCAACTCATCCCATCATCAGTAGTGAAAGGCTCAATGACAACTACCAGAGTCATATAGAAGGTAAGTCATCTCCCAAGCATTGATTTTATTTGGAATTGTGCAGGTTCAGATCTATGTAAGTCAAAACTTAGTTATGTCTATAGAAAGGGTAATCTTCAAAGTTGGTATATTTTGTGGTATTTTCGAGGAGGAGCTCAAGGGCTTCACCGAACTCCGGCAGGGGTGTCAGGGCTGCCAATGACCTCCACATAGCTATGATATTGCTTAAACCGATTGTAACAACTAGATTCTCGTCAATATCTATGTTAATTTGTAGAAAGGGTCAGGTTTGGGAAATCCATGAACGGGCTGCTATTAAATTAGTGGGCCTTTGGACAATACCTGGAGTATTGCATTAATTTGATGTTGTCATGACCTTATTTATGATCTCTTATGTACAAGTTTGGAGTGTTCATAGGAATGAGATTTGAGCGTAGTCCTTTATTTACACTTTTAGCTAGATTTCTGATGAGTGGTTATATGATTGGCCATGGTAGCTCATATGTCAATTAATCAGGAGAGTGAACAATACAATAATGCAAATCTGCCTCCCCTTCTCTGTTTTGAGTCATTGTTAATCATACCAACAGCCATACCCGAGGTGGTCAATGTGGTCTTGTCAATGGCATATAGGGACGATATAACCCTCCCTTTCACTCAGCAAAACTAATTATGGTGTGTGCATAGTACTGTAATAGTGATCCATTCCTATACTTCACTCATATGCATGGCTGAGTAATAGTACTTGTGATACGTGAGGCGTGAAGTGAAACATGGTTGACATGGCTTTGCGATGGTGTTGGCGGAGAATACGTCAAGGGCGGCAAAGGACATGTTATACAAGATGTTGAGGCCTGGGGCGGAGGAAATAGCCAAATGGGATTCCTCGACGCTAGTGAGGAGGCTGATGGGTTCCCTTGTAGAAATGAGATATTACGTGATTCATTCATTCATTTGTTCCCTCCTTATTTCACTTGAATCAGATCTATAAACCTCGGGGTTATTTTTCTTCAATAGAACATGATCCACGACATAATTTCATGCTCTGAGTTTGGCTTATTTAAATTAGTATGATGCAATATTTGCTGCTCATAATGATACAAATTGAGATTTTTAAATGCAACATTATATACCATGTATATGGATGGAACAAAATATAAACTCAAATTGAATGTCAAGCATTAATTTGTAGTGCTATATGATGCAGGTTTGCTATATGTGTAGAATATGATTTTCTCCTTAGAGAATCTCCTAGATGGAGTTGTCTTGCTGATATACTTGTGAAAGTTGGCATGATCTTACCATGAATCAACTCACAATGTTATCATTCACTTAACTGGCCTTTTCATAAAAAAACAGTTGGTTAAAAGCCTACTGGGCAAACATTTACAAGGATTACATGTGTGCAATTTACATGGGGCTATGTAATGTTAGAGATCCAGATGGTTGAAGTTGTGTGCAATGGTCATTGAAATGGTTACCATGCTAAGAGCAAACCCTATTGTTAAACAATATCATGTTATTCATTATTGTTGAACTTAAATTATTACATTCAATGTGATTGCGTAATACTTGATTGTTGTGTTTCTAATTAAAGCACATTCTGTGACTATATTCCAGTAGGGTGTTGTTAGATCAAGCTACTGCAGTTGCACCCGAGATGAGAAGATGGTAAATGAAAGATGTTGATTATAAATACTTTACTACTTACATATTGTTCATGAAAACATCAAGTAATTATAAGTATTATTTGCGATCGCCAGCGATCATATTGGATACCGGATGACTGTTTTCCTGGCCTTCAAAGAAGAAATATCCTAGAAGTTGAGCCCAGCCGGAGGGGCCTCGATACTTTTGAGCCAAGAAAAGTAGATGAGGTCTGTCCAAAATGTTGTGAGCTATGAATAATAGATGCGGAAGGGCTCAAATATTTTGTGTTTCCATGGTTCCTAAATGGTATGGTTCTAAGTCCCTCATTTTGTATGTAATAGTTTTCTAGGCAATTGCATAATGCAATCAAGTTTCTGGTTGTAGTAGTACATTGGAGCATTTGTTTGAAGGGTTCATCCTCCATGTGTTGTCTTTAATTAATGGATAGTAACAATGGACCAGATTCCTGAGACAGTCGATCTTAAGCAGAAAAGGCATTCAAGTGCTATCAGCGCTTATGTAACACTTACTTTATTTTTTGCATCAGATCTGATAAGTCTTTCTATGTAAACATAGTCAAATTACATTTTCTTATTGTAAGGATTTTTTAAAAAAATTGTCTATTACTAGCTATCTTTTATATAGCTGTAAAATTTGGCATGCATTATGTTAACATATGGAACCAGTAAAAAGTTAAAAATAGCCACAACCAATATTTTTTTAATGCCCGTAGCAACGCACGGGCAGTCTACTAGTCTTCTTTAGGTACGAGTTTGTACCTAATCACGTAATTCCTAGCCTGTTTGGCTATATCATTGTCATGATGATTTTAACTGTGCTACCTGGTCCTTATTCTCGGAGCACCACTTTCGACGATGAGCTAAGCTTACGTCGATTTTCCTCGTCATATCATTTCGCCTTGAACAACAAGCTTGATTTCGAGTTTGTGTCGTACTCGTGGTTCCAATAATTTTTTGCTTCATCATTCCGTTGACTTGATGTCATCGCTGAGGTTACATCTTCTTGAAACCTCTCAACAACTGTGTTGTGATCATCATCAACATTCTGAGGTCTTCCAAGATACCGATCAAATTCATGGTGAGAAATACCATCCTTGCCCCTTAATGATTTATGTTATCATCGACAGCATCCTTGTCTTCCCTCAACACAAATGTGTTCATGTTTTGGATTGAATCTTGAGTCCCTTGCTATCCAGCATATGTTCTTCTTTACCTTGGAGTATTACCATCTTTTATGTCAAGAATGTTGTGAGAATTGCTCCACCTCTTAAGAATTCTTGGTATGGTGATACTTCTCACCATCACCATTCTTTCTTGTGTTGTTTCTAACCGGGATACCAACAGGTGAACGGTGCTGTTTGGATTCTGCCCTTCTATCAACCCTATTGCTTTGGAGTTAATGGTCAACATTACATCCTTAGGCCACTGATTATCGAATCACCATTCTAACATTGATCGTACTACCTAAGCCCATATTTTGGGTGCACCTTTCAGCCAATGTTTAATTGTGTATGTTTTTCCTCTAACATACATCATTATATCATTTGATCCGACAAATGTTATCCCCTTGTTCACATAAGTGTGGAAATCCATCTTTTGAAAATCTCAATGAATTGTCGCTGAGTCAATCAGCCACCTCCTCACCTCTCCTTCATTTAATGATGAACTCTTGTTTTGGAACTCGCTTCCGTAGTTCAATTCCCGAGAATATTACAATGTCATCTTGACAATTTGTGTTGCACCTTTTTCTTCTTAGGCATCCTGATTCTGAGGTATCCTGACCCCAACCAAATCTGAAACTCGGTCAGATATGATGGTTGGGATATTTTCCAAGAGTCATAATATTGGTCCTTATATGACCCGGTAAGGTGATGTCATGCCTAGCACACCTGGCGGAGGACCTGTTGTTATAGTTTCCTTTTTAGCAAGTTTAGCCATTCTTCCATGAGGAAATTGTAAGACTTATTCTATAAGTTGTTCCTGACGGATCCTTGTGAATCCAAAGTTTGATCTTTACCCAATGACAATGTCAATGCTATCTCGAAGCATGTCTGTGGTACTCCGGTTTTCAATAAGAACATTTGAAGCACAATGCTAAATTTTCTTTATCAAATTATCCAAACATCGTTGTATGGGTAATGTCATGAAATTTATCTCCCCTTTCCTAAAGGGTTTTCTACTTTCTATCATGTCAGGGATATCATGCTCTGCTTGTCCTTGGGAAGGATATACCCCCTGAATTATGTGTTTAAACACATTTTTCCTTTCCATTGTTCTGTTTAATCTGATGATCACATTTTCCTTTCCATTGTTTTTTTAACCTTTCTTATGATCTATATGATCTAAGCAGTAACATTCTTCTACTTATATAAACACCTTGGTGTACAACCGTGTCAGTAAGACCCTGTTACTACCGTTGATAACATTTCGGTAACCACCGATGGACGAGAACTTTGCCTATTGGTCTGCCTCGTTTAACGAGCAGGAAAATGGTTCTCTTCGTCCCTCACCCTTGGTACCAACGATGCTGCCAACATAACTGACCGGTTATTCTCTGGCATACCTTTCTATCATGACCGTGCACGATGTCACCACTTTTCTACTTTTAACACACATGGTGGGCCCATAACCCACAGGTCCATAGGATTGAAACCTGACTCTCCTATACACCCCATGTTTCCAAGGTTGTTCCTCGCGCGTGGCCTCGTATGTAATTCACGAGCCACCATCCGAGAGATCAACAATTCTGGTATCAGACACAATACTTATTCCCGTTGCTTTGAACCCCTTCCACGCCCTATAACAGGCATCGAACGATTGCCTGCCCGCTCGAAACTTCTCATGGTACTTTCTTACTTTGCTCTCGGTATTTTCTTAAGTTTCAGTTCAAGAGTTACTTTCTGCCACCGTCCTCGATGTCATCGACCAGATAGTCGACCTTGCAGAGGTCTGTTCTCCCGGAATGCCACCCTTTATTCTTTTGTAAGTATGATGGAGTTTCCGAAGAAAGGATGTTGACTTCATCATGATGACCTAAAGAAGAGAAATGAAGACATCAACGTATTGGACCGGCTTCTTCGAGAAGAGCAAGCCAGAATGAGAAGACCCGCTAGATTCGTTACCAAACATTTTCCCTTTCACTACCTCTTAAATCTCGGGACGAGATTTCTTGTAGTGGAGGAGAATTGTGACACCCGGATCGTTAAGCTATAGTAACCCTCTACTAATGATGCCATGTCACCACGATTAATGTGATTAATCTCACGTTAGTTCAAAACCGATCCAAATTTCAAATTTAAAATAAAGTCAAACAATAAAGTTTTCAAACATTAAAGCTAAAATGTTCTATATGTGCTAAATAATTCATAAGTAAATACGGTGAAGAAACCACTTTGTTATAAAATGCTTAAATGCTTTAAAATAAATAAAACAGCGGCAAAACAATTATTAAAAGCCTTTTATAATTTATAAAATGTTAAACTACTTTCTGTTGGGTAACCAAATTGTAGCGGGAGTATTATATTTAGTAACGCTAACTTAAAGACTATTTTTATAGTTTATAAAACTAAACATAAAAGGAACTAAAAATAAAACAGAAATAGAAAAAACAGAAACAACCATCCCCCTAGTGGACCTTGGCCCAGTTGGCCACAGCCGACCAGGATGACCCACTCCCCACACCCCCTGGCCTATAACCCCAATCCCCCAACCGAACCCTAGAACCAACCCACTCCCCCACGATCTCCACCCTCTCCCTCCAGCGTCGTCACAGGAGAGAGCGCTCGACCCCCGATCCACTTCCCACCCCTATGACCCCCTCTCTCTCCCACATGACCCCCTGCCCCGCTCGATCTGGATGCCCGCCCGCGCCCAGGGCGCCCGTCCTCGTCGTCGTCGCTGCCTCACCTTGCCCCGACAACCGCCCGCGCGCCGCCTCGTCCCCTTCGACTGGGGCTCGGCCTCGACGCCGCCGCCGCAAGGGGCCACCTCGCCGAACTTTCCCCGCCGGACTGCCTCCCCACCTCCGACGTGTCGTCTCCGTCCTCCTCCTCGACCCCCACTACCCCGTGCCCTGCAAACCCCGCTGTGAGACCCCCCCTCCTTCTCCTCTCCGTCCACCCACAACGAACGCCCGCCCCGCACACACACCCGCACGGCCCCGCCTCCCACACCGACGCTCGCCGCGGCCCCGTGTACGATCTCGCTCCGGCTCTTCCCGCTGTCGCAGTCCGCCGCGGCCTCATCACCCCTCACCGCCCGCTACTCCGCTCGTCGTCAACTTCGTCGTGGTCGTGCCCGACCCCCGCCCACCCTGCATCTATCGCGCCCATAGTCGCGCGCTGCGCGCGAACGCGCTCGCCCGCGTGCCCCACTACTGCCCGCCTCGCCCAGCCTCGTACCAGCACACGCCCACACGAGGATGGGCTCGCAGCCGCCCACTGTTGTCCTTGCCGCCCGCCGCAACTGTCGCCCGTGGCCACTCCGGCCATTGCCCTCTTCGGCGCCGCCTCCCCTGCGCCCGTGGCCCTCCGCCTTGCCTCGCTCCCGCGCTCGCTAGCGCGCACCACCGCCTACTGCCATGGCTGCTGCTCGCTGCTGCTGATCCGCACCGCCGCTGCTGGCCTCGCCTCCGGCCGCTGCCCGCCGGCCATCGCAAACCCCCCTGCCCGTCGCCCTGCGGCGCCCTATCGGGCGCCCGCTGCGCCCGCGCCCGTAACCCCACGCGACGGCTAAGGCCCAGGCCCAATGACGGTCGGGGCCCAACCCCCAGAACGGTTATATAAAAAAATTAAAATTTAATATAATAAAAATAAAAATAAAATTAATTAACTAAATTAATTATTAATCATAATTAAAATAATCTAATCACTAATTAACCTAAGTAATTGTTAGTTAATTAATTAGTCAATGACAGGCAGGACCCTCATGTCAGTTTGACCAGTCAACACCTCTGTTGACTGCTGACGTCATGATGACGTGAGCAAACACTATTCTGGATAATGTTGAATTAAAATAATTAAATAAATGCTCAAAATTATTTAAATCCTTTAAAATCGATATAAAATAAACCGTAGCTCGGATGGAAAAACTTTGTACATGAAAGTTGCTTAGAACAACGAGACGAATCTGGATACACAACATGTTCGTCCGCCACACATCCCTAGCATAGCAAACACACAACTTTCCCCCTCCGATTCATCTGTCCGAAAACGCAAAACACCGGCGATACTTTTCCGAATGTTTTCCCCCTTCGCGGGTATCACCTCATACTGCGTTAGGGCACACCTAGCACTGTTACTTGTCATGTCATGCATCGATATGCATCGGTTTACATTCTATTCATTGTTTCTTCCCCCTCTTCTCTCTGGTAGACTACGAGACTGACGCCGCTGCTGGTGCCCCGATCGACTACGTTGTTGACAACCCCTCCTTGCCAGAGCAACCAGGCAAGCCCCCCCCCCTTGATCACAAGATATCGCCTATTATTCTCTCTACTGCTTGCATTAGAGTAGTGTAGCATGTTACTGCTTTCCGTCAATCCTATCCTGATACATAGCCTGTCATTGTTGCTACAGTTATTGATACCTTACCTGCAATCCTAATTGCTTAGTATATGATGCTAGTTTATCATCAGTGGCCCTACATTCTTGTCTGTCTGCCATGCTAGACTATCGGGCCGTGATCACTCGAGAGGTGATCACGGGTATATACTTATACATACTATATGATACTTGTGGTGACTAAAGATGGGTCGGCTCGAAGAGTACCCACGAGTGATTCACGGATTGGGTCCGAAAGGACGTTTGTCCCGACGGCCCTCTGAGTGGATCTTTGTGGCGGAGCGACAGGGTAGGTTGAGACCACCTAGGAGAGAGTTGGGCCTGGCCGTGGTCGCCGTCCGCGGTTATTTCAAAATAACATGCTTAACGAGATCTTGGTATTTGATCTGAGTCTGGCCACTGGCCTATAAGCACTAACCAACTACGCGGGAACAGTTATGGGCACTCGACGTCATGGTATCAGCGGAAGCCTTCGTGACGTCAGCGACTGAGTAGCGTGCGTCGAATTGGACCGTAAGCCTGCTCTTGTATTAAGGGGGCTAGGTCTGCTTCCGGCCGCCCTCGCAATGTGCAGGTGTGCAATGGGCGATGGGCCCAGACCCCTGCGCCATAGGATTTAGACCGGCGTGCTGACCTCTCTGTTGTGCCTAGGTGGGGCTGCGACGTGTTGATCTTCCGAGGCCAGGCATGACCCGGGAAAGTGTCTCCGGCCTAAGGGGATCGAGCGTGTTGGGAAATGTGGTGCACCCTTGCAGGGAAGTTTATCTATTCAAATAGCCGTGTCCCTCGGTAAAAGGACGACCCGAAGTTGTACCTTGACCTTATGGCAACCAGAACCGGATACTTAATAAAATACACCCTTCCAAGTGCCAGATACAACCCGGTGAGCGCTCTCTAACAGGGCGACGAGGATAGGATCGCCGGGTAGGATTATGTTATGCGATGATACTTGGTGAACTTACCATCTACTCTCTTCTACATGCTACAAGATGGAGGCTGCCAGAAGTGTAGTCTTCGACAGGACTAACTATCCCCCTCTTATTCTGGTATTCTGCAGTTCAGTCCACAGATACTACCCATTTCATTGATACCAATGCATATGTAGTCTAGATCCTTGCTTGCGAGTACTTTGGATGAGTACTCACGGTTGCTTTGCTATTTCTTTTCCCCCTTTTCCATTTTTCTCGGATGTTGCAACCAGATGATGGAGTCCAGGAGCCAGAGGATCCCAATGTTGTTTCTACGTGGAGTTCGGCTTCGAGGAGTAGATAGGAGGTCCCAGGCAGGAGACCTTGTCTTTTTGATCGTTGCTACTTTTGTGCTAGCCTTCTTAAGGCAGATTTGTTTAACTTATGTCTGTACTAAGATATTTTTGCTTCCGCTGACTCTTCTGTTTTCGAGCTTATGTATTCGAGCCCTCAAGGCCCCTGGCTTGTAATATAAAGCTTGTATTATTTTAATTTGTGTCTAGAGTTGTGTTGTGATATCTTCTCGTGATTCCCGAATCTTGGTCGTACACATTTGCGTGTATGATTAGTGTACGGTCAAATCGGGGGCGTCACAGTTGTCCTTGTCCCGCTCCTCCTCTCGCTCCTCTTCCCACTCCTCTGGCTCTCCGGTGGTGTTCAGCGTCAAGGCCGAGCCCGCAGCGGAGACCCCGCTCGGTCGGCATCGTCATCAACGAAGGCGGCGGGCGTGCCTCCTCCTTGGCTCCTCCCCGCTTCGTCAAGCCGAAGAGGGAGCCGGGTCTCACCGCCGTGAAGAAGGAGCCTGGGCTCGCTCATGAAGACGAAGCACGGGATCGCTGGTGGTGAGAAGGAGGCGCTCGTCGACGCGGCGGCCTTGAAGTGGGCGCGCGACGGCTGGGCGCGGACGGAGATGGAGCGCCAGCGCCGTGCCTATGAAGAGCTCGCCGCACGGCATCGGCGAGGCCGCGACGAGGAAGGCGTCATCGTCCTCGACGATGACAGCGACGACGGCGCACCACCGGCACCGGTCCGTCAGGGCGGCGCCGGCAAGGCGTCCAGCAGGGGCGGCGTCCGCGTCAAGGAGGACAAGGTCGGCGACGACGACGGCGACTTCGCCAAGCTCACCGCGTTCTTCGCGCCGTAGAATAACATTAAATTTGTTTATGTAACAAAAACTATGCTATAAAATGTAATTTCCGCCGAACTTTAGCCAAATTCCTATTTTGTGTAAAAAAATGTTATCTTCTGGGGACGACCCTGGGGCCAGCGGCTGGGGATCCGAAAGCCCCACGCCGATTTTTAGCGCCTCCTGGGGGGCCAACGGCTGGAGATGCTATTATATACAATCCCCCTAATCTATCTCCACCGAGAACATCCTCCACCTCGCCCATTGTGGAGTTGAAATTTTTTGTCCAAAATTGGAACAAATCTGGATTTTGAAATGTCATTTTTTCTTTGGTACTTGTGCATAATTGTCTAAAACTCAAGAGTGACTTACTATGTTTTCTATTTTTTCTGTAATTTTTCACATTTTTCTGGACAGTTTAATTTTTTAATCAAAATTTAAAAAATCTGGACAGAAATTTGAAATATGTTTCTCTTTGCCCCTTTTCTAGAATCAGATGAAATTCGAATAGTACACTACTATGATTATTCTTTATTTCTGTAAAAAAATCAGAATTTTTTGTGCAGCTTGTTTTTGGACAAGATTTTAATTATTTTTGGGCATTCTAGATTGCATGGGGTACTATCATTTTGTTTTTTGTTCAGTTTTTTTTATCTTATTCACCCTCTGATTTCTGTCATCTGGAAAGATAGATGTTTATTTTTAATGTTTGGCATTTCGTCTGGAGACACAGCGTAACGGTGGGGCATACGATCAATTGCAATAAAAAACAGTTAATGCGTTTCTCCTCCCTTTGTGTCTCCTCCAAGCCCCGCGGTCGTGTTCGATCCAAACCGAGCCGTACTCGCGAGAGCGAGATCCAAATAGAGATTTCTTAACCCTAGGTCTCGTCCCTAGGTCAGCTGATGCTCAATCGGGTGATGTCGATGCAGCGGGAAAGTCATCGCCTGCAAATACAACCCCATAGTAAGTTACCGCCTCGCTGTTTTTTTCATCTGGACCCAAGTTTTGTGGAACAATACCAGGTAAGGTAAGCAGATTCTTGTAGGTTGATTTAACCTAATGTCTATTTGAGCGTAAAATTTTGATTATTTTTTTCATAGAGAAGAGTAAGCTAGGTTTCTATGGTAGTATAAAAGAATTTTATTGATCAATTTGGGAAAGATCAAATTTTGTGTGTGTTTTCATATGTACCCATGTTATGAAAATTTGCTATAACAGTAGTATAGCCACTCAAATACGCAGTAAAGATTGATAGGCAGTATCGCAAGAAACGAAAACTCTACAGTGAATAGCCCCGCTCGCCGTAACCCGTGAGCCGGGGGGAATCCTTTTCTATGCGTAAACATACATTGGATTTGAGAGGCCCCATGTGTCTTCCATGCTAAAGTTAGCAGGTGGTTGCCTTGACGTGGTCTGAGATGATCCTTGGCAGAGTGAAATGCAAGAAACCACCACATTTGGGGCTTATCTTGCAGAAAACAACGTGGTCGCTAATCATTTGCAAAAGCCACCGCGGATTCAGTAATAGTTTTGCAGATTGCACTGAACATGTCATTTGGCTCGGTTGAGGGCGTTTCCGACAGGTGGGGCCCAATATGCGTGACATGGCGTAACGGACGCGTTGACGGTGTCGTTTGAGCGTACATCTTGTCGAGCCGGACCGACCGACCGACCGACGGCGCCCGACCAGACCAGATCTGATCCGTCCTCTCCCTCCAGCTCCAATCCATGGCGACGACGAAACCTAGTGGCGTGGACGGTGGCGGGGGAGTTGCTGCCGGTGGGGATGCTCCGGGCGGCGGTGCTGGAGATCCACCGGAGTTCTGCGGGAGCTCCAATCCGTTGAGCACGCTGCCTCTTCCCCAACCGCCGTCGCCGCCGAAGTCGTTGGAATACGCGGCGGCTACTGCGTTCGCCCAGGCGGTGAAAGCCAATCCGACGGGCAGCCACCATTTTGCCTCCTCCTTCGGCGGTGTGGAGTAAGTCATCCTCCTCCTCCTTTGTCATTTCCCTGATTGGTATTCTAGGGTTAGGGTTGTAGTGTTAGGGTTCTATGGTTGGTGTTCTTGGGTAGTTGTAGTACGGCTAAGGTTGTAGTGTTAGGGTTCTAGCATTAGGGTTAGTGTTAGCTGTTAACTGAATTTTCAGTAAACTGTTAACTGTGTACTGAAATTATTGAACACTGTATATTGTTAACTGAATTTTATGAAGACTGTTAAGTGGATTTTAACACTGTTAACTGAATTTTTGTTGCCAACAATTTTAACTCTGTTAACTGAATATTGTGAACACTGTTAACTGTTAACTGAATTTATTGATAATTGTATGTTGTTAACTGAATTTTGTTTACACTGTTAACTGGATTTTAATACTCTAAACTGAATTTCTGTTGCCACCAATGAGACCTCTTAAAAATAATTGTGAACACTGTTAAATGCATTTTATCTGAATTTGTAGCTTGGATGATGAAGAATGGGAAGTGAGCTTCCATTTCCTAGACAGAGATAACTTGGAAAGAACAATCGGTTTATCAGACATAACCTTCTGGAATCTCATTGCCCTAATAGAGGTAGAAGGCTATAGTTCAAGGGATTTTATGTATTATGTTAGAGATCCAGGAGCTGGGGTGTCAGGAATGGAAGAATTAACTGATGATGACAAGGTGGAAGAAATGTTGGATCACATAGCTAGTAAAGGAAAGAATGTTGTTAACATTACAGTTATGAGAAGTGATGCACCTAGACCAGTTGATTTGAACATTGGTCATGCTTATGAAGAGCAGGTTCCTTTGTCAGAAATAGGTGTACCAGTTGTCTATGAGGTAGACAATTCAGGAGTTCTTTTCCCCAGTCCAGTGAAACCCCAACCACAGCCAGTCCAAGTAATGAACACACAGGAGAGCTCTTGTTTGTTGAAGCAAAAGGGCCCAAGTGAACCTGAGTTTGCTTTGGACAATGGTAATGAGAGGCATGAGTATTTCATGGAGACAGACCAAGAGCAAGAGCACATTGAGCAGATGATGGAGCAAAAAAGAAATGAAGAAATTCAGAGGTACAGGAGTAATATGATACAAAGAGAGAAGTACAAGGCAGCAAAAAGAAAACTCCCACAGCTGCTTAATGAGGAGTTCACTGATAGTGAAAGTGAGGATGAAGATCTTGAAGATGAGGACATATTGGCTAGGTTGGAGGCAATGAAGAGGCATAGGGATGATCCACTACATCAGTTTGAAGGAGACACTGATGTAGAAGAGCTATATGGGCCAGATGAGGAGGAGGGGAATGAAGGAAGCGATGAAGAGGGAGGACAAGTGGAGCCACTAGATGAGGGCTTGAGAGGAGGAAGCAGTGTAGGAGGAAGCAGCAGCACAGGAGGAAGTAAGAGGAGGGGGAAGGGGCCAACAACAAGATCCCATGCAAGTTTGGATCAAATCATAGAGCAAGACTGGGCATCTTCATCTGATGAGGAGAGCAACCCAGGTGACTTAAGTCAGGAAGAGAATGATTGTGCTCAGCTTCCACCATTTAAGCTACCAAATGGTAGGAAGAGCAGGGCCAAAAAGAATATAGTTAGGGTTTGGTATGATGAGGAGAGGGAAAACCCACAAGAACAATTTATCAAGCAACTTTGTTTCCTAGATGTCCAGCAGTTCAGGAGGGCACTCCTTACATTTCACATCTCACAAAACAAGAACTACTCATTTCATAGGAATTGCTCAGATAGAGTTATTGTAGTTTGCAGTACAGATGACTGTCCTTTTTTCATTGCTGCTTCCAAAATTGCACATGAGAAGACATTTTGCATGAAGAAAATGAACTTGTACCACAACTGTCCTGCTGTTGGAGAGAGCACCAAAGTCACTGCAAGATGGTTGGCACATGAGTGTGAGCAACAGTTAAGGTCTGACATAAACACACCAGTCCAGGCAATAATTGACAATTTGAAGAAAAAACATGGAATTGAAGTGTTCATTCACATGGCCTACAGGGCAAGGAAAGCAGCTAAGGAAGTTGTCCAAGGAGATCAGAGGGCACAATACACTAGGATAAGGGATTACCTCCAAGCTGTGCTGGATACCAATCCTGGAAGTAGATGCATTGTGACAACAAAGCATTTAAAGCTTCATCCTAGAAAAAACCCTAGATTTCATGGCTTGTTCATGTGCCTCAATGCTTGTAAAGAGGGCTTCCTAAATGGTTGCAGACCATTCATAGGTACTTGCATAATTATTTTCCCAACATATTTGCCATTGCTTTTGTTTATGTTTGGTGCTAATGTGTTATGTTTGGTTGTAGGTGTTGATGGTTGCTTTGTTAAGTTGACAACAGGGCAACAAATATTGGCTGCAACTGGAAGAGATGGTAATAACAACATCTTTCCCATTGCATTTGCTATTGTTGACAAGGAGGACATTGCCAGCTGGTCCTGATTTCTAACCTAGCTCAAGTATGCTCTTGGTGATGAGTCAGGAAAGTATGGCAAGTACACTATCATATCTGATAGACAAAAGGTACCTCATACATCATAATTCTTATTTTTACTGAAGTTTTACCATGCTTAGTACTGTCAAATAGTGTGTTGTTATACTATATTTTGAACACTAGTTATTTAAACAGGGCCTTCTTAAAGCCATAAACAATGTCTTCCCAAATTGCCCTCAAAGATACTGCCTTAGACATATTTATCAGAACTTTCAAACAGCTGGCTTTAGAGGTGAAGAGTTAAAGAAGTATATGGATCAGGCTAGTTATTCATATACTGAGCATGGTTTTTAACAAGCAATGGAAGGCATGAAAAGAGAGTGTGAGGCAGCTTGGAAATGGCTTAGAAAGATACCCAAGCATACATGGGCTAGACATGCCATGGACAAGAATTATAAAACTGATTTGGTTGTTAACAATATTAGTGAAGTGTTCAACAAAATGATACTTGATGTGAGAGGGAAACCAATTAAAACCATCGTTGATGGCATCAGAACAAAATTGCTAGTTAAGTTCAATGCCAATAGGACCAAGACTGAGACAGCCAAGTGGCGGATATGCCCAACATATGCTGAGAAGTTAGAAGAAGCAAAACACCATGCTAGATATTGTCAGTCAATCAAAGCAGGACCTGATCTATACCAGGTTAGCAGTGGAGAAAGCACACATGCAGTAAATCTGCAAGTGCACACATGTGGGTGTAGCAAATGGGACATGACTGGTGTTCCTTGCAAGCATGGTGTTTCTGCAATTAACAAGGCAAAACTTCATCCAGAAGATTTTGTTAGTGATTTCTTCAAGAAACCAATGTACCAAGCAGCCTACAATCCAATTGTGTATCCTGTGCCTGGGCCTGATCTATGGCCAAATACTGGGACCCCTGACATAGAGCCACCAGTTTTCAGAGACAATCCAGGAAAGAAGCAGACTAAGAGGAGAAAGAATCAGTTTGAGAAGCCAGCTCCCAAAGATACTTCAAGGATGGCAACAATAACCTACAGCAATTGCAACTTGACAGGGCATAGGTACACTAGCTACCACAAAAATCTGAAGCCAGCCCTAGCAATGAGAAAGAACCAACACCAGGTTAAATCTTGTTTATATATGTTGTCACTGCAGGTTAAATCTTGTGTATATTTAATACTATGTTCTAATCTGTCTATATGTTGTCACTGCAGGAAAACAAGAGAGTTGATGCACCTAGGGCAGCTCCATCTGCTCCACTAGCAGCAAGGGCAAGAGCTCCTGCTGCAACCAGTGCAACACCAAGGACAGCTCCACCAGCAGCAAGGGCAAGAGCTCCAGCTGCAGCTAGGACTGCAACTAGGGCTGTACCTAGGGCGGCTCCTTCTGCTCCTGCTCCAACAAGGCCAAGTTCATCTTCTGCTGCTGCTGATAGGCCTAGTTCATCTTCTGCTACTGCTACTAGGTCAAGTGCAAAGAAAATATTCATACCACCAAGACTGTCAGGTACTGGAAGAGTGAGAAAGCCATCATACAAGATGTCTGAATGGTTCAATTGTTCTCAAGGCAGCAAGAAGTGATGTAATGTTGAAACATGTTTAATTCAGCCTTTTTTGGCTAGTTTGTGATGAAGAATATTAAGAATTTCATGTTGAAACCAGTTAGTTCAAGTCCAAGTGGTGGACTATGTAATGTACCTAATGGTTGTGATGCACTATGATACTCTGGTTATGATGATGAACTTATTAGTTATGATGTTTTGCAAGAAGTTTTCATTATGTTGTTGTGATGATGAGCATAGTTTCATTGTTGATATGATGATGATCTTAGTTTTCATGCTGTTGATATGATGTGTTATGATGTGTTGCAAGAAGTTGGGTGCCTCGGCGTCGGCGTCGACAAAACCCAAAATGTCTCCACTTGGGCATTTAGGGTGCCTCGGCGTCGACAAAACCCAAAATGTCTCCACTTGGGCATTTAGGGTGTCTCGGCATCGACAAAACCCAAAATGTCTCCACTTGGGCATTTAGGGTGCCTCGGCATCGACAAAATCCAAAATGTCTCCACTTGGGCATGTAGGGTGCCTCGGAGTCGAAAGAACCCTAAGAAGTTACTGACATATTAATTTTTTAAATCCAAAAAAATTGCACAAAAATAAAAACCCTAAGAAGTTACTGACATATTAATTTTGTAAATCCAAAAAAATTGCACAAAAATAGTTTGGCCTGGGGATCGAACCCAGGACCAGTGGGTAGTAACCAGGGGTTCAATACCAATAGGATAGTGCTAGTGATGTTGTTTTAGTACCATCCGCAATTTTACTTATGTTTAGTTAGGCACGCACTGTGTTGAGAGTGCGTTGAGGCTGCCAGCGTGGTGAACGTCCGTTTAGTATAACTAGTCGTTTCGGTTTCTGCCTTTACTACGTGTCCACCTACCGCTCTCTTCGATCACTCGCCCACTCGCCGCCCGCACCGCCCACTCCTATTCCCCCTCTCTCCCGTCGAAACCACCGCCGACAGCCACCCCCACCGCCGTCGCCATGGACTGGCAGCTGGCCATCGAAGAGCTCGCCGGCAACAACCACGAGCTGCGCGCGCAATACAGGGAGATCGTGCGCTGGTTCCCCAGTCTGGCGATGCTGAGGAACCATGCTCGCGGCCTGGTGAAGGTGATGACACCTGCCGAAAGGCGGCGTGCATTCCTTGCCGGCCGCACCGTCCCGCCGGCGACCATTCTCCTGTGGGCGATGCGCGAGGTGCAGCGCTCCCCCGACCCCAGGCAGCGCGCTCGTTGGTGGATGTACCGCTCATCCACCACGCCGCCGACCGCCGCGGATGACATCACCGACGCCGTCCTCGCTCTCCCAGCACCCATCAACAACGCCTACTGGGAGAGGCGCAATCCATGGGTGCTCGGGCCAGACGACGACTCTGACGCCGAGTCCGAGTCCTCTGACGACTACGACTCTGACGAATCTGACGGCTACTCCTCTGACGACGAGGTGGACGAGGTCGTCGTACTCTCCTCCGACTCCTCCGACGACGAGCCTGATGTGCAGCTCCTGGCGCCCGTCCTCCACGCCGTCGAGGGGCAGAAGAATAGCCCAATTGATGTGGATAAGCTGCCGGAGGTCGCCGACAACCCAGAGCTCGTCGTCGTGAAGCAAGAAGAGGAGGGCGGCGGTGAAGATGTGGTGGAGCCAGCGCCGGCCAAGAAGAAGAGGGCAGCGGTGAACAACAATGACGTGCGGCGCTCCCTATGCCTGAAGATGCTGAAGAAGGAGGAGTGACATGCTGTCTTCAGTTTCGTCAGAAGAAGAAAAAGTTCAGTTTCGTCAGTATGTTAGTTTGCCAGTTCTATCTATGTCAGTTGTATCTATGCAGCTACTATCTATGTTAGTATGCCACTATCTATGTAAGACTATCTATGCAGCTACCATCTATGTTAGTATGCCACTATCTATGTCAGACTATCTATGCAGCTATTATCTATGTTAGTATGCCACTATCTATGTCAAACTATCTATGCACTATGAATTTGCTATCTATGTTCACTATCTACTTGCTATAATCCAAGCTGTTAATTCATCACAAACTGAACTTAATAAAAGCTGATAATTCATCACAAACATAGTACTCTCACAAACAACATACAACCCAAGGTTCATTGCTACAGACATAATAGAGTTCACCACAATAAAGCTTAACACATTACAAGCTTTCCTCCATAGCTACTACAAAAGACATCATTGACACACATGGTCAGACAGCAACACAAATTAGTCCTCATCACAAATAGCCTTAATCTGGTGAAGCTTCCTCTTGTTGCTATCACCTGCTGTCTTGAGCTCAACAATGCAGGAAGCAAGAGTACTCTTCTCCATGGTCAACTTCTCCTTCACTTTCATCAGCTCAGCAATGCAACAATCCAGCTTATCCTTCTCTTTCTTCAGGTCAGCATAGCAAATCTCCAAAGTCCTCTTATCAGAGCTCAACTTTTCCTTCTCCTTAAGATGGTTGAACTTGAAATTCCTAATGACAGTGACTTGAGCTACATGAATTTTCTTTAACTGGTCAACAACAGCCTTTAATTTTTTTATCTCAGCATCCTTTGTCATGCTGCTTTCCACACTAACTGAAATGTTGTCAGCACCATTCTTCTGGTTTACCTCAGGCTGGCTATCCTTATAATCCAAGAGGTTGTTCAAATCTTCAATAAGCTTCTCATATGTCTCCTACAACTCTTTTTCCTGCTATGTGAGATTGTGTACAGTGCTTGAATGCTCCAGGCATGCCATCCTGTTTTCATGCTGGCTATGCTCATACATAAGCCAGAGCTTATGAATAGCATTCTGCAGATGCTCTGGCCAATGCTCATCTACCCACTGCACTAATCCACAATTTGCAACACCCTACAATAGAAAAAATCAGTTCAAAATTACAGACATTACTTACAGATTCAGTTAAATAGCTGATTCTGTTAATGTACCAGAATCACATTCATTTAATGATGAATAATTATGAAAACTACAACTAAGAACACTACCTATGAATCCTAGAACTAAATTCAGTAATTATAAACCCTAGAACATGAGCAGTGACTATGAACCCTAGAACATGAACAGTAACTATGAACCCTGGAACAGGAACAGTTACTACAAACCCTAGAACAAGAATTGGAATGCTACAAACACAACTTAAAACTTACTTCAGTGGCACAAGCAATGAACCTCCTACCAGTGCTTATCCCCTCAAATGCAACATACTTCCTCCCTGGATTCCCATGCTCACAAATCACATTCAAGTCATCAGCAAGACCCTCGAACGACGGCTCATCAATTGTAGCTGGGATCTGAGAAATCCAACAAAACCGTGTTCAAATCGAGCAAATGTTCAACCCTACAAACCCTAGAACAGAAATGAGGAATAGAATGTTCTGACCTTGACAGGGGAGTCGTCAGAGGAGATGTACTGTGCGGCGGAGCCGTCAGTGCTCTCACTGTCGGTCCAGGACACCATGGCGGACGGCAGCCGGCGGTGACCGGAAAGGAGAGGAGCAAATGGGAGGGGAGCGAGCGAGTGTGGGAGCAGAGAGAGCGAGCGTGAGAGCAGAGAAATCGAGCGAGATGTGGTCGGGCGCGGGTGGTCTGTCTCTGGCGACCCGACCGCGTTTGTCTTAAGCAAACGGCGCCGTCAGCGCGTCCGTTACGCCATGTCACGCATATTGGGCCCCACATGTCGGAAACGCCCTCAACCGAGCCAAATGACATGTTCAGTGCAATCTGCAAAACTGTTACTGAATCCGCGGTGGCTTTTGCAAATGATTAGCGACCACGTTGTTTTCTGCAAGTTAAGCCCCAAATGTGGTGGTTTTTTGCAATTCACTCTCCTTGGCAACACAACATAGGGGAGCCCAAGTTGACTGTCTATGCACCCTGTCGATTATGCGTTCCCCTGTCTTGTTTTATTTGTTTGAGCACCGCGGAGATACTTGGGTGGTATTGCAATGTTTTGTACCAATTTATATGGTCATTCAAAAGCCTTTTTCTTTAGTTGAAATTTGGGTGTCTAGCTCGAAAAGCATTATTTCTGTTGACTAAAGTTGGGCAAGAAAAACGATTTCTGTTTCAGCATGTGCATATGCA
This sequence comes from Triticum urartu, assembly GCF_003073215.2. Taxonomy (NCBI): domain Eukaryota; kingdom Viridiplantae; phylum Streptophyta; class Magnoliopsida; order Poales; family Poaceae; genus Triticum; species Triticum urartu. The sequence goes on along the minus strand of NC_053026.1, from coordinate 490,652,155 downwards.
TGCTTCACTTTTTTTTCCTTGTAACTTTCCACCTGCAATCATGCATTATGTATTGCAGATGGACCAGCTGATTCAAAGGTTGACAGAAAGGACTCGACCTGCAAACAAGATCATAGTTCCCAAGGTGGTGAAACACAATACCCTGGGCCACATCTTCCAGAGGTACGCCATGAAACGATGATGATGGGCTATGAATGCTCTAACTATACTAATTGGTTGAACTGTGCTTGGTAAATATTTAAGTATGAACATATCTTTTAGTGCTGCAACCTGCCACAATCCTACTGCATTAGTAGCTTTGTTTTTTCTTAAACTGCCTGCAGGAAAATGTCTGTCATGACTCATGAGTGTTAGATCCCCTCTTGTCTTCGTAAGGAGGGGTAGATTTCATAGAGTTACTTCTCTTAGCAGTGGCTTGTGTTTTTCTTGGTGTGGTTTTATGGTCTGAAATCTGGATTCAGTGTCCTGCTATTTATGCATACTGGTACTCTAAATACTCCTATATGCGGTGTTGAGGGTTGATCGCCCGCTGCGAGGCCTGACGCCAATCCCCTTCGCCTCCTTGTTCAACCTCCATATTTTGGAGGCCCTTCGCCCCCTTGCCGCCTTGGTCGGGTGTCCTCAGCAAACAAGTTGAGAGTGGCTCTGCTCGTGTTGGTAAGGTGTCTTTTGTTGGTGATAACGTAGTCATCGTCTCCTCATACACTGGCTGCAGCTCCAAGACTCGATTGTGTTTCTTTTGTTTGATCCAAATCCTGTGTGCAAAAGTGAAGGACTAAGTTTTATTTTTTTAGGGTCCTCCTATGGGTTGTGATGTAACAAAGTTTGACATGTTATACCAGCTTCGGGGTCCTTCGACCGTAAACTTTGTTTAGAAAATAAATTAAAAATAGCCAAACTTACTGTTAGCTTCTTCCATGCCTAGCACATGCCATCCTTGGCAGTTAAAACTCAATCTTCATGATAGAACTTCCATATGTGTATCTACAGAGGCCCTGTCCTTTCCTTGATACATTATTTAATTCAGACAAATAACCATTTTGGTGCCCATGCTCGCTACAGTATATATATCCGAGTGTCTATATCTACTACTAATTTGACTTATGATGTTATTTTTATACAACTCCCTTCCATTATAAAAGACCAATATTTTGACTGCACTATTTTCCTAGTCCAATTGACATTGGGCTCTTTAACCAGTAAATAATGATATAAGCTCAGTTGCTCATTCTTGTAGTGAAATGATATTTGTTTTATAGAGGAAACTTCTTCTGCGGTGGCATAGTTATCTCTATCCTTCTTTGTTTTGCACTTCTATATACCCAGTTAACATGGTCACACCAAAATTATGAGCGAGTTTAGGACCATGTGAGTTACACGTCTTCATACTAGTAGAACTGAAAAGTGGTCAATTTGGACGGAATATCTTTGGATATGTCGCTATTGTTGCTAGTGCTAGGCTGCTAAGGCTACTACACTGCAACATTTTATCCTGGTGTTAGTGGCTGGTGCTCGGCATAAGTAATGATTTAATTTGCTATCATTACGAAGTTAGGCTGTGTGACTGTGTCTATGAAGTTAGTGTCTGGTGCTCTCTGTGACTGTGTCTATGAACTCGCCTCGCCATTCGTCATGAACGTGAGTATATGTGAGTTCGATGGAATACAATGGTTTCACTCATAGTAACTAGATGATACTAAGACTATTCTTTTAGAACCACTAATAAGACATTTAGGAAAGTAACCGCCCTTTACTCAGAAGTCAGCACAATTGCACGGTGTGCCTATGTATAGCATTGCAATCATGTGCAAGCACTTGGGCTGAAATGTTACTCGACATGGTTTTCTTTATTTCTTTTGTCCATTTGAAATAATTATACCTGACCATGTTCAGCTTTTTCTCAAATTCTTGTGCATGCAGGATATCTGGTGTCAGTGGCGGAGCCAGCGAATTGCCAAAGCCCGGGCATCTCGTAAGCTAAAATTTACTTTGGTCTATCAAACACGATAAGTATCATATATTTGAATAAATGTCATGTGCAATATATGCACTGATGTTTTATAGATCAAAGAAGTAAATAAAAACTTGAATACAATACCAAATCAAATAACTCACCTAGTTGCCACTTGCCTTTAGCCCTAATTGTTGGCGCTCTGCTACTGGATTTCTCTTGGTCATGCCCTTCAACGGGTTGAGCGCTCGCTGCCGGCCTGCCGCTGCTCATGTGGTTAGTGTCGACGCTGACGACCCAACGTCCGATCGAGCCAGAGTTGAATTCTCACTGGTGGTACAGGAGGATTCGCCGCTGTGGCGCCCGCGCTTGTGCTTCCAATCTTGACCGTCGCCCGCCGGAGTCATAGCCGAGGCCTGGCCGCGTGTTATCTCTGATCTCTTTTGCAATCTTGCCGGCCGATGTTAATCTGGCTGCCGGGTTCCGTCAGGCGACGGTCTGCATCGCGCCCTCGCCGCGTCGGAGGCGCAGCCGCGCAGCAGATGGTAAGGTCGCGACTCCGATCTCGCGTTCCTGCGCATGAAAACGAACAGGCATCGATCGATTCTGCTTCAGTCCATTCATGGATCGATCAAGCAAACAAGGCCTACTGGTTGTTGTGGTCCATGTGATTGCTTAGCCAAACTGCAGAAAAACGCTCAGACTGGCCCAGTTAGAGAAGTTTACGTACTTTCCATCGTATTTTCTTGTTTTTGAGCATTTTTGACGCATACGATGCCTAGGAAGGTTTGCTATAGTTTAAAAAATTGACGGGGTGGAGCCCGGGCACGTGCCCCAGGGTGCCCGTACGGTAAATTCGCCCCTGTCGACTGGTGTCATATATATTCCCTACTGCCAATGCGAGATGCTGCTCGAGCTGCTTGTGTGTCAAATGCATTTCAACGTTTCTGGAGATGCCATCCAAACCTTGCTTTCAGTATGAAAGCATTGGGCATGGATAAAAGATCATGTGGAGAGGATGAAATAGCAAGAAATTTCACCAGCAAAGTCGACCACATTTTAAAAAACCGCTTATGCATGGCCATAAAGACACTCGAGATTGTTTTCCGTTATTACAATGACCAGGTCTGTAACCTTGATAGCTGGCTTCAGACTGTTGTTACACCGGGGATTGAAGAACTCACTATTCAGCTATCTAGAAAGTCAGGAAGATATTACAACTTTCCGTGGTCAGTTTTAGCTAATGAGAGTGGAAGCTCGATTCGGTATATAAATCTTTCTTGTTGTGCTTTCTCTTCCACTGCTGGGTTGTGCTTGAAAAGCTTGTCAAGACTTGAGTTGTGTGATGTTGACATCACGGGGGACCAATTGGGGTCTCTTCTTCACAATTCGTTTGCTTTGCAACGGGTGCGACTCAGACTTTGCAATAATATAAGTTGCTTGAAGATACCATTTCATTTGCGACAACTTGGATGTCTTGAAGTGTTTGACTGCAGCTTGCAGCTTATAGAGATAGAAGCTCAAAACATTTCTAATTTTCAGTTTAGGGGTCACACCCAAGTACAGCTACCACTTGGAGTGGCATTGCAATTGAAGAAGCTTGTCATGTCATTTCCCGGTGCTGTCAGCTATGTTTGTCCTGATTTTCCGTCTAGCTTGCAATATGTTGAAGCTCTTACCATATGTTCATCTCATGAGGTATACACTAAATCTTTAGGAATCTTTATCTGTTGATATACATAGTATGATTGATCTGAGATATCTTTGTCCAGATGATTGATACACCAGTGCTACCTAGCAAGTTCTTCCATCTTAAGTACTTGAGTGTTGATCTTAGTGCAGTGGCATTTTCCCCAACCTACGACTATTGTTCTCTGATATCCTTTTTTGATGCTTCTCCTTCCTTGGAGACCCTTGTCGTGAACGTAAGTCCATTGCCCATCCTGCAAGATTATTTAGTTTTAATGATGGAACTATTAATCCAACTATCTGGCCTGTCATCTTTAGGTGTTGCAGGTAAAAATGTTGCATGAATCAATCGTGGGAGATAATACATCACATTTGAGGGAGATGCCAGGACACCGCCATGATGGCCTTAAGACAGTGAAGATCATTGGTTTCTCCTCTGCGAAGAGCTTAGTTGAGCTGACATGCCATATCATTGAGAATACGACGTCACTTGAGTGCCTTACATTGGACACCACACGAGGACATCCTTGGGATAGCTGTTCATCCAACTATACTGGAAAGTGCTTGCTGTTGCACGGGGATTTTATGGTGGAAGCTCGTAAAGGCCTCTTGGCTATAAGGACATATGTTGAGCCAAAAGTTCCCTCTGGAGTCAAGCTAAATGTTGTGGAGCCTTGCCGCAGATGCCATAGCCTTGAACCGGTGTCATGATCTCGAACTTCATCTGCAAGTTAAATTATAATAATGTTGAGGAACCTTGCTGCTGCTGCTCCCCGGGTTATATACCCTAAACCCAATGTTTAACATGTAACTAGTAGTAGGCTCGTGTGTTGCCACGTACCCTTTATGATGCTCTCTCTGTTCTAACAATATATATGGTGAGTATGGAATATTTTTTTTCTTCAAAAAGTCGAAAATCGTAAAATTTGGTAAGTTTATCAGCATTAGTGATACCGAATAGATAAAATATGGAAACATTGCTGATATAGGTTTCATATCTAATGATATTTATTTTGTACTTACAAATGTACATCTTTTTCTATAAACTTGGGGAAACATTAAGAAGCTTTACTTCTTAAAGATAAACATATACGTACTGTATTTTTGAACGGAGAGATTATAATATAAGCTTCTTACAGGTGATTAAGAAGTTGAAATACAAGGTTAGGATCATTGGTATTCGCTGTGATTTGGCCGCTGTTGTGAGGCTGCAAAATCAGTGCAAAGCTTGATATATACCAAATAAAAGGGTGCTGTGTCCTTTTTATTTGAGCTGCGGCGTCACGTTCTTTACTGTGTAAATAAGTTATGGTGACCGGTGTGGCGGTTGGCCTCATGATCTGCCGGTCTTTGAGCATCTACAGCCGGATCTAGCTAATCCGTCCTCCTAAGTGTTCGTGAATAATGATCGGTCATCCTTTATATCCGGATCTAGCTAATCCGTCCTCCGAAGCGTTCGTGAATAATGATCGGTCATCCTTTAAATGTCTGCTTTCACAAGCGGGTACTCTCCCAAACCCTCATACAATCACATGCAATGTAAACTTAACTCTTCGTAATACATCTCAATCCCCCCCCCCCCACAACGTTCGGTTATTCTATCATGCATGCCATCAGACTATTAAAAATTGGCATACTCTACTACATCATACATGTCATCGGACTATCAAATATTGACATGTTCTACATACTAAAACTATGGGGAAAGTTCATCCACGGCTGCCCTTGTCGTCTTTGTCGTGGAAGTAGCGGTCAAAGACGCAAAATGGATCGAGCCGGATCTGCTCACTGCCCGAGTTGTCTTACTCGTCACTGCCTTCCTCCTTCTATTAGGGGGGGGGGGGGGGGGGAGGGTCCGGCCATGGCACGGACCGCCCGGTTTTGCTCCCGGGCGAGGGTGTGTGTTGTCCTCCTTTGCTGCTTCTCGAGGACGTGGTCACTGAGGGCTTCCTCGGCCAAGGCGGCATGCGACTTTGCCTCCGCCACCTCAGCCTCGAGGGCTGCCGCAGCTTCCGCGCCCTATGCCTCGTGCGCGGGCACGCCGCGCGTCCGCAACTAACAACCCATGGTGCATGGCAACATTGGTCTAAACCCAAGTCGAACAGAGAATGGACTCGCGGGTGCTTAATGCATCCTATGTTTGAGCCCGCGAAATCCTCGAACGGTTTCATTGCCTGAGATGTTGATCTTTATGACATGTTCATGTTGTCGACTAGTTATTGAGAAGGGCAAGAATTTCGTGGCTCGCGAAGTAGGATCAGGTCTAGTGTTTTCCCCGTAAGGGCGTTTTTCTCATTTTCTCTTCCATCGTGCCGGTCGGCTTCGTATTTTGTGACTGCTAGCTTTTGGCTTCTCCCACCTGAGGTACTTAACTTGGGTGACCCCAGAAGTAGCAATCACAGAGATGCTCATGTTACACGCTTAGCCGAATATGCGGAAACGCAAGGCAATCCACCTTAGCAAAAAGTCACAAGTAAAAATGGGTGCATATTATGGCTAAGACGAACTTTGGAAGGGCAGGCGCAAGCCAAACAGGCGGCGTGGGACAAGCAATTTCGGGTGCTTTGATAGACCCGGGAGGTTCTTGCCGAGGTGATGTGACAGCCCCTAGTTATATTTACTAGATAGGGGGCGCGCGTTGCCCGCCGAACGGCGGGCCAACAAATAGGACATTGAGATGTTCATGGAGATGATCTTAGCATCTTGTAAACATATATCATAACTATCACCGTTTAGGGGGTAAAAAAGTTATGGATATAACATGCATTTAGTTGTTCTCTCTGACATGCATAGGGAGGATGGCATGGTCACAAGATATACATGGGGCAACAATAAGACTTGTGGAGGAACAAAAGCGTAGGGTCCTAAATCCAAGAAATTTCAATGTAGAGCAGTAAGGCGAAGTGCTTCCTCCATTTGGTTGCAACGACAGTGGTAAGATAGAAAACCAATTTAGATCTATAATTTGTTTATGAATGGTAGCATGTGAAATTGGATAGGACACTTGATCAACCAAATTAAGTTTACCTGCTACGCCGTGCATGTCATTTTATTTTCTGTTCCCTCTTCTCTGTTTCTTTAGAGGCTAAAAATGAGGTTCCCATCTTCTCTGTTTCTTTAGAGGCCAAAAAATGAAAGTAAGAGCACATGTTCTCTTTGTATGTGGTCACAGAGAGGGGGGGGGGGGGGGGGGGGGGGGGGGGGGGGGGGGGGGTGTTCGGCTAGGTGGCGCGGCATTGCCACACGCAGGCAACCAGTTGTGAACAACCATTTTAAATGGTGATAGCTATAGTATATGCAGAAGTGATCTTAGCACAAGGCGGTAAATACAAAGATACAAAGATACTACATACATCACATGAAAATTATAGAGAACAACGTGTTTACATAATCCCTTTGCAGCCCACATAGTTGGTGTGAAATACAGACTTCCAGGTGAGAAGATTCTATATGCATGCATAAAGTCCTTTGTGTTTAGTATGGCTACATGATGCATAATAAAGAGAATCCAGCTGAAGGCGGACATGATTTGCCAATAATGAATGAATAGACATATAACAAACAGGTACAGAAATCCAAGTGTGCAATGCTGCAAAAGAATGGACAAACTTCTCTTGGGAAGCAAGAATTCGAATCACATACTTTTACGTTTAGTGGTACAAAAAACTAAGTATTGCAAGTAACTAAACCCAAGATGGGCAAAGATGTAGAAGAAGTATTGCAAGTAACTAAACCCAAGATGGGCAAAGATGTAGAAGAAGTGATGGTTCCGATCAGTTAGTAGATTCACGACCATAGAAAGCCATCTCCAAGAAATTCTGCAGCAATTAACAACGGACATACTTCATCTAACAAATAAAATGAATTTGTAATGTAGAAGCACTGATAAAGAAACAAGAAAAAACTTCTGGCTGCCAATTATCTGATCGAAACATAGTAACACAAAAAATTAAATTTAAATAACCTAAACTAATTCAACTATCTGATCATAACATATATTGCACTGAACTAAAGATATTACTGTAACTGCATATTTCACGAAACCTAAAGAGCATAACATATATTGCAGTAAACCAATGACATCAATAGAACCAAAATCTACCGAATGCTATAAACAACACAAAAAGTATTGAAAAGGAGTTCATATGTACATGTAAGCGTTATGGAAAAACAACATAGCTCTCCAGGTAAGATCTATTTTAGTGCTTTTATTTCTATTCTAGTTATAACAAATAGCAGGACAATTATGTTATAAATCATTTCATTGGTGTGAGGTGTAATCTCAAAGGTCTTCACATAATGGCTCTTGGAAGGGGATAACAAAGATTTACTTATTCACAAATATAATTTCATAGGTAAAAGGTAGCAAATCAAGCAAATAATACAATAACTCTTTACCTTGCATACTCAAATACCTCAACAGAACCTGAAGCACTTGCATATTTCATGAAACCTAAAGAGCATAGAAGATTATGAAATTGCTTGTATAAGTTGAGCAAAAAAGGGGAAGAGTAATACCTATTTGATCTCGCGAAGTGAAAATGGTAGCATATGCTCCCTTTGTTCCTAAATATAACTCTTTTTAGAGATTTCAATATGGATTGCATACGGCGCAAAATGAGTGAGTCTACACTCTAAAATAATGTTGAGGTCGCTGCCTCCATCCATCCCAGGGGGCGGACTGGGCGGCCCGGTACCACCCCATGAAAGCCTACGACTGGCCTCCGTAGACCGGACAATGAGATCTTCATCTTCTCTAGGGTGTTGGTAAAGATAATGTTGAGGCCGCTGCCTCCATCCATCAAGACGCGTGAGAGGAGGCAGCCCACCACGATTGGATCTAACACCTAGGTGTGCTTGCCGGGGTGTATGACGTCTTCGGGGTGATCCCCGACGTCGGAGGTCACCGTTTCCTGGGACCACACAAGCCGTTTGCTGGTTGCGTTTTCTACGTCGCGCGAGTTTGTGGTTTCAGCATGTATCCGCCATCATGAATATCATGTTCACGGAGGCCTTGCGAGCGGGCTTGCGGCTTCGAGGAGCATGTACGATGTGTCTCCGCATGAGGTGACCAAGGCCATCGTAGATCCCCAGAGCCTGCCCTTGCTCATCGTACACGTGATCGACGAGGTACAAGGGCGAGATGTCGAGGAATTCTCCTGACCCATCAGTGACCATGTAACGCCCCGAGACCGTTGTGCCAGGTGTCCTCCAGTTATTCGCTGTTGTTGCCTTGTCATTGCTTGCATGTCATGCTTTGCATATCATGTCATCATATGCATTTCATTTGCATACATGTTCGTCTCATGCATCCGAGCATTTTTCCCGTTGTCCGTTTTGCAATCCGGCGTTCCGTTCTCCTCCGGTGGTCATTTCTACCTTCTTCTCGTGTGTGGGGATTAAACATTTCCGGATTGGACTGAGACTTGCCAAGTGGCCTTGGTTTACTACCGGTAGACCGCCTGTCAAGTTTTGTACCATTTGGACTTCGTTTGATGCTCCAATGGTTAACCGAGGGACCGAGAAGGCCTCGTGTGTGTTGCAGCCCAACACCCTTCCATTTTGGCCCAAAACCCACCTTAACCCTCTCCATCATCTCGGTCGTTCGATCACGATTGTGTGGCCGAAAACCGCACCTCATTTGGACTCTCCTAACTCCCTCTACCTATAAATATGTGGCTTCCCCCGAATTTTTCGGATCTTTCCCTACCCTAACCCTAGTCTCCGTCCTCCTCCAGCCGCCGGACATGTCCGACCGGGCCGGACATGTCCGCCCGCCGCCGCGCGTCCAACCGCCGCTCGCCATGTGTCCTCCCGCCGCCCGGCACCGCGCCGGCCCGCCCGGCCCGCAGCAGGCCCCCGCGGCCCAGCCACCGCGCGCCGCCGCCCGTGTTCTCCTCCTCGTCGCGCCGCCCTTTGCCGCACTTGCGCCGGCCGCCGCGCCTCCTCCCGTCGGCGACTTCGCCGATCCGAGCCGCCGTGTTTGCCTCCTGCCGGCGAGCCACCGCCGCGCCTCACCTCGCCGGTGCATCGCCGCGCTGCCGCCCGACGTCGCCGGCCCCGCCGCCCGCGCTTCGGCCGCCGCCCCCTGCCTACTCCGGCGAGCTCCCATGACGCCGGCCACCGCGCTCCTCTTCTCCGGCGAGGATCTCCGACGAGCCTCGATTCGCGTGCCGCCCCGATCCGGATCTGAGAGGTTGACTTTTTCTCCTCGAGATTTCACTAGCTCCCCGAAATTCCCAGATTCATATGGCCATGTTCATCGCATCATAACTTTGCATCCGTAGCTTCGATTTGAGCATATAGCATATCAAAATGTTCGTCTCAGAGAGCACATCACTTCATCTCATTGCATCATTTTCATTTGAGCTCATCTAGATGCCCGAAATGCTGTTGGAAGAGTGCTATTTGAGTTAATTGTCAGATCTGCTGCACCAAATAGCTATTTGTCATTTTTGCCATGATTATTGTGTGCATGATATGCCCTGATGCTCTACATGTGTTTTGTTATATGCCATGCCATCTTTACAGTGCTGCTATCCATGTATTTTTGTGATGTGTGTGGTGACTAGCACAAGCTTGCAAAGTGGTGCATTCGTTAATGCTGATTTCAGGGACTTAGCATTTCCACTAAGTCCTTGATCTGTTTATCTCATTATGCCATATGTCCATGTTGTTTCCTAGTGATCCGTGCCTCTTTTGAGGATGATCAGTAAGGATGTTTTGGTAATCTTGTAGTGCTCTACCCATCCATGCCTTTGTTTGCAATTATGGAGCACCCTAGCTTGAGTCTATCGAGCTCTACTTTTGTCATTTCATGAATCTGGGCAGATTGTCTACTTGTTAGCAATTTTGCCGAGGATGTTGTAGTTGTTCCGTGCATGCTACGTTGTTGTTCTTGCCATGTCTAGCTTGTATAATGTGTATTCTTGTTGGGTGTGTGCTTAGATTGTCATGCCTTGCTCTGTAGTGAGTGCATCGAGCTCGTATACATGCCTACTTGATATCTGATTTGCATGCTCCAGTTTTTCACTAAGTCTGTGATCTGTTTATGTTTTTGCCATGTTCACATGCTTGTAAATGTATTTTCTGATCCCTTTTGGCTCAAGGTCACTAAGGGACTTTTGTTAAGCTCTTTGAGTAGCTCCATGCCATGCTTTACTTTGCCATGTTCAGGTCCTGTAGAATATAGTTTTTATGCTCCAAAGAGTGCTATCTGATCTGAAATTCCAGGCTTGTGTTAATTTCACTAAGTCTGAATTTGTTTACCAATTGCTCTTTTGCCATGCTTGTTTGAACCTGTTAATGGATGAATTGGCCGTAGCTCAGTGCTAGTCTTTTGTTAAGCATCTTGTATGGATCCCTGCCATGTATTTTGTTGCCATGTTTGGGTGCTTTAGTATATTTAACTTGTTGCATTTGATGGCTACTTGCTGTATATCGCAGACCGGTGCCATATTTGAATTGCTTGCCATTTCCAAACCGTAACTCCGATTCTGGTGATCTTTATATCGTTTTCAAGCGATTTCATCTCACCTTTCCAGTGGCACACTTGGATTTCCAAGTTGAGGCCAGGTTCAATCATTCCTTGTCAAATCATGCATATGCATCGCATACCACATCCCGCATATCATACCATGTTCACGTGTTGGTTGTTTACTATGTTGTGTGCTTCTTTCTGGTGTTTGCTTCTTCGGGTTGGTTCCGGTAACGTCGCATTTGTGAGGACCCGTTCGTCTACGTCTGTTTGTCTTCTTCATGGACTCGTTCTTCTTCCTTGCGGGATTTCAGGCAAGATGACCATACCCTCGAAATCACTTCTATCTTTGCTTGCTAGATGCTCGCTCTTTTGCTATGCCTATGCTGTGATACCTACCACTTGCTTATCATGCCTCCCATATTGTTGAACCAAACCTCTAACCCACCTTGTCCTAGCAAACCGTTGTTTGGCTATGTTACCGCTTTGTTCAGCCCCTCTTATAGCATTGGCAATTGCAGGTGAAGATTGAAGTTTGTTCCTTGTTGGAACATGGAGATGTTGTTCCTTGTTGGAACATGTTTACTTGTTGGGATATCACATTATATCTTATTTAATTAATGCATCTATATACTTGGTAAAGGGTGGAAGGCTCGGCCTTATGCCTGGTGTTTTGTTCCACTCTTGCCACCCTAGTTTCCGTCATATCGGTGTTATGTTCCCGGATTTTGCGTTCCTTACGCGGTTGGGTTATAATGGGAACCCCTTGACAGTTCGCTTTGAATAAAACTCCTCCAGCAAGGCCCAACATTGGTTTTACCATTCGCCACCTAGCCTCTTTTTCCCTTGGGTTAGGCCAGCCCAAGGGTCATCTTTATTTTAACCCCCCCCCGGGCCAGTGCTTGTCTAAGTGTTGGTCCGAAATGGGCAGCCTGCGGGGCCACCTCGGGGAAACTTGAGGGCTGGTTTTACTCGTAGCTTGACTTATCCGGTGTTGCCCTGAGAACGAGATATGTGCAGCTCCCATCAGGATGTCGGCGCATCGGGCGGCTTTGCTGGACTTGTTTTACCATTGTCGAGGATGTCTTGTAGAACCGGGATACCGAGTCTGATCGGAATGTCTCGGGAGGAGGTCTATTCCTTCGTTGACCGTGAGAGCTTGTCATGGGCTAAGTTGGGACTCCCCTGCAGGGATTTGAACTTTCGAAAGTCGTGCCCGCGGTTATGGGCAGATGGGAATTTGTTAATGTCCGGTTGTAGAAAACCTGAACTTGACCTTAATTAAAATGCATCAACCGCGTGTGTAACCGTGATGATCTCTTTCCGGCGGAGTCCGGGAAGTGAACACGGTGTTGGAGTTATGCTTGGCGTAGGTTGTTTTAGGATCACTTCTTGATCATACTTTCTCGACCGTGCTTTGCCTTCTCTTCTCGCTCTCATTTGCGTATGTTAGCCACCATATATGCTAGTCGCTTGCTACAGCTCCACCTCATACCTTTACCTTACCCATAAGCTTAAATAGTCTTGATCACGAGGGTGTGAGATTGCTAAGTCCCCATGACTCACAGATACTTCCAAAACCAGCTTGCAGGTGCCGATGAGTCCGTGAAGATGACGCAACCCAACTCAGGAGGAGCTCGATGAAGATCTTGTCCTTTGTTTTGTTTCGTTCTAGTTGATCAGTAGTGGAGCCCAGTTGGGGTCGATCGGGGACCTTGTCGCATTTGGGGTTCTTCTTTTATTTTGGTTCCATAGTCGAATCTTGATTGTATTTGGATGTTGTAATGCTTTATTCATGTATTTGTGTGAAGTGGCGATTGTAAGCCAACTATGTATCTTTTTCCCTTATGTATTACATGGGTTGGTTGCGAAGATTACCTCACTTGCGACATTGCTTTCAATGCGGTTATGCCTCTAACTCGTGCTTCGACACGTGGGAGATATAGCCGCATCGAGGGCGTTACAGACCAGCTCAAAAGGGCCAAACGTGAGGCATTGGCATGGCGGGAGCTTGCCGAACTTTTCTGATTCTCCGCACCGGGTTAGGTCTCCGACCAATGTCGCATGTGCCTGGCGCGCCAATTGACGAAGCGAATTACGATCAGATCCCTCAGTAGGGTTCACGACGAGATCGAAAGTACCAGAACAAAGTCTACACACACAATTTACCCAGGTTCATGCCTCCAAAGAGTAATACCCCAGATCCTGCTTCTTCTTGTTATTCATGGTGAGGGGATACCTCATGCAGAGGATTACAATGGTGTACGAGATTGCTACCGAGAGTTTTAGATCCGAGATTGGATGATCAATGAGGCCCTAGACCTCCCTTTTGTATAGACAGGAGAGGTCTATAGGGTTTACAGGGGTAGGTGAGATCGGTTGCGCCGCCGCCCTCCTAACTTGAAGAGCACGTTGATTGCCTTCCCCCGTAGGGCTTTCATCTGCCCTTGGGCTTAGTGGGCCCTGCATAGGCCAGGCTCCATCATGTTCGTTACCCTTGGTACAGGACCCCGTTATTAACCAGTTCCAGTTGTTGTGTCAACTGTACATCTGATTAGGGAGGCTTGAGTTAGAAGACACTTAGTCTTCACCTTATTCCTAGGTGGCTAGGGTTCTTGCCTCCCATTGGCGGCACCGCCGATCTACCATGTCTCCTGTGGCTTTACGACCATGGGTGTGAGGTGGACCCTGGTCCTTACCGGTGGGAGGGCTCCGTTTTTAGGTGCTTCTTCAAGTTTTGTTAGGGTTTGTGGCTTGCTCAAGAAGACGAGACGACAACGACTTCTTGAAGATGGAATAATGTTCTCTCTGCCTTGCCCCTTCCCGGTGGCGCGTCTAGCATCGTCGGAGGGCATGTGGAGGTGTGTCTCCGGCGGATCTCGCGGGATTCGATCGGTGGATGTCTTTGGTGGATCTGCTCGGATCCGATCTTTCTACGCCCTTGTTCATGTGTTTTCAAGATGGATCCTTCTGATCTAAACTTCTCTTCGTCGGCGGCGCTTGTTGTTCTAGTGCGTTGGTCTTATTGGGCTTTAGCATGAGGACTTCCTGACTATCTACTACAACAAATTGTGCGCGGCTCCGACAAGAGAGGGACGCTGATGTCGGCGCGCCTTTTGCTCGCTTCAATGCTTGTAGCCGTGGCTAGGTGGTCTACGAATCTGGTGTAATTTTTTTTATTTCTTGTGTTCGCTGTACTACCATGATTGGAGATGAATACATCGAAAGTTTCCCGCAAATAATTTTTTGCAATATAAGATGGGCATTTTGTCCTAGAGAGAGTAAAGGTGGGGTAAACGGTAAATTGACCCTAGTCACAGTGGTCTCTACAATTCAGATCGGGTCAACCCGCCGTTGTTTTTTTAGAAGAAGTCGTTCTTTGTTTTTTTAGGGGTATAACTAAGCTTTATTGATTATAGTCGACACGAAGTGGTATACAAAAAGGATCATGGGGATGGATGAACCAAATATGTCGCCTCTGATGATGAGTGTTTAAAAACTTAGCTAACCTATCTGCATCAGTGTTTGATGCCTGACCTTTAAAAATAAACTTACAATTAATTAAACCAGCTCACCGCTTAATCTCAGTAATGGTACAATTATAAGTGCTACTATTCCCTCTTTCAATGTTGTTCACCACCTGCTTAGAATCGGAGGCAATTATAACATTTTGAATCATCAAGTCTTCTGCGAGAGCTAAATCTTCTCTGCATGCCAACGCCTCGAGTGTGACTACATCGATGATTCCCCGGACAACCAGAGAAGAGCTGCCCAAATATCATCATCTCGGCACACTGCACATGCCGCTCCTCTCAATTTAGACTTTGCCACGATATCGACACGTTCTTTGTTTTTTGTTTTTTTTTATTCTTTGTTTGTTGGAAAAAGAAAGAACATAATGGGCCACATTCGAACCTGATGGGCCGCCAGCCCAGGCGAGCGGTAGCAATCGAATGCTCCCGAACGGTTTTCCAACTCGGCCGGGGAGTCGGGCTGAGCAATTGAGGATTTGAGGAAGCCAGACTTGGCGGAGAGATCCAGGGAGATGGGGCTCAAGGGGAACAAGCGCTTCGGCGGCGGCGGCGGCGGCGGCCAGCCGCCGGCCAAGCGCCAGGCGGCCGGGAAGGACGGCCCCGCCGAGGAAACCGACGACGGCATCGTCGTCGCGCAGGTGTTGTTTCCGTACTCCCGACCAACCTACCGCTCGCTCTCAAAAGGCAGATCCCTAAAACCCTAGACCCGTGGATTTATTTTTTTTCATTCTTCCCTTCAGATATCGAAGAACAAGAGGGTGGCTGTGAGGAGCTGGAACGGCAAGGTGATGGTCGACATGCGCGAGTTCTACGAAAAGGACGGCAAGAGCCTCCCGACCCGCAAAGGTATCCTGGCATTTCTTTCTTGTTCCGTAGTACAGTACGCATGTTCGAGTTCGAAACCTGAATGTTTGCCTGTGCACTTGCGTATTGTATTATTACCCTGCTGTAATCCATGTGGATCTGAAATATGTTATTATCTGAATGTCAGCACATTGCATTTCTTTTGCCTACGTGGAAGGTGGGCATATGTTAAATCTTGGGGACACCTGATGCATCTAGTGGTCAACTACATACATGTGGCCCGTAATTGCTTTTTGTATTGTCCGTGCTTGGTAATGGCACTCTGTTAAGTGTAAAGCACTCTATTAAGTGAATGCTTTATGAATGAGCCAGGAGGAAGTGCAATAACAAATTCTTCCCTTTAGCAATTAGTTTGGTTACACCAATGAAGGGTCTTCAGCCTTGATATGACTTCCCCACCCACTAACATTATAATGGATGGATGTCCATATCTTGAAACAGGCATACAAAAATGAGCATCCTTGTGTTTTGCACACTATGTTGTAAGCTCAAGCAGGTGATGAACATGACATTCTGCAAAATACTTATTGTAGCTGTAGGTAGAGACTACCCCCATTTAATCCGCGTCTTACATCTTGACGTTAATCCTTGACTACCTTTTGTCTATGCACTTCTTGGATCAGTTGAAAATGCAATATTTGGTCAAATGATGAAGCAGGGGTTCATACTTCTGATCACAGATATTTCATTACCCTAGTTGATAGATATAAATGAGTTAAGTTCTTAGATTTTTTGAGAGTATAATAAACGTCTGAATGTGTACCTATGCAACTGACTTCATTTTTAAACCCAGAATACCGTTCTATGTTCTACTCATTCAGTATCATTGAATACCAGTTGCCAGAAATGATTATCTTAAGTGTGGGTGCATTCTATTGGAATCTGGACGTACACATGCTGGCATTTTTTTTTTTTGCTTATTTCCCTCAAGCTCAAGTACTATCTGTAATGTTTTCAGTTTAAAAGAATGTACTATCTGTTATAATTGTTCAAGATGATGCTATAGCTTTTCGGCTTATTATTTCATTTTCCTTTTTTCAGGTATATCACTTTCAATGGATCAGGTAAGATGCATTTCAAGATCTATTTGTATCCTATACGCATAAAGCAAATCTGTTACCCTGAGAAGATAGATCATGATCTGTCTGAAATGTGAATGATACATTAGAATATCTAGTAGGCGGCGTGAAAATTTCTTGGCAAGCTTTGACATCCTTTTTTTTAGCATGAAGACACGTCAGAGGATACTCCTACCTTAAAGCCGAATAATTTTAGTTTCAGTGCCCATCTCTCATGCTGTCTGTTACAGGAACATGATCACAAGTACCTTAATATGTTAAATTTGTGTGCACGTAACGTCAAGTTCGGGCCTATTGCCACATACGTACATGCCATGATTGTCTTTGTTGGCTGTGATCGACTTGCTGTATAGGTGGTACTCTGGTAGCAACCAACTATTGTGTGATCTTTTACTTGGGTTTGCAGCAACAAACCATCACTTCCTTCCTATAACAGCTCACTAGTTTTTTACATGTGCAGTGGAAGATACTGAGGGACAACATCGAAGCTATAGACGAGGCCATCAAGGAGAACACTTGATCGGAAAAGCGGCTAAGGAGATATTGCTGGGCAAAGTTTCGCTCATTTGCTGCTTAAGTATGCTGGTAGTCTAGTGCTGTTTTTAGTCACACCTTACCTGGAATGTTGCACTTATGGTGGACTGTAACTATTGTTGTCGTGAAGGTGACCTAATGCTAATGGTAGAATGGTTTTAGGGGATACACCCGGACACTGACCGGGTGCGTCGGTGGACGTTTGAGGGGTCAGATTTGTGCATCGTGGTTGTAGATGTAGTAGGGTATCATTCCGTTAGCCCCTACCTGGTAGGAATCGGGTCCAAATCCCAGTTGAATCTTATGGTTTCGCCCTGGCTGGGGTTTGATCCTGGTCCACCTTGTGCATCGGTTAAACCTGGTCAGGATATATCCCTGGCATAACCCATTCCAAATCCCTGTGTTCCACTGTGTTAAAATCATCTTGTCATGCTATCAACATGTGTATTAGTTCCCCTTTTCCTTTTCTTGTACTGTTTCGTGGGGTTGGAGAAGATAATTTTACCCTGGTGGAACTTTGATGTGGATGGAGAATTATTAATCATAAGTAGGCGAAAGGTGGGCACATGATCTTCTGTTAGGTCAGACAGCATGTGTATTAGTACGGTTAGGACATGAAATACCCGTTGAGACATGCAGTAACAAGCCTATTGAATAAAGGGAGCCCACCTCTAAGGGCATCCCTTTACATAAGGGACAAAGCAGTGATTTAGCTGAACACTTAGGTGAGACCACAGAACCAAGTGCCAAGCAATGGTTATTTGCTATGATCGAAACACGGAAACACTATCACATGCTGCCTTCGTTTGGATGGTGGTCACTCTTTGGACGTTGTGGTGGGCGAGAAGAAAGGCAATTCATGAACAGATTTTCCAAAGCCCATCAGCTACTCACCAATTCATTGCACGTTTCATGGCTGATCTGGAACTTTTGCCAAAGAAGATTGTCCAGCAGCGACGTACACCAGCGAACGTACCCACAAAACCTAAGGCGCCTCCCTAGAGTTTCTCCAAGATCCATGTGGACGCTAGGATATTGAGAAATCATGTCCGGGGAGCGGTGGCGGCTGTATGTCGCGACGAGGACAGCAACTTCATTGGAAGCTCGGCCTTGGTTATTGCAGGAATAGTGGATGTCGTGACACTCGAGGCCATAGCGTGTCGGGAATGTTTAGCACTCGCCGATGACTTGCTTCTGAACAACTTCATCACCACCTCTAACTCAAAGCAAGTGGTCAATGACATTGCCAAGCATGCCCGGGAGGGTATGGAGCGATTATCTCGGAGATTAACCGAAGAGCTACATCTTTTAATTGTATTTTCTCTTTTGAAGGTAGAGCATCTAACATGGATGCGGATAGATTAGCCAAGTTTACACATTCTCTTGGTCAGGGCGAAATGTCTGGACCAAAATCCAGCCGAGAGAGGGGACAAAGGGGGCAACCCCATGATACGATTTGTATTCCACACCATGCGGATTTTGAGCAATAAAAGCTTGGTTTAGCTCCTAAAAAACAGGGACAGAGCAGTAAAAGACATACAACTCTTAACCTTATCTAGTCCAGTCTCTTGCGAATCACCATTCTGTTATCTTACTACTGTTAGCCCAAAGCCTACCTCTTTCTCCTCTTTTTCCCTCATTTCTCTTCTCGTTCAATCAATCCAAATCAGAAGTGAAAGTTTGAGAAGGCGGTTAATTCCTTGTGGTTGGACAGTGATAAGTGCACTAGATGTGTGCTTCGAGTGAAGGGGAAGCTACCGTGAAACCTAGAGCAGAGGTTCTAACAATGATCGGTATCTTTCATCCATCTGGAGTTGCCACAATCATTGGTATCTTTCATCCATCCGGAGTTGCCACAATCATTGGTATCTTTCATCCATCCGGAGTTGCCACTCTCATAATTAGGAAGTGGTAATGTGGATCAGCACCATGCAGACATGCCTTTGAGAAAGGAAAAGAAAAGGGGCAACAAAGACAGTCATAAAAGGTACCACGTCACTCCATAGAGGAAACCAAGAAAAATATAACCTTAGCACATAAGCATAGTGGAAAAGCTAACCTAGAAAAAGCTACGATAAGCATTTCCTAGATCTTGAGGTAAGCTTAGGAATGAATCCTGAAAGCAAACAGGAGGAATGCAGGAAGCAACTCACACCATTTAGCCATATTATGGAAGCCATTTCGCACATTAACCATTCTGCCCTCCTTGGATGGGAAACCTTAGAGGAAGGCCAAGCGAGAAATAAACAATTCGAGAAAGACAATAATGTAGGAATTACAATGATCTCAAAATCAAATTTGTGCTAGTGGTTCGAATCCACAACAGAACAATGAATGAATGGCGGGCGGATTGGGTCGAGCAAACAGTTCGATAAGAGAAGAACAACCTATGGCTTAGAAACGATGAGCATTCATATGAAATCCATGGGTTGATTCTTAAGATGATCCGCTCCCGAGACATACTATTTGAACAAAAAATTGCTTTCCCAACTGGAGCAGGAACCTTTCTACTAAATAGGAGGGATATGGAAGAAGAGATAAATGACAACTATCTCCAGAGAATTGAAAAGAGGTGTGCGAACTATGTTATTGAATCGGCCATGAAAACCTAAAATGAAGTAGTTTTTTTAAGATAAGTATGTATTGGAGGCTTATTTCCCAATAAGTCAATAGCTATCCTTCGCTATTGGGGGCTAGGTCACTCTATGAGATAAGTTTCATGTATGCTTTGAAGCAGTTAACTCCCTTTTAGGAGTGATCATTTTTTTTAGACCATGACCGGTCTAGAATCTCTCTCATTGAGCATCTCTTTTGCGCCCGCTTTCTTCTTGATTTATTGCAGCAGCTAGAAAACCTTTTTCCAAATTCGATTATAGTTGATGATGTTTCAAGAAATTCCATCCATTTCATCGCCAAGAATAAATACCAGTCCTGTAAATCTCTATGACAATCTCTGATTTAGTTTAGTTGATCTTTTTCTATTATGAAAAGCAAGAAAACACCTATTTCTTACTTCCTTCCCTAAAAAAAACTATTCCTTACTTCCCCTACCGGCCCTACCTACATCACCTGAACAGTGTAATAGACAAGAACACAGTCACTGAAGACTTCTTGCCGTGGATGAAGACGCTCTGTTCCACATTAGCGGATGGTGCGAGACTGGGCTGCATGTTGGTTCAGAGTTCAGCTTGACAGTTTCATACGGAGTACATCCTTGGCCCAGTAGAGTACATACATGTTCATGGAAAGTAAAAGCAGATAGAAATTAAGGCGCTGCCATCAAGCAAGTTAATTTATACTGTCAGCTGTCACAAACTCGACCAGGAACATGCCTCCTAACTTGTGAGCAATATGAAGAAATCGAGAGCCAATGCCATATCTATTCATTATCACAGCAAGATATACAAATCGGAGCAGATGTTAATAATACAGCACTCCAAACAAACATAAAATTCCCTCAAGATCCCTCCCTGAAGGGAATGTGTGAGTCTAGAGTACAACGTAATCTGGACTGCTCCCAGGCATGATCAACAGCCGCATAGTCCTCCTAGCTGGCGAGATAGCCAAGCGAGCTCTTGAACATCGCATGCCACATGTATGCCCTGGAGAGGACCGTCTCGGAGCTCGTGGCGCGTGCCCAGTTCCTGGTCGGGAGGTGCTGGAGGAACATGACCATCTCTTGAAAATCAGCTTCTGTAGCTTCTCTGACAAGCATTATTGAGGTGCATATGCCACTCTCTTCTCCAGGCAAGAATAAGTTGCACCTGAACAGCGCCAGCAGTCACTGCAGGTGGTAACCGGAGCAGAAAAATAAACGTTAACAGGTGCAGAAAAGACGTGATGGGGTTCCCATGAGGCCATGACTAGCTTGTGTTCTTTCCACAGGAGGACATGAAGCTGCCATAGATAGCCTCACAAGTGACAGAGAAGGTACTATTGTCGACATCAAGGCAGATCCTTCCGTCCGGTGAAGAGTGTACATTTGGCTTCAAAATTTGTCCACAAAAGAGTGTATTTCTATCTTTCCAATGCACTTTAAAGTAGAAAAAATACTTCTCTCTCATCACACGGTAATCAAGACCAATAACAATCTACACATGGTCTTCTTAATTTCTACATGCACTTAGCTCATTGGGGGTTGGGTAATTAAAGAGGAGAGAGATGGTGGCTTGCAACTCCGGCTATGTCTTTTAAGCATAGCCAGTCCCAAGCCCGGGTAAAGGAGGAGGGTTGTGATAGGCTTGGCGAGCCAACGTAAAAACTAGCCAACCCCATGGGTATGAAACCCATTTGAGCGAGAGTAGTACTAGGATGGGTGACCTACTGGGAAGTCCTCGTGAAAAGGTTTCATATATAAGGGTTGTGATAGGCTTGGCGAGCCAACGTAAAAACTAGCCAGTCCTTTGGGTATGAAACTCATTTGGGCGAGAGTAGTACTAGGATGGGTGACCTCCTGGGAAGTCCTCGTGAAAGGGTTTCATATCTAGCCTACCCCAACTTGTTTGGGACAAAAGGCTTAGAAGAAGAAGAAGAAGAAGAGAGACGGTGGCTTGCATCTTTCCAATGCATTTTTTACTTCACTCCATAATTTGTCCTAAAATCTCTAGATGTACACTCTTCACCGGACAGATGGAGTACACCAGTACGAGACATTAGTATCTTACCAAGAGTGCATAGATCTGGCTTGTCCGGGGTGTAACTCATGGAGCAACCATTTCACTCCATGAAGCTGAAACCCAGCTCTTTCTTCGCTCCCTTGTCCACCATCATCTGCCGAATGGCTCTTGCATCTTCCCATCGACCATTGACTGCATACAAGTTGAAGAGAACAGCATAACGACCACCATGTTGTGGCTCTAGCTCAATGAGCCGCTTCCCAACCCGTTCGCCGACAGTAATATCATTATGCATCCGGCATGACGACATCAGCGCACCCCATTGCGACGCATGTGGCTCCATTGGCATATCCAACAAGACAGCCTCAGCCTCCTCAACGCGTCCTGCACGCCCAAGGAGATCAGCTAGGCACCCATAGTGCTCTCTCTGTGGCTCGATCCCGTGCTGCCGCATCGACTGGAAAATTTTCCTCCCTTCGTCCAGACGACCTGTGTGGGTGCACGCGCACAAAGCGGCAACAAAGGTTGACTGATTTGGCACAAAACCTTTTTCGTGCATCCTTTGGAACAATTCAAGAGCACGCTTGCCATGGCCATTCATCGCAAGCCCCCCGATCATCGAATTCCACAGCACGACGTCACGGCAGCGAACAGAGTCAAAAGCACGCCACGCCTCCTCCATGCACCCGCACTTGCAGTACATGTCCACCAGGGCGGTCTCGGCCATGACATTCCTCTGCGTCCCTGCAAACCCCTCTGTTTGCATATACCGATGGACCCACCGACCCCTCTCGACGGCACCAAGATGAGCGCATGCCTTGAGCACGCTCACCAGCACCACCACATCCGGCTTGAAACCCTCCCCCATCATCCGATCAAACACCCGCAGCGCCTCGTCAAACTCCGCTGCACGCACAAGCACGTCGACCATGGCGCTCCAGGACACCAGGTTCCGCCCGGGCATTCTGCCGAACACCTCCCGCGCCGCTGCCAGGTCGCCGCTCTTGCCGTAGCCGGACACCATGGTGTTCCAGGAGGCGGCGTCCAGAGCGGCGCCCGAGTCGTCGAACACCCTGCGCGCGTGGGGCAGGAGGCCGAGGGCGCAGTAGAGCTTGAGGAGGGAGTTGGTGACGACGGGGTGCGCGAGCGCGCCGCACTTGAGCGCGTGCGCGTGGGCGACGGGCGCGGCCAGGCGGGTGCAACCGCCGGAGGCGGACGAGGCGAGGGCGGCGAGGAGGAGGGAGAAGGTGTAGGGGGTGGGCGGCGTGGCGGCGCGGATGCGGGAATAGAGGGCGAGCGAGGCGGCCGCGGGGGCGCCGCGGCGCGCGAGCTCGGCGTGGAGCGGGCAGCCGTGGGAGGGCGCTGCGGAGAAGAAGGCGACGGCAGCGAGTCTGCGGAGGCGGCGGGGCGCGGCAGCGAGCGGCCACCACGCCATTTGGTCTGGGGGCGTCACTGAGGTCACAACATGGTGGCCCCATGCATGAGGTGGTGGGCTAGGGTTCGAGGGTTCGAAATTTCAATGAAAGTTTCGAATTTTCGGTGGTTAACAGAAATTCAAAATATTTGTAATCCCAAAACTTCGAGACAGATTCAAGCATATTTAAATTTAATCAAAATCATTAAAAGTAAATGAATTTTGATACATCAAAATCTGAAATAATTTCCGAAAGTTTGCATACTTCTATGAGGTCTGGATATTTTCTCTGTTTTTGAAATTTAAAAACTTGATTTGTACTACCTATTAAGTCCCTGTTTGATTCATAAGTCTTAGGACTTTTTTTAGTCCCAACTTATAAGTCCCAAGTCCCTAAAAAATCCCTACCCGTTTGGTTCCTGGGACTTATAAGTCTCTATAAGACTATATTAAGTCCCTCCTTGAGAGTCTTATTTCATAAATCCCAAATGCCCACTTTAAGTCCCTATAAGTTTCTCTTGTTTGGTTTAGATGGGACTTATAGGGATTTATTTAAGTCCCTAGACCAATAAGTCCCTGGAAACAAACACCCTCTAAATCCGATGTCTAAGTCCTGCGACCCCTTTCACAGTTGCACCAAAACATCGAATTGGTTGGCTTGCTCAACCTCTCGAACCGGGACAAAACTTTTTGCAGATTTGGTGTGTGTGCGTGTGTGTTTTGTAGAATCCCAACTATTTCTTCTCATCAACAAATATCAGTGAAATGCACGCAACTAATGACCTCTCGAGTGCTCGAGTCCAGCAAAGGGATTATAATGGCGGCCAAACACTGTCATAGAAATCTTGATATCTTTGTTGCGGATGGACATTCTGTAATGTCTATAACACATTGCGCACGGTGTGACACTAGGCCTGCGTTTGCATGTTCAGACAAAGTAACAGTTTCAGAAAGTTTGGGCTATGAACTCTAAATAACTCAAACAAAATGCCAAAATGGCCATCAGATTTGAAAAGAATACGGTAATTGCATCAAAAACCAATGAGATATATTCATTATCATCGAGACGGTAGTTTCACAGCGAGATATACAAATCGGAGCAGATATTCATAATACAGCACTCAAAATAAACATGAAACTCCCCCATTGTTCCTCCGGGAAGGGTATATGTGAGTCTACATTACAACGGAAGCTGGACTGCTCCGCCGCCTGCTCCCAGGCATGATCAACAGCCGCTTAGTCCTCCTAGTTGGCAAGATGGCTGGGCGAGCTCTTGAACATGGTGTGCCACATGTACGCCCTGGAGAGGACCATCTCGAGCTCGTGGTGCGCCCAGTTCCTGGTCGGGAGGTGCTGGAGGAACATGACCATCTCCTGGAAATCCAGCTTCTGCAGCTTCTCCGACCACTGGGGAAGAAAGAGACAAAGGGAACATCACTCTGAATCCAAATCTTTAGTGGAAATCCGTAAGCTGGATTGCACACAATGAAAACAGGGTACATACTAGACAATCAGTACAGGGCAAGGAGTACTTTCACTTACTGTTAACAAAAAGCTAGCTGATATGTACACGAGAAAATCTGGTAGATAATCTCCTTCAGCAAGATACGTATCCCACAAGCGTGTCACGAGATGAAATGGAACCTGCAGCAGTATGAGGTATTAAGGGACATCAATGTAAACATCACATGGAAGCAACGCCCCTTGACTAGACTAACCTCACGTATCAGAAGACAATTGAACCAACGGAAGGCAAACTGAAGGAACTCCAACCCTTGTTCCTCTATGTGCTTCGATAAAGGTTCTGTATACATGGAAGATGTCACAGGACAATGTCAGTATTTTGAGTATCAGCCAAACTGATATCTATTACCAGGAAGGGAAGTCAAACTACCTTCTATACTTAATTGTTATAATAGGAAGGGAAGTCATATATGTCAATCGATAGAACGTTACCATCTATTCGGTGAACCAACTCTTTCAACCTGAATACAAGGCGTTGTATTCCAGGTTGTGCAAAGGTGTAATGGTCCTGCATGCCATCCAGAAACTTCGAGAGACACCAATAGCAGTCTGCTTCTATATTAGAAACGTCCTGCAAAGAAAGGTTCTCCATGGACCAAGTGTCCATATTGCCTTCTAAGTGCTCTGATAAGAACACAATCAAGAATGGTGTAACAAGGTCGTTTATTCCTTGGACGTAGCCACTTGCAGGGTGCCTGATGGCCCTGAAAATGAGACATTGTTGTGTTAGGAAATAGTGGAGAAAAGCAAAGAAGAATCATTATTCTGGCAGCATCAGAGGTCAAGTTTCATGAAAAACTCCACCCATCTGATCATTTTCCACCAGAATTCATCAAGCAGTGCAATGCCTAACTATGAGGTAAAAAAAGGCTAGTGCTTTTAGCAGAACCAATCAGAATGCATGTTCAAAAATATATATATAGGACAGTTTTATTGAAGAATCAAGATGAATCAGACAAGTGCAGTGCCTCACCAGGTATATAAAATGCGCTCCAAGGATTTCTGAATCTGAGGATCCTGGAAAAATGTAACATCCGGGACAGTTCTTGGGCAATCAACAGCAATCTACAAGACAGTGTGTGAGTAAAGATTGATGTATTCTATGAAAAATGGGCAGACCTGGTGATGCGAATTCAGGCCTGAAATGTTACCTGGCGAAGCATTGTAATCTCTTCATCAGAGCGTTCAGTATCCGGAATATCATAGTATTGAGAAACACACTCAACATACTCAAGTCTTTTCCTCGTTAAAACACCTTCTCTTCTATCCGCATTGGGTGGTGCATATCCCTGTAGCCAACTGTTATTAAATTCAATACTGAAACACCACACTAGAAAGAGGTCACATTATCTCACAATAAACATGTTATATGTCTACTCACCAAAAGAAGCCTCCATATGTTAGGTCGCATATAAGGTGGCACGCCACTCCAAGATAATTCACGCAATTTATCTACATAATCAAGTAGAACAGTGAGTGACAACTGAATTCTGTGGACAAGCTATGAAAATTAAACAGAAAAACAATATTGTATAAGTACACAACTACCGTAAAATCCAATCAGAATTAAACCTGAAACTAGAAAAATATGGTGCCCATTAACCAGTAAAGAATTAATAAACTAATTTATAATGCCACAAGTTCAGTAAATATAAAATTCAGATTTACTACCGTCTCAGTAATTCAGTATTACAAACAATTTTGCATGGTTAAAACTTTAAAACTGAGAAAATCACCTAAAGTGAGAAAAAATATCTGTCAGTGGAAACAACTCACCATATTTAGATTGTCACTCTGGTAAAATTTGCATTTTTTTTCATTTGGGTTGCAATCAAAATGACCAAATAGAAGCTACATATAAATAATAAATTTCCAAACCAGCAAATAAATTCAATGTTGATTTCAAAATTCAAATTCTGCACACTTAACAACTCTTGAATCAATCCTATATAGAAATTGTGCACACCTAATATAACAGCTGGCCTAGAGAGTTCATTTGTGAATTTGGTAATCCTTGCGGAATCTGTTGCTCTAGCCCCGGAAACTAAACCCTGGGCATCTGGTAATGAATTGACGCTACTTGTCGATGGTGAAATTGGTTTCTTAGAACTGATGTTGTCAGTCGTATTTCCAGATGCTTGCCCTTCTACCTGAACAAGTAGAATATCACCAATTACAATCTGGACTATCATATGTCACAAAGCAATGCCGAGAAATGACACATTACCTCCTGTGAGCCTTCATTTTGTTCATATTCATAGCGATCATTCTCAGAGCGTGGGGAGTATTCAGGAGGTGAAATTGGCTCGGATCTTCGGGTTAGCATAACCTTCCCAGGAAAGCTTCGTCCTTTGAGCATTCTGACAAAGAATTGGGTAAAAATAGCAACAAGCTCTTGCTATAAGGTTACAAGCAGACAGACTTTGCAATACTAGCAGACAGTAAGTGGTATATCTAATTATGATCATGGAGTAAAATTTAGACAGGAACACTATGTAAGTGGACAGAAGCCGTCGATGTTTAAACTAAAAATGTACTCCAAAAGGCTGAAATACTGATGTATTCCTATTTCATATATCAAACTCTATATTCCTAACTGTTAAATCATGATACTCCTTCTTTGTGAGGGGTGTACTATTGACTGCACTCATTCAGGGACTGACCCTTGCACGTTGCGGAGTGTCTGGTTGAAGCGCCATTCCGAGTTGTTGGGGCTTCCTCCGCCGCCGCCACCGCCGCTACTCATTGCCGGGAGTGGCGGTGGAGAGCAACCGATCAGGGGTTGCTCTTCGCCGGATCTTGTTGCCTAGCCCCCGATTCGGCCCTGCATGCACTCGCTGCTCATTCCCCGAAGTATCCACATCTATATGCGCCGGAGCAACCACGTGCCAAGCAGCTTAGGGCCACGTACCTCGAAGCGCAACCAGTGGCGATCGCCGCGTGCCCGCTGCGGCAGCGCGGCAGGAAGTCCGGGCAGCAGGTCGCCGGCGCGGTCCAGCGCTCGCGGGCGCGAGCCCCAAGAACCGTGCGACGGAGCTTCGGGGCCGCGGATCGGCCGGCCACTCCAACCCAACCCTACCCGCAATGCGGATCGCCGAAATCAGTGAGCAGCACCGGGCGGGGAGACGGGTAGAGGAGGTCCCGCGGATAGCGCGGCGGCAGCGCGGGGAAGCGGCCGGGGAGGAGGCGGCGCAGTATAAGTTTTTTTTTTCTTGGACGGGAATGGGGATCTGAGGAACGAGGTGGGAGTGGGGATCGCTGGGCGAGGAGACGAGAGGTGGGAGACGACAACGGGTGAGGTGGCACGCCCGCGCCAACGGCCGGATGGATGACACCTGGCCTAATGGACGGGTGAGATTCTCCTGTGGTGCTGTGTCACTGTAGCGTATCGGAGGTCTCGGTAACAAAGGGATTTTTGTGGGGAAAAAGACATACAGTATTGTTTCTTAAAAATTGGAACCAAGTCATCCAAAAATATTGAACACATTGTTTCTTAAAATTCTGAGGCAACATGGTCATCCACGCATATGTACATGAAACATCAATGATTAAATCGTCATAGGCGTCTAGCTAATCCCGCGAAGTCTTTCACTAAGGAAAGAAATTCTTTTTAAAGAAGACAAACAAGACGTCAAATATGATACTTCCTCCGATTCATGTTTGCTGTTTTATTACAACTTTAAAATATATGATTCCTGATAGGTTATGGTACCTTAACCAAATAGCCAACGGTTCTTACATTATGGTTTTACTTAACTTCGGATGTGTGATTGCCAAACAGGGAATGGAAACGTAGACTAGTTATATGATGAGTTGCATGGATAAGAAAAAATGGGTAGTAGGTGGAGCATGCAACTGAAAAGTAGGGGAAATGATTTTATGAGGTGACATGTGTGATGGGATGGCATGTGTGTATGTTGGGAGAAATAAAAGTAGTGTGGATAAACTATTTAGATATAAATACACGATGCGTTGCTGCGAAAATTTATAACGAAGAAATTGTAAAAAGAAACATATGAGAATAATACGATGCCACAGTTTCACCATATAAACATTAATAAACCTAAAGATAAATAGAAGATGGATGCGTGTTATATTCCTTTTTGACATCCAGGCACAATTATTTGTTGTTGAAAAAATTAAAAATATTAAATATTAATATGTGAAAGACATGCATATGCTTAATGATGTGAGTGACGTGTATGCAGGGCAGAGCTACATGGGGACAAACCTAGGTTGTGGCCCGCCCAACCCACCAGAAAACACTACCCAAAAGGCCTACCAAGCTAGCATAGCCAATTTTATTTTATTTTGCTCTCCTTCGGCCTAGACTGCCCAAATTTGTGACAATAGCTCTGACTCTGCTTGTATGTGCATTTAAGTGGGGTCGTTTACTTAGATATATAGAGTAGGATATAATATGGTTGATGGCCAAATTATGTAACCGAGACAAGCAACAAGAAACGTGACGAAAAATATTGATCGTCATTGGTTGCACTGTTGACAAAGTTTGATAGTGTTGTATCTTCTATTATATTTTGGGAATGGTGTAATGTTTGACATTTGTAAGATGTTGCTGAGAACTACAGAACTGTTGAGTGAAACTAAATTGTTTTCAAGTAACATGTACTCATAAGCGAATACGCGTCTAGTCATGCCGCATTTATTTTGAGGTCCACTTTATTATTACTTTAGGTGATTATATTGTTAGTGTTTGTTGAACGTTATGCAATGTTTTCTTTAACTTATGTGGGCTTTTAGATGTACTGAGCTTCGAGTTTTCCTTCATGATGGTGGCATCCTGCTAAAATCTAAGAATATTCTTGAATTTCAAGGCAAGATGGGAAACCATACAAATAAACCAAGTGCTGGCTCACACACCTATACATAGTGACCATCACCAGCATTGGCCAAAAAAGAGGCAACCCAACCCACCCGACAGACTAATCCGACAAAAAGGACTCACACTCAGGATGAAAAGAACCAACACCATTCGAACCGATGATAACACATAAGACCGCCCAAACACACACTAGAACAGCAGAGCCCCACAATCTTCACTTACACATCCCTAGTGCCACAATGAATGCAACAACCAAAGCAACATCAAGTAAAAGACAGAAGGATGAAATTAAGTCATCGAACGGAGCCGAGGAAGACTAGCGTGCACCCAACAGTCAAATGGACCCCTTCCCTTAGCAAGTTGAATGAAGGAGGGTGACACAGAGCAGAGGACAACCACCAGCGCAACGAATCCTTCCCCTCACAAATCAACCGGCACCCCCTCTCGGTCACACCCACAGCGCCACCAAAAATCAAGAGAGAAATCAATGTATCCTCGTTCGCCCATGCATCGATCACAGTACGAAGCCCCCTACCCCCTCAACGGTACACACCACACAAGCATGGACTAATGCCCTAGAAAAACAAAGGTCATCTGATAACTGCATCCCATGTGGTACGCTAGCCTCGATGCACAAGAGGGTTCCCTCTGTAGGAAGCTTAATAGTTGTAAATACGAGTTCACCTTAGAGGGTATTCTATCCTTTTTTAAAAAGATGGAAAATGGGTCGCATAAAGTCGAAGAAGGAGCGTATGTCTGTCCTGGACTTTGTGCGGTCAGCGTACAAGCTACTAGTTGAGAATGTGTTGGATGATAAAGCTATAACCAGCTGCTCCGTTGCTGCCCGGGGCAGGGTTTGGAAAGCATTGTGGAAACTCAAATGTTTTGTCGAAAGTCAACATTTTTTTGTTGGCGGGTACTGAAGAACATGCTTCCTTGTTTTGAACCCACGCGTTGTCATATTGCAAAAAACTCAAAGTGCACACTCTACGGATACACAAATGAAAGTCTTTATCATGCGATGATCACTTTGTGGCCATACAAAACAGTTCGAGGAGGCGCTTCTGCAGCAGAGTGGCATGAAGCTCCCACGGCCGCATCATGCGATGGGGGTTGGGGATGTTCTTGCCTTGGACCTAGTCAAGAAAGAAGATGTTGGGGTGTTTGTTACCATGATGTGATGCATTGGTTAACCAAGAACAAGTTCACTCGTGGGGAAGAAGGCTTCCAGCCGATGCGATCTATTGCACTGGTTGATGAGATCATGGCGACCCTTGATCTCCCTCCGTGTCAGAACGATCCAGGAGGGAGTCGCCAACACCACTGCTGGCCACCTCTACTAGAAGGTTGGGTTACAGTCAATGTTGACGGTGCCCTTGACATCCGGAACCAAGTGTTTGGCTCAGGCCATGTCATTAGGGACCACCTTTGTACCTTTATTGATGCATGTATGAGTCAACATAAGGACATCAGTGATTCGTTCATTAGTGAGCTCTTTGCTTGCCGGGATGGTATTGATGCAGTTATCAGAATGGGAGATCAACAAGCCATCATGTACATAGATGATAACCCACAAGTATAGGGGATCGCAACAGTTTTCGAGGGTAGAGTATTCAACCCAAATTTATTGATTCGACACAAGGGGAGCCAAAGAATATTCTCAAGTATTAACAGTTGAGTTGTCAATTCAACCGCACCTGAAAGACTTAATATATGCAGCAAAGTATTTAGTAGCAAAGTAATATGGAAGTAACGGTAACGGTGGCAAAAGTAACAGTATTGGTTTTGTAGTGATTGTGACAGTGGCAACGGAAAAGTAACTAAGCAAAGATCAATATGTGAAAAGCTCATAGGCAATGGATCAGTGATGGATAATTATGTCGGATGCGATTCCTCATGCAACAGTTATAACATAGGGTGACATAGAACTAGCTCCAGTTCATCAATGTAATGTAGGCATGTATTCCGAATATAGTCATACGTGCTTATGGAAAAGAACTTGCATGGCATCTTTTGTCCTACCCTCCCGTGGCAGCGGGGTCCTATTGGAAACTAAGGGATATTAAGGCCTCCTTTTAATAGAGCACCGGACCAAAGCATTAACACTTAGTGAATACATGAACTCCTCAAACTACGGTCATCACCGGGAGTGGTCCCGATTATTGTCACTTCGGGGTTATAACACATAGTAGGTGACTATTGACTTGCAAAATAGGATCAAGAACTCACATATATTCATAAAAACATAATAGGTTCAGATCTGAAATCATGGCACTCAGGCCCTAGTGACAAGCATTAAGCATAGCAAAGTCATAGCAACATCAATCTCAGAACATAATGGATACTAGGGATCAAACCCTAACAAAACTAACTCGATTACATGATAAATCTCATCCAACCCATCACCGTCCAACAAGCCTACGATGGAATTACTCACGCATGGTGGTGAGCATCATGAAATTGGTGATGGAGGAAGGTTGATGATGACGATGGCGATGGATTCCCCTCTCCGGAGCCCCGAACGGACTCTAGATCAGCCCTTTCGAGAGAGATTAGGGCTTGGTGGCGGCTCCGTATCATAAAACGCGATTGAGGGAGTCCTGGACTAAGGGGTCCTCGGGTGTCCGGCCTGTTATCCATGGGCCGGACTGATGGGCTGTGAAGACATGAAGGCCGAAGACTGTATCCGTGTCCGGATTGGACTCTCCTTGGCGTGGAAGGCAAGCTTGGCAACCGACTATGAAGATTCCTTCTTATGTAAGCGACTCTATGTAAACCCTAGATCCCCTCGGTGTCTATATAAACCGGAGGGGTTAGTCCCGAAAGGATGGATTCATTACCATAGTCATATAGGCTAGGCTTCTAGGGTTTAGCCATCACGATCTCGCGGTAGATCAACTCTTGTAACACTCATATTCATCAATATCAATCAAGCAGGACGTAGGGTATTACCTTCATAGAGAGGGCCCGAACCTGGGTAAACATCATGTCCCTTGTCTCCTGTTACCATCGATCCTAGACGCACAGTTCGGGACCCCCTACCCGAGATCCGCCGGTTTGACACCGACATTGGTGCTTTCATTGAGAGTTCCACTGTGCCATCGACGAAGGGTTCGATGGCCCCTTCAATCGTCTATAGCGACGTTGTCCAAGGAGAAACCTTCCTCCCCAGACAGATTTTTGTGTTTGGCGGCTTCGTACTGCGGGCCAACTCGGTTGGCCATCTGGAGCAGATCGATAGCTACGCCCTTGGCCACCAGGTCAGATTTGGAAGCTTGAACTATGTTGCGGATATCCGTGGAGACTTGATCTTCAATGGATTTCAGACCGCAGCGATCGCTCCCCCTCGCCCCGATCAACATGACTTAAATCTGTCATCGGATCACATCCAGGAGATGGTCCCTATCGCTGCAACGGCCTTAGAACCGGAGCAGATCATGTCATACGAGGCCACAGAGTCCGCGGCGTTGGAGCCACACACGGACTCGGCACCCCGCAATATTCTCGTCAATGGAACTCCGGATTCGTCTCCGGCTATAAGTCCCAGACCGGGTACGCCTGCGGACACCGAGCTGGATCGGTTATCGATTTTCGAATTTAGCGCCACAGACATCTTCCAGCACTCACCTTTGGGTGATGTGCTAAACTCTTTAAAGAACTTGTCCTTGGAAAAGGACTCACAGACGAACTATGTTCGGTTCGAACTAGAGGCTGACAATGGAGAATTTTGCTTCCCACCCGCCACCCACTTCATAGCCACTGTCGAGGACTTAAGTAACATGCCCGCTTCTGGCTCCGAAGACATTGACGGTATAGACGACGATGTCGATAAGGGGCAAGGCCAAGACCCGCCAGTCATCAGGCATGGGACGGCCACCCCTTCACATGACGTGTACATGATCGATACACTTAAAAAGCCTCACGGCAAGGACAAGGGAGATCCAGTTAAAACTCCTGAGACACAGCCTAAGCTCCGGTGCCCCAAGTCATGTCGCAGCAACATAGGCACTGGAGAAAATAGCACTTCGGACAGTGCCGAAAGCAATGAAGACACTGTGGGAACAATATCCGAGCAGGAAGAACAGGAAAATGGGCAAGCCAGCTGAAAGGATCGATATGGTTGACTAGAGGGGGGGTGAATAGGCAACTAACAATTTTTAGCTTTTCTTTAACAATTTAAACTTTGCATCAAAGTAGGTTGTCTAGATATGCAACTAGGTGAGCAACCTATATGATGCAACGAGGATAGGTACACAAGCAAGCAAGAGATATGAAACAAGTAAGCTTGCTCAAATAAAGGCACGAGATAACCAAGAGTGGAGACGGTGGAGACGAGGATGTGTTGCCGAAGTTCCTTCCCTTTGAGAGGAAGTATGTCTCCGTTGGAGCGGTGTGGAGGCACAATGCTCCCCAAGAAGCCACTAGGGCCACTGTATTCTCCTCACGCCCTCACACAATGCGAGATGCCGTGATTCCACTATTGGTGCCCTTGAAGGCGGCGACCGAACCTTTACAAACAAGGTTGGGGCTCTCTCCACAACTTAATTGGAGGCTCCCAACAAAAACCACGAAGCTTCACCACAATGGAATATGGCTCCGAGGTGACCTCAACCGTCTAGGGTGCTCAAACACCCAAGAGTAACAAAATCCACACAAGAAAGTATGGGGGAAGCAAATATCCTTTGGTGGAAGTGTAGATCTAGGTCTCCTCCTTCAATCCCTAGCAAATCAACAAGTTTGAGTGGCTAGAGAGAGAGATCAGGCAAGAGAGCTTGAAGGGCATTAATGGTGGAGTGAGAGAGGTCAAAGGTAGGAGTGGTAGGTGGGAGAATCCCCCTTAAATAGTCACCCCACATTTCCAACCGTTACTGCGTTTTTTTTGCACTGCAGCGGTACAACCGGTCCTCGTCCCGGTACAACCGGGACTCACGGTGTAACTGCAGAACCCTACCAAGCGGTACAACCGGACAGGCGGGCGGTAGTACTGGCTAAGAAAAATAACCAGACTAATCGCCTGGCTACCGCACAACCGCCGCATCAAAACAGGAGCTTGACCGGTACTTGGGCGGTGCCTAGCCGGAACAACCGCATGGCCTTGAGCTCTTGGGCGGCTAAGTACTGAGCGGAAGAACCGCTCAGACCACCGGTGGTACCGGTCATCGTGGAACGACCGGACCAACCGGGCCACTACTGCCCAAGAACCGCATCAAACCAGAAGCGAGAGCGGTACTTGAGCGGTGCATGGACGGAACCACCGCCCTAGCTGTTGCAGAGCATGGTGGCGGTACCACCGCCCGGAGGCAGCGGTACAACCGCTCGAGCAAAGCTGGTGAGCGACAAGACCCAGCGGTACAACCGCTCCAGAGAGCGGTACAACCGCTGGGCAGACATAGTGAGCAGAAAAGAGGGGAAGAGGCAAGGAAAACTCTCTCTCCCACACACACCCGAGGAAGGCAAAGAGAGGGTGAGAAAAGTGTACGTGAACTGATTCCCCCAGAGCTTCCTAATGAGGATTCCCTCTTGATAGTACGGGTACTCTACGACCAAAGAAAATAAAAGCGTAGAGGACACGTCTTCGATCTTTTCCTTCGAGAGGCAATAGCAATCCGATGTAAGCCTAAGCATCGAGAACCTGAAACATATAGCACACGATTAGACCACAAAGGGTTGTCATCATCATCCAAAACATAAAGTAGGGAAATGCCCTTTCAATCTCCCCCTTTTTGGTGGATGATGACAACAACACGATTTGCTAGAGATAAGTCAATGAAATCTAGACGGAACTCCCCCTGAATGTGTGCCCCAACAAGTACTAGCTGATAGAAAGCATGGGCACACTTTCAGGACTAGACTCCCCCTAGATTTTATAGACTCATCACTCTGAGCTCAAAAGGATAGACAATATAATACTTAGAGGCAATAATAATGATAATGACCTACGAACGGAAAGGTAAACGGAGTAACAAGTCTCACACACAGCACGGAACGAAACAGGTCCACAACCAAACACAAAACACGAGAACAAGAGAAAAACCCAAGCAAATCCCCGAGACCTATAGACCCTCTCCCCCTTTGGCATCAAGACACCAAAAAGGAAAAGAGCGAAGCTAGCGACCCAAAGCTCGGGCGTCCTCCTCTGACTCCTCGGTTGCATCTGGATCTTCATCATCAGAGTCGTCATCGTCGTCGTGATCAGATTCTTCCATGGCATTGTCAGCTGCTGCAAACGAGGATGATGGCTGGGGAGGGGCTTCATCATCAGTCCAGGTGCTATGGGTAGAGATCCAACGCTCCTCTAGGGTGATGCTCTTCTCAGAGCCACTCTGAACCTGCATGTTGAGGTGCTTCATCATTGCAATTTGGCGACGCCGTGCAAGCTTCTCATTGACATGTGCCTCATACATCTTCTTCTGGATGTCAGCCTGGAGACAAAAGGTCTTCTTCACCTTGGCAGTAAGTTTGGCCACCCACGAAGGTTGGGCCCCTGGCTCCAGCTCAAAGTCCTCATCGTCAGAAGTAGCATAGACATCCTCAGGAGCATGTTCAGGGAAGCGAGGCTCGGCATGCTTCTTCTTCTTAAGGAGCTTGACCTCATGAACAGTGAGGTTGTCTGGAGAAGTGAGGAGCTCTCCAGGACGACGAACAGCCCACACAGAGTTCAGAAAGCACATGACAAACGGAGCGTAGATTGGGACTTTACGGTAGATGACCATGTTGTACATCTCATGCCACAGCCAATTTGACACATCAAACGTTGCCCCTGTCCCCACCATGGTCTTCATAGCAACCATCAAATCAACCAGATAGCCATGAATCTCATCTTGAGTGCCCACCTTGGGCAAGAGCACATTGCGGAACACTCGGTGCATGATGTCATAGACCTTCTCCAAATCCTTGGATTCTCCAATAATCCCACGGCCCCGAATGTACAGAGGGGCAAGCTTCTCCTTAGGCATGGACTCAGGAAAATCATGAGGGCGAATGCCACCCCTTCCTTCCAGACCGGTATCCTCGTACCCAATAGCATTGCAGAAAGCCCTCCAGGGAACGTGAAACAATTCATCGCGACACATGAAGGTGAGAGTGCGCGCATCATCTTCCCCAAAATGAACCGTGGCATAGAACTGATGGATAAGTTGAACATCAAAGTCACAGTTGACTGACATGATCTTGACAAGATCAAACTCCTCGCAGAGAGCTAGCGCCTCACCAAAATACTCCATGTTGTTTCTCCAATGATCAAAATCAATTGTCCACTGCTTGGCATATCTATTCTTGTTGTGCTCAAAGAGTTCATGAACAATCCGCACTTGCATCTCATTCCAGAACTGAACAGTGGTCCAACGGGGAGCAATGGGAACCTCATACGGATTCTTTGAGCGGAAGGCTTCCCAATCCTTGGCTTTCCAACGATGTAACGGCATAACCACACGTTGCTTAGCAGCTGCAGACTTTTCACGGCGAGTGGGCTTGGTGGGAATCATAACTTCTTCTTCATCATCAGACACAACCGGGCGCAAGGTCCTTCGTGCCCTCTTCTTGGTCTTGCGAGGAGCAGAGCGAGAACTAGAGCCACCTGAACACACACACAAAAAGAACACACAAAAACCCAACAAGGATGAGAGGATTGCACCCACTAGCAGAAAAGGAACAAGTTGCAACAACAGAGAAGATAGAACAGTGCTTAGTGGTTGATATACTCCGGTTGTACCGGATCTTCCGCCGGTAGTACCGCTCCAGTGGTTGTACCGCCCGTAGGGGCGGTAGAACCGCTGACAATGGCACTACCAGGGAAGATAGATCTAACCGAGGCATACGAATCACACAAGTAATGTTCCGAATTCTAAGTGTTGCAAACAAGACAGGAGGCTAACAAAGAACTCTTCTAAGCCATAGATCGAACACTAAACGCGGAAAGATAAGTTCCCTAGACAAGGAAGAACCCTAAAAAAGTCTAGAGGCAAAGAACACGAGGCATTACCACCATCCATGGGAAGAGATCGGGAGGCCTCCACGGAGAGAATCCACGGAGAGCCAAGGATCCGAAGCGCGAGACGCACTCTGGGGCAGGGGCAGAGATGGCCGACGGCTAGGGCAAAAAGAAGAGGAACGAGGACGAAGGGAAAAAGACAACCCTTCAGCCCCGTCGAGTATAAATAGGCCCGTACACACGCCCCGGTAGAACCGCTTAGGGGAGCGGTTGTACCGCTCGTCTGGTACAGACCGGTGGATGGAGGCGGTACTTCCGGTGCCTGGGAGGCAGCGGTAGTACCGCATCAACCGGTAGTACCGGACGTGGGTTACCATGGGTTTGTGCGGTGGAACCGCCCAAGCACCAAACGGAGACCCTTGGGACGGCACAACCCGGTACCAGTGGTAGAACCGCTCGTGGTACCGGTTGTACCGCCCGACCACCTAAGCCCAAGCCAAGATCAAATGGGTGCAATCCGAAGGGAGGAAGAAGGGGCACAAAACAGGAGAGAAACAACACCCTAGGAGAACCTAACACAAAGAGCAAAGAAAGAAAGAGAGAAAACAACACGAGAACAACAAGGCTAACTCCAACCTCCCGAAGAGAGGACGGTGGCCGAGGCCATCTATGTTTGAGTCAATTGGTATGGCACCGCAAAGAATTATCCTTGGGTCCATGACCAAAGCTCGTCTTTGAAGCACAAGTACCATCAAATATGGCTAATGTGAAAGACACAATCAATTTATGCATAATGGGGGAGGGAGAGTTCATTGAGAGAACAACACTCCCCCTATGTCCATGCCTACACCTAAACTAGACAACAAATTGAGCGTGGTAGGGTGTGCAAGGGTTCAAGCCACATTGCTCGAATCAATGATATTTAGCTCATGCCTTAACTCGCGAAATCTTGATTCATCCAAGGGCTTCATGAAAATATCTGCAAGGTTGTCATGAGTGTTGACATAGTTGAGCTCGATCTCTCCTCGTCTAATGTGATCCCGGATGAAGTGATACTGGATCTCAATATGCTTCGTCTTGAAATGTTGCACCGGATTGAGAGAGATCTTGATGGCACTTTCATTGTCACACCAAAGAGGCACTTTGTCACAAGTGACACCGTAATCCTTTAAAGTTTGCCTCATCCATAGGAGTTGAGCACAACAACTACCAGCGGCAACATACTCCGCCTCAGTGGACGAGAGAGACACACAACTTTGCTTTTTGGAAGACCAACTTACCAAAGAGCAACCAAGGAATTGGCACCCTCCGGAAGTGGACTTCCTATCCACTTTGTCTCCCGCCCAATCGGAATCCGAGTACCCTACAAGCTTGAAGTTTGATCCTCTAGGGTACCATAGGCCAAAGTTTGGGGTATGAGCCAAATATCGAAAGATTCGTTTGACCGCCACATAGTGACTTTCCTTAGGTGCGGCTTGAAACCGTGCACAAATTCCCACACTCAACATGATGTCCGGTCTAGATGCACAAAGGTAAAGCAAGGATCCAATCATGGAACGATATACCTTTTGATCCACCACTTTACCATTGGGATCTAAGTCAAGTTGGCACTTGGTGGGCATTGGAGTGGAAGCCGGCTTGACGTCACTTAGCTTGAATCTCTTGAGCATGTCTTGAGTGTATTTGGATTGATTAATGAAGGTTCCTTCTCTTCTTTGCTTCACTTCGAACCCTAGAAAGAACTTCAACTCTCCCATGGAGGACATCTCGAACTTTGAGGTCATGAGAGCGGAAAATTCCTCGTTGAAAGCTTTGTTAGGAGAACCAAAGATAATATCATCAACATATAATTGGCACACAAACAACTCCCCTTTGACCTTCTTAGTAAAAAGAGTGGGGTCGATTAGCCCAACTTCAAAACCACGGTCTTGTAACAACTCGGTAAGGTGGTCATACCACGCACGTGGGGCTTGTTTAAGGCCATAGAGCGCCTTATCGAGTTGATACACATGATCGGGAAAGTAGGGATCCTCGAACCCGGGGGGTTGCTTGACGTAAACCAATTCATTAATGGGACCATTAAGAAAAGCACTCTTCACATCCATTTGTTGTAACTTAAAATTATGATGAGAAGCATATGCAATCAACATGCGAATGGATTCAAGACGAGCAACGGGAGCAAAGGTTTCACCGTAGTCGATACCCTCGACTTGGGAGTAGCCTTGTGCTACCAAACGAGCCTTGTTGCGAATGATAATCCCATGGGCATCTTGCTTGTTCTTGAATATTCACTTGGTTCCAATGACATTGTGGTTCCCCGTTGGCCTTGGCACCAATCTCCACACTTTGTTGCGCTCGAAGTTGTTGAGTTCTTCGTGCATGGCATTGAGCCAATCCAGATCTTCTAGCGCCTCATAGACCTTGTGGGGTTCCACACAAGAGACAAACGCGTGATGCTCACAATAATTTGCTAATTGTCTACGAGTGCTTACCCCCTTTCTTAAGCTTCCAAGCACATTCGTCATGAGATGATCCTTGGTGGAGAGCTTGGATGCAATCTTGGCAGCACGACGCTCTAATTCCTCCTCTGTGGTGAGTTGAGGAGCGGTTACTTGATCATCTTGAGCACCGTCATGAACTTGTTCTTGATCTCGAACTTTCTCGGGGGAGAGAACTTGACCTTGGGCATCACTTGGTGTGTCAACACCGTCTTGAGTATGATCTTGCCCTTGGTCTTGTTCATGAGGTTGAGGGCCTTCACTTTGTTCTTTGGAAGCGTGTGGGCCTTGGGTTGGTGATGGCTCCACTTGAGTGGAGCATTGTCCTTCTCCTTCGGCCACAAGGGGTTCCTCAATGGGTAGGATAAAACCAACACCCATTCTTCTTATGGCTTGAGGAGGAATTTCATCACCTACATCACAAGTGCCACTTTTCTCCACTTGGGAGCCGTTATTCTCATCAAACTCCACGTTACACGTCTCCTCAATAAGTCCCGTGGATTTATTGAGGACACGGTAAGCATGAGAGTTTGTAGCATAACCAACAAATATGCCCTCATGAGCTCTAGCCTCAAATTTAGACAACCGAACACCTTTCTTGAGAATGAAACACTTACACCCGAATACCCGGAAGTACTTGAGGTTGGGCTTGTTACCGGTGAGTATCTCATATGGAGTCTTGTTCAAGCCCTTGCGGAGGTAGAGCCGATTGGATGCATGACACGCGGTGTTGATGGCTTCGGCCCAAAAGTTGTACGGAGACTTGAACTCCGCCATCATGGTCCTTGCCGCATCCATCAACGTCCGGTTCTTCCTTTCCGCAACACCGTTTTGTTGAGGAGTGTATGGTGCGGAATATTGATGCTTGATTCCCTCATCACTAAGAAATCCATCCAAGGTGTAGTTCTTGAACTCGGTACCGTTGTCACTTCTTATTGTCAAGATCTTTGCATTGTGTTGACGTTGTGCTTCATTTGCAAAGTCAATGACGGTTTGTTGGGTCTCGCTCTTCCTCTTGAAGAAATACACCCACGTGTACCTTGAGTAGTCATCCACAATCACCAAGCAATACTTCCTACCTCCAAGACTATCGAAGGATGGAGGCCCAAAGAGATCCATGTGAAGGAGCTCCAAAGGCCTCTTTGAATAAATGATAGTCGTGGGAGGGTGAGCCTTCTCATGTAGCTTTCCTTCGATACAGGCACTGCAAGCACGATCTTTAGCAAAACTAACATTCGTTAGTCCACGGACATGGTCCCCCTTGAGGAGACTTTGCAAAGATCTCATATTGACATGGGCTAAACGGCGATGCCAAAGCCATCCCACATCAACTTTAGCCATTAGGCATGTCGCGGTCTTAGTGGGTCGCTCCGAAAAGTTAATCACATATAGACCGTTCTCGTCATGCCCAACAAAGGCTACCTTAAGAGTCTTGCTCCACAAGAGGGCCACGGTATCGATATCAAAGAAAGTGGCAAAGCCCGTGATTGCAAGTTGACGAACGGAAAGTAAATTGTATGCAAGGGACTCAACAAGCATGACCTTCTCGATCGTGAGATTATGAGAGATGACCACCTTGCCAAGTCCCAATACCTTAGAAGATGAGGCGTCACCCCACTCGACATTGGTGGGCATAGATGGAACCTTGTGCATGTCCACCACCAAGTCCTTGCTTCCGGTCATATGATTTGTAGCTCCGCTATCGAGCAACCATGATCCACCACCGGAAGCAAACACCTACAAGAGATCAATGCTTGGTTTTAGGTACCCATTTTGTAATGGGTCCTTTGATGTTAGTAACAAGGGTCTTAGGAACCCAAATAGACCATTCAATGTATTCATGAAGAGAACCAACAAATTTGGCATAAACATGCCCATCACTAGCACGGCATAACACATAAGAAGGATTAAAATCGCCGGCTTTGTTGGGAGGGGTGACATTGCCCTTCTTGACATTGTTCTTCTTCTTCTCCTCGGGGGCACTCTCTCCCTCCCTCATAAAGGTTTGCATGAGAGGAGGAGGTCATTTGCTCTTGTCATTCTTCTTCTTGTTCTTGGAGTCGGGCACGTACCCAACCCCTTCCTTGGCCACAACTCCCTTTTGGTTGATCAAGAGATCGTTGAGGTTCTTCTTGCCTTGTATGCAAGTCGCAAGACCTCTCTCAAGTTGCCCCTTCAACTTAGCATTTTCCTCAACAAGATGCATATGCTCACAACATGGGTTAGTAGCATTTGCATTATCAATTAAAACCATATGAGGAAAAGTTGCTTTCTCCTTAGTTAGCTTCACTTGGAGTTGATCATGAGACTCCTTGAGACTAGCATGAATACCCTTCAAGGCCTTGTGGGCCTTGTCAAGTATATCAAACTCCTCTTTGAGTCTAGCAAGATCAACCCCGAGTTTGGCCTTCTCGGAATTTAGCACACGAGAAACAATGAGGTCATGATCATAATCTTTCTTTAACTTAGCATGATCAACGTTGTGTGACTCCTCAAGAGACAAAGGAAGACCACGCTCTTCCTCAAGAGCATTGGAAAGATCCGAGATCTCATCGGCATAGTCACGACTATGCCCTTCCATCTTAGAGATGGTGTCCTCGTGAGCCTCGATCATGTCATTGGCTTCACCAAGTTGTTCCAAGAGAGCAACAAAGTGCTTCTTGGATTTTCCCTTGAGTTTGCCCATAAAGGCCTCAAACTCGTTAGCCTCCACATCAGCTCCCTCAAGTTCATTAATGCAATCTGTCGGGGAAGGATGGTTAATGATGGTAGTTTTGATGTTGGAGGTTACCTTGTTGGTGGCTTTAGCCATGAGGCACTTGGCGGTGATGCTCTTGTTGGGTGAGTCGAAGAGAGACACCCGTGACGTTGTTGCAATGGCAACGGAGGCCATGGCAACCGACTCATCATCTTCATCATCGTCATCATCCTCATTGTACTCTTCTTGCACAACCAAAGCCTTGTGAGGAGTCTTCTTGGAGAATTTGTTCTTGTTGGGGAACGACTTGGCCTTGTCCTTTCGGATGAGCTTGCCACCATTGTCTTCCCTCTTCTCATACGGGCATTCCGCAACGAAATGACTCACGTTGCCGCAATTGTAGCAAGTCCTTACACATTGCTTGCCCCTTGTACCACTCGAGTTGTTTTTGCTAAAGTTTGGCCTCGAGTTTTTCTTGCTCCAAAATTGCCTTGAAGCAAGTGCCATGTGTTCATGATATGCATACTTCATATCTTCGGGGTTGCTCTCCTCTTCTTCCTCTTCTTCGTCTTCCACGATGAGCTTGGCCTTCAATGCAAGGTTAGGCTTCTTTGCCCGTTGAGAACGGAGCACCGCATTGTCGGCGGTCTTGTCCAAAATGTTCATGGCCACAAACTCATCCAACACTTCACTTGAGGTCAAAGTGTGGAAGTCCGGTCTTTGACGAATGACGGAGGACATGGCCTTGTGATAGGGCATCATTGCCTTGAGGAATTTGCGCTTGATCCAATTGTCATCCGTGTCCTTGCTCCCGTGATCTCGTAGTGAGACCGCGAGTTTGGTTACTCTCCGTTAGACCTCACGAGGTTCTTCATCTTCCTTCATTGCAAACTCATCGGCCTCATCTTGTACCACTTCATAGTTGGAGTGTTGAATGCTTGCGCTTCCCCGGTAGAGAGACACGACACAATGCCATGCATCTTTGGCCAAGGCGAAAGGACGAAGATGAGGTAGGTCTTCGGGTGGAATTGCATCTTGAATGATGAAGAGAGCATTCTCATTGAATTGATTGTCCGCGGCTTCTCGAGGAGTGAAGTTGCTTGGATCATCTGGATAGAAACCTTCTTCAATGATTCTCCAAAGGTTAGTGTTCACATGATTTAAATGACGTTTAAAGCGGTAAACCCAAGAATCAAAATCCTCATTTTTCACAA
Organism: Triticum urartu; assembly: GCF_003073215.2. Taxonomy (NCBI): domain Eukaryota; kingdom Viridiplantae; phylum Streptophyta; class Magnoliopsida; order Poales; family Poaceae; genus Triticum; species Triticum urartu. Next base: position 490,608,291 of record NC_053026.1, on the reverse strand, counting down.
TCTTAGGGGGAGGACCGGCATGATTCAAATGAGTGGAAGGAACCGGTCCACCATAAACAAGTGGTGGTTCCACATGGGCAAAGATGCCGGTGCCATTCTTGCCACTAGAAGAAGCAGCCTTTTCACTACTAGCTTCCCCCTTGTCAGGGATAGCATCCGTCACCTTGTTGGCGGGATAACCCACTTTCAACGGTGCGGTGTATAGTTTAAGCCCCTCAAGAAATTTAGTAAACATGCTTTCGACTTCGGTCGTCATGGAGGTTTTCAATGTCTCCAAGGCCACATTGAACTCCTCACGAGAGACCGAAGTTCCCCCATCTCCCATAGACGAGATCGGATTCACACCGGAGTGTTCCTCCACACCGTCTACGGTATCAACCATACTCTTTGGACGGTAAAGTCCTTAATAAAGAAACCTAGCTTTGATACCAATTGAAAGGATCGATATGGTTGACTAGAGGGGGGTGAATAGGCAACTAACAATTTTTAGCTTTTCTTTAACAATTTAAACTTTGCATCAAAGTAGGTTGTCTAGATATGCAACTAGGTGAGCAACCTATACGATGCAACAAGGATAGGTACACAAGCAAGCAAGAGATATGAAACAAGTAAGCTTGCTCAAATAAAGGCACGAGATAACCAAGAGTGGAGACGGTGGAGACGAGGATGTGTTGCCGAAGTTCCTTCCCTTTGAGAGGAAGTACGTCTCCGTTCGAGCAGTGTGGAGGCACAATGCTCCCCAAGAAGCCACTAGGGCCACCGTATTCTCCTCACGCCCTCACACAATGCGAGATGCCGTGATTCCACTATTGGTGCCCTTGAAGGCGGCGACCGAACCTTTACAAACAAGGTTGGGGCTCTCTCCACAACTTAATTGGAGGCTCCCAACAAAAACCACGAAGCTTCACCACAATGGAATATGGCTCCGAGGTGACCTCAACCGTCTAGGGTGCTCAAACACCCAAGAGTAACAAAATCCACACAAGAAAGTATGGGGGAAGCAAATATCCTTTGGTGGAAGTGTAGATCTAGGTCTCCTCCTTCAATCCCTAGCAAATCAACAAGTTTGAGTGGCTAGAGAGAGAGATCGGGCAAGAGAGCTTGAAGGGCATTAATGGTGGAGTGAGAGAGGTCAAAGGTAGGAGTGGTAGGTGGGAGAAGCCCCCTTAAATAGTCACCCCACATTTCCAACCGTTACTGCGTTTTTTTGCACTGCAGTGGTACAACCGGTCCTCGTCCCGATACAACCGGGACTCACGGTGTAACTGCAGAACCCTACCAAGCGGTACAACCGGACAGGCGGGCGGTAGTACCGGCTAAGAAAAATAACCGGACTAACCGCCTGGCTACCGCACAACCACCGCATCAAAACATGAGCTTGACCGGTACTTGGGCGGTGCCTGGCCGGAACAACCGCATGGCCTTGAGCTCTTGGGCGGCTAAGTACTGAGCGGAAGAACCGCTCGGACCACCGGTGGTACCGGTCATCGTGGAACGACCAGACCAACCGGGCCACTACCGCCCAAGAACCGCATCAAACCAGAAGCGAGAGCGGTACTTGAGCGGTGCATGGACGGAACCACCGCCCCAGCTGTTGCAGAGCATGGTGGCGGTACCACCGCCCGGAGGCAGCGGTACAACCGCTCGAGCAAAGCTGGTGAGCGACAAGACCCAGCGGTACAACCGCTCTAGAGAGCGGTACAACCGCTGGGCAGACATAGTGAGCAGAAAAGAGGGGAAGAGGCAAGGAAAACTCTCTCTCCCACACACACCCGAGGAAGGCAAAGAGAGGGTGAGAAAAGTGTACGTGAACTGATTCCCCCAGAGCTTCCTAATGAGGATTCCCTCTTGATAGTACGGGTACTCTACGACCAAAGAAAATAAAAGCATAGAGGACATGTCTTCGATCTTTTCCTTCGAGAGGCAATAGCAATCCGATGTAAGCCTAAGCATCGAGAACCTGAAACATATAGCACACTATTAGACCACAAAGGGTTGTCATCATCATCCAAAACATAAAGTAGGGAAATGCCCTTTCACCAGCCCCGATGAATAGGGCCCGCCCAGCGACGGTTCGGAGGACGACAACTACCTTCCGCTCTCCGAAGATGAGGTAAGCCTCGGTGACGAAGACTTCATCGTACCCGAAGAGCCCCTCGAGCAGGAGCGCTTCAAGCGCAGGCTGATAGCTACGGCAAGGAGCCTGAAAAAGAAGCAGCAACAACTTCAAGCTGACCAAGACCTACTCAATGACAGATGGACCGAAGTCCTGGTCACCGAAGAATACGGACTTAGTGGCCTAGCCAAAAGCTACCCAAAGTACAGACCACTATACCAGTCCGATGACGAGGCGTTGGAGCCCATACCATCGCCACACAATGCGGCAGGTCGCCGGCAACTCTGTCCGGATAAAGAGGCAACTCAAGCCGAACACCAGACCGCCCCACCTCGTCGTAAAGGCAAGAACAACGCAGGTCACGATTACCCAGACAACCTGCAGAGGGACTGATAACCCACAAGTATAGGGGATCAATTGTAGCCTCTTTCGATAAGTAAGAGTGTCGAACCCAACAAGGAGCTAAAGGTAGAACAAATATTCCCTCAAGTTCTATCGACCACCGATACAACTCTACGCATGCTTGACATTCTCTTTACCTAGAACAAGTATGAAACTAGAAGTACTTTGTAGGTGTTTTTGGGTAAGCTTGCAAGAAAGTAAAGAACACGAAAATAAAAGCTAGGGGCTGTTTAGATAAAGACACAACTAAATTAGTTTTAGTAGAGAGCTTTTGTCAACAAGAAAGTTATTTGTCCCTAGGCAATCGATAACTAGACCGGTAATCATTATTGCAATTTTATTTGAGGGAGAGGCATAAGCTAACATACTTTCTCTACTTGGATCATATGCACTTATGATTGGAACTCTAGCAAGCATCCGCAACTACTAAAGATTCATTAAGGTAAAACCCAACCATAGCATTAAAGTATCAAGTCCCCTTTATCCCATACGCAAACAACCTACTTACTCAGGTCTCTGCTTCTGTCACTCACGCCACCCACCATAAGCAAATCATGAAGATATTACAGACCCTACAGCGGGAACCTCTCACGCTTGCGCGACACGGAGAGCACCATAGGACAACACCAATAATAAAACATACAACTCAAACCAATCTTGATCATCAAATAGCCATTAGGACAAAACAGATCTACTCAAACATCATAGGATAGCCATACATCATTGGAAAATAATATATAGCGTTGAGCACCATGTTTAAGTAGAGATTACAGCGGGTAAGAGAGAGGTTACACCGCTGCATAGAGGGGGGAAGAGTTGGTGATGATGGCGGTGAAGTTGTTGGTGAAGATGGCGGTGATGATGATGGCCCCGGCAGCGCTCCGGCGCCACTGGAAGCAAGGGGGAGAGGGGCCTCCCTTCTTCTTCTTCTTCCTTGACCTCCTCCCTAGATGGGAGAAGGGTTTCCCCTCTGGTCCTTGGCTCCCATGTCTCGCCCCTCCGAGATTGGATCTATCTCTTTGTTTCTCTCTGGTTCTGCGTGCTCTCCTGCTCTGTTTCACCGTTTCGTATATATATGGAGATCCGTAACTTCGATTGTCCTGAAACCTTCGCCGTGATTTTTTTCCGAATATTAGCTTTATTGCGGCAAAAGAAGAGCGTCAACTGCCTTACGGTGGGCTCACGAGGGTAGGGGCGCGCCCCCCTGCCTCGTGACCACCTCGGGCACTGGCTCGCGTTGATTTTCCTTCCGAATTTTCCATATTTTCCAAAAATAAGCTCCGTCCATTTTTATCCCGTTTGGACTCCGTTTGATATGGATATTCTGTGAAACCAAAAACATGCAACAGACAGGAACTGGCACTGGGCACTGGATCAATATGTTAGTCCCAGAAATAATATAAAAAGTTGCCAAAAAGTATATGAAAGTTGAATAATATTGGCATGGAACAATCAAAAGTTATAGATAGGACGGAGACGTATCAGCATCCCCAAGCTTAATTCCTGCTCGTCCTCGAGTAGGTAAATGATAAAAAAGATAATTTTTGATGTGGAATGCTACCTAGCATAATCTTGATCATATGTCTAATCATGGCATGAATATTAAGACACGAGTGATTCAAAGCAATAATCTATCCTTTGACATAAAAACAATAATACTTCAAGCATACCAACCAAGCAATTATGTAGCCAAAGAAAGCTCATCCCTACAAAATCATATAGTCTGGCTATGCTCCATCTTCACCACACAAAGCATTCACATCATGCACAACCCCGATGACAAGCCAAGCAATTGTTTCATACTTTTACGTTTCTCAAACCTTTTCAACTTTCACGCAATACATGAGCGTGAGCCATGGACATAGCACTATAGGTGGAATAGATTATGATGGTGGGGGTTATGTGGAGAAGACAAAAAAGGAGAAGATGGTCTCACATCAACTAGGCGTATCGACGGGCTATGGAGATGCCCATCAATAGATATCAATGTGAGTGAGTAGGGATTGCCATGCAACGGATGCACTAGAGCTATAAGTGTATGAAAGCTCAAACTGAAATTAAGCGAGTGTGCATCCAACTTGCTTGCTCATGAAGACCTAGGGCATTTGAGGAAGCCCATCGTTGGAATATACAAGCCAAGTTCTATAATGAAAATTCCCACTAGTATATGAAAGTGATAACTCAAGAGACTCTCTATATGAAGAACATGGTGCTATTTTGAAGCACAAGTGTGGTAAAAGGATAGTAACATTGCACCATTTTCTTTTTTTTCTTTTTTTGCGGGCTTATTTGGCCCCCCTTTTTTTATTTAGGCTTCTTTGGCCTCTCTTTTTTTGGGCAATGCTCTAATAATGATGATCATCACACTTTTATTTACTTACAACTCAATATTACAACTCGATACTAGAACAAAGATATGACTCTATATGAATGCCTCCGGCGGTGTACCGGGATGTGCAATGATCTAGCGTAGCAATGACATCAAAAAACGGACAAGCCATGAAAACATCATGCTAGCTATCTTATGATCATGCAAAGCAATATGAGAATGAATGCTCAAGTCATGTATATGATGATGATGGAAGTTGCATGGCAATATATCTCGGAATGGCTATGGAAATGCCATGATAGGTAGATATGGTGGCTGTTTTGAGGAAGGTATATGGTGGGTTTATGGTACCAGCGAAAGTTGCGCGGTACTAGAGAGGCTAGCAATGATGGAAGGGTGAGAGTGCGTATAATCCAGGGACTCAACATTAGTCATAAAGAACTCACATACTTATTGCAAAAATCTATTAGTCATCGAAACAAAGTACTACGTGCATGCTCCTAGGGGGATAGATTGGTAGGAAAAGATCATCGCTCGTCCCCGACCACCACTCATAAGGAAGACAATCAATAAACACCTCATGCTCCGACTTCGTTACATAACGGTTCACCATACGTGCATGCTACGGGACTTGCAAACCTCAACACAAGTATTTCTCAATTTCACAATTACTCGACTAGCATGACTCTAATATCACCATCTTTATATCGCAAAACTATTGCAAGGAATCAAACATATCATATTCGGCGTGTTGGGGATCGTAGCAGAAATTTAAAATTTTCTACGCATCACCAAGATCAATCTATGGAGTAATCTAGCAACGAGGGGAAGGGGAGTGCATCTACATACCCTTGTAGATTGCTAAGTGGAAGAGTTGCAAGAACGCGTATGAAGGAGTCGTACTCGCAGCGATTCAGATCGCGGTTGATTCCGATCTAAGCGCCGAACAACGGCGCCTCCGCGTTCAACACACGTGCAGCCCGGTGACGTCTCCCACGCCTTGATCCAGCAAGGGGAGAAGGAGAAGTTGGGGAAGACTCCGTCCAGCAGCAGCATGACGGCGTGGTGGTGGTGGAGGAGCGCGGAACTCCAGCAGAGCTTCGCCAAGCACTACGAGAGATGAGGAGGGAGAGAGGTAGGGCTGCGCCAAGAGGGAGATGATCTCGTGTGTCTTGCAGCCCCCAATACCTCAAATATATATAGGGGAAGGGGAGGGGCTGCGCCCCCATCTAGGGTTCCCTCCCTAGGGGTGGTGGCAGCCCCAAAACCCATCTAGGGTGGCGGCCAAGGGGGGAGAGAGGGGGCGCACCTAGGGTGGGCCTTAAGGCCCATCTGGACCTAGGGTTTGCCCCCTCCCACTCTCCCTTGTGCCTTGGGCCTTGGTGGGGGGGGGCGCACCAGCCCACCTGGGGCTGGTCCCCTCCCACACTTGGCCCACGCAGCCTTCTAGGGCTGGTGGCCCCACCTAGTGGACCCCCGGGACCCTCCCGGTGGTCCCGGTACGTTACCGATAGCACCCGAAACTTTTCCGGTGACCAAAAAGGGACTTCCCATATATAAATCTTTACCTCCGGACCATTCCGGAACTCCTCGTGACGTCCGGGATATCATCCGGGACTCCGAACAACATTCGGTAACCGTGTACATACTTTCCCTATAACCCTAGCGTCATCGAACCTTAAGTGTGTAGACCCTATGGGCTCGGGAGTCATGCAGACATGGCCGAGACAACTCTCCGGTCAATAACCAACAGCAGGATCTGGATACCCATGTTGGTTCCCACATGCTCCACGATGATCTCATCGGATGAACCACGATGTCAAGGATTCAATCAATCCCGTATACAATTCCCTTTGTCTATCGGTACGATACTTGCCCGAGATTTGATCGTTGGTATCCCGATACCTTGTTCAATCTCGTTACCGGCAAGTCTCTTTACTCGTTCCGTAACACATCATCCCGTGATCAACTCCTTGGTCACATTGTGCACATGATGATGATGTCCTACCGAGTGGGCCCAGAGATACCTCTTCGTTACACGGAGTGACAAATCCCAGTCTCAATTCGTGCCAACCCAATAGACACTTTTGGAGATACCCGTAGTGCACCTTTATAGCCACCCAGTTATGTTGTGACGTTTGGCACACCCAAGGCACTCCTACGGTATCCGGGAGTTGCACAATCTCATGGTCTAAGGAAATGATACTTGACATTAGAAAAGCTTTAGCATACGAACTACACGATCTTGTGCTAGGCTTAGGATTGGGTCTTGTCCATCACATCATTCTCCTAATGATGTGATCCCGTTATCAACGACATCCAATGTCCATGGTCAGGAAACTGTAACCATCTATTGATCAACGAGCTAGTCAACTAGAGGCTTACTAGGGACATGGTGTTGTCTATGTATCCACACATGTATCTGAGTTTCCTATCAATACAATTCTAGCATGGATATTAAACGATTATCATGAACAAGGAAAAATAATAATAACCAATTTATTATTGCCTCTAGGGCATATTTCCAACAGTCTCCCACTTGCACTAGAGTCAATAATCTAGTTCACATTGCCATGTGATTAACACTCACAGGTCACATCGCCATGTGACCAACATCCAAAGAGTTTACTAGACTCAATAATCTAGTTCACATCACTATGTGATTAACACTCAATGAGTTCTGGGTTTGATCATGTTATGCTTGTGAGAGAGGTTGTAGTCAACGGGTCTGCAACATTCAGATCCCTATGTATTTCGCAAAACTTTATGTCATATCGTAGATGCTGCTACCACGTTCCACTTGGAGCTATTCCAAATTGTTGCTCCATTATACGTATCCGGTATCTCTACTCAGAGCTATACGGATAGGTATTAAGCTTGCATCGACGTAACTCTTTACGTCGAACTCTTTATCACCTCCATAACCGAGAAACATTTCCTTATTCCTCTAAGGATACTTTTGACCGCTATCTGGTGATCCACTCCTAGATCACCTTTGTACCCTCTTGCCAGACATGTGGCAAGGCACACATCTGGTGCGGTACTCAGCATGGCATACCGTATAGAGCCTATGACAAAAGCATAGGGACGACCTTCGTCCTTCCTCTTTCTTCTACCGTGGTCAATCTTTGAGTCTTACTCAACTTCACACCTTACAACTCAGGTAAGAATCCCTTCTTTGACTGATCTATTTTGAACTCCTTCAAAATCATGTCAAGGTGTGCGTTCTTTGAAAAGTATCATCAGGCGTCTTGATCTATCTCTATAGATCTTGATGCCCAATATGTAAGCAGCTTTATCCAGGTCTTCCTTTGAAAATCACTCTTCAAACAACCGTTTATGCTTTCCAGAAATTCTACATTATTTCGGATCAACAATATGTCATCCACATATACTTATCAGAAATGTTGTAGTGCTCCCACTCACTTTCTTGTAAATACAAGTTTCTAGCAAACATTGTATAAACCTAAAAGCTTTGATCACTCCATCAAAGCATATATTCCGACTCCGAGATGCTTGCTCTAGTCCATAGAAGGATTGCTGGAGCCAGCATACCTTTTAGCATCCTTAGGATCGACAAAACCTTTTATTGTATCACATACAACTTTTTCTCACGAAAACTGGTAAGAAAACTTGTTTTGACATCCATCTGTTAGATTTCATAATCGAAAAATACAGCTAATGCTAACATGATTCCGACGGACTTAAACATCGCTACGGGTGAGAAAATCTCATCGTAGTCAACTCCTTGAACTTGTGAAAAGACTCTTTGCCACAAGTCGAGCTTCATAGATGGTAACATTACCGCCCACGTCTGTCTTCTTCTTAAAGATCCATTTATCTGAATGGCTTGCCGATCACCGGGCAAGTCCACCAAAGTGCATGCTTTGTTCTGATACATGGATCCTATCTCGGATTTCATGGCTTCTAACCATCTGTCGGAATATGGGCCCACCATCACTTCTCCATAGCTTGTAGGTTCATTGTTGTCCAACATGATATCTAAGACAGGATCACCATACCACTCAGGAGTAGTACATATCCTTATCGACCTACGAGGTTTGATAGCAACTTGATCCGAAGCTTCATGATCACTATCATTAACTTCCCCTTCGATCGACGTAGGCACCACAGAAACATCTTTCTGTGTTGCACCACTTTCCGGTTGAAGTAGAGGTTCAACAACCTCATCAAGTTCTATCTTCCTCCCACTCAATTCTTTCGAGAGAAACTCCTTCTCGAGAAAGGACCCGTTCTTAGCGACAAACACTTTGCCCTCGGATCTGAGATAGAAGGTATACCCAACTATTACCTTTGGGTATCCTATGAAGATGTATTTGTCCGCTTTGGGTTCGAGCTTTTTCGGCTGAAGCCTTAAGCATCGCAGCACCAAATATTAAGAAACGACAACTTTGGTTTCTTGCCAAACCAATGTCCATATGACGTCGTCTTAACAGACTTAGATGGTGCCCTATCTAAAGTGAATGCAGCTGTCTCTAATGCATAACCTCAAAATGATAGCGGTAGATTGGTAAGAGACATCATAGATCGCACCATATCTCATAAGGTTCGATTACGACGTCCGTGCACGCCATTACGCTATGGTGTTCCAGGTGGTGTCAATTGTGAAACAATTTCACAATGTGTTAAGTGATTGCCAAACTCATAACTCAGAAATTCTCCATCGATCAGATCGTAGGAATTTGATCTTCTTGTTATGATGGTTCTTAACTTCACTCTGAAATTGCTTGAACTTTTCAAATGTTTCAGACTTGTGCTTCATTAAGTAAATATACCTATATCTACTCAAATCGTCAGTGAAGATGAGAAAATAGCGATATCCACCGCACGCTTCAATTCTCATTGGATCACACGTATCAGCATGTATGATTTCCAACAAGTCACTTGACCGTTTCATTGTACCTGAAAACGGGGTCTTAGTCATCCTGCCCATGAGGCATGGCTCGCATGTGTCAAGCGATTCAAAATCAAGTGACTCCAAACATCCATCGACACGGAGTTTCTTCATGCATCTTACGCCAATATGACCTAAGCGGCAGTGCCACAAGAAAGTGGTACTATCTACATCTTTTGGCGTGAACATGTGTATTACCACGACCGAGATTCACTGAACCATTCACACAGGGTGCATGACCATGAAAGGTATTATTCATGTAAACAGAATAACCATTATTCTCTAACTTAAATGAATAACCGTATTGCAATGAACATGATCTAATCATATTCATGCTCAACGTAGACACCTGATAACATTTATCTAGGTTCAATACTAATCCCGAAGGCAGATGGAGCGTGCGATGGTGATCTCATCAACTTTGGAAACACTTCCAACACACATCATCACCTCGCCCTTAGCCAGTCTCCGTTTAGTCCGTAGCTTTTGCTTCAAGTCACCAATAATGGCAACTGAACCGGTATCCAATACCCAGGTGCTACCAGGAGTACTAGTGAGGTACACATTAATAACACGTATATGCTTTGTTGAAGTTGCCAGGCTTCTTATCTACCATGCATTTGGGGTAATTCCGCTACCAGTGACTGTTCCCCTTACAATAGAAGCACTTAGTCTCGGGTTTGGGTTCAACCTTGGGTTCCTTCACTGGAGCGGCAACTGGTTTGCCATCCATGAAGTTTCCCTTCTAGCCCTTGCCCTTCTTGAAACCAGTGGTTTTGTTAAACCATCAACACTTGATGCTCCTTCTTGATTTCTACCTTTTGCGGTCTTAAGCACCGCGAACAGCTCCGGGATCAACTCCATCCCTTGCATGTCATAGTTCATCACGAAGATCTAGTATCTTAGTGATAGTGGCTAGAGAACTCTATCAATCACTATCTTATCTGGAAGTTTAACTCCCACTTGATTCAAGTGATTGTAGCACCCAGACATTCTGAGCACATGCTCACTAGCTGAGCTATTCTCCTCCATCTTGTTGGCAAAAGAACTTGTCAGAGGTCTCATACCTCTCAACACGGGCATGAGCCTGAAATCCCAATTTCAGCTGTTGGAACATCTCATATGTCTTATGGCGTTCAAAACGTCATTGGAATCCTGATTCTAAGCCGTAAAGTATGGTGCACTAAACTATCAAGTAGTCATCAGGATGTGTCTGTCAGGTGTTCACAACATCCACAGACGACGTTGTAAGGGTTTGCACATCGAGCGGTGCATCAAAGATGTAAGCCTTCTGTGTAGCAATGAGGACACTCCTCGGACTACGGACCCAGTCCGCATCATTGCTTACAATATCTTTCAACTTGGTCTTTCTCTAGGAACGTATTGAAACAGGGAGCTACAATGTGAGCTATTTATCTACAACATATTTGCAAAGATAATTTAGACTATGTTCATGATAATTAAGTTCATCTAATCAAATTATTTAATGAACTCCCACTCAGATAGACATCCCTCTAGTCGTCTAAGTGATACATGATCCGAGTCAACTAGGTTGTGTCCGATCATCACGTGAGACGGACTAGTCATCATCGGTGAACATCTTCATGTTGATCGTATCTTCTATACGACTCATGTTCGACCTTTCGGTCTTCCGTGTTCCGAGGCCATGTCTGTACATGCTAGGCTCGTCAAGTTAACCTAAGTGTATTGCGTGTGTAAATCTGGCTTACACCCGTTGTATTCGAACGTTAGAATCTATCACACCCGATCATCACGTGGTGCTTCGAAACAACGAACCTTCGCAACGGTGCACAGTTAGGGGGAACACTTTCTTGAAATTATTGCGAGGGATCATCTTATTTAAGCTACCGTCGTTCTAAGCAAATAAGATGTAAAACATGATAAACATAACATGCAATCAAATAGTGACATGATATGGCCAATATCATTTTGCTCCTTTTGATCTCCATCTTCGGGGCGCCATGATCATCATCGTCACCGGCATCACACCATGATCTCCATCATCGTGTCTTCATGAAGTCGTCTCGTCAACTATTACTTCTACTACTATGGCTAACGGTTTAACAATAAAGTAAAGTAATTGCATGATGTTTAAGTTGACACACAGGTCATAAATAAATTAAGACAACTCCTATGGCTCCTGCTGGTTGTCATACTCATCGACATGCAAGTCGTGATTCCTATTACAAGAACATGATCAATCTCATACATCACATATATCATTCATCACATCCTTTTGGCCATATCACATCACAAGGCATATGCTGCAAAATCAAGTTAGACGTCCTCTAATTGTTGTTGCAAATTTTTTTACGTGGCTGCTATAGGTTTCTAGCAAGAACGTTTCTTACCTACGCCAAAACCACAACGTGATATGCCAATTTCTATTTACCCTTCATAAGGACCCTTTTCATCGAATCCGATCTGACTAAAGTGGGAGAGACAGACACCCGCTAGCCACCTTATGCAACTAGTGCATGTCAGTCGGTGGAACCTGTCTCACGTAAGAGTACGTGTAAGGTCGGTCCGGGCCGCTTCATCCCACGATGCCGCCGAATCAAGATAAGACTAGTAACGGCAAGTAAATTGAGAATATCGACGCTCACAACAACTTGTGTTCTACTCGTGCATAGAAACTACGCATAGACCTAGCTCATGATGCCACTGTGGGGATCGTAGCAGAAATTTAAAATTTTCTACGCATCACCAAGATCAATCTATGGAGTAATATAGCAACGAGGGGAAGGGGAGTGCATCTACATACCCTTGTAGATCGCTAAGCGGAAGCGTTGCAAGAACGCGGATGAAGGAGTCGTACTCGCAGCGATTCAGATCGCGGTTGATTCCGATCTAAGCGCCGAACAACGGCGCCTCCGCGTTCAACACACGTGCAGCCCGGTGACATCTCCCACGCCTTGATCCAGCAAGGGGAGAAGGAGAGGTTGGGGAAGACTCCGTCCAGCAGCAGCACGACAGCGTGGTGGTGGTGGAGGAGCGCGGAACTCCAGCAGGGCTTCGCCAAGCACTACGAGAGACGAGGAGGGAGAGAGGTAGGGCTACGCCAAGAGGGAGATGATCTCGTGTGTCTTGCAGCCCCCAATACCTCAAATATATATAGGGGAAGGGGAGGGGCTGCGCCCCCATCTAGGGTTCCCTCCCTAGGGGTGGCGGCAGCCCCAAAACCCATCTAGGGTGGCGGCCAATGGGGGAGAGAGGGGGGCGCACCTAGGGTGGGCCTTAAGGCCCATCTGGACCTAGGGTTTGCCCCCTCCCACTCTCCCTTGCGCATTGGGCCTTGGTGGGGGGGCGCACCAGCCCACCTGGGGCTGGTCCCCTCCCACACTTGGCCCACGCAGCCTTCTAGGGCTGGTGGCCCCACCTGGTGGACCCCCAGGACCCTCCCGGTGGTCCCGGTATGTTACCGATAGCACCCGAAACTTTTCCGGTGACCAAAACGGGACTTCCCATATATAAATCTTTACCTCCGGACCATTCCAGAACTCCTCGTGACGTCCGGGATATCATACGGGACTCCGAACAACATTCTATAACCGCGTACATACTTTCCCTATAACCCTAGCGTCATCGAACCTTAAGTGTGTAGACCCTACGGGCTCGGGAGTCATGCAGACATGGCCGAGACAACTCTCCGGTCAATAACCAACAGCGGGATCTGGATACCCATGTTGGTTCCCACATGCTCCACGATGATCTCATTGGATGAACCATGATGTCAAGGATTCAATCAATCCCGTATACAATTCCCTTTGTCTATCGGTGATACTTGCCAGAGACTCGATCGTCGGTATCCCGATACCTTGTTCAATCTCGTTACCGGCAAGTCTCTTTACTCGTTCCATAACACATCATCCCGTGATCAACTCCTTGGTCACATTGTGCACATTATGATGATGTCCTACCGAGTGGGCCCAGAGATACCTCTCCGTTACACGGAGTGACAAATCCCAGTCTCAATTCGTGCCAACCCAACAGACACTTTTGGAGATACCCGTAGTGCACCTTTATAGCCACCCAGTTATGGTGTGACGTTTGGCACACCCAAAGCACTCCTACGGTATCCGGGAGTTGCACAATCTCATGGTCTAAGGAAATGATACTTGACATTAGAAAAGCTTTAGCATACGAACTACACGATCTTGTGCTAGGCTTAGGATTGGGTCTTGTCCATCACATTATTCTCCTAATGATGTGATCCCGTTATCAACGACATCCAATGTCCATGGTCAGGAAACCGTAACCGTCTATTGATCAACGAGCTAGTCAACTAGAGGCTTACTAGGGACATGGTGTTGTCTATGTATCCACACATGTATCTGAGTTTCCTATCAATAAAATTCTAGCATGGATAATAAACGATTATCATGAATAAGGAAATATAATAATAACCAATTTATTATTGCCTCTAGGGCATATTTCCAACACAGCGATCTACAAGTTTATGTAGGATTTTATGACTAACCATGTGAATGACCAGTTCCTGTCATCTCTCTAAATAGATATAAGTGGAGCACGAGAGTTTAATTCTTTCTACAAAATATATGCCCGTGCTCTAACAAATATAAGTGAAGCAAAAGAGCATTCTACAAATGGCGGTTGTCTAAGTGAAGAGAAACAGGCAATCCAAACTTCAAATGATATAAGTGAAGCACATGAAGCATTCTATAAAGCCATACTCAAAAGATATAAGTGAAGTGCAATGAGCATTCTATAAATCAACCAAGGACTATCTCATACCAGCATGGTGCATAAAAAGAAAAATAAAAACCTAAATGCAAAAGACGCTCCAAGGCTTGCACATATCGCATGAACGAAACGAATCCGAAAACATACCGATACTTGTTGAAGAAAGAGGGGATGCCTCCCCAGCATCCCCAAGCTTAGACGCTTGAGTCTCCTTGAATATTTATTTGGGGTGCCTCGGTCATCCCCAAGCTTGAGCTCTTGCCTCTCTTCCTTCTTCTCACATTGAGACCTTCTCGATCATCGAACACTTCACCCACACAAAACTCCAACAGAAAACTCGGTAAGATCCGTTAGTATAATAAAGCAAATCACTACTCTAAGTACTATTGCAAACCAATTCATATTTTTTTTTGCATTGTGTCTACTGTAATATAACTTTTTCATGGCTTAATCCACTGATATAAATTGATAGTTTCATCAAAACAAGCAAAGTATTCATCAAAAACAGAATCTGTCTAAAACAGAACAGTCTGTAGAAATCTGAACATTCACCATACTTCTGATACTTGAAAAATTCTACCAAAATTAGGAAAAATAAAAAAAAATTATAGGAAGACAGTGCAAAAAGAATCAGAACCATTTGACGTTCCAGCTAAAAATGTAAAATCGCGCACTACAGCCAAAGTTTCTGTCCTGCACCGTACAAACCATCAAGCAAATGTAAACATCCTAAAGGCAAACCTTGGAACACTATTTTTATTTCTAAACTTTATAAAAGCACACAACAGAAATAAATGACTCTCTAAAACTTCTGGGTTGTCTCCCTGGCAGCGCTTTCTTTAAAGCCATTAAGCTAGGCATATAGTGCTCAAGTAATGGATCCACCCGGATCCCAAGGTATATCAAAGCCAATTTGAATCAACAATGATCTGTAATTTAGTAGTGAGCAAAAAGTAACATATATCAAGCAATGACGAAGTCTAACTCTCTTCCTATGCATCGACATGTCATAAAAGAACAATTCATGCACACATAGTAAAGGCCAATGCATAGTATAAACAGTTTCTTGCAATTCTATCATATTGGAAACATAGAGAGGTGGAGATATAGTTCCTCTCTCATAATAATTGCAAGTAGGAGCAGAAAGCACATGCATATTATACTCATCAAAATCATCATGTGCATCGGTAAAAGGCAACCCATCAATGTAATCCTTAATAAGGGCAAACTTCTCCGATATAGTGTAGTTTGGAGAATTCAAAAAGATAATGGGACTATCATGTGTGGGTGCAATAGCAACAATTTCATGTTTAACATAAGGAACTATAGCAAGTTCATCTCCATAAGCATCATTCATATTGGCATCTTGGCCACAAGCATAGCAAGCATCATCAAAAAGGGATATTTCAAGAGAATCAATGGGATCATAACAGTCATCATAGCAATCATCCTTCGGTAAGCACGAAGGGGAATTAAACAATGTATGAGTTGAAGAGTTACTCTCATTAGAAGGTGAGCACGGGTGATCAATCCTCTCTTCCTCCTTTTGTTCTTCGCTCTCCTCCTCATCTTTTTCATCCAATGAGCTCACAGTTTCATCAATTTCTTCTTCCATATACTCCTGCAAAATATTAGTCTCTTCTTGGGCAGCGGAGTAGTCCTCAATATATAGTTTAACATAAGCATTAGAAGCATAATTATCATAGCAATATTTAAGTATGGCAAAATTTTCAGATTTGTGAAAAGTAGCATCATACGTTTCAATCAAAGAAGCAATTTCGTAAGCACCCTTAAAAGCAACAAATTCTTCAATTTGTTGAATATCATAGTAACTATAAACACCTTTAGCATAAGAAGATAAGATTCCATTATCAATAAACTCACATTGGTAGGGAAGGTGTTTCTTAGGGTTTTTAGAACAACAAGTAACATCATATATTTCACATAAATTCCAAGCATAGCATTGCAAGCGATTAATTTGATGATGTAAAAGTTTCCCTTTTTCAGATATGCGGTATCGCACATAACAAGCATGCTCATCTAAGGATTTGCCCTCAACTAAGCTAGTTGGGGTTTCAGCACGAGCACATAGGGATCAAAGATGATCCAAGTAATAAGCTTCAGCAGTGTGATAGATTTTGAGTGGTTCTTCAACCATCGGTTCAGTAGGTACAACTATTTTTTTTGGTATTTTGCGTTTCCTACCCATAACTAAAGATAGAAAACAACTAAGAACAACAAATAAAAATTACTTAGTGATAAATCAAACAAGCACACACGAGAATATTCACCCCACGCTATTGCTCCCCGGCAACGGTGCCAGAAAAAAGGTCTTGATAACCCACAAGTATAGGGGATCAATTGTAGCCTCTTTCGATAAGTAAGAGTGTCGAACCCAATGAGGAGCTAAAGGTAGAACAAATATTCCCTCAAGTTCTATCGACCACCATACAACTCTACAAACGCTTGACGTTTGCTTTACCTAGAACAAGTATGAAACTAGAAGTACTTTGTAGGTGTTTTTGGGTAAGCTTGCAAGAAAGTAAAGAACACGAAAATAAAAGCTAGGGGCTGTTTAGATAAAGACACAACTAAATTAGTTTTAGTAGAGAGCTTTTGTCAACAAGAAAGTTATTTGTCCCTAGGCAATCGATAACTAGACCAGTGATCATTATTGCAATTTTATTTGAGGGAGAGGCATAAGCTAACATACTTTCTCTACTTGGATCATATGCACTTATGATTGGAACTCTAGCAAGCATCCGCAACTACTAAAGATTCATTAAGGTAAAACCCAATCATAGCATTAAAGTATCAAGTCCCCTTTATCCCATACGCAAACAACTTACTTACTCGGGTCTGTGCTTCTGTCACTCACGCCACCCACCATAAGCAAATCATGAAGATATTGCAAACCCTACAGCGGGAACCCCTCACGCTTGCGCGACACGGAGAGCACCATAGGACAGCACCAATAATAAAACATACAACTCAAACCAATCTTGATCATCAAATAGCCATTAGGACAAAAAAGATCTACTCAAACATCATAGGATAGCCATACATCATTGGGAAATAATATATAGCGTTGAGCACCATGTTTAAGTAGAGATTACAGCGGGTAAGAGAGAGGTTACACCGCTGCATAGAGGGGGGAAGAGTTGGTGATGATGGCGGTGAAGTTGTTGGTGAAGATGGCGGTGATGATGATGGCCCCGGCAGCGCTCCGGCGCCACTGGAAGCAAGGGGGAGAGGGCCCCCCTTCTTATTCTTCTTCCTTGACCTCCTCCCTAGATGGGAGAAGGGTTTCCCCTCTGGTCCTTGGCTCCCATGGCGTGGGAGGGGCGAGAGCCCCTCCGAGATTGGATCTATCTCTCTGTTTCTCTCTGGTTCTGCGTGCTCTCCTGCTCTGTTTCACCGTTTCGTATATATATGAAGATCCGTAACTCCGATTGGCCTGAAACCTTCGCCGTGATTTTTTTCCGAATATTAGCTTTCTTGCGGCAAAAGAAGAGCGTCAACCGCCTTACGGTGGGCTCACGAGGGTAGGGGGCGCGCCCTAAGGGGGGCGCCCCCCTACCTCGTGACCACCTCGGGCACTGGTTCGCGTTGATTTTCCTTCCGAATTTTCCATATTTTCCAAAAATAAGCTCCGTCCGTTTTTCTCCCGTTTGGACTCTGTTTGATATGGATATTCTGCAAAACCAAAAACATGCAACAGACAGGAACTGGCACTAGGCACTGGATCAATATGTTAGTCCCAAAAATAATATAAAATGTTGCCAAAAAGTATATGAAAGTTGAATAATATTGGCATGGAACAATCAAAAATTATAGATACGACGGAGACGTATCAGGGACTTGGACAATAGAGCAGGAAACGCAAGACTGATCTACGGATCGCGAAAACATGCTTCGACACGCGGCGATGGCTACCTATTCGGACGTGTCACACCTCGCCGCGACCGAGCCAAAAACCGCAATGGGACTCCTTCGGAGTTACGCCGCAGTGTGGCCCAACATAGAGGCGCCGAACACCCGCTTTGCTTCACTGATGAAGTAATGGATCACGAATTCCCCGAAGGATTCAAACCCGTCAATATTGAATCATACGACGGGACAACCGATCCCGCAGTATGGATAGAAGATTTCATCCTCCACATCCATATGGCCCGTGGAGACGACCTCCATGCCATTAAATACCTCCCACTAAAACTAAAAGGACCAGCTCGGTACTGGTTAAACAGCCTGCCTGAAAATTCCATAGGCAGCTGGAAGGACTTGGAAGAGGACTTCCTCAATAACTTCCGAGGAACACATGTCCGGCCACCGGATGCCGATGACCTAAGTCACATTGTCCAACAGCCCGGCGAATTAGCCAGGGAGCTCTGGACCCGGTTCTTAGTCAAAAAGAACCAAATCGTCGACTGTCCGGACGCGGAAGCCCTCGCGGCTTTCAAACACAGCGTCCGGGACGAATGGCTTGCACGCCACCTCGGCCAAGAAGGACCTAAATCCATGACATCCCTCATTGCTCTGATGACTCGCTTTTGCGCGGGAGAAGACAGCTGGCTCGCTCGTAGAAGCAATAGAGCCAGCAACCAGGGCACCTCGAAATCCGATACGCCAACGGTAAGCCACGAGGAAGCAAAAACAACAGTCACAATGACAATGAAAGATCGGGCGACACATCGGTCAACGCCGGATTTAGAAACCCCAAGCCCGGCCAGCGGAAGAAGCCATTCAAGGTGAATCGAGATGAACCATCCAACCTGGACAGGATATTGGACCGACCCTGCTAGATTCATGGCTACCCCGATAAACCAGCTAATCATACCAACAGAAATTGCTGGGTCTTTAAACAGGCCGGCAAGCTCAACGCCGAACACAGGGGAAGGAAGCCGCCAAGCGACAGGTATGACGGAAAGGTTCGCCAACAAAAAACCGGGGGTATGAAGCAGTCTCCACCCGAGGATCAACTACCCCTAGAACGGAAATAGCAACCCGGCTTCCGCCGCCCACTCCGTACACCTACAAAGTTTGTACCTCGCATACATCATTACGCACTCAAGATACCATGGGCATTGGCGGAAGCACAATACGGACAAGCCTGCAAGCACTCCAGTAACTTTTTTTATAATTATTTATTTTATTTTTGTTTCTTCCTTCGATATCCTTTAAAAACAGGTGACGAACAGGATAAACATCGGAAACCGGCTCTATCGGAGTCCAGATCCGTACACTCACCCAAGGGGTCATTTTCGTCAAGGATTCCCCCCACTGAGGACTGGCGGCGCAGACGTGCGACAAGAGATCCAAAATAACCTTTTGTAGACCGCACTCTCTATTTCTCGAGCATGTATTATGCCTGTTCCTCCGCCTCCAACCCCGAGCATGTCAAATAGCCGGGAGGATGGCTTATATATATATATATCTTAAGTAATCATTGGCATATCACTCGGTTCCCATCAAACAAATATCTGAACTAATCACCCGCATTGTTTCCCCAACAAATATGGCTCCCATGGTTGTTTCACAGGAACACCTTGGCATAACCTGCCAGGGGCTTGGTGTGGGAACAAATGAGTTGCCAGTAAAAGTTCGAACAGCTCTATAGCATACTTCGGCTTCGCAAGTTTGGCCTTATATGCATCAGCTCCGAATCATTGTCTTGGGTCAATAGTTGGGCTGCCCGGCTCCTGTGCTTGCTACCCTACGTTCCGCTCTATCGGCTAGGGTAGTAAAGGGAGAACTACTGCGATTGTGCCCTGGTCTAAACCGGATGAGCACCTCAGTAGAGAAAGCTGAAAACTGACTGTCATGATGCGGCGAGAGCTGGTCAACCACTTGATGACTTCTTGGAATCTTTAGCGATTCTCCGTGTCACATGAGGGATCTTTTTCAGATCAAATATGTAAGGCACCATATGCCGCATACATACCAGGGGCTATGTCATAGCCCCACCATAAAACTCCTATGGCTAAGTGAAAGTGTTAACGCCTTATAGTCTGATTGCCTGGTTCGCCGCATTATCACCTCCTTCATGGACCGAGACATTGGATAAAGAGTGATTAAATGCCTTTCCGAACACCCCGTACTTCCTACGAGGGGGTTGAAGCCGACGACTGGAAAACTTTCAGATTATATCAAAACGGCCGCACAGGAGGAATTCAAGCTTTCAAGCAAAACATAAATAGATTAACTATAAAATTGTCTTTTACAACTTGCATACACCTCACTCGAACATTATGTATTTCGAGCACTGACCCTCTATCAAGCGGGCGGCCTCTAGGACGTCTTCAAAATAATGCTCCGGTTCCGGGCGGTCCTTGCCTTTGGGTAGACCCTTCGTCGCAACATCGATGGCCTTCATCTTCCCCCAGAACGTCTTGACTTGGGAAAAAGTCATTCGTGCACCCTCAATGCACGTTGACTGCTTCACAGCGTCGATACGCGGCACCGCGTCAACAAGCCTTTGCACTAAACCGATATAGCTATTACTACATCCTTCATGGCAGCGCCGGATATCCTATGAAGTTCGGCCCATTGGGACATCTGTTCATTGAGCAACAGAGGGCGCTTTGATGCGCCAAACTGCGACCAAAAAATCTTCTTCGTTGCATATCCATCTCGCGCTTGGTAATACTGCGCCGCATCGGCAAAACTCTTCGGCAAGTCCAAGAACTTGTCCGGAGAACTCCATACTTGGTTAAGCTGGGCATAGTTCGGGTCGCCGAACTTAGTTTGCAGCAGAAAGGGCTTTCCAGCCGCAATCTCCCTCGCCTGTTGAACCTCCTCACGGGCTGCTCTACATTCCGACCGCGCTTCTCTCGCCTCTTGTAAGGCCTTGTCCAGATCAGTCGTTAAGGCTTTACTCTCCTTCTCCAGAAATTCACAGCGGCAGGTAGCATTCTCCAGTTCGAGCGTCATCATGGATATCTTCTCCTCATCTTGGCACCGTGCATCTTGTTCGGTTTTTAATTCAGTTGATGCCTCTTCGGCAGCAGCATTGTTACGCTGCGCCTGCTCCTTGGCCCGGGCCAGCTCCGCTCGGAGAACTTCAACGGCGGCAGCACCATCTGCAGCCAAATCTCAGCATCATGCTTATACCACAAAAATGTATGAGGATTGCCCCGAATACATACCTTGCGACTTGTCTAGACGCGTATTGATTAAAGCAAGATCATCCCCTGCTACATCAAAGCTTCCGCTGCAAACCGGCAATCTCCATAGTCCGGGAAGTGGCCAAGGGGGGAACAGCCTGCGTTCAAAGTTCATCAGGTTAGTCCTCAAACAATCCTTTTCGATCCTCCGTTTGCTTCCCAGTGGAAGCCAACCCGAGTATCAGGGGCTACTACTTGTACACAGGCGCATCTTTGCAAATGAAACATAGCTGAAAACATTATGTCACAAACCTCGAAGCCCTTCAGTAGGCTCATGAAGGCTTCATTTAATCCGCTCTCCGCGAACGAAATCTTCTCAATCACTGTACCCATTAAGGTACGATGTTCCCCCGAGACAGATGCTTTACGCAACATGTCCCGCAATATATCCGGAGTCTCCGGGTCTCCAGAAGCTGCTCCAAAAGCACAATCATCCTTTGAAGGAATCTGCTCGCCCGTCTCCAAAATCGCTGTCGGTTGTGAACCAGACAGTCCGGGGCCTTTGTTACCATCAGCCCCGGAATCTCAGATGGTCGGAGGTCCACCTTTGGGTACTGCCTCTTCTATCCCCTGGTCTAAAGGGACCCTCCGCGATGACACTTCAGAGTCATCCGCCTTATTGGGCGAGGAGGTTGGAGGAGGCGTCTCGCTCTCCATCATCTCTGGAAGAAGACTCCCCGAAGAAGAAGATGGCCCAGAAAAACTCTATGCCGACCTGTAAAAATGCATGGAATGCATTACGTATATCTTCGGTAACAGCAACGGAGCGGGACTCTATCAAAGTACTCCAGATTCTCTTACGGTTTGGCCGAGGGCTTGCCCCCTTATTGGAGCTGCTCAATGGCGTCACTTTCCAAACCCAAGCCGGTCGACGGCGGCATCTTGCCCTTCTTGAAAGACCGCCCCTCCCAATCTTCGGAGGCGGCCCTTTTCCTCCTGTTTGGAGAAGGGATACTGGGTCCTTTTCCGCCTCCGTCTTCGGGCGAGGAAAGCTCGATTTCTTCGGACTCAGTGTCCGACTTACCTCCGGAACCAAGGTCATCTTGGGTCTTTTCGGCCTCCCCTGCTGATGCATGGTATGGCGCCGAGGCCAGCATCCTTGTTAACACAGGAGTAGCTGAGTCTTCGGGAAGGAGAGCCGGACACCTAATCAATTACACCTTCTTTATCCAGCCCTGAAAAAGGATGATACTGTTGGTATCTTGACACTGGGTATCTGATTATGAGGTATTCGGTAAACGAGTACTTACCGGGGTGTCCGGGTGGTTACCGTCTAGGCCGACATCTTCGGTGGTGTCCGGCCATTGCCTTCGTTTCCCAAAAATAATCTCCACATTCCTTCATGCGTTGTGCCGAAGAAGTTCTAAAGAGTCCACGGCCCTTCTGGATTGAACTCCCATAGGCGGAGAGGCCGTCGCTAGCACAGCAGGGTCCGACGAACTAGCATTACATGAACGACGTTGGCTATGTCGATGTCCCTCTCAATGAGGCTTCGGATGCGACTTTGCATAGTTCGCACATCATTCGTTGATCCCCAATCTAGCCCCTTGTTAATCCACAACGCAAGCTGAGTTGGAGGGCTGGGTCGGAATGCGGGCGCGGTTGCCCACTTGGAGCTGCGGGGCTCGGTGATATAGAACCACCCCTGCTACCACAGATCGGAAGATTTGGCGAAGGATCCTTTCAGCCAAACGGTGCTAGCAAGCTTGCTCACTGTAGCGCCGCCGCACTCGGCCTACTCCCCCTCTACCACTCGCGGCTTCACATCGAAGGTCTTGAGCCACAAGCCAAAGTGCAGAGGAGTTCGGAGGAGGGCTTCGCACGCAACGATAAACGCCGAGATAAGAAGAATAGAGTCCGGGGCCAAATCGTGAAAGTCTAGCCCGTAATAGAATAAGAGCCCTTGGACGAAGGGGTTAAGCGCAAACCCCAACCCGCGGAGGAAGTGGGACACGCACACGACCCTCTCGCTAGATCTGGGGGTGGGAATAATCTGCCCCTCGGCAGGAAGCCGATGATGGATTTCAGCGGTCAGGTACCTCGCCGCCCGAAGCTTTGCAATGTCTTCCTCCGTAATAGAAGAGGCAAATGGCAAATAATGTAATGCGGGAGATAAGGGTTTGTGATGGGTACTTGGTATGTTGACTTTTGTGTAGACCTCCCCGGCAATGGCGCCAGAAATGGCTCGTTGACGGGAGTCCAAATCTTGACTTGACCTTGCGTAAGCCTCCCCGGCAACGGCGCCAGAAATGGCTCGTTGTCGGGAGTCCAAATCTTGACTTGACCTTGCGTAAGCCTCCCGGGCAACAACGCCAGAAATCCTTCTTGCTACCTCTTGAGCACTTGCGTTGGTTTTCCCTTGAAGAGGAAAGGGTTATGCAGCAAAGTAGAGTAAGTATTTCCCTCAGTTTTTGAGAACCAAGGTATCAATCCAGTAGGAGGCCATGCACGAGTCCCTCGCACCTACACAAACAAATAAATCCTCGCAACCAACGCAATAAGGGGTTGTCAATCCCTACACGGTCACTTACGAGAGTGAGATCTGATAGATATGATAAGATAATATTTTTGGTATTTTTATGATAAAGATAAATAAAAAATGCAAAGTAAAATAAATGGCAAAGGAAATAACTAAGTATTAGAAGATTAATATGATGGAAGATAGACCCGGGGCCATAGGTTTCACTAGTGGCTTCTCTCAAGAACATAAGTATTCACGGCGGGTAAACAAATTACTGTTGAGCAATTGACAGAATTGAGCATAGTTATGAGAATATCTAGGTATGATCATGTATATAGGCATCACGTCCGAGACAAGTAGATCGACTCCTGCATGCATATACTACTATTACTCCACACATCGACCGCTATCCAACATGCATCTAGAGTATTAAGTTCATAAGAACAGAGTAATGCTTTAAGCAAGATGACATGATGTAGAGGGGTATAAACTCATGCAATATGATATAAACCCCATCTTGTTATCCTCGATGGCAACAACACAATACGTGCCTTGTTGCCCCTACTGTCACTGGGAAAGGACACCGCAAGATTGAACCCAAAGCTAAGCACTTCTCCCATTGCAAGAAAGATCAATCTAGTAGGCCAAACCAAACTGATAATTCGAAGAGACTTGCAAAGATAACCAATCATACATAAAAGAATTTAGAGAAGATTCAAATATTGTTCATAGATAAACTTGATCATAAACCCACAATTCATCGATCTCAACAAACACACCGCAAAAGAAGATTACATCGAATAGATCTCCACAAGAGAGGGGGAGAACTTTGTATTGAGATCCAAAAAGAGAGAAGAAGCCATCTAGCTAATAACTATGGACCCGTAGGTCTGAAGTAAACTACTCACCCTTCATCGGAGGGGCTATGGTGTTGATGTAGAACCCTCCGTGATCGATGCCCCCTCCGGCGGAGCTCCGGAAAAGGCCCCAAGATGGGATCTCATGGATACAGAAAGTTACGGCGGTGGAATTAGGGTTTTGGCTCTGTATCTGGTAGTTTGGGGTACATAGGTATATATAGGAGGAAGGAGTACGTCAGTGGAGCAACAGGGGGCCCACGAGGGTGGAGGGCGCGCCCAAGGGGTGGGCGCACCCCCCTACCTCGTGCCTTCCTCGATGATTACTTGACGTAGGGTCCAAGTCCTCTGGATCATGTTCGTTCCGAAAATCACGTTCCCGAAGTTTCATTCCGTTTGGACTCCGTTTGATATTCTTTATCTGCAAAACCCTAAAATAGGAAAAAGAAACATCAATTCTGGGTTGGGCCTCCGGTTAATAGGTTAGTCCCAAAAATAATATAAAAGTGTATAATAAATCCCAATAATGTCCAAAACAAAATATAATATAGCATGGAACAATCAAAAATTATAGATACGTTGGAGACGTATCAAAACTTGAGGATTATCGTCATTGCTGCACAAAAGAATTACGTCCTGGAAGCACCGCTAGGTGCCAAACCCGCTGCAAGAGCAACGCCAGATGTTATGAACGTCTGGCAGAGCAAAGCTGATTGATGTCTACTACACAATCTTCTTCTTGTAGACGTTGTTGGGCCTCCAAGTGCAGAGGTTTGTAGGACAGTAGCAAATTTCCCTCAAGTGGATGACCTAAGGTTTATCAATCCATGGGAGGCGTAGGATGAAGATGGTCTCTCTCAAGCAACCCTGCAACCAAATAACAAAGAGTCTCTTGTGTCCCCAACACACCCAATACAATGGTAAATTGTATAGGTGCACTAGTTCGGCGAAGAGATGGTGATACAAGTGCAATATGGATGGTAGATATAGGTTTTTGTAATCTGAAAATATAAAAACAGTAAGGTAACTAATGATAAAAGTGAGCACAAACGTTATTGCAATGCTAGGAAACAAGGCCTAGGGTTCATACTTTCACTAGTGCAAGTTCTCTCAACAATAATAACATAATTGGATCATATAACTATCCCTCAACATGCAACAAAGAGTCACTCCAAAGTCACTAATAGCGGAGAACAAATGAAGAGATTATTGTAGGGTACGAAACCACCTCAAAGTTATTCGTTCCGATCAATCCATTGGGCTATCCCTATAAGTGTCACAAACATCCCTAGAGTTTGTAGTAAAAAAACACCTTAAAACGTAAATCAACCAAAACCCTAATGTCACCTAGATACTCCACACCTATTCTCTAGCCAACCCGAATCTCGGGGGCGAGATTCATCTTAAGGGGGGTAGGTTTGTAACATCCCAAATTTTCAATTTGGAATGTTATACATACATCATTCATGCATATAATATTTTATTGCATATTTGTTTCGCGATCCTCGAAATTCTAAGCAACTCAAGGACCCTCGGAGAGAGTTGGGGATTTCACTGTTTTCATATTTGAATTTTGTCAAATATCAAAACGAGGATCAATTTATTTTATTATTTTTCTCTCCAAAAATATTTCATATAAAAAAATATGAGAGGGGATAATATGACTTCCCCAAAAATACTGGAATATTGGAGGAAAATATTAAAAACAAATAAATTTTTTATGTGGGATTTTATTGCTATTTTATTTGCATAGGAAAAATTCGTGTTTTTCAAAATTGCATTTTAGGCCCAAATAAATGTTCACCTTGTCCGGTAGATTTTTAGAGGACGAGAAAATTTATTTCGGGATTTTTGGCATCCGTTTAGTACTTATTTTGGCGTTTTTCTGCGCGGAATTTATTTAAAAAAAAGGTTTTTCCGCCGGACCGAACTGGGCCAAGGCCCAGTTGGCCAGCCGCGCCAGCCCACCCCTCGCCCCGACCGACTCCGACCGGAGTCCGGCCGGCGCACGCCGCCGAGTCCGGGGAGGACTCCTCCTCCCCCGGCCCCTTGCCCAAGCCGCCGCCCCGCCCGGCCCTTTAAAGGCCGAGCCGGCCCCGCCTCGACCCCCCACACCACCACCGCCGCTAGCCCCGCCGCCCCGAGCCGCAGCTCCGCCCGCGCCGCCGCCGACTTCGCCGGAGCCGCCGCCGTTCTTTTTTTCTCTCGTCGGTTTATTTTGGTAAACCCTAGATCTAGATCCGTTTTTTAATCCCGGTTTATTCTTTTAGATCGGTTTTTCCCGTCGGTTTATTTAGTTAGCGAACGCATGTCCATTCGTTCGTTTTAACGAACGGTTTTCACCCGTTACCCGCTGACAGCAAACGTTCGTTCGTTAGCCTGTTCGTCAGTTTTTCTTTTTCTTGGATTTCTTGCGATTATTTTCGATCGCGATTTCCAATCCGATTTTCATTTTAGTTTATCTTTTCGCTCGTTTATCGAAATTAGGCGATTCAAGCGCCTAGATGTTCGTCTCGAAGCCCTCTTTCTGTTTAACCAACTTGAACAAGATTTTAGTATTGTAAAATTTGACTTTAGTACAGATTAGTAATCGGATCTTGTTTCTTTCGCAGTTTGAGTTTCGTTGCTCCGTTCGATTTGATTCTTTTTTCAAACCAGAGTTCTTAAGTTGAACTATCTGGTTAGATCTTCTTACTTGAGTTTTACCCGTGCATCTTTGCTTGATTGCTTATGTATGCTATTGTTTGTTTGTTTGCGATAGAACACCCAGAATGCGAAGCGTGCTACTACGAGTCTCTAGGTTTCACGGATCATCAGCAAGGCAAGTAACACTTTGATCATACCTTTATCACCCAGTTTTTATGCATTAGTTCCAATCCTCAAACATTGCATGATTAGGTTGTGATTAACTTGTGGGTTTGGGAAGTAGTTGATGAGGTAGAACCTATTGCCCTGTTATTATCAAACCCTTGGGAGTTACTTCTACGTATTGCTTATATTGCTATGCTATGCTCGTAGACGTGGTTTGGCTGAGTGAATCCATGACAGATGTGAGATTGTTAATTAATGGTTCAACTTAAGGTGGCAACTTTAATACACATCTGGGTGGATTGCTTGTCGGGCACTTGGAGAATCCAGCGTTGTCCTAGGATATCTCGGAGTACCCGTGTGATAATCCTAAGGTCCGCCACCCAGGCTCAAAGGGAACTGAGATATTTCATGCTAGAAACTTCCGTGTGCAGCCAGAAGCTATTATGGGCTCTAGCATAGTTGAGTAAGTTGCATGACCTCTTTCAGTGGTAGGCTAGCAGATGTAGAGGGATGTAGATTGATACTGTCTACCCGGGGTTAGAGTTAATGCTTCTGAAAGATTGTGCCTTGGTCATCCGTTTCTCAAACACCATGTAGTGCGAGAAATCCAATGGAGGAGATCGAGTCTTGTGGGGAAAAGTGCGCAAACCTCTGCAGAGCGTACAATCTAATCATGGTTAGCCGTGTCCCCGGTTAAGGACATCTTGAGTATCTAGTACTTGGATTATCATATGTATCTCATCACTCTAATTTAATATTGTTGGGTTGATAATTACTTTTTAATTGGGATTGAGTTGGAGGAACCTTCTCAATGATGTTTCAACTACCATGATAGTTAAATAAAATCTATTCCTTTGTTGTAGGAAAAAATTGGCTTTTCACAAAACTATAACCATAGAGCCTTTCTACCAGCCCAAATATGCATGTAGTGATAGCATTATTCTGTTCTTGCTCTACTGTGTTACATTGCCAACATATTCCATGTGTTGACCCGTTTTCGGGCTGCAACGTATTATGTTGCAGACTTTTCAGACGAGGAGTAAGGTTTGTTAGGTCGTTGCCGTGCAACTCAGCTATGATGTTGGAGTTGATGGACTCACTTTATCTTCCAAGCCTTCCGTTGTTATCGTATTAGATGGCCTTATGCCATATTTATTGTAATAAGTTCTCTTTTGAGACACTCGATGTAATAAGTGTGTGATTGCTACTCTGTTAGAAATCCTTCGAGTACTGTGTGTGTCAGCATTATCGATCCAGGGATAACACTAAAGCACAGAGACTTGACCGTTTGAGGTCGGGTCGCTACAAAACAGCGTCAGTCCGGATTAGTTCCATTCAAATCATGCAAGTTAGAATTCAAAACAAGATCAAAAGTGTTTAGAAAAGTAGATACGATGGAGATGTATCAATAGACTACTTTAATATAGTGTACCTCTGGCATGATATTGGTGCCCTCCGGATAAATGATGATCATATGATGAAGGCAATCAAGCAGATGTCCGAATCTTTCCAGGGTTCCAAGCTTCTTTGGATTCGTCATGAAGCAAACTGGATGGCACACCTTTTTTTGCGGGGTAAACTAGAGTTTCTGTTACTTAGCCAGCATCAAGGTCTTGCTTACACAAGGCCGGCACATCACCTGGTCCGTCCCTAAGCCACACAACAGTGCGTTCCTGCACTCTATCGAAAGTAGCAAGAAAATCACTAACTCTATTTTGCTCACGCCTAGCAAAGGCAAACTGAATAACTCTGGCATCATTTACATGTCTTTTAATCTCCTGAACGAGCATACAGAACTTAGACCTGTCTTGCTCCGAGGCCTTCACCATATTCGTTGCTATCAAGCAGTCCATCTCCACTTGTACTGGGAGTGTTGTCCACTGTAGGGTGAGCGACAACCCCTTTTCACAAGCAGCAAGCTCCGCCTCCAGTGGCTCAGAGCACGAACGCAATTGGTGACAGGCAGAAAAAATGATATCGCCATGATGGTCGCGGAGCACCATCCCTGCACCTGCCGTGCCCAATCTCTCGGAGAAGGAGCCATCAACATTCAGTTTTGTCCATCCTACTGGCGGTGCCTCCCATTTGGCCGTAGCAGACGGCCTCTTCACATGTGCTAATGGTTGTATGGTGAGGTTTGCATTAATTACTTGCTTGCCCTTCACAGGATCAGCATTGGGATTGATCTGAACGCCGATCAGCGAATCCATGTAGCTCAGGAGAAAGCATCGCGACGCGTCCACGGGAGGGTCCAGGTTGTGGTGCACTAGCTCATTGCGAACATACCAGATGCGCCACAATGTGATCATCAACGCCATCCGCTGGAACTCCAACAAGTCGCACAGGGATTGGACGAGTCATTCCACGCCCGTGCTCATGAATGATTTCACGTCTGGCAGTGCCCAGTGTTCCTGCATGGCCTGCCATAGCGCCACCGTGTTCGGGCATCTGCAAAATGCATGAAGAGTATTCTCCTGCTCCATAGCACAGAGAGGACAGATATTAGAAATCTCCAATCCACGTTCATGTTTCTTTTGCCAAGTTGGTAAGCAATCAGTAACAAGACGCATGTAAATGTTCAAACCTTAGGAGGAGCAGGGCACCTCCATATAAAAGCCTAGACGGCTCGCCGCCCGTCCGGTGCCCTGCTCGCCGCGACTGAAGATGGTCGTAGACGTTCCTCTAAGGCCAGATTGTACGCACTGCGTACCGTGAAGACACCATTCTTCTCTGGCGCCCACCTTTGCCCTAAAGAAACTCTTAGCTTCTCTTCTTGTACACGCTTTGATGTAATTCTTGGATTCTCTTACTAGAACTATTCAGTTAGATTGTAACCTCTTGTCAGTTTAGTAAAGCAAGGGATTAGTGTCCAAACAAAAAAGTTGAGCATTGTGGATCACTTCGCTCAACGGTGTCTGAATATCTGGTCAATACGTTTCCCGTAGGACCCCAATAGCCATAGCCAGCGAACTTCCACTGAGAATGATGACATTTGTGAATGTTTTTACGGCATTTTGTGCTAGCGAGCATGACGATTTTAGTTAGGCCTTTTTTGGTTTGGAGGAATTTTGTAGGATTTTCATAGGATAGGATTTCTATAGGAAAATTTCCTTCAGATTTTTTTGGTTTGTAGGAATGAAATCCTTTTCCTATGGAGGAATTCTTCCTATCCTTCACATTTCATAGGAAAATAAACATTAGCCTAGACTCAATGAAAAAAATTCTATGGTGCGAATCAAAGGGCATCTCCTTTTCTATTCCTATGCATAAGATTTGAGATGCATGTCATCTCATTTTTTATGACTTTTTTATTTCTGTTATTTTCCAATCCTATGAACCAAAGGAGGCCTTAGTGGGCATGACAACTCCGCCATAGTTGTGTTTTCGCCGAAAATTGACGTCCTCGTGAACTGCGGCGAATGTTCGCTGCTTATGACTACAGTCCCGTAACATTTTGTGCACGGATAGTGACGCAAACGCAACAAGGACAAACACAAAGTCATAACACTCGTGAATAAACAGTCACAGCAAGCTTGGCACATATTTGCATGGATGACCAGCATCGCAGTCGCATCTCATCATCGACTAGCAGAGCTGCTGCGTGGACGCCGGCCTCCAGGAGCAGCAGCAGCAGCGCACCAGCATCAGCACCCACTCAAAACTGCAACCACAATACACACGAAATCAGTTAATGAGATCGCCCTGCCCTGCGACGTGATTTAACAACTACTAATCCAAAAGTCCAAATTAACACGACAATGGTAGGTCAAGGTGTTCGAACGCTTGTCCGTTAGGCACTTACCACCATGCGCCGAGATCAAATCGTCTTCTCGGCGGCTGCTCCCGACGAGCGGACGCGGCGGCGTCCATGGAGAAGGCGGAGTAATGCAGCAGCCGCGGCTCGGACCGCACCGCCCGCTGCGCTAGCAGCGGCGACCGCGACGGCGACGGCAACGGCGAGGCGTCGAAGTCACGCGAAGAGAAGGGCGGCGACGCGGACGGGGACGGCGTGAATGCGTACGGCCGGCGTCCCGGGCCGACGCTGACCGGCAGCGGGGACGGCGGCGTCAGCGGCGGAGAGGAGGAGGAGGAGGCCGCGCTGGTGCTCATGGCCACCCGACCCGGCCGGCACGTCACGTACGCGCGGTCGCAGTGTCTGGGCACTGGGGTGCTACTGCGCGTGCGTGGGATGAGACAGTGGGAAGCGCTGGGTTGATCGAGGCTTCAGGCTTGTGTAAGCTCGGGCCAACCACGAGTCAAACATGCGTCCGGTGGTGAGACCAGAGACTCACAGATAGGCTACTGGTCTTCATGATACTAGACTGGATGCGAGTGCGAAATTAGCTTTCCGTTTGCCGGCCGACGCGGTGGTTGTGGAGAAAAACAATCGGTTTTTCCCAATAAACCAGCAAGAGTTTGTACATCATCTGATCATCATCGTGTATGCACGGGCTACAATGTTGAACTGCGGGCATTTAGTCGCCCATACGTGCAAAGCCGTCTCAAATATTTTACGCGGGTAGCAACAAGTCGCTGCCGTCGTCTAGCCCGCACAGTGCTGTGTACGTGTGCACGCCAGCGCGCCGCGCGCGCCAGCACAGTGCGCTGTCACGCGAAGCCTTGCAGGTAGCGGTACCTGCCGCCGAAGCACCCGAGCAAGGAGGACCGGTGGCGGAGGCGGCCGTGCCCGTAGGCGCGCGCGCGCGGCAGGGGCCTCCGCGTCCACCCGCGCCACGCCCTGCCCAGCCCGGCCCCGAGCCACGACCGCGCACGGGACGCCGCGCCGGCGGCCGAGGCCCTGCCGGCCACCCACGCCCGGCACGCCGCACGCGCGGCCGCGGCCCTCCCGGCGACCCTGGCCTCGCGCAGCAGACGCGCCGCCCGCCCGCGCAGCCCCGTGGCGGCCGCCTCCTCGTCGCCGTCCTCGCCGGGGGCGGACAGCCGGTAGGTCTGCAGGAACAGCGCCCGGCGCGCCGCGTACTCCTCGCGCTGCCGGCACCGCGCGGCGTGCTCGCCCTGGCGCGGCCAGCCGGTCCCCGCGGGCGCCGGCGTCGGCATGCCTGGCACCCGAGCTAGCGCGCGAGCTGGCTGTTTCGCGTACGTGCTTGGGGGTGAGTCAGTGAGTGCGTTGCCGTGTCACGGTGTCAGTGGGATCAGTTAAATGGGGGTGATCAGCTCAGGTGGGGCGGCAGTGCAGTGAGAGTGACGGGAGCTAGGAGTGGTTGAACCAGAAGTGGCAAAGCAACGGCTCTGTCTGTTTGGTGCTGATGGTTGCACCTGGACGCACCAACCCGACCCAGGAGATACACTGCTGGGCACTAGCTCGGTTGGCTGGTTGGTTGCGTCCCTGCTCCATAGCCTCGCTAGGTCGGTTCGCCACTAAAAGCAGAAAAAACAGCTCAAAAAAAAGCAGAAAAAAAGTACTAGTATGCATTCGGGAAACGTCATCTAGAAAAACTTCAACAGCTATTGAAAAAAGTTTCAACCATAGACAGAGAAAACTTCAATGACACTTGATAACAAGGGGAAGTTGCAACCCTAGTTGGATTTTGCTACTACCGGCTAAGCTTTTTGCTACATCCATCAGGCGGAGCTGCGACCTCGCGACGACAATTTTTGCTGCAACCGTAATAGAATTTTGCTACTACCGCTGAAGTTTTTTGCTACATCCATGTAAGTCGGAGTTGCAACCTCGCGAAGACGGCGACAGTGTTTGATTTTTGCTGCAACCATAGTAGAATTTTGCTACTACCGTTGAAGTTTTTTGCTACATCCATGTAAGGCGGAGTTGCGACCTCGCGAAGACGGCGACAGTGTTTGATTTTTTGCTGCAACCATAGTTTATTTTTGCTACTACGGGTGAAGTTTTTTGCTACATCCATTCAAAATGGCGTTGATTGACTGACGGCCGCCGTCGACATAATTTCCTGCAACGAGCATCAATGGCGAGGGGCGGCCGCCGAGTTACAACCGCCGCTGTCAAGAGCTGCAACGCAGGTGGATTTGTTGCATGGGGACCGGCGACGAGGACGCCTGGCGAGGGCGGGGACCGACGACGAGGACGACCGGCAAGGGCGGGGTCCGGCGGCGACGAGGAAGACCGGCGAGGGTAGGAACCGACAATCACCAGAGGGGACAGGAGGCGCGGCGCCGCGCTCCCCCAAACAGGACTGCCTGAGGAAGAAGAAAGAGAGTTGGGGGTGATTCGTTTTTTTTTGTTTGCTTGGATCCAACGTCCGCGTGGCTCAGATCCAACGGCCCGGGCTCGATCGGCCGAAACTTTCGGCCGGCGCCTATAAGCGCCCTATGCATTTGCCCAAAGAAAAAAATATGCAAACATAAACAGGTTGAAGCGGGCCTGCATCTTTTTTTGAAACAAAGGCAAAAAAACTGCCTCGTCGATTAATTAAACAGAAGAGAATTATCCGGTTAAATGACGGAACCAGGACGAAAACCGAAAGCGGGCCGCATTGTGTTTTCAACCTTGGGCCTACGTGCCAGTGCCTTCTAGGCAGCGGTCTGGCTGCACAAGATTAAAATGTTGCAGCATCTAGTGCTCAAGTTGACTGACTTTAACAATAACGTGCAATTAGACTGTTCATTTCCTCAAAATTGCCCAGCGGCACTGCCCAGGTAGCAACTGGGGAGTAGAAGTTACACCCACCCCCCCCCCCCCCCACCCTCCACCCCTATAAAAATACAAAAATACTGAACTAAAGCCAACACTTATTTCTATCTGACCAAAACCAAAGACTGAACCTGAAATTCTCAAGTGTTTTTTTTTTTTGACAAATCTAGCCACTTTGAGCGACTTCAGGCACGTCTGGCTGGTCTATGGGCAAAACTATTTTGAAATCTGGCCCCTAAGGTCAGGGCCCCACAACAGTGGTGCCGAGATGTACATGTTCAGCGCCATGTTGTACAGCTCTGGTGAGCGGAGCCCAACAGAAACCCTAGAGACAGATTTGCTCGATGCCACCGAGATGTACAGCTCCGGAGTCATGTGGTGTGGCGCTGGCCACAGGGGACAGATTCCAAATAGTTTTGCCAATGGCCAGACGTGTCTAAAATTGCTTAAAGGGGTTAGATTTGTCTAAAAAAATACAATTCTCAACGACCTAGCCATTTTCCTTCAACTACAACAAATAAGCGCCTTCCACGAGACTGTCCGCACGTCTGCTCATCATTCGACATTATTTCAACGCTTCCAAAGCATAACCATCTCCAACCTAGGCAACACCGCTCACACCAGAAACTTTTGGACCCAGCACTTATTTCAGATGCCAGTACGCTGTATGCCACTGCCCCCTGAATCCTGATTGCTTGCCATCAGCAACGCCAGGACGAAAGAAGTTCTAGTAACAATTTGCTGATACTCGTACAAATCCCCCTGTGTGCAGTAGGGCATGGACGAGGATAAAGAAGTATTCAGAGATAAAAGGAGATACAGAATTAGTTGGTGTCCATGATAATGATAGTAGTATGTTGTACTAGATGCAGAAAGGTTATTTTATCATCACTGAGGGCTCATTCGTTTTGAAGGAAACTAAAATGTAGGAATCAGGAGTAGTATAGGAATTTGATAGAATGGCAGTTGTCATCTTAAAAAATTGACTTGCCTCGTTCCTACATGCAAAATAAGTTTTGAGTGGATATCTAGTTTTCTCCAAAAACACAGGAAATGAGTATAGTATTCCTACAATATTCCCGTACGCCTTTCCTACAAACCGAATGCATCTATAGAAAATTTTCCTCTGGAATTTTTGTTCCTATGATTTTCCTATGAAAATCCTCCAAACCAAATGAGGTCTGAGATTGCAAACAACTGACAGATCTGCTAACCATGTTTCTACTGTATGCATCAAGCCGAACTATAAAGTTTATCACTCATGTTGTACACCTAATAACGCGGTATTTTTTACTCCCTTTGGTCCTTTTTACTCTGCATATTAGGTTTGTTCGAAGTCAATCTCATCCAACTTTGACCAAGTTTATATAAAAAATTAAAGACATTCACATAACAACACCAATATCATTAGATTCATCTTCGAATATACTTTTATATTATATTTATTAGATATTATAGATGCTAATAATTTCTAATATAAATTTGGTCAAACTTTGTGCAGAGTAAAAAGGACCGGAGGGAGTACATGTACAGTACAGAAAAGCTTGCAGAACTCTCAACTGTATTTTCGTTCTGAAAACACATGGATGAAACGCAGCAATACCAGAGGCAAACACAAAATCCAGGCCGGTCAGAGGGCTACCTGAACTCTATGGGAGGCGATGGTCATTACACAAGAGCAGGTAAAGGCAAAAACCAGACAGCTTGATTTGGGCGCAATTTGATACATAGCCACGGAAAGGGTAATTGAAACGAACTGATAAGATTCAGCATCTTGCAGAAATAGAAATCGACTGAGCAAGAGATTGAAGGTGAACTAAGGGGCAAACCACACTGCAATCTTCCATCACATTCTTGGTAATGGTGTACACCTAATAACACGCATTTTGACATGTACAGTATAGCTGTCCAAAAGTATTTTCACGCTGATAAATACATGGATGAAACTAGGCTCACTTCCTCGGAGGCAAACCACACATGAATGGGCGGAACTAGGCTCACTTCCTCAGAGGCAAACCACACATGAATGGGCGGAACTAGGCTCACTTCCTCAGAGGCAAACCACACATGAATGGGCGGAACTAGGTTCACTTCCTCAGAGGCAAACACAGGATGTGAAATTGTACTGTGAGGAATAAAAATGGAGGGAGGTTTCAGGAATAAACACGGACAGCTCGATTTGGGGGCAGTTTGATACAGAGCCACTGAAAGAGGAATCGGGGACGCACTGATAGATTGAGCATCGTGCACAAATCAATACGAACCGGGGAAGGGAGTGCAGATGAACTCAAGGGTAAATGGCACTGTAATTTCCAAATTCCATTTCATTCAGTCTTGGTACTAGTACATCGGTCCCGATACATCAAGCAGGAACAGAGCAGAGCAAACAACACCGAAGAGACCACGTACCCTAGACAAATACTGCTAATCTCTTTGCTTGCTTGAAGATCCCGGCGTCGGTGGCCTAGCCGCCGAAGCCGTAGAGGGTGCGGCCCTGGCGCTTGAGCGCGTAGACGACGTCCATGGCGGTGACGGTCTTGCGGCGGGCGTGCTCGGTGTAGGTGACGGCGTCGCGGATGACGTTCTCGAGGAAGATCTTGAGGACGCCGCGGGTTTCCTCGTAGATGAGCCCCGAGATGCGCTTCACGCCGCCCCGCCGCGCCAGCCGCCGGATCGCCGGCTTCGTGATCCCCTGGATGTTGTCGCGGAGAACCTTCCGGTGGCGCTTGGCGCCGCCCTTCCCCAGCCCCTTGCCGCCCTTGCCCCTCCCGGACATCTTCGCCGCCGCTGATTCGCTTCTCTGTTGTCTCTCCGGTGGGATTGCCTTGTGTTGGGAGTGGTGGAGGATGGTGGTGGAGCGTGGGGTGAGGTGGGTTAATATAGCCGCGGTGTTCGGGGGGCTGGCGAGAGGCCGCGATCCGCGTGACGCGTGATTTCCGCCGTTGGATGGCGGATCGATGGTGGAGAGTGGGCAAGGAGGGAGCCACGGATCGATGACGTGGCGGAGGGTGTAGTGAGGGGTAGGCGCGGAATGGTTTTCGATGCCGGGGATTTGCGCGCGTGCTTTTCGGTTGCGTTTTTTGCTGGTGGCCACTGTGCAAGGGCGGCAAGGGGCTGGGCAAAAATGTGGAAAATTGATGTCCCTTTCAAGATAAAAAATCTTTATCTGGAGGCTTGCTCGGCAATCTTTGCCTACGGCAGATTTATTACATCACCAAAAACATGGCGACTCAAGCAGTGTGCGGACCATGGGGGCCACCGGATTCTTGGCAACATTCTCTGATTGAGTGTAACATGGCACTTTGTGTTTGGGCGATTGAGGACAAAGACTTGGTGGAAGTAATGATGGAGAATAGAGAACCTAATACGAAGTGATTTATATTTTCTCTCATGGAGGCCTTACCACATGTAGATTTCACCAAACTACTGATGACACTTTGGGCAACTTGGCACTTACGCATAAAGGCTCTACATGAGCAAATATTTCAGGGGCCTTTGGCCATAAGCTGCTTTGTCAAGAGGTATATAATGGAACTTGAGTTGAGTAAACCGAAGAAACAGTTGGGACAACCCCATGTAGCTCATGTTCAAGGCTAGAAGATGGATCCCACCGACTGATGGAGTAGCTAAAATTCGAGTGGATGGTGTCGTGGCTCGTG
Organism: Triticum urartu; assembly: GCF_003073215.2. Lineage (NCBI taxonomy): Eukaryota > Viridiplantae > Streptophyta > Magnoliopsida > Poales > Poaceae > Triticum > Triticum urartu. Next base: position 490,570,225 of record NC_053026.1, on the reverse strand, counting down.
AATTGTTTCAAGGGTCCTTCAGTGTTATTTGCAGAGACTCCACGGGCAAGTATTTGGGTGCTTCGGCGATTAAGTGCTCCAGTGTCACCGATCCCTCTACCTTGGAGGCGTTGGCATGACGGGAAGCGCTAGCTTTAGCTCTAGACCTTTCTGTAACAAATGTATAAATTGCCTCCGACTGCAAATGTGTTGTGAATGACATTCTAAGAAGCATGGGCGATATGCATGCTAGTATTATCAAGGAGATCAACTTTACGTCTACACGCATACCTCGATGTTCCTTCATCTTCGAAGGAAGAGAGACAAATATTTAGGCACATAGTCTCGCTGACACACTTTAGGCCTTTCTTTAGGACGTCATGTGTGGCTCCTTAATACTCCAAACCTAAGTTGTATCCCTATGAATTTGCTTAATGATCAATAAAGTGGAGTGTGTTTAGACTAAAAAGATATTTTCAATTCTCCAAAAAAAATCAAAAAAGAGAGGCCAAGTTTGCTCAAAAAAGAAATAAGAGGCAAAAGATTTGCCTCATCGATTAATTAAGCAGAAGATAATTGCCCGGTTAATTGATAGAAACCGAATGAAAACCGTTACAACACGACCACCCGCAGACTACTCCCAAAGCATGAATCTCGACAACCACCCGAGCATACGGACAAACGCCCCCATCCCGCTACAAGCATAACCTGGCGGGCCATGGAAACTCAACAACGCAAAGAAGCCCTATCGTAAACACATCGACAAAGACATCATGCACAACAACCTGAAAAGAAGATAACCATCTACCAAGTAACCACGGGCGCCTTCCCTATGACGCCATCTTCTTGCTTTTGCTCCCAAATGATTTATCATTCGGAATGCCAGAACGATGGCTAGCACATGCCCTCTTGCTCTTGTCCCCCTGGTTGCCTTCTCCTTTAGGTGGCAACCGAACCGCCTTGCTAGATCCAGGGTTAGCAATCTCCAATCTGGCAATCAATTCTCAAAACTTTCTAGCAAAGATAGCCTCAGAAATAGGTGCAAATGCACCAGTGCCACAACCTCGTCGCTCCCAGGAAGCACTTGGCTGAAGGACTCAAGCGAGTGAAAAGCAACTGTGCCCAAACCTCCACACTCCACAGTGACAACATCATGACTGCTCTCTGACGGTGGTGTTGTGGGTGGTGGCAACACCGCGGCCGAGGCCACAAGCGAGTGCACATGTACCATCAACAGAAGCAAAGCGTGCTTTCCACCCATCATCCATAGCTCAGGCATGATCTGCAACACCGGAGCCACAACGTCGGTGATGTCCTCGCACCTAAAGGCAGCCAACACATCAAACAACGGTGATGGGCAGGGCCTAGCTTGAGGGGAGAACCACCAAAGAGGATTACTTCCCGTCTACCCCACGAAATCAACTGCACTAGGAGGGTGCGGCGCCATAGTGGTGTACAACATAGCCTGCACATGGGAGAGTCCCCTCAGAGCAGCCTCCGCTCGCTCCAAAAAGCTCCCAACCCACGCCAGACGGCCTCACAGCAGCGCAGTTTGCAGCCAGAGCGGGATGCAAGACCACTTCGGACAGGGTTGCCGAGACAGTGGTAGCAGAGACGCCAGTCGCCCAAGACCAATGGTGAAGCACCTTGGAGGGGAACGGGGATGCCATCAAACCCTCACATGAAGCTGAAGTCGTACAATGCATGGTGCCGAGGCAGGAGATAGGCGGCACGGCCAGGCTTGCCATCGAGCTCATGAGACGCCATGGATTGCGGTACCCGCGAGCCTGCTTTAATGAAACATTTGCACAATCACATTCAAAATAAGGAAACATTTAAACCATATTTTTTCCCTAACTTTGATACTATTTGTTGACCAATGATTTTTTGCCGAGCTTGTTATGAAGGGTTGAGATAGTCGAGAGAGTGGGTTTTAGAGTCGAATTGTGTCGAGCGACATGAGATAGATTGGGAAATTGTTTATGGCTCACGAGCCCTCGCCAACAGACATCATCCCAGACATTTCCCCCTAGGATGCATACAAATTCTAATGACTTTCACCACATAAGTAAATGATAGCCTAGAGCTCTAATCAAAACGTGACTCGTTCAGCACCGACCATGCCTCAAAGTGCCAGCCACCCCACCATCATATCTTCTTTTCTCCTTTTTCTTTTGGTTGTGAGGTGTCGCGTCAATGAAAGGCCCCTCCCAATGCTCCACCTTGTACAGGTGCTAAGCCTTCCACGTAGGCAAAAAATCTGATGTGGCAAGTTATTTAAAAGGAGAGAGATGGGTGTGGTGACCCCAAGAAGAACCAATGCTAAGCGTGTGAATCTAGGCAAAACATCTAAAAGAAGGGAGCCCACCAATACATGAAGAGCTTTAGTTGCTAAATCATTAAATGAAGCAAGCTTAGCAACCATAAGCTAAGCACCTATGCATTGGGGAGTATAGTTGCTAAGCTATTTAATGTGCTTAGCACTTCATCTAAGAGGTAAAGGCACTAGAAGTCCACAAACTTGCTCGGGTTGTGATGATTTGGTCCAAAACTTGCAAAAGCTTACTCCACCACCCACAAATTTGCATCCTAGGTGCAAAAAAACCCACAGCCAGTCACGAGGTTACATCTAGCACTGTACATTTTATAGAAAACGCCCTGAATCCTTTAGAATTGACGCATGGGTCCAGATTTCAGCCAACACAAAAAGAAACGGAAGAAGGAAAAACTGCGCCCGATGCAACTGTATATTCTATATAGTATATACACGACGAGACCCGGTACGTCGTGACTCCTTTTCGTTCTTTTTTTTTGGAAGACTCCTTTTCATTCTGATTGATCAACAAACTAAATTGGCACGTATATCATGGCGTAGACGTAAGTATTTCAAAAACATACAAACGTCTTCTTACCAATTTATTACAAAAAAGCATCTCACTCAACTCATTTTTGGCTTCGATAAGATAGCTAGTTAACTGTAGAGATCACAGGTCATCATGCATCAACCTAGCTAGCTACTCTCTCCGTTCGAAAATATTTGACATGGTTTTAGTTCGAATTGCTCTAGAAATTAAGATATTTCGCGTTCGACTATCCTAATGAACCAAGCAACGATCTGGCGAAATCGAACCAAGCTCGTATGTATGTGCACTCGATGCAAGTGATATTTATTTAATGAAATTATATATTATTGTGTGTGCTTCATTTTTTATGGTCAAAGGAACAAAGTCTCAAATTTCACATGGTCTAATATTTTGGCAGTAGTGTCGTGACAGCGAAAATTTTAGAGCAACACTAGAACCTCCGACGATGGAGACGTCACATTCTTTTCTGCAATACAACAGATTTTTGCGATTTGCACGAGCTTATTTATTTTTAGTATGATTTTAACACTGTACTTTGTTTTGGTCAAAATCGATTTCAACAGAAGCATTTTTCTATTAAAGTTTAGGCCGGCAAACTAGTAGAGTGTACTTTTTTGTGAGTGATTATAGAGTGTACTTGAGCTTATGTTTGTAGTTTAAAATTGTAAAAAGGAAGCATTTAATTTATTTGAATTTTGTGTGCTTAGTTTGATTTTCTTTAGTATCACACCATGCCTGCCTTTCTATACTGATGGGGTTTTGATGTGATAGATATATATATATATAACGCGGCGTTTCTATGGTCATATGGTATTGACGTATTTCCTTTTGTAGATGAGGCTAGTAGTTTATACTTGTATTGCTTTGGAGTACCATATTTTTTTGCATTTCATATGTATATAGTCAGGGTGTACGTACACATATACTGGGCTGCTCCCTGGCTTGGAGGTGACCACAGATGACGTACTAACAGATATATCTTTTCAGTTTTACTAGGTCTGTTTGTACGTGACGTGTACTATGATTCTTATATGATATAAATGAGACATGCATTACCATGAAAAAAAAAGATGACGTGCTAACAGATATATAAACAGTGGCCCGCAAAAAAAAGATATATAAACAGCTTTCGCGAAAAAAAAAGATCATTTGATTGGGCGCCGTGGTTTGTTTGTTCGGACAGATCAGCCATTTTTCACATATATGTATGTATGTGTGTGTGTGTCTATATATATATATATATATATAAATATATATAAACGACCCATACGCATATGAAACAAATAGAATAATTTGGTCTGTTGGTTAGCGTGATCGAGCAGTCCTGCCGATTGTCTGAGTTCGACTTGTCGCGGCTGAAATTTTTAACGCTCTATATTTATTTATTCTCATCCGCATACTGACAGCTGGGACCGTGCTGCTGTGCATCAATTTCGAACAAGTTGGGGTGGTCTTCGCAAAATATCCAGTGGCGGGTGGCCGCATCAATTTCAAACAAGTTGGGGTGGTCTTCACAAAATATCCAGTGGCGGGTGGCCGCTCCTGATTGGCTGTGGGTTTTTTTGCACCTAAGCTGCAAGTTAGTGGGTGCTGGGGTCAAGTTTTGCAAGTTTGTGGACCAAACCAGCACCCACCATGCAAGTTTATGGACCTCTTTATCTAAATACCCATGCATTGGCAGCAGCCGAATGGGAGTGTGCCTGGAATTTTGAAGGAGACAGGAGGTGCATTGGCTGTTGCCTGCCATGGGTCGAGTTAAGAGTTGATTAATTGGATTGAGGTGTCATGAAATGTTTTTCTTCTTCTAAAAAACGGAGTCATGAAATGTTGTTACTTAAGATAAAAGATATATATTGCGATATATTAACGAGCAAATCTAATGACTGGTTCAATCTATTGAGAAGCGAGATATGAGTTAAGCTATCAAGTGCTCATGAAACTCACGAGGCCTTTTGTCCATCAAACAAAGTAATCTGAATTTCTTCCTTTGAGCAATGGGGCTCCTCGCCCACAGCCTTTCAAAGGAGGAAGGGCCTTTACTTTAGGGTAGGAAAACCATTTGTAGAGAAAATAGGAGCATCACCAGTTCCCGAGGACCTGCAAAATGCTCATTGGAACCAAAGGACAACGTGATAACAAATAAAATGGTTCCAGCACTAACAGCCATACAATTAGCCTGTTCATTTTCCCTAACATGCTCAACGGGCAAACCCATCAGTGCCTGAGTTTAAGTTAACAACAACAACAACAACAACAACAACATGAAGTATGCCCATAACTGGACGCAACAATGCATCTTCTACCGGACCAAAACCAAAAGGTTCAACCTAGAATTCCCAAAGTGACTTCCTTCAACAACTACAGACAAACGCTTCCCACGACACTGTCAACACCTGTGATCGATCGTCCCAACTGTTCAATCGAAACTAAAAAAGCCAACACCAAAGCCACTACACCTGCGCATCATCATCATCATCATCTCCAGACCTAGTTGTTTCAGATGCCGCCGCTTCCCGACGACTTCCCGTCGCCCCACATCGGCCCTTTCATCTTGAGGTCGCGCGCTGCCTGCTGGAACTGCTGTGCCTGCAGCAGGTGCAGTGGCTGCTGCTGCTGGTGGTGGTGGTGCTGAGGGCGCATCGGCTGCTGCTGCTGCTGGGGCTGTGGATGGAGCTGGAGCTGTTGCAGCTGGTGCGTCGCTAGCAGAGACTGCATGGACTGGTTGTTGTGGAACATCTGCTGGTTGCTTCCGAATTGGTGTGGCGCCTGTGACATGCCGCCATAGTTCATCAGCATCCCCCCACCATTGCCCGTCTGGCCTGTTGCCACCTTCAGCCGCTGAACCTCCGTTTTCAGGGTGTCATTTAGAGCTGCACCAGAGGAAAAAGGAAAGTTAAGAAAACAGCAATACTTTAAAATTCCCTTGTGTACGTGCATAATAGGCATTGATGAGAATAAAGGTGTAAGCAGAGAGATAAAACTGAAAGAAACTTGGTTTTTTTTTACAAAAAAATTTTGATGTCCATATATGGTTGGCGTACAATATAGACTAGATGCACAAAGTTTTTTCTAATCATCATTGACATCGTAAAGTTCCTTTTATACAGGTACTCAGATTGCAAACGACTGACTATCTTCTAACCCACAACTGACAGATCTTCTAACCCTGCTTCTATTATATGCATCAACATGACCTGCAAAGTCTTATTACCATGCTGTACACCAAATAACGCCTAGTTTTCAAGACTAGAATCAAGCGAATTTAGGGGTTAGAAATATGTGTATTACCATCTTGTAGGTGGACTTGCTGCTCCATGTTCTGCAGACGTATCTTCAATTCACTATTCTCACTTGTTAGCCCACTGGTATCTCTCTGGCATAGGAACATAATGAGAAGAATGGTCATTAGCTATCTGAATTAAACACATGATTTGGTTGATATTCATTGTTTTGATGGATGTGAATGCAGTAGATTTGACTGATGGCAAGTTGAGGGAAAATCCAGTTGCTAGAAGGCAGAAAGAACATGTTATAGCCTTAACAGTTATAGGTTTGACCAGAAGGAACTTCAATGCATTCAAATATCAACGTGCCAAACTACTGTACGTTGGCACACATTCCACACATGGTTTGCACTGTTTTTATCATCCATTTAGAATATGATATACAGTATAAAAAAGTCTACCTTCCTGCACACAGAAAATGCATGTAGTACTAGTATGGACATTCTAAAGATACATGAATGAAACCCCGTAATACCAACAATTAAGAACTGCACCACGAATGGGCAGCACTAGCTCTCTTTCTCAGATCACAATGCATGGTATTTCTTCTGGTTCATGTAATAGTTGCTACCTTCCTTGGTACACCACATTTTCTTTTCCTTTCTATAAACTTCTATAGTACAGCCATGGTGATTTATGTTACGTTTTAGAACTTGGCAATGACTAGTAGCCGGTCAATCCAAGTTCGGGAAATGCCTAAAGATCTTCTGACATCCAATGCTCTTATCTACCCAAAAGGCTTATGATTATGAAAAAACACTTGCATTTTGATTCAACTTAAGCTTCTCGACTGGGAAACCAGAAACACAAGCAGGCAAGCACAAAATATTGCAAAAGTACTTTAAGCAAGGTCTAATTATCACACAGATCGTTACCCAGGGGCCACAGGTGAGAAGTGGTAAGATGCATTGGCTATTTATTGAATATTGATATTATGTTTATTATGATATTGCTTTGAAGTGTGCTCCATACCATCTCTATTTTTAGTGCGTCTGTAACGGATATAGCTTGAGACCTGCCAACTAGCCCACCAACAAGTGGTACCTCAATATTATCACTCCGTTCCAAAATGCACATGGCATAGCAACACGGCAAAATTTCGTTATTAGTTTCAAAAACAGGGAGACAAGATATTGCATCTTGTAACATACAACATGATGCTTCCGACAGCATCATCACTATGTGGCTGTACTCAATGCCACTTGTGCTAATTATATACCAGAACTTCCATCTTTAAAATGGCTTTTCTTGAAAACATTCAATGCTATGTAAATATGACAGAAGATCTCCACGTCATCTTCAGGAAACAACCTTACACCAAAGGGCATGTAACAGAGGGTTTTTACTTTGAAAAATTTGGATGAAATTATTCAACCAATTCCTAAGCTCCAATGAATTCAGATAGAATACATCCCTACGCGCCAGTTTAACACATATATCAATCTGGGACCTACCAATCTAACTTGAGATAATGAAGTCATGTGTGGAATTTCCTTAGCCGCATCCAAAATGATCTCATAAATGGATTAAAACTTTATAAGCAGAAAAACTCCGAAGATAATGCATACCTGTAGCAATGACAACTGGGCTGACAATGTTGTTGCTTCTGTCTGCAGGGTTTGCACCTTGCGCTCAAGTTCACCAATATAGCGCATTTTCCTTTCCTTCGATCTTGCTGCGGATTGTCTATTAGCCCAAATCCTGTCAAATCATCCGAATCACAAATCAGCATATGCTCATGTGTACCACATAAACAGATGACCTTCATCTTCAACAAAAATGCTATCTAAAGAATGTAAACATAAGGGTGCTGAAAATGGGGCATCTGATTCCAATCACACTTTTGTCCAACAAATGGATCTCTTTCCTCGCGCCTCTAACCTATCTGAGACCTATCTCTTCTCAGTTCGTACGAGCATAGCATTTTACAGACGCATTTTACACCCACTCATGTGAAGTAGTGTACTAAATCCTCCCATAGCTAATAATCTCACCAGTGGATGAAGCAAATACTTGATGTGAAATACCGTTGAAGACAAAAATGCAGGAATTTCACAAAAGGCTACCTGAACTCTATAGAAGATGATGGACATTACACAATAGTAGCAATTAAAGGAGAAATCGAACCTTTTTGCCCTCTTGGGGTCGACAAGAGCAAGCTCGGCCAGCTTCGCGGCGGACACCGCCTTCTTGGCCTCCACAGTGGACATCCCCTCCATCCCCGGCGCCCCCACCAGGTCCTCGGCCTTGATCGACATCGACTCGTCCATGGACTGGCTGTGCTGGTGCTTCGGCCTCATCACGTGGCCCGCCCTGGCCGCCTCGCCCCCGCCGGCAGCAGCGGCTGACGACGACTCCGCCTGGTCGGACGACGGCCCGCACGACGAGTTGAGCTTGTCCACGTCGAGGAACATGGAGAATAGCTCCTCGTCGTTCTCGTCCGACAGCGAGGGCCCGTCGCCGCCCCCGGGCGCGCAGAGGTCGAGGTCGTCCGGGAGGCTGAGGATCTCGGAGTGCGCGCGCCGGTGGCCAGGGTTCCTGGTGGGGAAGTCCGGCATGCGGCTGATGTCGTACTCCGGCGGGGGAGTCGCCGAGCGGCGCGACGGCTGCGGCGGCAGGCCGTCGCCGCCGCCGCCGTCCGCCGAGATCCGGGACCTGTCCTTGTTCATCTTCCCGGCACCAGGGCCCCGCCGAATCTCCTCAAACGCGCCGCCTTTTTGCAAGTCCACGGAGCTAATCAAGCTTCAGCCAAGAAAACAACACACACGGCTCAGAACTAAGATTACGCTGGAAAAGAATCGGAGGAAATTCTTGGCTAAAAGAAGAGCGACCAGAGCGCGGAAATCGGGTGGAAATTCTTGCGAGGGAAAGGGGGAGGAAGATCTAGGAGCTGGGTCGCAAGAACACGGAGCTGGGCAAGGGGAATGGGAGCGAGAGGCGAGGGTGGTTTGGGCTGTCTCACCTGAGATTCGAGCGGCGTTCGGCTCTCGCTGATCTATCACCCTCGCGCCTGCTGCTTATCACTTCTTGGCATCATTTGCATGAGGAGGCAGATGACATGATGATACAACTCAACACATGAAGGGGAGATTTATTTATAACAGTTTTTTATATTTACTTTTATTTTGTTTTTTAAATGGGGAAAAAAGAAGTGCCTAGGCTGCTTCATTCATTCCTTGTGAGAAGTGGACCAGCTATACTAGGGCATGTGATACAAAAACATTTGTAAAGTGAGAAAAGTCTTCTTCCTCTTGTACTAGAGATTTTTAGGAGTGTCGTCAAAAGTATATTTATGATGGTTTGTTTCCTCTCTTTAGGGGAATTCTTGTTGTGTCACTGAATTCCGTAACGATATGTTTAGATGTCTGTATTGGGGTTTCAAATTGGATTTCGTATTTCACAACCACCAATTCAAGTGTTTGGCATGCCAATGGAAACAACGGTCTGGAATCGATCCAATACAGCGATGAAATCAGTCCCACGCGCCGAGGCCTCCCACGATACAGAGCCCAACCCCTCCGATTTGTCCTGTATTCATGCCTTCCGCAAAAGAAAACGTTTCACAACCCGTCTTTTCTTCCCCGCTCGATCGAAGCAGCCACTCCCCACCCCGAGCGACGAGAGGCGGCGGCGCCTAGGAAGCAACCGATGGCGGCCCTCCTCCTCACCCCCGCCGCCATTCCTCTTCCTCATGCCCTTCGTTGGCCCTTCTCCTCATCTCCTCGTCATCTCCTCTGCCACCCCATGAACATAGGGTCGCCGTATCTCCTCTGCCCATGGCTGCCATGGCCTGGCTCTCCCCATCCGCCGCCGCTCCTTCTCCTGTTCCCCACTGGACCCCCTCTTCCTGTGCCGCCGGTTCCCCATCTTCCTCTTTGTGGTCAGCCGCCAGCCGCCAGATCCCCTCGTCTGCCCGCCAAGAAGAAAATTTCATGTATTTAAAGTCATTCTTCTTAGAATATGTGGGAGGGGAACAACGTATGTTGTTATGCGGTCTGACCGATAAAGATCTTCGTAGAATATGTGGGAGCCAATATGAGCATCCATGTTCCGCTATTGGTTATTGACCGGAGACGTGTCTCGGTCATGTCTACATAGTTCTCAAACCTGTAGGGTCTGCACGCTTAACGTTTCGATGACGGTTATATTATGAGTTTATGAGTTTTGATGTACCGAAGGTTGTTCAGAGTCCCGGATGTGATCACGGACATGACGAGGAGTCTCGAAATGGTCGAGACATGAAGATTGATATATTGGACGGCTATATTCGGACACCAGAATGGTTCCGGGGGTTATCGGATATATACTGGAGTACCGGGCGGTTACCGGAACCCCCCCAGGGTTATTGGGCCTCATGGGCCCAAATTGGTGGAAGAGGAGAGGCAGCGGGAGGTGGCGCACGGCCCCCCTTGCCCCAATCTGAATTGGGAAAGGGGAGGGGGCGCGACCCCCCTTCTCCTTCCCCCTTCTCCTAGTTGGAATAGGAAAGGGGGGCAAAACCTACTTGGAGTAGGATTGCCCCCCCTTGGGCGCGCCTCCTCCTCTTGGCCGGCCCCCTCCTCCTCCCCCCTTTATATACGGAGGAGGGGGCACCCCATAGACACAACAATTGATCAAGTTGATTTTTTAGCCGTGTGCGGTGCCCCCCTCCACCATAGTCCACCTCGATAATACTATAGCGGTGCTTAGGCGAAGCCCTGCATCGGTAGAACATCAACATCGTCACCACGCCGTCGTGCTGACGAAACTCTCCCTCAACACTCGGCTGGATCGGAGTTCGAGGGACGTCATCGGGCTGAACGTGTGCTGAACTCGGAGGTGCCGTGCGTTCGGTACTTGATCGGTCGGATCGTGAAGACGTACGACTACATCAACCGCGTTGTGCTAATGCTTCCGCTTTCGGTCTACGAGGGTACGTAGACAACACTCTCCCCTCTCGTTGCTATGCATCACCATGATCTTGCGTGTGCGTAGGATTTTTTTTGAAATTACTACGTTCCCCAACAGTGGCATCCGAGCCAGGTTTTATGCGTTGATGTCATATGCACGAGTAGAACACAAGTGAGTTGTGGGCGATATAAGTCATACTGCTTACCAGCATGTCATACTTTGGTTTGGTAGTATTGTTGGATGAAGCGGCCCGGACCGACATTACGCGTACGCTTACGCGTGACTGGTTCTACCGACGTGCTTTGCACACAGGTGGCTGGCAGGTGTCAGTTTCTCCAACTTTAGTTGAACCAAGTGTGGCTACGCCCGGTCCTTGCGACGGTTAAAACAACACCAACTTGACAAACTATCGTTGTGGTTTTGATGCGTAGGTAAGAACGGTTCTTGCTCAGCCCGTAGCAGCCACGTAAAACTTGCAACAACAAAGTAGAGGACGTCTAACTTGTTTTTGCAGGGCATGTTGTGATGTGATATGGTCAAGACATGATGCTAAATTTTATTGTATCAGATGATCATGTTTTGTAACCAAGTTATCGGCAACTGGCAGGAGCCATATGGTTGTCGCTTTATTGTATGCAATGCAATCGCCCTGTAATGCTTTACTTTATCACTAAGCGGTAGCGATAGTCGTAGAAGCATAAGATTGGCGATACGACAATGATTCTACGATGGAGATCAAGGTGTCGCGCCGGTGACGATGGTGATCATGACGGTGCTTTGGAGATGGAGATCACAAGCACAAGATGATGATGGCCATATCATATCACTTATATTGATTGCATGTGATGTTTATCTTTTATGCATCTTATCTTGCTTTGATTGACGGTAGCATTATAAGATGATCTCTCACTAAATTTCAAGATAAAAGTGTTCTCCCTCAGTATGCACCGTTGCCAAAGTTCGTCGTGCCCGGACACCACGTGATGATCGGGTGTGATAAGCTCTATGTCCATCTACAACGGGTGCAAGCCAGTTTTGCACACGCGGAATACTCGGGTTAAACTTGACGAGCCTAGCATATGCAGATATGGCCTCGGAACACTGAGACCAAAAGGTCGAGCATGAATCATATAGTAGATATGATCAACATAGTGATGTTCACCATTGAAAACTACTCCATTTCACGTGATGATCGGTTATGGTTTAGTTGATTTGGATCACGTGATCACTTAGAAGATTAGAGGGATGTCTTTATAAGTGGGAGTTCTTAAGTAATATGATTAATTGAACTTAAATTTATCATGAACTTAGTACCTGATAGTATCTTGCTTGTCTATGTTGATTGTAAATAGATGGCCCGTGCTGTTGTTCCATTGAATTTTAATGCGTTCCTTGAGAAAGCAAAGTTGAAAGATGATGGTAGCAATTACACGGACTGGGTCCGTACCTTGAGGATTATCCTCATTGCTGCACAAAATAATTACGTCCTGGAAGCACCGCTAGGTGCCATGCCTGCTGCAGGAGCAACACCAGATGTTATGAACGTCTGGCAGAGCAAAGCTGATGACTACTCGATAGTTCAGTGTGCCATGCTTTACAGCTTAGAATCGGGACTTCAACGACGTTTTGAACGTCATGGAGCATATGAGATGTTCCAGGAGTTGAAGTTAATATTTCAAGCAAATGCCCGGATTGAGAGATATGAAGTCTCCAATAAGTTCTATAGCTGCAAGATGGAGGAGAACAGTTCTGTCAGTGAGCATATACTCAAAATGTCTGGGTATCATAATCACTTAACTCAACTAGGAGTTAATCTTCCTGTTGATAGTGTCATTGACAGAGTTCTTCAATCATTGCCACCAAGCTACAAAAGCTTTGTGATGAACTATAATATGCAAGGGATGAATAAGACTATTCCCGAGCTCTTCGCGACGCTAAAGGCTGCGGAGGTAGAAATCAAGAAGGAGCATCAAGTGTTGATGGTCAATAAGACCACTAATTTCAAGAAAAAGGGCAAAGGGAAGAAGAAGGGGAACTTCAAGAAGAACAGCAAGCAAGTTGCTGCTCAGGAGAAGAAACCCAAGTCTGGACCTAAGCCTGAAACTGAGTGCTTCTACTGCAAGCAGACTGGTCACTGGAAGCGGAACTGCCCCAAATATTTGGCGGATAAGAAGGATGGCAAGGTGAATAAAGGTATATGTGATATACATGTTATTGATGTGTACCTTACTAGAGCTCGCAGTAGCACCTGGGTATTTGATAATGGTTCTGTTGCTAATATTTGCAACTCGAAACAGGGACTACGGATTAAGCGAACACTAGCAAAGGACGAGGTGACGATGCGCGTGGGAAATGGTTCCAAAGTCGATGTGATCGCGGTCGGCACGCTACCTCTACATCTACCTTCGGGATTAGTATTAGACCTAAATAATTGTTATTTGGTGCCAGCGTTGAGCATGAACATTATATCTGGATCTTGTTCGATGCGAGACGGTTATTCATTTAAATCAGAGAATAATGGTTGTTCTATTTATATGAGTAATATCTTTTATGGTCATGCACCCTTGAAGAGTGGTCTATTTTTGATGAATCTCGATAGTAGTGATACACATATTCATAATGTTGAAGCCAAAAGATGCAGAGTTGATAATGATAGTGCAACTTATTTGTGGCACTGCCGTTTAGGTCATATCGGTGTAAAGCGCATGAAGAAACTCCATACTGATGGACTCTTGGAACCACTTAATTATGAATCACTTGGTACTTGCGAACCGTGCCTCATGGGCAAGATGACTAAAACGCCGTTCTCCGGTACTATGGAGAGAGCAACAGATTTGTTGGAAATCATACATACAGATGTATGTGGTCCGATGAATGTTGAGGCTCGTGGCGGATATCATTATTTTCTCACCTTCACAGATGATTTAAGCAGATATGGGTATATCTACTTAATGAAACATAAGTCTAAAACATTTGAAAAGTTCAAAGAATTTCAGAGTGAAGTTGAAAATCATTGTAACAAGAAAATAAAGTTTCTAGGATCTGATCATGGAGGAGAATATTTGAGTTACGAGTTTGGTCTACATTTGAAACAATGCGAAATAGTTTCGCAACTCACGCCACCCGGAACATCACAGCGTAATGGTGTGTCCGAACATCGTAATCGTACTTTACTAGATATGGTGCGATCTATGATGTCTCTTACTAATTTACCGCTATCATTTTGGGGTTATGCTTTAGAGGCGGCCGCATTCACGTTAAATAGGGCACCATCGAAATCCGTTGAGACGACGCCTTATGAACTGTGGTTTGGCAAGAAACCAAAGTTGTCGTTTCTTAAAGTTTGGGGCTGCGATGCTTATGTGAAAAAACTTCAACCTGATAAGCTCGAACCCAAATCGGAGAAACGTGTCTTCATAGGATACCCAAAGGAGACTGTTGGGTACACCTTCTATCACAGATCCGAAGGCAAGACATTCGTTGCTAAGAATGTATCCTTTCTAGAGAAGGAGTTTCTCTCGAAAGAAGTGAGTGGGAGGAAAGTAGAACCTGATGAGGTAACTGTACCTGCTCCCTTATTAGAAAGTAGCTCATCACATAAACCGGTTCCTGTGATGACTATACCAATTAGTGAGGAAGTTAATGATGATGATCATGAAACTTCAGATCAAGTTATTACGGAACCTCGTAGATCAACTAGAGTAAGGTTCGCGCCAGAGTGGTACGGTAATACTGTTCTAGAAGTCATGTTACTAGACCATGATGAACCTACGAACTATGAAGAAGCGATGGTAAGCCCAGATTCCGCAAAATGGCTTGAGGCCATGAAATCTGAGATGGGATCCATGTATGAGAACAAAGTGTGGACTTTGGTTGACTTGCCTGATGATCGGCAAGCAATTGAGAATAAATGGATCTTCAAGAAGAAGACTGACACTGACGGTAATGTTACTGTCTATAAAGCTCGACTTGTTGCGAAAGGTTTTCGACAAGTTCAAGGGATTGACTACGATGAGACCTTCTCACCCGTAGCGATGCTTGAGTCTGTCCGAATCATGTTAGCAATTGCCGCATTTTATGATTATGAAATTTGGTAGATGGATGTCAAAAGTGCATTCCTGAATGGATTTCTGGAAGAAGAGTTGTATATGATGCAACCGGAAGGTGTTGTTGATCCAAAGGAAGCTAACAAAGTGTGCAAGATCCAGCGATCCATTTATGGACTGGTGCAAGCCTCTCGGAGTTGGAATAAACGCTTTGATAGTGTGATCAAAGCATTTGGTTTTGTACAAACTTTTGGAGAAGCCTGTATTTATAAGAAAGTGAGTGGGAGCTCTGTAGCATTTCTAATATTATATGTGGATGACATATTGTTGATTGGAAATGATATAGAATTTCTGGATAGCATAAAGGGATACTTGAATAAGAGTTTTTCAGTGAAAGACCTCGGTGAAGCTGCTTATATATTGGGCATTAAGATCTATAGAGATAGATCAAGACGCTTAATTGGACTTTCACAAAGCACATACCTTGACAAAGTTTTGAAGAAGTCAAAATGGATCAAGCAAAGAAAGGGTTCTTGCCTGTGTTACAAGGTGTGAAGTTGAGTAAAACTCAATGCCCGACCACTGCAGAAGATAGAGAGAAAATGAAAGATGTTCCCTATGCTTCAGCCGTAGGCTCTATCATGTATGCAATGTTGTGTACCAGACCTGATGTGTGCCTTGCTATAAGTCTAGCAGGGAGGTACCAAAGTAATCCAGGAGTGGATCACTGGACATCGGTCAAGAACATCCTGAAGTACCTGAAAAGGACTAAGGATATGTTTCTCGTTTATGGAGGTGACAAAGAGCTCATCATAAACGGTTACGTTGATGCAAGCTTTGACACTGATTCGGACGATTCTAAATCGCAAACCAGATACGTGTTTACATTAAATGGAGGAGCTGTCAATTGGTGCAGTTCTAAGCAAAGCGTTGTGGCGGGATCTACATGTGAAGCGGAGTACATAGCTGCTTCGGAAGCATCAAATGAAGGAGTCTGGACGAAGGAGTTCATATCTGATCTAGGTGTCATACCTAGTGCATAGGGTCCAATGAAAATCTTTTGTGACAATACTGGAGCAATAACCTTAGAGAAGGAATCCAGATTTCACAAGAGAACCAAGCACATCAAGAGACGCTTCAATTCCATCCGGGATTTAGTCCAGGTGGGAGACATAGAAATTTGCAAGATACATACGGATCTGAATGTGGCAGACCCGTTGACTAAGCCTCTTCCACGAGCAAAACATGATCAGCACCAAGGCTCCATGGGTGTTAGAATCATTACAGTGTAATCTAGATTATTGACTCTAGTGAAGTGGGAGACTGAAGGAAATATGCCCTAGAGGCAATAATAAAGTTATTATTTATTTCCTTATATCATGATAAATGTTTATTATTCATGCTAGAATTGTATTAACCGGAAACATAATACATGTGTGAATACATAGACAAACAGAGTGTCACTAGTATGCCTCTACTTGACTAGCTCGTTGATCAAAGATGGTTATGTTTCCTAACCATAGACATGAGTTGTCATTTGATTAACGGGATCACATCATTAGGAGAATAATGTGATTGACTTGACCCATTCCGTTAGCTTAGCACTTGATTGTTTAGTTTGTTGCTATTGCTTTATTCATGACTTATACATGTTCCTGTGACTATGAGATTATGCAACTCCCGTTTACCGGAGGAACACTTTGTGTGCTACCAAACGTCACAACGTAACTGGGTGATTATAAAGGTGCTCTACAGGTGTCTCCAAAGGTACTTGTTGGGTTGGCGTATTTCGAGATTAGGATTTGTCACTCCGATTGTTGGAGAGGTATCTCTGGGCCCTCTCGGTAATGCACATCACTTAAGCCTTGCAAGCATTGCAACTAATGAGTTAGTTGCGGGATGATGTATTACAGAACGAGTAAAGAGACTTGCCGGTAACGAGATTGAACTAGGTATTGAGATACCGACGATCGAATCTCGGGCAAGTAACATACCGATGACAAAGGGAACAACGTATGTTGTTATGCGGTCTGACCGATAAAGATCTTCGTAGAATATGTGGGAGCCAATATGAGCATCCAGGTTCCGCTATTGTTTATTGACCGGAGACGTGTCTCGGTCATGTCTACATAGTTCTCGAACCCGTAGGGTTCGCACGCTTAACGTTTCGATGACGATTATATTATGAGTTTATGAGTTTTGATGTACCGAAGGTTGTTCGGAGTCCCGGATGTGATCACAGACATGATGAGGAGTCTCGAAATTGTCGAGACATGAAGATTGATATATTGGACGACTATATTCGGACACCGGAATGGTTCCGGGGGTTATCGGATATATACCGGAGTACCGGGGGGTTACCGGAACCCCCCGGGGTTATTGGGCCTCATGGGCCCAAACTGGAGGAAGAGGAGAGGCAGCGGGAGGTGGAGCGCGGCCCCCTTGCCCCAATCCGAATTGGGAAAGGGGAGGGGGTGCGGCCCCCCTTCTCCTTCCTTCTCTCCACCTCCTCCTTCCCCCTTCTCCTAGTTGGAATAGGAAAGGGGGGCAAAACCTACTTGGAGTAGGATTGCCCCCCCTTGGGCGCGCCTCCTCCTCACCCCATAGACACAACAATTGATCAAGTTGATTTTTTAGCCGTGTGCGGTGCTCCCCTCCACCATAGTCCACCTTGATAATACTATAGCGGTGCTTAGGCGAAGCCCTGCATCAGTAGAACATCAACATCGTCACCACGCCGTCGTGCTGACGAAACTCTCCCTCAACACTCGGCTGGATCGGAGTTCGAGGGACGCCATCGGGCTGAACGTGTGCTGAACTCGGAGGTGTCGTGCGTTTGGTACATGATCGGTCGGATCGTGAAGACGTACGACTACATCAACCGCGTTGTGCTAACGCTTCCTCTTTCGATCTATGAGGGTACGTAGACAACACTCTCCCCTCTCGTTGCTATGCATCACCATGATCTTGCGTGTACGTAGGATTTTTTTTGAAATTACTACGCTCCTCAACAGACATCTTGCTCCAAATTTGCTGTAGAAATAGCTCGAAACAAAAACAGAGGATATTTGCGTGGTACAGTGATCAAAACCTTCGGGAGATTATATAATGAATTTTTACCGACCAAAAGAAGTATCGTGCAAGAAAACGGAGTCCGGAGGGGGCACTAGGTGCCCACGAGGCAGGGGGCGCGCCCTCCACCCTCGTGGAAGCCTCGTGTCCTTCCCGGACTACTTCTTATTTTCCTATTTTCTTAAATATTCCAAAATGGAGAAAAATTGCTATTAAAACTGTTTTGGAGTTGGTTTACTTACCGTACCACATACCTCTTCCTTTTCGGAGGTTGAAACGTTCTGGAAGGTGTCCCTTATATACTCCTCCGGGGTTACGATTTCAATAACATTAGTTTCAACATTTATAGGATTACCTAAGATATAATGTTTGATTCTTTGACCATTCACCACTCTCGGATTTGTGCCTTCGAAGTTGTTGATTTCTATGGCACCGGAACAATAGACCTCCTCGATAAAGTAAGGACCTTCCCATTTAGAGAGGAGTTTTCCTGCAAAAAATCTTAAACGAGAGTTGTATAACAATACATAATCACCTACATTAAACTCACGTTTTTGTATCCTTTTGTCATGCCATCTTTTAACTTTTTCTTTAAATAGTTTGGCATTCTCATAGGCCTGGGTTCTTCATTCATCAAGTGAGCTAATGTCAAATAGTCTCTCCTCACCAGTAAGTTTGAAGTCATAATTGATCTATTTAATGGCCCAATATGCCTTATGTTCTAGTTCAAGAGGTAAGTGACATGCTTTTCCATAGACCATTTTGTACGCAGACATACCCATAAGATTTTTATATGCAGTTCTATAAGCCCATAATGCATCATCAAGTTTCTTGGACCAATTCTTTCTAGATCTATTAACAGTCTTTTGCAAAATTAATTTAAGCTCTCTATTACTCAGTTCTACTTGACCACTAGACTGTGGGTGATATGGAGATGCAATTCTATGATTAACATCATACTTAGCAAGCATTTTACGAAAAGCACCATGAATAAAATGTGAACCACCATCAGTCATTAAGTATCTAGGGACTCCAAACCTCGGAAAAATAACTTCTTTAAGCATCTTAATAGACGTGTTATGATCAGCACTACTAGTTGGAATAGCTTCTACCCACTTAGTAACGTAATCAATAGCAACTAAGATATGTGTATACCCATTAGAGTAAGGAACGGTCCCATATAATCAAAGCCCCAAACATCAAATGGTTCAATAACAAGTGAATAATTCATAGGAATTTCTTGACGTCTACTAATATTACCAATTTTTTGACATTCATCACAAGACAAGATAAACTTACGGGCATCCTTGAAGAGAGTGGGCCAATAAAAACCAGATTGCAATACCTTATGTGCAGTTCTATCTCCAGCATGGTGTCCTCCATAAGCCTCAGAGTGACACTTGCGTAAGATCTATTCATGTTCATGCTCAGGTACACAACGTCTAATAACACCATCTAGTCCTTCTTTATAAAGGTGTGGGTCATCCTAGAAGTAATGTCTTAAATCATAGAAAAACTTTTTCTTTTGCTGGTATGTGAAACTAGGTGGTATAAATTTAGCAACAATGTAATTGGCATAATCAGCATACCATGGAGCAGTACGAGAAGCATTTATGACAACTAATTGTTCACCAGGAAAGCTATCATCTATAGGTAGTGGGTAGTCAAGAACATTCTCTAACCTGGACAAGTTGTCTGCAATGGGGTTCTCAGCTCCCTTTCTATCAATAATATGCAAATCAAATTCTTGTAGTAGGAGAACCCATCTAATAAGTCTAGGTTTAGCATCCTTCTTTTCCATAAGGTATTTAATAGCAGCATGATCGGTGTGAACAGTTACTTTAGAATCAACAATATAAGGTCTGAACTTATCACAAGCAAATACAACTGCTAAAAATTCTTTTTCAGTAGTAGCATAATTTCTCTGGGCACTGTCTAGAGTTTTACTAGCATATTGGATAACATTTAATTTCTTATCAACTCTTTGTCCTAGAACAACACCTACAGCATAATCACTAGCATCACACATAGTTTCAAAGGGTAAATTACAATCAGGAGGCTGAACAATTGGTGCAGAAATCAAGGATTTCTTAAGTATTTCAAATGCTTCTACACAATCATCATCAAAGACAAAAGGAACATATTTTTGTAAGAGATAGTCAGAGGCCCAGAAATTTTTGAGAATTCTTTAATGAACCTCCTATAAAACCCTGCATGACCAAGGAAAATTCTTATACCTTTAATGTCTTTAGGACACGACATCTTTTCAATAGAATCAACTTTAGATTTATCAACTTCAATATCTCTTTCAAAAATTTTATGCCCCAAGACAATACCTTCATTAACCATAAAGTGGCACTTCTCCCAATTCAAGACAAGATTAGTTTCTTCACATCTCTGCAAAACTCGATCAAGGTTGCTTAAGAAATCATCAAAAGAAGTTCCATATACGAAAAAATCATCCATGAAAACCTCAACAATATTTTCACAAAAGTCAGAGAATATAGCAGTCATACATCTTTGAAGGGTAGCAGGTGCATTACATAAACCAAAAGGCATACGTCTATAAGCAAAGGTACCGAAAGGGCAAGTAAAGGTGGTCTTTTCTTGATCCTCTTTTGACACAAGTATTTGAGAGAAACCAGAATAACCATCTAGAAAGCAAAAATGTGTATGTTTGGATAATCTTTCTAGCATTTGATCAATAAAAGGTAAAGGGTAATGATCCTTTTTAGTAGCCTTATTTAGTTTCAAAAATCAATTACCATTCTATAACCTGTAACAATTCTTTGTGGGAGCAATTCATCTTTATCATTAGGAACAACAGAAATACCTCCCTTCTTAGGGACACAATGGACAGGACTTACCCACTGACTATCAGCAATGGGATAAATTATACCTGCCTCCAGAAGCTTTAGTATTTCTTTTCTTACCACTTCTTTCATCTTAGGATTTAACCATCGTTGGTGATCTACAACCGGTTTAGCATCTTTCTCCAATTTTATTTTGTGCTGGCATAGAGTGGAACTAATGCCCTTAAGATCATCAAGAGTATATCCAATAGCAGCACGATGCTTCTTCAGAGTTTTCAATAATTTCTCTTCTTCATGCTCTGAAAGGTTAGCACTAATAATAACAAGATATATCTCTTTCTCATCAAGATAAGCATATTTATGAGTATTAGGTAATGGTTTAAGCTCAAACACGGGATCACCCTTGGGTGGAGGGGGATCCCCTAGAATTTCAACAGGCAAATTGTGGTTCAGAATAGGTCCCTATTTAAACTTCATCTATTTCCCTTCTTTCATTCATAAACATATCATTTTCATGGTATAGCAAATATTGTTCTAAAGGATCATTAGGAGGCACGACAATAGAAGCAAGACCAATAATTTCATCTTTACTAGGCAATTCTTTATCATGGGGTTGTCTATGGAATTTAGCAAAATTAAAATCATGAGACATATCCCCTAAACCAACAGAAACAATATCCTTTTTGCAGTCTATCTTAGCACTAACAGTATTCAAGAAGGGTCTACCAAATATATGTTGGGTAACGTAGTAATTTCAAAAAAATTCCTACGCACACGCAAGATCATGGTGATGCATAGCAACGAGAGGGGAGAGTGTGATCTACGTACCCTTGTAGACCGACAACGTAAGCGTTAGCACAACGCGGTTGATGTAGTCGTACGTCTTCACGGCCCGACCGATCAAGCACCGAAACTACGGCACCTCCAAGTTTTAGCACACGTTCAGCTCGATGACGATCCCCGGACTCCAATCCAGCAAAGTGTCAGGGAAGAGTTCCATCAGCACGACGGCGTGGTGACGATCTTGATGTACTATCGTCGCAGGGCTTCGCCTAAGCACCGCTACAATATTATCGAGGATTATGGTGGAAGGGGGCACCGCACACGGCTAAGAATATGATCACGTGGATCAACTTGTGTGTCTAGGGGTGCCCCCTGCCCCCGTATATAAAGGATCAAGGGGAGGAGGCCGGCCGGCCCCTATGGCGCGCCAAGGAGGAGTCCTCCTCCTAGTAGGAGTAGGACTCCTACTAGGAGGGGGAAAGAAGTGGGAAGGGAGAAGGAAAGGGGGGCGCCGCCCCCCTCTTCTAGTCCAATTCGGACCAGGGGGGAGGAGGCGCGCAACCCACCTTTGGCTGCCCCTCTCTCTCTCCACTAAGGCCCATATGGCCCATTATTTCTCCCGGGGGGGTTCCGGTAACCCTCTGGCTCTCCGATTTTCTCCGAAATCACCCGGAACACTTCCCGTGTCCAAATATAGCCGTCCAATATATCAATCTTTATGTCTCGACCATTTCGAGACTCCTCGTCATGTCCGTGATCACATCCGGGACTCCGAACTAACTTCGGTACATCAAAACTCATAAACTCATAATATAACTGTCATCAAAACCTTAAGCGTGCGGACCCTACGGGTTCGAGAACAATGTATACATGACCGAGACACGTCTCCGGTCAATAACCAATAGCGGAACCTGGATGCTCATATTGGCTCCTACATATTCTACGAAGATCTTTATCGGTCAGACCGCATAACAACATACGTTGTTCCCTTTGTCATCGGTATGTTACTTGCCCGAGATTCGATCATCGGTATCTCAATACCTAGTTCAATCTCGTTACCGGCAAGTCTCTTTACTCGTTCCATAATACATCATCTCGCAACTAACTCATTAGTTGCAATGCTTGCAAGGCTTATGTGATGTGCATTACCGAGAGGGCCCAGAGATACCTCTCCGACAATCGGAGTGACAAATCCTAATCTCGAAATATGCCAACCCAACATGTACCTTTGGAGACACCTGTAGAGTACCTTTATAATCACCCATTTACGTTGTGACGTTTGGTAGCACACAAAGTGTTCCTCTGGCAAACGGGAGTTGCATAATCTCATAGTCATAGGAACATGTATAAGTCATGAAGAAAGCAATAGCAACATACTAAACGATCGGGTGCTAAGCTAATGGAATGGGTCATGTCAATCGGATCATTCACCTAATGATGTGATCCCGTTAATCAAATAACAACTCTTTGTTCATGGTTAGGAAACATAACCACCTTTGATTAACGAGCTAGTCAAGTAGAGGCATACTAGTGACACTCTGTTTGTCTATGTATTCACACATGTATTATGTTTCCGGTTAATACAATTCTAGCATGAATAATAAACATTTATCATGATATAAGTTAATAAATAATAACTTTATTATTGCCTCTAGGGCATATTTCCTTCAGTCTCCCACTTGCACTAGAGTCAATAATCTAGATTACACAGTAATGATTCTAACACCCATGGAGCCTTGGTGCTGATCATGTTTTGCTCGTGGAAGAGGCTTAGTCAACGGGTCTGAAACATTCAGATCTGTATGTATCTTGCAAATCTCTATGTCTCCCACCTGGTACTAGATCCCGGATGGAATTGAAGCGTCTCTTGATGTGCTTGGTTCTCTTGTGAAATCTGGATTCCTTTGCCAAGGCAATTGCACCAGTATTGTCACAAAAGATTTTCATTGGACCCGATGCACTAGGTATGACACCTAGATCGGATATGAACTCCTTCATCCAGACTCCTTCATTTGCTGCTTCCGAAGCAGCTATGTACTCCGCTTCACATGTAGATCCTGCCACAACGCTTTGTTTAGAACTGCACCAACTGACAGCTCCACCGTTTAATGTAAACACGTATCCGGTTTGCGATTTAGAATCGTCCGGATCAGTGTCAAAGCTTGCATCAACGTAACCTTTTACGATGAGCTCTTTGTCACCTCCATATATGAGAAACATATCCTTAGTCCTTTTCAGGTATTTCAGGATGTTCTTGACCGCTGTCCAATGATCCACTCCTGGATCACTTTGGTACCTCCCTGCTAGACTTATAGCAAGGCACACATTAGGTCTAGTACACAGCATTGCATACATGATAGAGCCTATGGCTGAAGCATAGGGAACATCTTTCATTTTCTCTCTATCTTCTGCAGTGGTCGGGCATTGAGTCTTACTCAACTTCACACCTTGTAACACAGGCAAGAACCCTTTCTTTGCTTGATCCATTTTGAACTTCTTCAAAACTTTGTCAAGGTATGTGCTTTGTGAAAGTCCAATTAAGCGTCTTGATCTATCTCTATAGATCTTAATGCCTAATATGTAAGCAGCTTCATCGAGGTCTTTCATTGAAAAACTCTTATTCAAGTATCCCTTTATGCTATCCAGAAATTCTATATCATTTCCAATTAGTAATATGTCATCCACATATAATATCAGAAATGCTACAGAGCTCCCACTCACTTTCTTGTAAATACAGACTTCTCCAAAAGTCTGTATAAAACCAAATGCTTTGATCACACTATCAAAGCGTTTATTCCAACTCCGAGAGGCTTGCACCAGTCCATAAATGGATCGCTAGAGCTTGCACACTTTGTTAGCTCACTTTGGATCGACAAAACCTTCTGGTTGCATCATATACAACTCTTCTTCCAGAAATCCATTCAGGAATGCAGTTTTGACATCCATCTGCCAAATTTCATAATCATAAAATGCGGCAATTGCTAACATGATTCGGACAGACTTAAGCATCGCTAAGGGTGAGAAGGTCTCATCGTAGTCAATCCCTTGAACTTGCCGAAAACCTTTTGCGACAAGTCGAGCTTTGTAGACAGTAATATTACCGTCAGCGTCAGTCTTCTTCTTGAAGATCCATTTATTCTCAATTGCTTGCCGATCATCGGGCAAGTCAACCAAAGTCCATACTTTGTTCTCATACATGGATCCCATCTCAGATTTCATGGCTTCAAGCCATTTTGCGGAATCTGGGCTCACCATCGCTTCTTCATAGTTCGTAGGTTCATCATGATCTAGTAGCATGACTTCCAGAACAGGATTACCGTACCACTCTGGCGCGGATCTCACTTTGGTTGATCTACGAGGTTCAGTAGTATCTTGTTCTGAAGTTTCATGATCATCATCATTAGCTTCCTCACTAACTGGTGTAGGTGTCACAGAAACAGTTTTCTGTGATGCACTACTTTCCAATAAGGGAGCAGGTACAGTTACCTCGTCAAGTTCTACTTTCCTCCCACCCACTTCTTTCGAGAGAAACTCCTTCTCCAGAAAGTTTCCGAACTTAGCAACAAAAGTCTTGCCTTCGGATCTGTGATAGAAGGTGTATCCAATAGTCTCCTTTGGATATCCTATGAAGACACATTTCTCCGATTTGGGTTCGAGCTTATCAGGTTGAAGATTTTTCACATAAGCATCGCAGCCCCAAACTTTCAGAAACGACAACTTTGGTTTCTTGCCAAACCATAGTTCATAAGGCGTCGTCTCAACGGATTTTGATGGTGCCCTATTTAACGTGAATGCGGCCGTCTCCAAAGCATAACCCCAAAACGATAGCGGTAAATCAGTAAGAAACATCATAGATCGCACCATATATAGTAAAGTACGATTACGACGTTCGGACACACCATTACGCTGTGGTGTTCCGGGTGGCGTGAGTTGCGAAACTATTCTGCATTGTTTTAAATGTACACCAAACTCATAACTCAAATATTCTCCTCCACGATCAGATCGTAGAAACTTTATTTTCTTGTTACGATGATTTCAACTTCACTCTGAAATTCTTTGAACTTTTCAAACGTTTCAGACTTATGTTTCATTAAGTAGATATACCCATATCTGCTTAAGTCATCTGTGAAGGTGAGAAAATAACGATATCCGCCACGAGCCTCAATATTCATCGGACCACATACATCTGTATGTATGATTTCCAACAAATCTGTTGCTCTCTCCATAGTACCGGAGAATGGTGTTTTAGTCATCTTGCCCATGAGGCACGGTTCGCAAGTACCAAGTGATTCATAATCAAGTGGTTCCAAAAGTCCATCAGTATGGAGTTTCTTCATGCGCTTTACACCGATATGACCTAAACGGTAGTGCCACAAATAAGTTGCACTATCATTATCAACTCTGCATCTTTTGGCTTCAACACTATGAATATGTGTGTCACTACTATCGAGATTCAATAAAAATAGACCACTCCTTAAGGGTGCATGACCATAAAAGATATTACTCATATAAATAGAACAACCATTATTCTCAAATTTAAATGAATAACCGTCTCGCATCAAACAAGATCCAGATATAATGTTCATGCTTAACGCTGGCACCAAATAACAATTATTTAGGTCTAATATTAATCCCGAAGGTAGATGTAGAGGTAGCGTGCCGACTGCGATCACATAGACTTTGGAACCGTTTCCCACGCGCATCGTCACCTCGTCCTTAGCCAATCTTCGCTTAATCCGTAGTCCCTGTTTCGAGTTGCAAATATTATCAATAGAACCAGTATCAAATACCCAGGTGCTACTGCGAGCATTAGTAAGGTACACATCAATAACATGTATATCACATATACCTTTGTTCACCTTGCCATCCTTCTTATCCGCCAAATACTTGGGGCAGTTCCGCTTCCAGTGACCAGTCTGCTTGCAGTAGAAGCACTCAGTTTCAGGCTTAGGTCCAGGTTTGGGTTTCTTCTCTTGAGTAGCAACTTGCTTGCTGTTCTTTTCGAAGTTCCCCTTCTTCTTCCCTTTGCCCTTTTTCTTGAAACTAGTGGTCTTGTTGACCATCAACACTTGATGCTCCTTCTTGATTTCTACCTCCGCAGCTTTCAGCATTGCGAAGAGCTCGGGAATAGTCTTATTCATCCCTTGCATATTATAGTTCATCACGAAGCTCTTGTAGCTTGGTGGCAGTGATAGGAGAATTCTGTCAATGACGCAATCATCTGGAAGATTAACTCCCAATTGAATCAAGTGATTATTATGCCCAGACATTTTGAGTATATGCTCACTGACAGAACTGTTCTCCTCCATCTTGCAGCTATAGAACTTATTGGAGACTTCATATCTCTCAATCCGGGCATTTGCTTGAAATATTAACTTCAACTCCTGGAACATCTCATATGCTCCATGACGTTCAAAACGTCGTTGAAGTCCCGATTCTAAGCCGTAAAGCATGGCACACTGAGCTATCGAGTAGTCATCAGCTTTGCTCTGCCAGACGTTCATAACATCTGGTGTTGCTCCAGCAGCAGGCCTGGCACCCAGCGGTGCTTCCAGGACGTAATTCTTCTGTGCAGCAATGAGGATAATCCTCAAGTTACGGACCCAGTCCGTGTAATTGCTACCATCATCTTTCAACTTTGCTTTCTCAAGGAACGCATTAAAATTCAACGGAACAACAACACGAGCCATCTATCTACAATCAAGCATAAACAAGCAAGATACTATCAGGTACTAAGTTTCATGATAAATTTAGGTTCAATTAATTTACTTAAAGAACTCCCACTTACATAGACATCCCTCTAATCCTCTAAGTGATTACGTGATCCAAATCAACTAAACCATGTCCGATCATCACGTGAGATGGGTAGTTTCATTGGTGAACATCACTATGTTGATCATATCTACTATATGATTCACGCTCGACCTTTCGGTCTCCGTGTTCCGAGGCCATATTTGTATATGCTTGGCTCGTCAAGTATAACCTGAGTATTCCGCGCGTGCAACTGTTTTGCACCCGTTGTATTTGAACGTAGAGCCTATCACACCCGATCATCACGTGGTGTCTCAGCACGAAGAACTTTCGCAACGGTGCATACTCAGGGAGAACACTTCTTGATAATTAGTGAGAGATCATCTTATAATGCTACCGTCAATCAAAGCAAGATAAGATGCATAAAAGATAAACATCACATGCAATCAATATAAGTGATATGATATGGCCATCATCATCTTGTGCTTGTGATCTCCATCTTCGAAGCACCGTCGTGATCACCATCGTCACCGGCGCGACACCTTGATCTCCATTGTAGCATCGTTGTCGTCTCGCCAATCTTATGCTTCCACGACTATCGCTACCGCTTAGTGATAAAGTAAAGCATTATAGCGCGATTGCATTGCATGCAATAAAGCGACAACCATATGGCTCCTGCCAGTTGCCGATAACTCAGTTACAAAACATGATCATCTCATAAAATAAAATTTAGCATCATGTCTTGACCATATCACATCACAACATGCCCTGTAAAAACAAGTTAGACGTCCTCTACTTTGTTGTTGCAAGTTTTACGTGGCTGCTACGGGCTTAAGCAAGAACCAATCTTACCTACGCATCAAAACCACAACGATAGTTTGTCAAGTTGGTCTTGTTTTAACCTTCGCAAGGACCGGGCGTAGCCACACTCGGTTCAACTAAAGTTGGAGAAACTGTCACCCGCAAGCCACCTATGTGCAAAGCATGTCGGGAGAATCGGTCTCGCGTAAGCGTACGCGTAATGTTGGTCCGGGCAGTTTCGTCCAACAATACCGCCGAACCAAAGTATGACATGCTGGTAAGCAGTATGACTTATATCGCCCACAACTCACTTGTGTTCTACTCGTGCATATAACATCAACATATAAAACCAAGGCTCGGATGCCACTGTTGGGTAACGTAGTAATTTCAAAAAATTTCCTACGCACACGCAAGATCATGGTGATGCATAGCAACGAGATGGGAGAGTGTGATCTACGTACCCTTGTAGACCGACAGCGGAAGCGTTAGCACAATGCGGTTGATGTAGTCGTACGTCTTCACGGCCCGACCGATCAAGCACCGAAACTATGGCACCTCCGAGTTTTAGCACACGTTCAGCTCGATGACGATCCCCGGACTCCGATCCAGCAAAGTGTTGGGAAAGAGTTCCGTTAGCACGACGGCGTGGTAACGATCTTGATGTACTATCGTCGCAGGGCTTCGCCTAAGCACCGCTACAATATTATCGAGGATTATGGTGGAAGGGGGCACCACACACGGCTAAGAATATGATCACGTGGATCAACTTGTGTGTCTAGGGGTGCCCCCTGCCCCCGTATATAAAGGATCAAGGGGAGGAGGGAAAGAAGTGGGGAGGGAGAAGGAAAGGGGGGCGCCGCCCCCCTCTCCTAGTCCAATTCGGACCAGGGGGGAGGAGGCGCGCGGCCCACCTTTGGCTGCCCTCTCTCTCTCCACTAAGGCCCATATGGCCCATTATTTCTCCCGGGGGGTTCCGGTAACCCTCCGGCTCTTCGGTTTTCTCCGAAATCATCCGGAACACTTCCGGTGTCCGAATATAGCCGTCCAATATATCAATCTTTATGTCTCGACCATTTCGAGACTCCTCGTCATATCCGTGATCACATCCGGGACTCCGAACTAACTTCGGTACATCAAAACTCATAAACTCATAATATAACTGTCATCGAAACCTTAAGCGTGCGGACCCTACGGGTTCGAGAACAATGTAGACATGACCGAGACACGTCTCCGGTCAATAACCAATAGCGGAACCTGGATGCTCATATTGGCTCCTACATATTCTACGAAGATCTTTATCGGTCAGACCGCATAACAACATACGTTGTTCCCTTTGTCATCGGTATGTTACTTGCCCGAGATTCGATCGTCGGTATCTCAATACCTAGTTCAATCTCGTTACCGGCAAGTCTCTTTACTCGTTCCGTAATACATCACCTTGCAACTAAATCATTAGTTGCGATGCTTGCAAGGCTTATGTGATGTGCATTACCAAGAGGGCCCAGAGATACCTCTCCGACAATCGGAGTGACAAATCCTAATCTCGAAATACGCCAACCCAACATGTACCTTTGGAGACACCTATAGAGTACCTTTATAATCACCCATTTACATTGTGATGTTTGGTAGCACACAAAGTGTTCCTCTGGCAAACGGGAGTTGCATAATCTCATAGTCATAGGAACATGTATAAGTCATGAAGAAAGCAATAGCAACATACTAAACGATCGGGTGCTAAGCTAATGGAATGGGTCATGTCAATCAGATCATTCACCTAATGATGTGATCCCGTTAATCAAATAACAACTCTTTGTTCATGGTTAGGAAACATAACCATCTTTGATTAACGAGCTAGTCAAGTAGAGGCATACTAGTGACACTCCGTTTGTCTATGTATTCACACATGTATTATGTTTCCGGTTAATACAATTCTAGCATGAATAATAAACATTTATCATGATATAAGGAAATAAATAATAACTTTATTATTGCCTCTAGGGCATATTTCCTTCAATATAATGGGACAAAAGTCATCTTGTGGGGAACCAAGAATAAGAAAATCAGCAGGATATTTAACTTTCCCACACAAGACTTCAACATTTCTAACAATCCCAACCGGTGAAATAGTATATCTATTGGCAAGCTTAGTTGTAACAACAATACCTTCTAACTCAGCTGGTGCAATATCATGCATAATTTTCTTCATATAAAGAATGAGGTATTGCACTAGCACTAGCACCCATATCACACAAGCCATGATAGCAATGATCTCCTATTTTAATAGAAATAATAGGCATGCCTACAACAGGTCTATGTTTATTTTTAGTATCGGGTCTCGCAATTCTAGCAGCTTCATCACATAAGTAAATAACATGCCCATTAATATTATCGGACAAGAGATCTTTAACCATAGAAATACTAGGTTCAACCTTAATTTGCTCAGAGGGTTTGGGTGTTCTAGTGTTACTTTTGTTGACCAAAGTTGAAGCTTCAACATGATCCTTTATTCTAGTAGGGAAAGGTTGTTTCTCAATATAAGCGGTAGGAACAATAGGATCAACATTATAAGTGATAGTCTTTTCTTCAACTTTAATAGGTTCAACTACTTTTACTTCAATGGGAGGATGATATTTGATCCACTTCTCCTTAGGGAGATCAACGTGAGTAGCAAAAGAAGCTACTATTTCAGAGTCAAGTCCATATTTAGTGCTAAATTCACGAAAAGCATCGGTATCCATAAAAGATTTAACACAATCAAACTTAGGTGTTATACCTGACTCCTTACCTTCGTCGAGTTCCCAATCTTCAGAGTTGCGTTTAATTCTTTCCAAGAAATCCCATTTGCATTCGGTAGTCTTCATCATAAAAGAACCAGTACAAAAAGTATCAAGCATGGAGCGATTATTGAGAGAAAGCCGAGCATAATTTTTTTGAATAATAATTTCTCTTGAGAGCTCATGATTGGGGCATGAATATAACATTGACTTAAACCTCACCCAAGCTTGAGCGATGCTTTCTCCTTCGCGAGGCCAGAAATTATATATGTAATTACGATCACGATGAACCAGATGCATAGGATAAAACTTCTGATGAAATTCCAATTTCAATCAGTTGTAGTTCCATGATCCCATATCATCACATAGCCAAAACCATGTCAATGCCTTTCCCTTCAAAAATAAAGGGAATACCTTCTTCTTGATAACATCCTCGGGCATACCTGCAAGCTTAAATAATCCACAAACTTCATCCACATAGATTAGGTGCAAATCGGGATGCAATGTTCCATCTCCTGTAAAAGGATTAGCTAGCAGTTTCTCTATCATACCTGAAGGAATTTCAAAGTAAACATTTTCAGTAGGTTGAGGAGCAACTCTTTGCTCTACTGGTCGGGGTGAAGATACCCCGAACAAGCCCCTCAAAGAAATACTTTCCATAGTAACAAGTGACAGTAAATTTCAGCACACTATATAAATTTTTCCTTACCAAATTCCACCTACCAAAAGTGCTTAACTCCCTGGCAACGGTGCTAGAAAAGAGTCTTGATGACCCACAAGTATAGGGGATCTATCGTAGTCCTTTTGATAAGTATGAGTGTCGAACCCAATGAGTAGCAGAAGGAAATGATAAGCAGATTTCAGTAATGTATTCTCTGCAAGCACTAAAATTATCGGTAACAAATAGTTTTGTGATGAGGTAATTTGTAACGGGTAACAAATAAGGTGCAGCAAGATGGCCCAATCCTTTTTGTAGCAAAGGACAAGCCTGGACAAACTCTTATATAAAGGAAATCGCTCCCGAGGACACATGGGAATTATCGTCAAGCTAGTTTTCATCACGCTCATATGATTCACGTTCGGTACTTTGATAATTTGATATGTGGGTGGACTCGTGCCTGGGTACTGCCCTTCCTTGGACAAGCATCCCACTTATGATTAACCCCTCTTGCAAGCATCCGCAACTACAAAAGAAGTATTAAGGTAAACCTAACACTACAAAAAAAATACACTTCCTTGATGATACGTGTTTGTCATAGTAGGTCGCGTTTTTTGTCATGCATGTACATCCATGACAAATTTATGACAGAATCAAGATAGTCATACCTGTGTTGTCGTAGAAGTGTTCCATGACATTACCAAAATTATCATCACGGAAGTGTCCACTTCCATGATGATAAATCACGCGTCACAGAAGTGCTTTCGTCAAGGGTGACCGACACATGGCATCCACCGTAACGGAACGCCGTTAAGCTATCAGGTCGGGTTTTGGATCCGATAACCCGTTAACAGCCCCGACCAATGGGAAATTTCCACGTGTAAAATTCTTATTGGCCGGACGAAACACATGTCAGCTCGTCAGTGGGTCAGATAGGCGCCTATGATATGTCGACACGTGCCACGGCCCACCAGTGGCCCATTTAGCTTACAAAGCCAGCCCGTTTGACTTGGTCAAAAGTTAACGGGCTGGCCCATGAAAAGCCTGTTAACGGTCTCTTCGCAAATAACCCATTTTACGGCCCGTTAACTCATGGCCCGTTAGGCCCTAAAGGAAATCGGCCCAACAACGTCATGTGGGCCATCGAATATAACACCAGCCCATTTCACTTTCGGCCCATGTATGGCCCACGACGTCTTTCGGCCCATATGAGGCCTTCGTATCTTTCGGCCCTTTACAGGCCCACGGTGACTCTAGCCCATAATGAACAGTAATTTTCTTTATACCCGTTAACGGCCTGTGATTTACATGGGCCGTTTCCAGCCCGTGTTAGCTTTCGACCTATTGACAGCCCATACGTTCTTGGGCTCCTTTTCGGCCCTCGATTACTTCCGGCCTGTTACCGGCCTGTTCCCCTAATGGGCTAAATTCGGCCCATGGCAAGAGTCGGCCCGTTACTGGTCTGTTCCCTTAATGGGCCAAATTCGGCCCATGGTAAGAGTTGGCTCGTTACTGGCCTGTTACCCTAATGGGCCAAATTCGGCCCATGGCAAGAGTCGGCCCGTTTCTGGCCTATTAACCCGTTGCGCTGTTTCCAGCCCGTCCTATATTCTGGCCCATTAACGACCCGTTATGCCTATGACATAATTAAGCCTATGCTGTCCTACGTCCTGTTAACAGCCTGTTACCATGGTGGGCCGATACCAATTACGCTCGATTACGGCCCATGTAGACCCATTTATCCGACGGCCCGAGGCCCATCGATTACAGGCCCATTTATCGACGGCCCGTAGGAGACCCATGGATCCTACGGCCCGTATATGGCCCATGGTAGTTGCGCCACTAGCAAACTAGGGAAAAAGAAGACTAGGAAATAAATAAGGCCGAAACTAACGCTAGGCTATTAAGGCGATTGCACAGATTACATCCACTCGGCATCAAAGATCGCCACCAGTGCAAATATAGGGAACACCCTACACTATACAAAAATGGCTTGCTGTTTTCTTCAGCCGGTGGCTGCACGTTAAGAATAAATTTTGTATCGCACCAAAACAAATTACAACTATATAACAAAAGGAAGGTTGGCATAAAACTTAACAGTCTAGCAGATAAATGCACCACCAGAAGTTCAGAAGCTCAGTTCATTTGACCTGACTGTTACGTTTTCATGCTGTATTGTCCGATGTAGCACCATAACCCTCGCCTTCATTTCCCCTAGGCTCCTGAACAACATAGCAAATGTCTGATAGTCTGGTTTCAAAACCATGCATATCTTGACGACATTGAGCAATGTTTCTCCTTGTTTCACAAAGGGTCTCTGTTAGGGAATGGACTTGTGTCTGGAGCACAGATACAACATTGCTTTGAGCTTGCATATCTTGATCATGAGGCAGTTTGGACGATATTGCCTTAACAACCAACCCAGTATTACGCAGGAACGTGCTTTTGGCATTGTTAGTGGACAGGTACTGACCCACTGCAGCAAGAGCTAACATTGCGGTTATAGTTGCCTCGCCACCTTCAGAAGGTGTTGGTTCCACCATTTTTTCCATAGCTCGCTGAAAAGTTGAGGTTTTACATTAGTAGTACCAGAACATAAGATATTAAGGAGGCAGCAAAACCAAACAAAATAGCTTTGGTCTATATACAGAACTTATTCTGGTGAACCCATGTAAAATATTAGTTGTATTTTATTGCAAAGTACATAATAAAACCAGGTTCCAAACATATGACCATGTACCATCGCTAATGTATTGTCTATTTCTTCACATTGTATTGAGGGCTAAGGATAAAGAGACGAAGTTTATAATACGGTAAGCATAGTATGACATCATTCATATCACAAAACAACTGAGAACAGACAAACAGGCAATTGTAACATTGTGTGGGCAAGTCCAGCACGGAACTAGATTACGGGTCAAGATCAAAGGAACATCACTCCTCTCTTTTAAACCTTGTAAGGTGCAATGATACTCTAAGACAATTGTGTATAAAATTGAAAAGAGTAATAGACATTGGCTGCAAACCATGCAGTTCAAGGCACAAGTCAGAGTAAGTAGTAGTTAAAAGGCATGAGGATTAAGGACTTACACCAACGGCTTTGACTGGTGTAGTCATGCCCTTCTTCTTGCTGATGTGACAGTCCTTGAAGATTTCCACAACATTTGGTTAAGGTACTTTTTGGTCCTTGCGGGCTTCCTCTGCATTTTGAACAAGTCAATATAGATATGATAATATGGTACAAAGAAAAGAGTGAAACATCAGCTAATTACAAGAGCCTCGCAGTGTGCAATATAGCTACGAGATCCTGTCGTCTGTTGGAATTTCACTTTTGTACGGTTGGCCTTGTTCTTTGAACAGTTCAGCTACAAGAAGATAGATTTGTGTGGCACATGCGTAAATAGGACTTCAACATGTGATATGATCACATATATATAATGTACCTGATACTTCGGATCATACCAGTGTTTAACAAGGCCCCTCCAGTCTTCATCTGATATATTTTCCACTGGAGATGTTTGGGAAAGTTCACTGTTAGCCTTGCCTTCAAAGTGAGTTTTCCTCAAGTTATACCGATACTATCGCAGAGCAGACTTGAAAACATGGGTGCAAGCTTGTCTGGTTGCATCATCTTGGCTATCCAACTTGAACCTCATCTGTTGAAAATTATGGGAGTCTCATTATCAGCAACCTAGAAAGTATGGGACAGAGCAAGACGATATTACTAGTTTCCATACATAACCATACTTACAGATAAATGGTCAAGGAAGGTGTTGAACTGGGTTTCGTCTTTGCCATTCTTGTACTGAATCCATGTTGGGAGGATACGTACATGACACCTAACGGCAACCGCTGCCTCTAATACTAACTTGGCTGACTCTGTAGCATTATCCCTGATGTTTGTTTCCTCTTGCGCCTAGGTGCTAGTCCAACAACGAACATAGGAAGTGTTAGTGTACATCAAACTGTGAGACTACATATAAAGAAGCATGCAACTGTAACTTGACTCCAGCAACTACCTTCTTGCTGTTGAAGCTCACAAGGTTCATCTGATATTGCCAACTCATCTTGTGTCAAGAGTGCTTGGGAAGTAGTGTCAGGTGGCAAGGGAGCTTGGGAACGTGCTGCTAGCTCAATTGACGCACGAGTAAGTCATGCAGCTGGTAGTACTATGGTAGGTGTTGCAAGAACTAGGGCTATCTCTGCTTGTTTGGTGGCAGCTATTTGTTTCTGTTTGGCTTTTTTTGCAACTCGTGTAGCATGGGATGTCGTGTTTGTAGAATTTTCCACTGGACTTTGACCTTCTATTGCACCATCAGTACCAGCAGAATCTGCAGGATTCATCCGCTTCTCATTCCCTGCCATTCTGTGTTTCTTCCTCTTTCTCTGTGCCATGTTAAGTCAAGCCGACAAGAAAAACGAATAACAATTTAGTTCTTCAGAACAAATTGATGCGTGATGCAGACGAACTGAACTTTGATGTTAGACAACCACATGATAGGAGGATGTAATATGTATGAAAAACAGGATGGAAGAGATAACCAGAACTATGATGTGTAAACTAAGAAGAAGACATTTCACCAAATTAGAAGCAATGCAATGAAAGGTAGACACCATATGAAAGATGCTACAAATATTGCTCTGCCAAGTTAACAGTGTCTCATCATAAATGGCGTTTAAACAAATGTGAAGCAGTGCAAGAAATAAATCATATGCAAGATGCAAACAACATCACACTACCATGTTAGAGGTCTCTCGTCATTAGTGCCATTGCATATTCACAGCTTATGATGTGTAAACTAAGGAGAAGGCATTTCAACAAATTAGAAACAATGAAAGCTAGACACCATATGAAAGATGCAATGAATATCACTCTACCAAGTTAAAACTGTCTCGTCATAAGTGCCCTTTCAACAAATTAGTAGTACAAGCTAGAAAAGAATGTGAGATGTAACCTATATCACACTCCGAAGTCAAACGTGTCTTATGATAAGTGATTGTTGCAGGTTACACAACAGTAGTAATTTGATGTAAGAACATGGTGTGATAGACAGATATTGTATGTTCTAGAAACAGGAACACGTGTCTTATTCAAGTACAATGTGTAAAGTAAGCAGATGGAATTCAACAAAATTAGAAGCAATACAAGCTAGACATCACACATAACATGCAACCACATATAACAGTGCCAAGTTAGAGGGAGCACCGGTGATGCTGCACTAGGGGAGACGTGCTCATCATAAACACAGCTTTGTTGAGTGTCTATGCATGTGTTGTCTTAGAAATCATATTGGGGGTGTGGAGGAGTAGAAACTGTAGAGGCCCTCCGTTCGGAAGGAGCACCTTTATCCGTTGCCTTGCTAAATTCCTTCCACTTTATTGATTTTGAATTGTCAAGTAAAACCGACAAGAAAAAGCAGTAAAATTCTCTCTTCAGAACTCATTCATGCATGATACTGACAATCACTACTTTGATGTAAGGCAAACACATGATACCAGGATGGAATATGTACGAAAAACAGGACGGCATGGCATGTTCACAACTGTTTGTGTAAACTAAGCAGAAACCATTCCAGCAAATAAGAAGCAATGCAAGCTAGACACCACATGAAAGATGCAACCAATATGACTCTGCCAAGTTAAAAGCGTCCCATCATAAATGGAATTTCAACAAATTAGAAGCAGCGCATGCTATAAATCATATGAAAGATGCAACTAATATCGCACTGCATATACTAAAGGTGCCTCGTCATGTTGATTGATGCGGGATACAAAGAAAACAATAGTTTTATGTAAGGACATGCTTAATAGACAGATGTACTATGTACTAAATACAGGAAGGCACGTCACATTAACAGGTATAATGTATAAGCTAAGCAGACTAGCACATGCAGTTTAACCAGATTGGAAGAATTACAATCTAGACACCATATGCAACATGCAACCACATATCACGCTGCCAAGTTAGAGCAAGCACCTGCGATGCTAGTGTAGGGGAAATGCTGTAATCAACTACAGAGCTACGTTCACTATCTTCATTTAGCATTTCCGTTTCTTGAGAATCATGCCGGGAGGCTGACGCTGCATTCTTTAAATGAGGAGTAGTCCCCTTGCCTGCCTGCCTCGTCATAAGTGATTGATGAGGGATACACAAGAACATTAGTTTGATGTAAGAACATGGTTAATACACAGATGTACTAGTATGTACCAAAAATAGAAAGGCATGTCATATTCAAAGGTATAATGTGTAAGCTAAGCAGATGCAATTTAACCAAATTGGAAGCAATACAAGCTAGACATCCAGCTGGAGTGGTGAGCATGATCATCTAGGACTTGAGAGCCTGGTGGAAGGCGGGCTGCTTCGCCACCATCGCAGATTTTTAGTTGGCTTCTGGGTGATGCCTATCTTTGCTGGGCTTGTCACTAGCTCGGCCGGTGCCCTGACTAGCTATTTGTCTTCTGGTGCTCAGGGCATGGTGGTTCATGTAAAAAAATATCTTTCCTTATCTTACCGACTTCGGCCTTTCGAATACAAGCTAGACACCATATGGAACATGCAACCACATATGACACCGCGAAGTTAAAGCAAGCACCTAGGATGGTGGTTCATTGCGAGCGAGGTCATCAACTCCAGAGCTACGTTTACCGTCTCCATCTGCTGACACTGCACCCTTTATAGCGCTGTAACGTGTCTTGCCTACCCGCATACGAAGCTGGAGCGACTTCTCTCTTTTCTTTTTGGCTTCTCTCATGGCAGCAGAGTCTGAAATACCCTTGCATAAAAACACAATAGTGAGAGTAAGGGTGAAGTGTGTGCAGAACTAGTGCACTGTAAAAGTAGCAGATAGCAGGTGGCTGAAAAATAAATGACATGAGGCATATGATAGCTCTACAACATTGCATGGCAAACAAAATTAGATTCTACTCTGTATGATTTTGTAATATATGAGCACAGGAAATACAGGTACTCCTCCAGCACACCACCACATGTGGTCATATCTAAGATAACAGTCGACTGAAAATAAATAGGTCAGTCGATTTTTTTAATGAACCGTCCGATCTATAAGGAACGGGCAGATGTCCTTCGTCTACCTCCCGCCAGTCACTGTTGACGATCTTTCTCGAATCGCCAGCGACCACCGGCCCAGACCCCTGCCTCCGCCGCCCCGCCCTCCCATCGACCTCACACCTCCGCCGTGCTTGGCAGCGCCCCCAGGCCAACCCTTTAATCCCGGCCGACCTCCAGATCAGGCACCAGTAGCTCTAGGCCACACACGCCCCTAAGATAAACACCAAGGCGCTGCTTCCCCGGTATAATAGGCGTACTAGCGCCTGTTACGCCGGGGAATGCTTCCGTTAATTGGGAATCAACTGGCCAAAAATTGAAATTCAGGGGGGCGACGGACCCCTAGCTAAGGTGAAATAGTATATGAGGAGAAACCTTATGCATGACGAGTTACTAGGACCATCTAGTATCAAGAAGAAGCGGTCAACTAGTGTCTTCTATGGGATGAATACCGTGCAAGCAGAGACGTAAGATTTGCACGAATAAGGGAAGAGGAGTACCTTTTTCGATTGCCGGTGTGGTCACCTCCACATGTCGCGCCAATCTTCTTCTTTTTATCGGGGAAACCGATGTTCTGGAGGGTGCAGGCTTGGACGAACCCATGGCCAAATTGTTGACTGTGTTGTCGTGGCCGTATGTCGGCGGAGGGGAAGTAGATCCGAGGTGGCAAAGGACGGTGTAGCAGGAACAACTCCGGTGCGGTGTAGGGTGGCGAAGTTGGAGCGACAACGGTGAGGTGCAGGACGGCGTGGTTGAACTGGCTCGGGTACGGACGGCTTGGCCTCGGCTTCAACTACTAGTCGTGGAGGGCGTTGCGGTTGAGGTTGCAGTGGACGGTGACGTCGGGGTATCGGCTCCGGCGTGATGGAGGAGGGCGGCGGTTGATGGGTGGGATGGGGTGGCGGACGGAGGACGCCGGGGTTTCGCGGCTGGTGGAGAGGTAGTTTTGGCGCCCACGGAGTATGAATGGGGAATCGGACGGGTGGGGGGAACCATGTTTCGGTCTGGGATGCGCTTGTTTTTGGCTTTTTTGAACAGAAGATGGAACGCGCTTATTTGAAATTTGGGGAAAGTACAAACTTTGCCCCCCTCTTAAATTTCGGACCTACTGCGGGTCGGGGGTAGGATGGTAATCCCAGGTGTCCCAAATAGTGGGAGGGAGCGATTTCGGCCGCGCGCATGTGTGCTTAGGCGGCCATTGTGTATGAATGTTTTTCGGATGCGATTGTGTGGCGTCTAGATGAAGCTACAAACCTACCCCGGTTTAGACCTTTGGACGTCGGGCCGGTAAGTTTCAGGGGTCGGAGTTATTAGAAAAGTAATTTCCTTGTACTACCAAACATTGGTCTCACGCGGTTTCGGGCGAGTAGAGGCTCTTTTAGCGCTTCGTTCGAAATTTTGAAACACAAGCATTCACGTTTAGAGTACTCTTGAACTATGAGGATTGACCTAAATAGACAACGTTATATTTGACCTTGTATGTTTGAGAACCTCATTAAATTATCCGCTTCTTTTTGAAATTTTGACACTTGAAAATCCTATAACTACGATTATTTTGGAATGGAGGAGCTAAATTTGAATCTATTTTGTACACGACTACATATGCTATTATGTACAAAATCAGAGCAAAGATTGGTGCCCCCATAATTTTGGTATGGTTTACAAATGCCATGATATCAAATTCAAATAATTGAATGGACTTCATGTTGAATTTGATTTTCGTAAACCACCTTAAGTTGAATTCAAATGTATGCTAGTTCATAGGTAGCTATTTATAATGTCCATTGTGTAACTTTCGTATGTATAATGTGCTTTACACACACAACATGAACTATACTCACGTTTATATTCGATTGCTAAAGCGATGCATTGTCTGGAGTTCAAAATACTAACTATGTGGATCAATTGTGTCGAATAATAACATAGACATGCTCAAATTCGATAGAATCTAGATGTCTGATGGATCAATGACCGCTCCTTACGCGAATTGCAAATATCATGATCCCATCCTAATATTTGGATACAATTTATATCTTTAATCAATGTGCAGAGCAGTCTTTTACGTGTAGTTTCACTCTCCATCGGTGGTCTCTCACACATGCTCACACACTCTCTTCTGAGGTGTCTTTCTCGCACACATGATCTAGATATAACCCTCCCTCCCTCTCGTAACCATTTACAACTGTTTCCACTAACCTTTATCACAAGAACTCTTCCTCTCGCAAACATTCACACGCACAATCCTCATCGACCCTTTCTATATACATGGACCTGCCTACGTGACTCATGTACGCACATTATCTTTACGCCTGTCTCTCACGCATTGTCTCACACCTCTCTTCCTAATCGACGAGTATGATTCTAGCAGAGCATTCTGTAGGATGCCACTTAAAGTTAGGTTGGATGAATAGTAATATCAGAGACAAAGGGGTTACCTTAGTCCGAGAACCTAGGGTTACAAATCCTAGCCGGCTTTGTCAGTGGACACAGAGTCCTTCACAATTCTGTTATCTTTGTCTTGTACGACTAGTCATCCATGGGTCTTCCTAAATGCGTCACGGGCCGACCAATGTGGCGCAGGACGGAACCGAACGAAGGGCCTCACCTCGACCCACCGGACCTCACGCGGTGACACACCCTTTGCCCCCACGTCCCATTATCTTCTCACACCCACACATACCAACACAAACACCACACACACATAAAATTTCTCCTGGTGCCTCTATTCCCTCCCCCCTTGCATATACACACTCAAGGGAATGAAATCTCTTGTCGTGACGTCATATTCATCTCTCTCTCTAGACCACTCTCATTTCTCGTGCTATCTCTCCCACGCCCCTCCCCCGTCGGCCCCTCTATCCATGCCTCTCTCGAATACGTAATACACACACATACCTCTCTAGGCCCCGCCAAATGCATCAACTACACATTTACACATGTTACATCACGTACCCCATTGATCTAAAAGGCCCTCTCTTCACGTTTATTTCGCATACAACATTTCTTTTGAATAAAGTGTGGCCAAAAAATTATTTTAGAGTTTCTACATATATACAACATTACAAAGTTATATGGAGGAGTATGAACGCTAATTTGCATTGCATGGTGCCCACAATGATATTTATTCCGCACTGTGAATTTGTATATTTTTATACTATATACAAAGTTAGTCATAATAAAGAG
Organism: Triticum urartu; assembly: GCF_003073215.2. Classification (NCBI taxonomy): domain Eukaryota; kingdom Viridiplantae; phylum Streptophyta; class Magnoliopsida; order Poales; family Poaceae; genus Triticum; species Triticum urartu. The sequence goes on along the minus strand of NC_053026.1, from coordinate 490,528,261 downwards.
AAACGAAGAGCATCTCTCTCTCCATCGCATACCCTCCTGTATGCCCCTTTCACGTATGCACACAAAACTATCTCCAGGTCCTCTAAAAGTAAGCCCTCAGAAAATTCACGCATGTTTCATCTTTCTCTCGCGATATATGCAATGACGATCATTGTATTTGAAGCGGAAGCACGATACGTACATTGGACTTCAGAATCCACTCATTACGGTCACCATTTACGTTTAGTGGTTATTATACAGTCACGGGCTCACCGTACAACTCTGTATTTGCTCATGACATGACTAGTTGACCAGTTAAACGCTCCACGTGGCACCTCTAGTGTTGCATCACATTATCTCACTACCATCGTGCCCACCCGTCGACTTGTATCTACTCTACATCTACACTCTTATAAAATACATAAAATACACTCTTATAAAAAAACAGAGTTGATGATGATGGTGTGCCTGCCATCCTGCAATATAGGCCGTCCGATTTATATCTGACGGATAGGAAAGAAACTATGGCAATTTTGCAAAAAGGTACCCACACACCTCTTCACATTTGCAAATAAGGCCTTTCTTCGTTCATCCTTTTCTCTCACAAGATAAACAAGTCATACAAATGCATCTTGATGTTACGTGCAACGCACGGGCATCTTGCTAGTAAGAATGAAAACAAACGACAAAAATATATTTGGACGGTGGTTCGAAGTCATGACCGCGGGCACAACGGACAAGGTGGCCTCGTATTGGTATGCTGAGCCGTCTGTTTTAACACACATGAGCTGGTGTGGTGATTATACACACACGCACACATGCACACGGACTGCATCCACGCAACACTTACACAAACACATGCACCCACACACGCACGCAACACTCACACGCACACACGCACGCATGCATGCACACACCAGTACACCACACGACCAACACACACTCTCACGCTCAAGTGCTCAACCTACATGTGCATGTGCACACATCAGGCCCTGATAGACACATACACAACCAGGTGATTCCCGCGCACGGGTTGGAGCCTTGTCGCGCCTGCGTAAATTTGTGTTTATATGCGAACTGACAGGTGGGACCCACAAGGAACGTGGTCAATTTAACTAGTCAACATGGCGCCACGCAGACTATTTGGCCGGTCAACAGAGTGCAATCCGATGCTGAACTGTGAGCAAAGTGACCGTATAATCACCGCAAAACGTATATAGTGACCGTAATCAGCTTATTCTGAAGTTCAGTGACCATATTACGTTTTTCTCTTTGTAGGCCCTCCAAAACTACATCTCTACACATTCTCACATGTTACATCTAACAACTATGCAATACAGCACTACTACTACACTCTAACACAATAAATCATATGTGTTTTTAGTTTTACTAGATATCATATTGTTACTTATAATTATTCAGTTTGCATACATTAAAATTGCTTTTGAAATGTATGGCCAGTATCATCTATCGCGCGGGGAAAATCCCTCCCTTTCCTGTTTAATCGGGTTTGTATCGATGGATCGTGTGAAACAGCAAAACTATAGTACTATACATTACAAGTGACAGTTCACTGGGCCGTCGTGTCGTATACTCCTCCGTCATAAGAGTGGAGCGCTCGCTTTCATAAATCTTCTAGTCCCTTTCGCCGACATGTGGGACATCAAGCTACCGGGTCCACGTGCCATACCGGAATACAGTGCAGAGCAGCCGGGGTGAAGCACCCCAGTCATGGCGCCGGCGTAGTAATGAGCAATGAGGCGTCAAATCACAAAGCTGCACCTTTCCCGCAGTTAAGTTGGAGGAACAAAGCAACCATCATTTCACTTGTTGCTGAATCCGCTTCTCCCTCATCTTCTTCAACTTAACCACGTGTTACTTCTGTTGTTGTTCTGCCTCATGTGGGACGCAGATCGGCTTGGTAAAGCACTGACACGTGGGACCGCATGTTAGCAAACCGTCAGGACAACGTCCTCCGAAGTAAAAAGGGCTACGTAGCTGCTACATATACTTTTCATCTAATCTATATATGCCCCCCTGATTTTCAGGTGGGGTGGGCCTAATCCTCTCCTTTAATCCAATCAAATAGTCTCACATCACATCAGTTCGTAACTTTACGTAAACCATTACGTGGATGTAGCATTGCTCAAATAAGAAACCTCCCCCGCCATCCACGCGGCAAAATCACCTCCTTTTTACTAATCTTAATTCTATAATTTTTTAGATCAATATAATTGAGATTTGTATAGATAGCACACAGGAGCAAAACCAAGTGGTACGGTTAAGGACATCCACAATGTGTAGCCAAATGTGGAAATAGCTTTTGGCATCATGGGAACCATTGTGGACGATGTTGCCAAAGCCAAAAAGATGGAACCGAAACTCCCTGATTGATTGAAGGAATAGAAAAATGCAACATCTCTCCTCTTTCTCCCATGATTGGACACATGTAGTACAGTATAGAGCACAGAGTCTACTCCCCTGTCCCTTCTATCACAAATCACAAAGCAGTGAGACGTCAAATCACAAAAGCACAGACGAAGCAACCATCATTTCACTCTTCGCTAACTCCACTTCTCCATCGTCTTCTTCGAGAAACCATCTCATCGCACTAGTACTCCTAGTAGTACTAGTAAAGGGCTTCGTGGATGCAAATAAGGCAGTTGTCTCGGCTTGCAGGCAACACTTGCGAACGACTTACCGTGGTCTCCCTCAATGGTGTTCTCCGTCGAACGCACTTCGCCAAACCACAAAAAAAAAGATATCGTCGACGTCACCGCAATGGGGAAGGAAGTCAAATATAGTTACTACCTCCATTTTTTTGTACACAAGGCCAGTATATCAAAATTACAAATTGCAAAGCGCCACTAACACTAACCAAGGCAAAATTGATGGGATTAGCAACCAAGGACATTAATATCCCCTGCATGCATGCGAAAATGAGAAGGTTGATTTGCATGGCGCTGCATTAATCAAGCGATGAGGAGTGAGATGGTTAGCTCTTTGGTCTTTAGAGAAAAAAAAATACGCATTAACTGACACGTGAAACAAGGATTTGTATCGATTAAATCCCGCGAAGGAAAACCCCGTCTTTCTTTTTTAACACTAGTAAATGTGCCCGTGCGTTGCTACGGGTCGCTGCTAGACCATTGATGACGCCTTGAGCTACTGTACTGGGTTGGAAGAATTGTGGTCGGATAGGGAGGAGTGCTCAGTGTCTCGCAGGCTTGATAAGATATAGTACCTCTTTAAGGGGCGGAGTTCAAGTGAACCAAACAAAATTTGTTAGTATATTCCTTATCAAATCACAGTAGCTAAGACTAATGAAATAATTGAACCCATTGTTTAGCAGAGCTGAAACCATTGATACGAGCTACTACAAATGCACCAAAACTGTCCGGTATGCAAGCATGTCGAGAGGGAGCTTACCAGAAGCCGATGAGATGGTTATCTCAGTGTCGAGCATGTAAATAGCGGGAATATGAGACATGCAGCCACCTATCTTACAATTTACAGCTAGCAGAGCAGACTATGATATCCTACAGCTTAGAAAAGGCTCACGTACTATCTTTTTTGAAGAAGTACCTCTTCAAAATCGAGTAGTCGCCTATATACTGAATTATTTTTTATGCTTTCAGAGCCGGTGACTTGCTAAATCCCCCCTATTGTCTAATTTGTAGGCACAATTGCCTATTGACATGATAAAGACAGAGCGACTTTGCTTCAGTTAATAAATGCCTCTACTTCTAGCAAAAGTGCCCGTGCATTGCAACGGGGAAAAATCAGCTCCCCCTAGTTGAATGGCTATCTACCCTGTTCAAACATTTCGCGAAGCATCACCGTGTTATCGACATGAAATAAAAAGTGCATGCCAGTGCTTAGAAATGACATGTTCATTGTCATTATAAAAAATGGTTAATTTAAATATCAATCCTGTTGAAGGCAAATTAAGGAGTTAATTATAATTTAGATTCAGATACAATAGACAGATACGTAAGATGCATCACTATTATGTGGATAAATAAGTTCAATGAATACATGTTAGAATTGCAACACGATGATGTTGTTCATACCAAATAGTATCCCATCGCTACTCATGTGTCTATGAGTTATGGATCATACAGGAAGATACAATATCTTGGTAGTTCGTGCAATGCATAAAGGTAAGTTCAGGTATGAATCTTTCTTGGTGATTGTATCCCCATCAAGTCAAGTTGGTCCTTCCTGCAGCTAGCTGCAACAAGCGTTGCTCTATTACAGGTACACATATAGTAGAAGGATTTCGATTCTCTACTTTATTGTCTAAACCCAACAAGGAATAATAAAAATAATATTTGACCAAAGCTGTTGCAACTTCTCTAGCAAATTTCGATGAAGATTATCTAAAACCAAGAAGGAATAATGAAAATAATATTTGATCAAGGCTGTTGCAACTCCTCTAGCAAATTTCCGCTAAGCTCTGCTAAGCATAACATGCAATCTTACTATATGTATTATCACAGCCAACCACTAATGCACATCTTCAGCCAAATAACTACAGAGGAGTAGAGTGGAATCATACAATACCTATGACCGGGACAACAATCTTTTTTGCTGGAACTATTTTTTATGGGACCGGCCAAAACTTTTGCTGCGGCCTGGCGGGAGCGAGCCATTGTTTTTGCTGGAAATGACGAGTTTTTTGGCCGTAAACACTTTGTTGGAAGAAAATATAAATAGCATTAACTAACAGCAAGGCTATTGGATCTTGACACCAAAATAGTCAATTAAATAAGTAGAAGTTGAGAGGAACTACTGCTATTTAAAAATAGAGGCATATTCTGTTGATCAAATCAGTAGGGTTTTTTAACTGAAAAGGCCTTTCCGTTAAGCAAAAAACCTTAGATAAATCATTATTCATGCACCTTGCCAATTAGCACAAATAGAGATGCAAATTATCCCAGAGAGTTAGAAGACCCAAAAAAATTAACCCGCACATGGTGCACTCATACATAAGAGAAGACCCAAGCAGAGCGATCAAGCCATGCAATTCAAGTTATTAAAATACTAATTAGTTATTGTATCTCGACGGATAGTCTTATGTAAAAACAATTAAACGATATGGAGTAGTTTGCAAGGAGTATATACATACTATTTTTTCAAATGGGATATATACAACTATTCTCAGAGTATATACCTATGATACTGGCAATAACGATCAGTGTATACTCATTGTCACAAAGGAGTGTATGGTGTGTTTTCTTTTCAAATGATAGTATACTATTTTTCGCAAAGGGGTATAGAAGAGAGGGCCTTTCTGTATGGTGTGTTTCAGTATCGATCAACAGTATATGTTTCTTTCTGTCTTGTCGTACATATACTTCACTGCCGAGGAGAAAGTATACACCAAAAAAATTAAGTACTGAACCAAGGGAAACCTGTGAGGAGAAGCATGCATGCATCCGGTAAGAAAAAGTAAAAGTGATAAAAAGTAGTATATACTTGAACAAAATTAGTATATACTATATTATCTGAAAAAGTAAGAAGAATGAATTTCAAATCCTCGTGGCAATTTAAATGATAGACAAAAGTAGTCTTTGATGACAGATGCAAATTGATGACACTGCAGTATGTACCTCAGGTCAGACAAAGTTCCAGCGAACAGTCGAGTACGAGAAGTGTACAGCCACGCGAGGTCGGAAACATGAGGCGCAACGATAAGCCAAAAAACTTCATATTATCCAACCTTGCATTAGAATCCAAAAGGGTTCAGTGATGTGAGCCTCTCTCTCTGCTCTCTCTGTTCCTCTCATATTTCTCCTTTTTTCTCACCAAAATACAACACAAGAGAACATATGATATACATCCATCCGTCGTGATAATGACAATGCTCTATTTCTAATTGACACATTATTATGAGTCCAAACTAAATAAGGTCTCGTCAATTCTGGGATTAAGAAATTGGAAGCACCTTATATATCTGTTCTATATTGCAAAAACAACACTGCTTCATTTGACAGGACTACAACACTCAGCCGTAGAGAGAAAAGGTTGCCAAACCTGAGAATTAAACCGCAGCCTCCATGGATGAAAGTGGAATTGGACAGTCAGCTTAAGTGCTGGGGCAGCCGGGTGGTACTGTCCCTAGCTCGTTCCCTTAGCTCAAACATACTGGCTTTTGTGTCGTCGATGTCGCGTTGTAACTCAGCACTTGCACCTGCCGGTCAGAAAAATATTCGCTAATATCAAGAACTCAATCAACAAAGACTGGTTGAACCAACAATTGAGTCAGTGGTGAAGTAGATTACCAAAAGAACAAATAAGAGAACATGTATAGCATTTCCGGAGCATGTGTTTAACGCTACAAACCTGGGTTTTTTTAAAGATTGTTCATGGCCTCCCCTGCTAACCGATAAACATCTAATGAACGGTCAAAATGGGTGTGGATGGCCCTGGGTACATGAGGTGTGTAAGACCTAAAAAACAACAATACAAAGTATATTGTAAATTCCGTCAGAACTTGATTTCACCATAAAAAAAACTCACAGCTATGTTCATTTCAGAAGAAAAAAAATTAAGAACATTCAAATGTCCAGTTAAATTTTGGGAAGATGACAGTTGCTGGCACCGGATCAACCAGCAGGAGGCACGCGAGGACATGGTCATACTGGTCGCCGAGGCACAGGACGGCGGCCAGGATCTCCTCTTGCATGATACACTCATCTTCCTGTTGCTTCAATAGTTCAGTATGGTGCTGAAGACAACTTCTCCTCTTTCTCTCCATTCTCTAGGCTAATATAATCAATTAGAATGTACAGAACATGAGTAGCATCTGAACGAAGACCTTCACATTAGTGCTGGATGGAACACCAAAGGAACGAAAAAAAAGAAAAATACCTCGTGTCTGTTGGGTCAATTGACCGAACAGTTGGCGTGCAGCCGTGCAGATGGCCGCTGGATCTAGAGAAGGCGATGGACGTCGAGGCTGGAAGTTGCAATGGCATGGAGGGCAGATGTTGTATATGTCCCGCAGCACCGGCCAGAGGTTGGGGAGAGGCCGAAAGTCGGAGAAGAGGGTTTTCCATGCCGGAAATCAGAGAGGAGAGCGGGCAGTGCCCGGCATTGGGAAGGAAATAGGAGGTCGAGCTGGTGGAGCGGGGTTGGGCCTGGTCAGGGAGGAGCGACTCCAAAGGGCTGCCTTGCCATCACGGCCTCCGCTCCGCGCGGCCGCGCATGGCGGCGGCGGCGCCGTACCCATAGGCGAGGAGAGCTTGTGCTCGTGCCTGAGTGTGTGTGTGTTTCTCTGCTTTGCACTTAAAGTAACGTGGACGCCTCGCTCTCCTCCGGCTCAGCTTGCCACCCTCCTCCCGTCGCTGGCCGGCGAGATCAGCAGGTCGGACGGACTCGGCGAGCAGGGTCGGGGCATAGAGCACGGCGGTCGCAACCAGAGCATCCACGTCCGTGTCGCCGTAAGCCGAGGCCGGATTCGACGCGTTGATTCTGATGCTGCCGCGCCTCCCGCGCGTCCTCCTCCTCCTCCCGGCCGTTGCCCGCGGCGGCGAGGAGAGTGCTGAGCAGCTCGTCGTGGTGGGCGGCGCGGCGGCCGGTGGCCATGGCTGATCCTGTAGAAGAAGGGGACAGGCAATCCTTGTGTGAGGGAGAGAAACAGAGGGGAAGGAAACGGAGAAGAGGGCCAACCATAAGAGGGGGCGCGAGACGTGGAGGTCCGGCTATGGTCGACGGCGGCGCGGCGGCCGGTGGCGAGGCCGAGCGCGAAGGCAGCGCGGCGGTTAGGGGCTCTGGATCGGGAGCTCCCCTCCCGATCTGGAGCTCGGGGGCGCTGCGCGGGGGGAGGAGAGCCCGTGCGTCAGCCCACGAACGAAACGTTTATTGACCGCATACCACTTAAATTAGTACCGCGGTTAAACGTTTAAGATTTTAGCAATCCAATCACCGACCAGCATATGTCTAGTTCATTCACTCCCGTGTCCAGCCCGCTCGGGTGCCCATTGCATCTATCTACAACGATTCCACGAGCCCTCTCATGGGGCCGACGAGTGTCGTCTGACCCTAGATGAACCGATGTCTGTCCCTGCGATATCTTCTTAGCGTCCCTCATCCTCGTCTCTCCCCCATTGCTCTTCCCACACTCTCGATTCCTTCTCCCTATCCAGCGGGGAACTACCACCATGAGCAGCACTCCCAGTCCCCCTCTCAACGGTAGCCACTACTTTACTTCAAGGCCTCCCTCGTAGGCTCTCGATTCAACTTTTTTCCAAATCCGATGAACTTCTTTTTTCAAATCTGATGAACTTTTTTCAAATCCGATGAACTTTTTCATTTTTTGTGTGTTCAAAATTGATGAACTTTCGGAAATTCATGAACTGTTTTTCAGATTCGTAAATTTCAGATTCATGTGTTTTCAGTTTTGTGAACGAAAGGATGAACACCAAAAAAAACAACGAACAAAGGAAACATGAGCGAGCGATCGAAGCGAAGAAAGGAAGAGAGCGTGCTACCTGGGCCGACCCATGTCAGGCTGCGTGCGAGCGCCCGCTAAGCGGACGGGCGCATAAGGCACCGGAGAGGAGGTCTCGTCTCCTTCGTAGGTTAAACTACTCCCTTCGAGCGATGAGCTTTTGGGCCGATGTTATATTTCCAAGCCGGCCCACTTATCCACGTAAGGCAAGGCGGAGGCAGCCTGCGCTGGGCTCAATGAAGCCGACCCACATAAGGAGAGACAAAAAATTACTATTATGCATAATATAGTCCCACCTCGCCTCCTTACATTAAATCCTCCCAATTTATATACACTTTTAAGTTTTCTTGTTGTCAAGCAGCTGTCACATGAATTAATGAGCGAAGGGTGTGAGAACTAAGCAGCACTCATGGGGGACCATTCAAATCTGAGAGAAGAACAAAGGAAGGAAACCCAAATCTCTAATTAAGGAAGGCAAGCTCTCATGGGACCGTTCAAATCTGACAGAATAATAAAGAAAGGAAAGCCAAAAAAGGAATGAAAAGGATGAAATTGATCAAAGCCAAAGGAGGAAAAAAATCTCTAATTGTTGAAGGAATCCTGAGCACGGGACATATGCAACCTTGGGAACACAAAATAATCAGACGGGCGCCGCGCCGGCGATGGAAAACCTTGAAAACACGAAATAATCAGACGGGCGCCCCGCCGGCGAGGGACGACCTGAGACGGTCCATGGCAGCATGGTCGGCGTCGGTCACAGAGGAGGACGGGCGCCGACTGCTGCGCCCCGCCGGCGAGGAACGGCTCGGGACGGGCGACGGCGACCAGTGACCTGGAAGGCGGCGGCGATGCGACAACGTCCGTGGTGCTATGGCGGCATCGGCTCCCTGCTTTTTTGCTCTTGCTCATGGTGAAGGAAGAGAGGAAGAAGGTGGTGGCCTCGATCCCCAATTTTGGAAATGTTCGTTAAAGTTGAAAAATTGTTCATGAAATCCAGTAACTTTTTTAGAAAAAGAATAAAAAGACAGAAGAAAAGAGGTAAGAAAATGAAATTGACCGCACAATGGTGCGTGGCGTGGTGGTTATGGCGTGGCACACTTAACCGCTAGATCGCGGGTTCGAATCCTCGTCCTCGCACTTGATTTTTTGCATCAGTTTAGAAAAAAAAGGAATGTGGGCTGGCCCGCATGGGGAGATGTGCGTCCTGTACGATTAACGCTGTATGCGGCACTGAGTGCGCCAAATAGGATCCAGCCCTACAAAGCATAGACTGGATCAATTGTCGGACGGACATACATCACCCAAAAAAGCAAAAAGGTCAGAGAATAGTACCACCTCGGATGTAGGTAAAAAAAACTTAAAGCGTAAATTCACGGTAAGAAACGTATTGTGACGGTGAATCCATGGCGTAAATTCACGATAAGAAACGTATTGTGACGGTGAATCCACGGAGTCAATCTGTGCTTTATTATTAGGGATAGATTATAGGGAGAGACTAGTATTGTGACGGTGAATCCACGGAGTCAATCCGTGTTTTATTATTAGGGATAGATTATAGGAAGAGGCTAGTACTCCTAGTACGTACGTACTTATCCTGTTTGGGTCTAGGCCTTGCATTGCCAAACTTCGCCACACATTTTTGCCAAGCTTGCCTAAAGTTTTCAAAATGAGAAGGAGGTACACTTGCGCATGGTTGTCGCGGTCGCACCGCACCCTCACACGGTCGCTCCTGCACGCCGCGGTCGCACCGCACCCTCACACAATCGCTCATGCACGCCGCAAACCCAACCAAGGGAACGCACCCTCACTGCCACGTGCTGTCGCATGTGAACAAACCAAACTCAGCCATCCTATCGCTGACACATAATTTTCGTTTATAGAGTATGTTTATCCAACCGCATGTTGGGGAGTATCCGTACGGCCCGTGCGGTGGTCTGATGGGGAAGAAGAAGAGGTGAGGAAGAAGGAAAGAAGGGTTAGGAGACGTAGGATATTCATCCAACCGCCTGAAATGATAGACGGACCCAAGTCAGGCGACTTGCATAACAAATATATGTTTTACACAGCAAAAGATCCATAAAAACAACAACATAAAGAAAAACTATCACTGCTCGCGGAAAGAGACGGCCTCGTCGTCTTTGGCTGCCGGCGCGAACCAGCCGTCGCTGCCGACGTGTGTATCCGCACCGTGGTTGTCCACGGCCTCCAGCTACTCATTCAAGCGGAGCGTGCGGGCGCTCTGCACGGACGAGAGCACAGCCCGGTTCAAGTCGAGGACATCCGGTTCCGCCTGCAGGAGGGCCTCGATGGCAGCGGCATCCGCGCGCTCCGCGTCGAGTCGAGCCTCCGCCGCCCGGTTCAAGTCTAGGACGTCCGGTTCCGCCTGCAGGAGGGCGTCGTTGAGAGCGGCATCCGAGCGCTCTGCGTCGAGTCGAGCCTTTGCCGCCCGGTTCAAGTCCAGGATGTCCGGTTCCGCCTGCAGGAGGGCCTCGATGGCAGCGGCATCCGCGCGCTCCTCCTCAAGTTGAGCCTCCGCCGCCCGGTTCACATGCACGACATCCGGTTCGGCCTGCAGGAGAGCCTCGATGGCAGCGGCATGCGCCCGCTCCGCGTCGAGTTGAGCCTCTGCCTCCCAGTCCTCCTTTAGTATTGCCATGTTGAACCGCTGGTCCGCCTGCACCATGGGGGACTCGGACGCCGGCACGAAGTCGACGTCCATCGTCTCATACCCATCGGGGGCCTTCTGCGCCGCGACCTCCGCCATGAACATTGGATCGGCTTCCTCCTCCTCGTAGCTTGGCTCCAGAGAACTCGGGGATTGGCCCGCCGCAAAGCGAGCTTGGGAACGGAGGTCTGTGGTGCTGACAGCCGCCGCGATTTCTACGCGGCGCTCCAGCGTCAACATCTTGTAGTAAGGGATCTTGCGGCGCACCATGGCTTTCCAGCGAACTAGGGGACGCTTGATGCGGGCTAGGGGATCGAAAGGTGGGGGAATGGGCTGGAGATTTGGTGTGGTTTTAGGGCAGTGGCCGGCGTAGGCCGAGCAGCGAAGGTTCTGGTGTGAATAGTGGTTCCGGTGACGACCGGTCAATCGGTTTTGACTGTACATCGCTCTTGTCGCGTTCACGTTGCAGCCCGGCACGCTGGACCCTCCACGTCGCTCATCGAATGGAACGCGCTTCGTCTTGCGTTTTCACTCACTTGTGGGACCGTAGTTGAGAGCAAACCGACGTCCCTCCCCCTCCCCCGCCCGCGTCATTTATTATACCACCACTCCCTTCGTTTTATGCGGAGTAAATAAAAACAGAGGGAGTATACTACGGATGAGGATCCCTTAACGTGGCCAAACCCATTGAGTAACTGATATGCGGGGCCTAGCAAGCATGGGGTCCGCCAGTAAGTGACCGAAAGGGAGGGTAAGGCAGGGATATCTACGTCAGAGGATCCACTTCCACTATACTACTTTGACCAAATGTTAGAGTAATAATATATGACATGCAACTTACACAAATGTTAGAGTAATAATATATGACATGCAACTTACACAAAGCATACAGGGTCTAATGCATTTTTCGAGGCTAACTTTGACCAAATGTTAGAGTAATAATATATGACATGCAACTTACATAAAGCATACGGTCAAATTAGTATGTGAAAGGAGTTTCCAATGATATAATTTTCACATTATACATCTCATGTACTATTAATCTTGTCAATAGTCAAATTGGAAACCATCTCGAGTACAAATCTAGGAGTACGTATGAATCTAACAATATTGATTGGGCGTTGTTGAATGTTGATACCTTTTTGATCAAAGTAGAGATACTTTGACTACACATAAAACTTATATGTAAACTAGAAAGAATAGGAGGGAGTATATTGTACGTTCAAAAACGAAACGAACATTGAATACCCTTTATATATGATTTGCAGATGCTATGATCACCGGGTCAAAATTTTGAATCCGCCTTAGGTATCACGTGCCCCCACTCGTCCCCTCTCGATTTCATCACGGGGTCCGGAGATCTATTGAAAGAGGACTAGGGTGGGTACATGCGAATGATACTCGGCGGAATGTTCAAATGAGGCATGCAGGAGGATGGACTCGACTGGAGGGCGACATGATCGATGGAGAAGAGGGTTGGAGAGGAATGAGAAATAAGCAAACGCCACATGATTATACTTGAACGGCTCAAATAAACAATAAGTTGTCTCGCTTGGCCTACATAGTGAAAGGCCTAATGCGCAACGCGGAGCACTGACGCTTGAATATGGCCGGGAAAATAGGGAAACCGACATGTGGGGCACACCCGTCGGGACGACGTAGCGCAGACTAGTCCAATGGAGGAGCTGTCCCACGACCTCCTCGCCACCGACAACCGTTCATGTGGATCGTTGGGGCCAACAACGGGGCGCAGCTCCAGCACCACCTCTGGACACGGCGACCACGGTGAGCGACACACTCATATCATAGCTAGACACGGTCGGTTTCAGTGTGCCGAGGGTGGCGTTAGTGTTGTGGTACGACCAATGGTATGTTTGGTTTGTGCCCAAGGTTGCCCCGTCAAAGCATTGGGTAGCCAAAATTTTGGTTGAGGTATTGGTTGCCCATGATTTGGACAACATTGGCAAGAAAAATGAACTAGAGTTGGCTAGAGTTCATTGGCATGCCAAAGAAATGGCAACCATCCAAACAAAGATAGATCTTTGGGTCATGACCAAAATTTTGGTTGAGGTATTGGTTGCCCATGATTTGACCGACATTGGCAAGAAAAATGAATTTGAGTTGGCTAAAGTTCATTGGCATGCCAAGAAAATGGTAACCATCCAAACAAAGACCAATCTTTGGGTCATGACCAAAATTTTGGTAAGGTGCACTTTGGCCACAATCCAAACACACCCCAACACCCGACTCGTCGAGGATGCACGGGGCACCGCGACGCGTCCGCGGAGTGGTGTAGTGCGGCCAACTGCATCCTCTGGACCTGAGACCATGCCGGGTCGTCTTGCTTTTTCAATGACATGCGGGGATCGCATGTGAGCAAAGGGCATCTCCAATGTTGCCACGATCGCAGCTGACTACCCTGGCACACCAAAACCCTCGTCCCTCGCGCCGTCGCGCGGTGCGCTCCCAGCCGGCGCCAGCTGTCCGCATTCATGCCGTCCGTTCGTATGTCGTCGTTAAGAGGCTCGGTGCCCGAGGAACCAACTCCGGCGACTTAATGACGCACCCGGACGCTTGGCCTCACCGGAATGCGCTACTTAAAGCGGCAACGCCCAGCTAACCTCCACACCATAGCGCATCGTCCTCCTACCTGGCACCACATCCGCCATGACCGCAAGTGCGAACGCTCTGCGGGAGAGCTTGTCTTCGGGGATGAAGCTCGAGGTCGCCGCCCTCGCTCAAGTCGCCTCTCGCGACGCAATAGCGGCGTAGCCGGACGCGGACGCAACCGCACAAGCGGTGGCCACGCTGGCGGCCGACGACGGGAGCACCGTCAGCCACGCGTCCTACTTGCCGCCGTCCAATGTCCGGCACAGCGAAGGTCGGGGACTCCTCCGAGGATGAGTAGGGCATGGGAGGCGGTAGGCCATGGTGTGCCAACTGGCCGGTCCGTATCCCGTGTTCTACTCTTCCTCGCCGGAGACCGCACCTTCACTTCACGGGTCTTGAACCCTGCACCCGTACATAGAGATCGCAGATGGAGGACGTCGGTCGCCGCCGTAGAATAGGTTTAGGGTCGGGTTTCTTTTATTTTTCTATCCTATAAAAGTTCGAAATGTAATGAAAATCTGCCGTGTTTGCATTAATCTCGGTCGGTGTATATGAACTTTCACAATCTCTCCCTAATAATAAAGCACGGATTGAGTCTCCGGGTTCACCGTCATTCTTTTTTTTCCACTTCTTCCCTACGTGGTCTCTTTTGCCGGTTCCTACGAGGTGGTACTATTTTCTTCACGTCTCCTCTCCTCGATCGGATTTTAAAAGAATTGTACGTCCGGGTACCGGCAGCCACGCCAGCCCATCTAACTAGCTGCAAAGACATGGGCCTTCCTTATGGGCTGCGTGCAAGCTTTCTTATCTTCGGTATTAGAGAAAGAAAAGAAAAACTACTACAATGCAGAATCGAGCCTGGGATCTGTCTAATTCTTTCGGCCAGGACAACCAACTGATATAAACATATTACGTGAAGAATAGTCCCACCTCGCAATTTTGAACACATCCAAACCAGTTAATATACCAGCTGCCGCAGTAATTAACAAACAGCCCTGAAAAAAGGGTAGCTAATTATTGTGGCTAAATATATGCGGCTAATTCAAAGGAAGGATGGTGTGGGCTCGGAAGAATATAAAGGAAGGATGGTGTGGGCTCGGCAGAATATTTGAATGGATGGGATCCTTAATAATGGTGTGGGCTCGGCTGAATATTTGAATGGATGGGATCCTTAATAAGGTAAGGAAGGATTGTGGGTGAGCTTGCCAGAATATTTAAATGGATCGGATCCTTAACAAGGGATTATGTGAGGCTAATAATTAAAAGGAAGGATTTTATTGCGGGGTAAATATTTGAAGACGGTTGACTGTATGATCCGAAAAGGAATGATTTGATTATGAGCTGAATATTTGAAGATGGTTGAGGAGGATTGTGTGATCCGGACAAACTTGACCACCACAATGGTGACAAAAAAGAAGAATTAAAACAATGTGTCTCTAGAAATGTACAATTTTTTGTTTCTTCAGTTGCAATGATGGCCGTTTGTATCGACGCTAACAACATTTTTTCCTATCGATCTTTACAGGCCCAATAATAAAAGCAAATCACATGCTACCAAGTCAATTAAAGTCTTCCATAAAATGTACTAATATGTCAATCAGCCATGTCATCTCATTATTTATGCTTTTTATTAATATTAATGTTATTTAGAGAGATAAGGCAGTACGTCTTCTCCTTATTACAATTGAAACCATGTTTTAGGACCTCTACAGCTTGATACCTACTATTTTTGTTTTTTAGAATTCTTTGTGTAAAATGCCAGTATTTCCACTTTTTTATTTTGTTAATATTGTGTGACAGCGGCACGGATCGCTGACAATTGGTGCTCACCAGCCACTAGCACATGCCAACACCACATCTACAACCATCATGGAATATATTTCAAGTCGGGAGAAGATAACCAACTCTATTTTAACTTAGAATATGACGATGAATCATAGCTCTATATAGAAAACTCAAGTTCATTTGGAATCCATATATAACTTACTATTGTGTGGGTCTAAAATTTTGGTGCGCATTAAATTTCGCATGAACTATCATTGTGTTTTGCTCATCTAATTCTAACTAAATTTAAATACACACCAATTGTGTCTCCCGTGGCAACGCACGAGCATTTTTCCTAGTAATATACATATTGTAGGAGTACTAGCAAGATGCCCGTGCGTTGCACAGAAGATCAAGATCTTGTGGGAGAAAAGGATGAACGAGGGAAAGCCTTATCTGCAAATGTGGAGAGGAGTGCGGGTAAATTGTCATAGTTTCCTTCCTATCCGTTAGATATAGATCGGACGACCTATATTGCAGGATGACAGGCACACCATCATCACCAACTCTACTTTTTATTGAACCGAGACGAATCTAACATGCGAAGTAAAATAAACACACAGGGTCTATACATACACAAATTATCTTAGGCACTCCAATAGTACGTCCACTACACATTCACGCATTTCATATCTTTCTACATCTATGGGAACCTACGAAAGGGTTAACGTAAATTGCCTCTCTCTCTCCTCCCCTGATTTTCATGGTGGTGGGCCCCTTCCTCCCCCAATCTACACTCAACAGCCCACACGTTTCACATTACGTTAATTACGTAACTGGGATTACGTAGTTGTAGCATTACTCGTCCTAAAAAACCCAACTAAGCTAACCTCCCAGCATATCGCATATCGCGCGGGAAAAGACTCGGCCACGCCGTTTTAGTCGGGATTACCGGATTACTAGTAGTAGTATCGATGGATCGCGCGAAGTAAAAAATTTTTTTTGAGGGGGCGAAGCACCTAGTTTAAAAGGAAAAAGGCAGTACACTCACAGCACTCCTGTCGCGGTCGCATTGCACCCCACACACGTTCGGTCCTGCACACGGCTCACGCAAACGGAACGCACTTCGGCTTGCCTCTTCACTGACATGTGGGACTGCACTTGGAGAAACCGACCATGCGCCAAATTCCCCCCGCCCACCGCGCGAAAATCCTCCCCCCCCCCACACCCAAAAATTCCCCCCAAATCCGATTTAACCGCCCTTCGGCCAACTAGCCAATAATATTCCCCCAACCCCCCCTCCCCCCCATCCCCCCCCCCCCCCTTCCCCCCCCCCAAACCCCCCCCCCCCCCCCCCCTGATACGTCGGCGCCGCGGTTCGGCGATCCTCTCGCTCCCACAGTACGCTCTCGTAGACTGCCGTCCTCTAGCTGCGCCGCCACCTCTGGCTACGTTCTTGTGGAGGCGCACGGCGGTCAGCGCCGCCACCGCTGGCGACGTTCGTGTGGAGATGCACGGCGGTCAGCTTCTCCCACGGTACCCGCATTCTAGACTGAGGCCCCGTTCATGTCGGTGTAGCGCTGAATGTTAGCTGATAGACGCTGTTAATCTCACTGTTTGCCAAAGTAGTTTACTGTCAATATGCTCTGCTTAAGAAGCTTCCTTGCCCTATTCTGCACTCAATCTACTTAGCTGAGATGGCATGCCAAGGCCGATTAGTTGCTAAAATATCCTGCCATATATTTATTGTGACGTAGATTGCCATGGTCTAGTAGCCAATCTGTTAGGTGAAATAGCTCTACACCGTTTTATACTCGATGTTTGTTGCTGCGATGGCCTTCGATAGTTCGATGGTTGTGTGCTCGGCCTCATTGACTGCTGAAACAGCCTGCCATAATTTGACACTCAAATCTGTTTGCTAAATTAGCTTTACATATATTTCGTTACTTAGATCTGCTCGTCCAAATATCTTGCCATAGCTTTAGACATCGACCTAGGTATTTTTTTTGGACTTCATAAAAAAGCATATATGTTTTTCCTGTAATATCTAGTAGAAGAACTAATTTGTATGTCTAACAGATGGACAGGACCTGGATAACTTCTGCTCGAAGATTCTCCGCTGCATATGTCGAGGGGGTTGAAAACTGCATGAACTTTATCAGAGCTGAGTACGATGGTCCAAAATCAGATGTGCTCTGCCCGTGTAGCAGTTGTATGAATTCAGTTACAAGACCCCAGTCAACTGTGCAAAATCATCTACACTTGTATGGGATGTCGGTCACATATACTAGGTGGGTTGATCATGGTAAAGCTATGAACATCAATGTTATTGACTACGTGGAAGCAGCAGATCACCATCTTGATCTGCCTGATGCTCAGGTGGAAGAGGAGGAGGAGGTGGTGGTGGCGGAGCCAGTGAGTTTGACCAACATTGAAACAATGCTACGAAATGCTCATGCATTCCGTGAACTTTCACCTGCAGAAGAAAAACGGTGGGCCCGCATGTTGGAACAATGCAATGTTGCTATCACCCCAGGAAATAAGCTGTCACTATTCTCAGCTATGGTCACCTTTCTTCAGGTGAAGACATCTGAGCGAATGACCAACAAATCATTTGATGCGATGTTGGCTGCTTTCCACAAATCTTTCCCAGATGCGTCTGAGCTGCCACACACCTACAGTAAAATGAAGAATTTCCTTCATGCAGTTGGAATTGGATATGATATGATCCATGTTTGTAAGAATAATTGTGTTCTGTTCCGGAAGGATTATGCCAACTTAAGTGAATGCCCGAAATGCAAATCATCAAGATGGAAAGATGGCGATGCTGTGAAGAGGATTCCTCATAATGTTCTTTGACATTTTCCAATTACACCAAGATTGCAGAGGTTGTTTCATGATGCTGAAACAAGAGAGGATGTACTGTGGCATTCTAGGAACCAGGAGTACAAATATCAGAATGTAATGAGCCATCCATCTCATGGTAGTGAGTGGAAAAGCTTCAATGATAAACACAAAGAGTTTGCTGCTGACCCGAGAAACATTAGACTTGGCTTAGCTTCAGATGGATTTAACCCATTTGGCCACCAGAGCGCCACATATAGCATGTGGCCAGTGCTTGTTATCCCTTACAACATGCCTCCAAATGTCTGCACCAAAGAATCAAACTACATGATGGCCTTGCTCATCCCAGGTCCAAAAAGTCCTGGAAAGGATTTTGATTTGTTCATGGAGCCTCTTGTGGAGGAACTTCAACAGCTATGGAAGGGTGTTCTCACTCGAGACCTATATAGCAGCCCACCAGCTGATTTCTTTCTGCGTGTTGTTATAATTTGGTGCATCCATGATTATCCGGCTTTGGGCACTATGTCAGGGCGAACGACACATGGTTACAATGCATGTGTTCGTTGTGACAGGAATCCGCTGTCAAACGCAATACTTAGCAAGATCTGCTACATTGGACACCGCCGTTTCCTTGCCAAGGACAAGCCGCATCCTAAAAAATACCGAAGACATGTGTTCAATGCAAAGCATGAAAACCGTGATGCGCCAAAGAGGCTCACCGCCGATGAGCTGCAAGTGGAATTAGAGAAGGTCAGGCATATTACACCAGGAAACCATCCTGGTAATGGTAGCGGAAAAAGAAAGTGTGGCAAGGTAGAAGAGAGATTATTGTTTACCCACAGCTCCACTTTGTGGGACTTGGAGTATTGGAAAGATTTGGATCTGCGGCATAATCATGATGTGATGCACATCGAGAAAAATATATGTGACAGCATTATCGGCACACTTCTTAATATTGAAGGCAAGACGAAAGATACCTTAAAATCTAGGATTGATTTGACACACCTGGGTATCAGAAAGGATTTGCAGGTGCAAGATGAAGGTAAACCACGGGATATGGCACCAGCTCTGTACGTCTTGGACAAGGTAAAAAGAAAAGAATTCTGCGAGGTCCTGCCACGTGTGAGATTCCCACATGGATTTGCTTCCAACCTTGAAAGGAGAGTCAGTGCAGATGGAAACAAGGTACACGGGTTGAAAACTCATGACTGTCACGTCCTACTTCAAAGGGTTTTACCTGTTATCCTTAGAGGATTGGGCCACCCTGACTTATACAGAGAAGTTGCAGAGTTGGGACAATTCTTCAGGGAACTCTGCAGTAGGAATATCAGGATAGATGCTTTGGAGCGTCTTAGAGACAAGATACCAACTATCCTATGCGACCTTGAGAAGATATATCCTCTAGCCTTCTTTGATGTGATGGTGCATTTGGCTGTTCATCTACCTGATGAGGCACTACTTAGAGGTCCAGTACAGTATGGTTGGATGTACCCTATTGAAAGGCGGCTAGGCACTTTCAAGGGCTATGTTAGGAACAGAGCTAGACCTGAGGGTTCCATTGTAGAGGCCTACATTGCTACAGAAGCGTTGACATCCTGCTCAAAATACATTGAAACAGCTGATCATCTTAGCAAAAAGGTGGGTGAAGACAATCCCGGGCTCAATGTTTTCGATTATTCTGTTTGAGTTACAGGGAAGAGTCGACAAGAGGACAAACCTAAAGATTTGGACAAAATGGTTTGGCATGTGTTGAATAACTGTCCTGAGATACTACCTTATATCAAGTAAGTGCAGTACTGCAGCTTATACATCGTAATCTACTAAACTTGCAGCACATTCTTATATATTTAGATGTTTGACGCGATCACTATGTTGTGCAGCATCTACAAAGAGGAGTTACTGCCGCAAAATCCAAGAAACATTGACAAACTGGTTATGGCAGGATTTGCGAAATGGTTCAAGAACCATGTAAGCTTTTGAAGTGCACTGTAAGTTTTTTTAATATATTGAGTACATAAGATGATCAGCTTATCTATTTTCTAACCATATGTTAATAAGATGCGGGAGAATGGGCAGGCAGTTGATGATGCCCTTTACTCACTAGCAATGGGTCCTGATACTCGGGTAAGACATTATGAATCTTGCGTTGTTGGAGATGTGCGCTACAACACCCTTGCACGAGATGAAGGCAGGAAGACACAAAACAGTGCCATCATGAGCACGGATACGTATGAAAAAGAGACAATTGAAATGTATGCTAACATAACAGACATTGTTCAGTTGCAGTATATCTCCAGTTTCGAGGATCATCGGTGTGTAGTTCGGTTGTCCTGTCGTTGGTATAACCTGTTTTCCAGGACCGCAAAACCCAGAGCTGATGATTATTTCAAATCCATCAATGTCAAGGCGGCGTACCAGACCAACGAGCCTTTTATTTTGGCAAATCAAGCAACACAGATATTTTTCTTGGAAGACACATTTGCACGTAGCGATGACTGGAGAGTATTGCAAAGGTTTGAGAAGAGGAATTCGTTTAATGAAGTTGCACAACAAGATGATGCTTACACTGCTCCTGATGTACAAGATACCACGGATGTTCCTAATGTCTTTGAGAACCATCACGTCAATGACGCCGGCGAAAAGATTGCCCGTCGTGTTGTGGACATACAAGAGTTGATCAAGAAGAAGCCAACGGTCGAGGACGTTGAGGACGAAGAAGAAGATGGCACCGTGGGGAATTACGATTCAGACTGATACACATGGCAAAGATGTTGACGCTGCTGCTGCGGATGATGATTACATTGCTTTTGTCGTATTTGCCTGTCAGAAGACGTTTTTTTATCTATTATGTGAAATTGTGTTTGCTATGACAACTGAAACCTGATGAACATATTGTTTAGTATTTTGCTGTAAGAACATCACTTATTATGTATGTTGATTTGTGTTTGGTGATTGTATGACAACTAAAACATGATGACATTGTTGTTTAGTTGTACTCATATTTGGCTGTGAAACTTGAATTTGATGACATAGTTTGTTGTTGGACTGCAATTTGCTCGACGTCTTCGAATGAGAACAAAGCTGACCTGACAGGGCCTCTGCTATTTATTTATTTATATGAGCAAAAGGGGATACCCCCTGATTTTCGTTAATAGAAATCATTAGATGTTCACAACACTACGCCCAGCCTGCTATGCAGGTTTCATTCATTATTAGTTTCAGTAAAGTGCTCATGTCGTAGCCACTGAATACATCACGAGTGCTACATACACTGCAAATAAAGAGACAATTATCCTACAGAGCACATCGATTTTGCCCATTATCTTCACAAGCTCTTTCATCTCCTCATTGTTGTCAAGGCCGTTCAGCAGCTGTTGCTTGGCCATGATCAGAGGAACTGCATCTTTAACCTTCTGCTCTGCATCTTCCTCTTCTGCCGTTCCATCAGTTACTTGTCCAACACCCCACCGTGCTGGTATTGAGATTCCTCGGCTAACCAAATAATCAGCGTAGTTGCATTCCCCCACATCAGCAACTTCCTAGAAATACAAATCACACGAATCTTCCCTTTTCTGCACGAATCAAATTGGAAGATCATCAACCAAACTATTAAAAAAAACAGCAACTGAAAGCAGCAGAACAACACTTAAACATATTATTACCCCATGGGGCATTTGTAGAAGACTCGGCCATTGTTGCGGATTGTGGTTGAGACACGACGGATGACTCTGCGTGATTTGCAGCAGTGGCACCACACCAACGGCAGCGGGTTGCGATGAGCAATCGGCTGCGGTGCGCGTGCCGACGGGGGTGTGATGAGACCCACAGGCGATGGTACGGGTGGCGACTTGGCGCATATCTGGTTGTTGCCTGCTGAAGAGCAGGTGGACGAGCAGCCAGCGGACATGGTTGCTGCAGCCAGAGCTTCTGATGCTAGGCAGAGTAAGTAGAGAAGAGGAGAAGCGAACGTTGGATATGTCAGTTTCATTACTTGTAGAGTAGCATAGCACCATATATAGTCATAGTCTAGGTTTGGATTCAAACCAGCTATAGGAGCACGTCTTTCTTTTTTCTAAAACTCGGCAACGTCTCTTTACTGGTACACTAGCTTGTTCTGTACGCCTTCCCAAGTCTTTGATTTTCTTTCTATATATAAAAAAGTATGCTACTTGGTGTTCGGTTAGTCAACAAACGATTGTGCCAACCTTGACCATTGGATTGACATTCAACGTCTTTCGCGTTTCTTCAGTCTCTTCTTCCTCGAGCCGCCAAAGCCAAACCAGCGCCGGCGGGACCGCCTGCTCCCGCCTCCCACTGCTGGCTGTGATCTTCCCCGGCTCATGTTAGTTCCCGTTCGAGGCCTCACCATCGTCCTTTGCCTTGGTTCGCTCACCGCGGCGCCGCCCTCCGGTGTTGTCAACATGGTCAACAACCGAGAGGAATAAGGAGATGACTGTACATGGTGAGGATGACAGTAGGGAGCCAGCAACGCGCGCAGTAATTTTGTTTTTCCGGGACGGAGAAGGGTATCAACTGGGTTGTGCGGGACCCGTGGCCCGTCTAGCCCATGCTTTTATTTCATATGTTTAGCACATGACCAACCCAGTTTGTTTTCTTCCTTTCTTAAAATGGCTAGCCAACTATTTTGTTTTTTGCAGAATAACCAACGTAGGCCTACTTGCTTTTCTACGCCCTGCTGGGCCGGAAATCTTTCAAGACGAGGAGGGATGCATTTTGCCCAGAAAATGAGCTATAAGTAATAAGAAATGGGCTATAAGTAATAATAAATGGGCTGTAAAATGAAAAAATACAGCAAATAGGCAATTAGTTCCAAAATACTGTTTTCTTTCGGATTTTGATATTTGAAATTTCATTGTTTTTGTGCGGGTAAAATTTCGTTGAATTTAAATTAAGGTATATTTAGATTTAAAATTAATTTGAATCTGGCTAGAAATTTCGGGTTGTATGCTGTTTGGGACAGATTTGGAGGCTGACTTGTGGGTCTACTAGGTTGACGTGTACTTTGGCTTTGTCAACTTAATCCACAAACGATTCTAGCAGCAGTGACCGTTGGATGTTAATCTAACGGCCGTGCTTCTTCTTCAATATCTTATCTTCTTGCTCCAGCCGTTCAAACCAGCTCCGGTGGGACTGCCTGCTCCCGCCTCCCGTGGCCGGCTGTGTTGCCGCACAGGCCGCACCGCCCCACCCTACTTCATTGCTGGCCAGGCCATTCCTCTACTCACCCACACCTCCTGTTATTTTCCGGCGACGACAGCCGGACCAGTAAACCCTCGTACTTCCCACCGCGTGGACAACCATTGCCGAGTCTTCCCCGACTCCGTGTCGCTCCCTTCCTAGGCCTCGCCGTCGTCCACCGCCATGGTGCTCTCGGCGCGGCCTGGTCAATGTGGTCAATGAACGACATCTATCGGTCGTGGACTGTACGCGCAAAATAATGATTCCTCCACCTGACAGCTGGGACCCACCGGAAGGGCCTCTGTATTTCGCCAAAAGAACGTCCCCTCCGCTGACATGTCGGACCCACCAGCTATATCTTCGCACGCAAGGAAGTGCCTCCTTATTACGCACAAAAAAATGAATACCCCCTGCTAGCTGGGACCCACCATTGTGGGAGGCTGACTTGTGGGCCTACTAAGTTGACGGGGACGGAGGGCTTTGTCAACTTAGTCAATATGAACGATTCTAGCTCCAGTGACCGTACGATGTCCATCCAACGGCCGTAGTGCTTATTCAACCTCTGGTCTTCTTGCTCCAGCCGCCCAAAGCAGCGCCGGTCGTGCCGCATGCTCCTGCCTCCCGTGGCCGGCTGTGCTGCCGCGGAGGCCTCACCGCCCCCTACTATTCCCACCGCTGGCCAGGCCCTGCGGCGACGGCAG
Organism: Triticum urartu; assembly: GCF_003073215.2. Lineage (NCBI taxonomy): Eukaryota > Viridiplantae > Streptophyta > Magnoliopsida > Poales > Poaceae > Triticum > Triticum urartu. The sequence continues at coordinate 490,504,041 of NC_053026.1, read as the reverse complement.
CCTCACACCGCAACCGAACCAGTGAACCCTCGTACTCCTCTCCGCACGGGCTTCCACTGCCGCGTCTTCCCCGACTCCACGTCACCGCCGTGGTGCTCTCCGCGCGGAGTGGTCAATGTGGTCAAGGAACGACTTCCATCAGAAGAGTACTGTATGTGGAGAGGCTGACAGATGGGTCCACGGACACAGCCCAGTTTTTTTGTGATTTACCAAGTAAGTCGCTTTGTTAGGCCTGTTGGGCTGCAAATCTTTCAAGACGAGGAGAGCTTTCATTCTGCTGGCTGAGAAAATGGCTCATCAGTAATGAGAAATGGGATGTACATTTTTAAAACACATCAAACCGGCAATTAGTTTCAAATATCTTTTTTTCATTTCGAGATTTTAAATTACATTATTTTTTATGCGTGGAGAATTTGTTGGATTTTATATTGATATACATTTATTTTTAAAATCAGTTTGAATGTGAGTCGAAATTTCGGGATTAAAAACAGTTCGGACCGCACCGAAATATGCAAAATTTCGTATAATTTTTTAACCGTGGCCACAATATGGGTTGTAATGCTAACAAAAAGAATATGGGCTACAAAAAAACCTTAAGAATTAGCAAATGGGCTGTAAATTATTATAAATAATGGCAGATGGGATGTATGCTATTTTCCACAGATTTGAGGCTTTCCTAAAAAAGGTTGACGCACAAGCAGTGACTGTTGGATGTCCATCGAACGGCCGTCGTGCATCTTCAATCTCTGCTCTTCCTGCTCCAGCCGCTCAAACAAGCGTCGGCGGGATTGCCTGCTCCCTCCTCCCCGCGGCCAGTTGTGCTGTCGCGCAGGCCTCACCGCCCCACCGTACTCCCATCGCTGGCCTAGCCATCCCTCTACTCACCCACACCTGCTGTTATTCTTCGGTGACGGCAGACGAACTAGTAAACCCTCGTATAGTCGTACTCCCCTCCGCGTGGGAAACAACTGCCGAGTCTTCCCTGCCTCCGTGTCGTCCCCTTCCTAGGCCTCGCCGTAGTCCACCGCCGTGGTGCTCTCGGCGCGGCGTGGTCAATGTGGTCAACGACCGACTTACATCGAAAGAGTACTGTGCGTGGAGACGCTGACAGTTGGGTCCACGGCTGCAGCAAGGAAGTGCCTCCTTATTACGCGCAAAATAATTATTCCTCCACCTGACAATGGGGACCCACCGGACGGGCCACCGTATTTCACGAAAAAACGTTTCCCCCCTGACTGCTGGGACCCACCAGCTACACCTTCGCCCGCAAGGAAGTGCGTCCAGGCAAAAAAAACGATTCGCCCCCTGACTGCTGGGACCCACCAGCTACATCTTCACACGCAAGGAAGTGTCTGACAGTCGGGACCCACCTGGTCGAAGCGTACGTAGCGTTGTCATTCTGGTCGCGAACGTGTACGTACATATATACTGGTGGATGTAGAGGCGCGCACGTGTCGTAGTAGAGGCGCATACGTGTTGTAGTAGAGGCGCACACGTAGCATATACACGTACGTACAGCGGCCAGGGTGCAAGAAAGAAAATACGACCACGTATGTGTACATACGGGCGGGGTCTCGAACGCCTACTCGTGCATACGTACGGTCAGGGCTCGTGTACATGGCTGGGTCGGAACGGAGAAACAGTGTCGTCGTTGTGTTCATGGGGAGGCAACGGAATGCGTCGTGTTCATGGGGAGGCAACGGAATGCGTCGTGTTCATCGAGAGGCAACGGAACACGTGGGAGCCAACCGGCTGGGTCGGAACGGAATGCGTGGTCGTGTTCATCGGGAGGGCTTGGACGGAACAGGCGATGGAAACGAGGCCTGGCGTACCGCACAACGGAGGAAACGGACCTCCTACGTTCAGAACAGGGTCATGTTGATCGAGAGGGGTCTGGCATACCGCAAAACGGAGGAAACGGACCTCCTACGGTCGAAACGGGGGTCCAGTTGATCGGGAGGGGTGTGGCGTACCGCAAAACAGACGAAATGGACCTCCTATGGTCGAAACGGGGGTCCTGTTGATCGGGAGGGGTGTGGAATACCGCAAAACGGACGAAACGGACTTGTGTTGGAGCGCTACGGTCGAAACGGGGGTCCTGTTCATCGGGAGGGGTGTGGCGTACCACAAAACGGGACTCCACAGGATACTGTTCATCTCCACCGTCGACCTCCTCCAGCCTCCACGGGCTCCTGTTCATCCAGCCTCCACCTCGCGCTACTCCACCGGCTACTGTTCAACCACCCCTCCACGGGCACCCCTCCACTGTCTACTGTTCATCCAGCCCTCCGCACCACGGGGTCCTTTTCAACCACCCCTCCATGGGCACCCCTCCACCGTCTATTGTTCATCCAGCCCTCCACCACACCACGGGGTCCTGTTCATCCAGAGGCAACGCCACCGCTCACTGTTCATCCCACCCCCCCCCCCCCCCCCCGCAACGCTCACTGTTCATCCCACAGGCAGCATCGATCGGCTTCAGTTAGCAGCAGTAGCGAAGGAATCGCTCGATCGGGTTCAGTTAACAGCCATCGATCGATCGCTCGGGTTCAGTAACGCGTAGCCTGCAGTGCAATCACTCGGGTTCAGTTAGAGCCCAACGCCTCGCTTGGGTTCAGTTAGAGCCAACACCTCGCACACACGTGCGTACGTGTACGAGAGAAACGCGCATCGCTCGGCCCCGACCTCCCACCGTAACCGGGAACTCACCGAAATTTTCCTCGCCCTCGCTTCTACCATGGTTTTTTCCGTCATGGACGGCCCAAAGAATGTCATGCAACTGCGTCTCCGGCCCGCCCAGGACGAAAAGCCCATTTTCTGTCATGATTTTTTGTCATAGAAGTAGGAGCCCACCACATCTACGATGATACCGGGTTTTGTCACAATTATCGTCATAGAAGTGTCATATGTATGACAGAAAAAAAATCGTTCGGCCCAAAATGTCACGGATGTGTCTTTTTTTTGTAGTGTAACCATAGCATGAAACATATGGATCCAAATCAGCCCCTTACGAAGCAATGCATAAACTAGGGTTTAAGCTTCTGTCACTCTAGCAACCCATCATCTACTTATTACTTCCCAATGCCTTCCCCTAGGCCCAAATTATGGTGAAATGTCATGTAGTCGACGTTCACATGACACCACTAGAGGAAAGACAACATACATCTCATCAAAATATCAAACGAATACCAAATTCACATGACTACTTATAGAAAGACTTCTCCCATGTCCTCAGGAACAAACGTAACTACTCACAAATCATATTCATGTTCATAATTAGAGGGGTATTAATATGCATAAAGGATTTGAACATATGATCTTCCACCAAGTAAACCAACTAGCATCAACTACAAGGAGTAATCAACACTACTAGCAACCCACATGTACCAATCTGAGGTTTTGAGACAAAGATTGGATACAAGAGATGAACTAAGGTTTGAGATGAGATGGTGCTGGTGAAGATGTTGATGGATATTGACCCCCTCCCGATGAGAGGATCGATGGTGATGACGATGGTGACGATTTCCCCCTCTCGGAGGGATGTTTCCCCGGCAGAACAGCTCCGCCGGAACCCTAGATTGGTTCCGCCAAGGTTTCGCCTCATGGCGGCGGAGTTTTGTATCGTGAGCTTTCTTATGATTTTTTCCAGGGCGAAAGACCTCATATAGCCAAAGATGGGCACCGGAGGCCTGCTAGGGGGCCCACGAGGCAGGGGGCGCCCAGGGGGTAGGACGCGCCCCCCACCCTCGTGGATGGTGGGTGGCCCCCCTCCGGGCTTCCTTCGCCCAATATTTTTTATATATTCTGAAACTGACTTTCGTGAAGTTTCAGGACTTTTGGAGTTGTGCAGAATAGGTCTCTAATATTTGCTCCTTTTCCAGCCCAGAATTCCAGCTGCCGGCATTCTCCCTCTTCATGTAAACCTTGTAAAATAAGAGAGAATAGGCATAAATATTGTGACATAATGTGTAATAGCAGCCCATAATGCAATAAATATTGATATAAAAGCATGATGCAAAATGTACGTATCAATTTACCATGTAATCGAGTTAGTTTTGCTAGGGTTTGATCCCTAGTATCCATTATGTTCTAAGATTGATGTTGCTATGACTTTCCTATGCTTAATGCTTGTCACTAGGGCCCGAGTGCCATGATTTCAGATCTGAACCTATTATGTTTTCATGAATATATGTGAGTTCTTGATCCTATCTTGCAAGTCAATAGTCACCTACTATGTGTTATGATCTGGCAACCCCGAAGTGACAATAATCGGGACCACTCCCGGTGATGACCGTAGTTTGAGGAGTTCATGTATTCACTAAGTGTTAATGCTTTGGTCTGGTACTCTATTAAAAGAAGGCCTTAATATCCCTTAGTTTCCAATAGGACCCCGTTGCCATGGGAGGGTAGGACAAAAGATGTCATGCAAGTTCTTTTCCATAAGCATGTATGACTATATTCGGAATACATGCCTACATTACATTGATGAACTGGAGCTAGTTGTGTGTCACCCTATGTTATAACTTGTTGCATGAGGAATCGCATCCGACATAATTATCCATCATTTATCCATTGCCTACGAGCTTTTCACATATTAATCTTTGCTTAGTTACTTTTCCGTTGCCACTATTACGATTGCTACAAAAACTACTACTGTTACTTTTGCCACCGTTACCGTTACTTTCATACTACTTTGCTACAAAATACTTTGCTGCAGATATTAAGTCTTTCAGGTGTGGTTGAATTGACAACTCAACTACTAATACTTGAGAATATTCTTTGGCTCCCCTTGTGTCGAATCAATAAATTTGGGTTGAATACTCTACCCTCGAAAATTGTTGCGATCCCCTATACTTGTGGGCTATCAAACACCGGCGCATCATTGGGAGCACTTTCATCCATACCATCATCACCATATCTATCCATAGAGCCAATGCCCATCCTCATCTACATCACCCTATGAGCAATTGGTATAGATCGGTTACTAATATCTATGACACACTTCTATTCATGTAGACCTTATTGGGCCTCCAAGCGCATAGGTTTGTGCTACTTCTTGAGCTTGCGTTGGTTTTTCCCTTGAAGAGGAAAGGGTGATGCAACAAAGTAGAGTAAGTATTCCCTCGATTTTGAGAACCAAGGTATCAATCCAGTAGGAGACAACGCACAAGTCACCAAATACTTTCACAAGAAACACCAACTTACACCCAACGCGATAAAGGGGTTGTCAATCACTTCACGGTTATTTGCAAAGTGAGATCTGATAGAGATGGATAAACGGTAAAGTAATATTTTTGGCATTTTTGGTTTATGGAACGGAAAGTAAAGGATTGCAAAGGAAGTAAATAGGAAACTAAAATAGTAGATCGGTAACTTATATGATGGAAAGTAGACCCGGGGGCCATAGGTTTCACTAGAGGCTTCTCTCGAGATAGAAAATATTACGGTGGGTGAACAAATTACTGCCGAGCAATTGATAGAAAAGCGCAAAGTTATGATGATATCTAAGGCAATGATCATGAATATAGGCATCACGTCTGTATCAAGTAGACTGACTCCTGCCTGCATCTACTACTATTACTCCACACATCGACCGACTCCTACCTGCATCTAGAGTATTAAGTTCATAAGGAACATATTAATGCATTAAGTAAGATGACATGATGTAGAGGAATTAACTCAAGCAATATGATGAAAGCCCCATCTTTTTATCCTCGGTGGCAACAATACAGTATGTGCCTTGATGTCCCTACTGTCACTGGGAAAGGACACCACAAGATTGAACCCAAAGCTAAGCACTTCTCGTATTGCAAGAAAAACCAATCTAGTTGGCCAAACCAAATCGATAGTTCGAAGAGACTTGCAAAGATATCAAATCATGCATATAAGAATTCAGAGGAGATTCAAATAATATTCATAGATAAGCTGATCATAAATCCACAATTCATAGGATCTCGGCAAACACACCGCAAAAAGGTATTACATCGAATAGATCTCCAAGAACATCGAGGAGAACATGGTATTGACAATCAAAGAGAGAGAAGAAGCCATCTAGCTACTAGCTATGGACTCGTAGGTCTGAGGTAAACTACTCACGCTTCATCAGAGAGGCAATGGTGTTGATGTAGAAGCCCTTCGTGATCGAATCCCTCTCTGGCAGGACGCCGCAAAAGGCCCCTAGATCGGATCTCACGGGTATAGAAGGTTGCGGCGATGGAAAAGTGTTTTCATGGCTCTCCTGGTTGGTTTGGGAATATTTGAGAATATATAGGCGAAAGAAATAGGTCAGTGGAGTCACGAGGGGCCCACAAGGGTGAGGGGCGCGCCCTCTGTCCTTGTGGCCGCCTCGTGGCTTTCCTGACGTGTACTCCAAGTCCTCTGGATGTCTTCTGGTCCAAGAAAAATCATCGCGAAAGTTTCATTCCATTTGGACTCCGTTTGATATTCCTTTTCTACAAAACTCTAAAACAAGGTAAAACAGGAACTGTCACTGGGCTCTAGGTTAATAGGTTAGTCCCAAAAATAATATAAAATAGCATAATAATGCATATAAAACATCCAAAACATATAATATAATAGCATGGAACAATAAAAAATTATAGATATGTTGGAGACGTATCAGTTTGTAGGACATCAACAAATTTCCTTCAAGTGGATGAAATAAGTTTTATCAATCTATGGTAGGATGATTGTATTCTCCTCTCAAGTAACCCTGCAAAAAGATACAATAAGTTTCTTGTGTCCCCAACACCTAGTTAGTTGTCATTGTATAGGTGCATTGGTTCAACAAAGAGATTGATTTGATGATAGATAGATAATACAGAAAGCAACAATATTTTTGTATTTTTTCAAGATGGAAACTTGATTGAAATGAGGTTTGCAATTATTGGAAACAAGGCCGAGGGTGTGTAGGTTCACCAGTATCAACACTCAACATGGTAACTTCATTAAAATACATGATGTAACCTGACATAGTTCTTTTTTATTAGACCAATTCCGGATGAGATATTGTAGGTGTGCAAAGTGCAAACCATATCAAAAGTTATCTTTCTAATCTTATTCCATTGAGACACCCCAATGTCACCTCGGGCAGCCCCAAAAGTTATGCTACGACAACACCATATGATATGTATCATTCTAATCTTTGTCGAATGCGTCATACCAATGTCACATCAGGTGTCTCCAGGGGTTATACTAGATATGCATCATGTAATTTCATTAACTCCCAAATCTTAAGAATATAACATGAACAAGATTCGATCCATAAAGGTACTCATCATGAGAGGTACATCATACAATTCAACTAACATCAATGCCCAAGATCATAATCTTTGTGGAAATTCATAAGATCAAGAAAGAGAGGTACATGACACATAGCTACTAACCAAAAACCTCAACCTTGAAGGTGGAATACTCCCGCATCACCATGGGAGCAGCAAGGATTGATGTAGAGATTGAAGATGAAGGTTTTCTACTCCCGGCAGAGTGGCCGATTAGGGCTAAAAATGAAGATCGCCTCGAAAGAGGGAGTGGTGGCAGCGTGAAAAATCCTTCAAAAATTAGGGGTGACTTTAGAGGTACATATAAGCCATCGGGCACCAGAGGTCAATGAGAGGTGCCCAGGGGCCATAGACCCCCTCCTCTAGGCGCCCTAGGGCTGAGGGCACCTCCACAGGGCGCCTACGGTCCTTGGGCCTCTACTGGTGTTGGGCCTTGGTCCCATGGTCTTATTTCGGCATTAAAATTGCCTCCAAATTCCTTGTAATTGTTTCATGGACTTTTGGTATGGTGATTTCTTGAAATTCCAAAAACACAGAAAACAGGAACTGCGTTGGGCACTGAATTAATAGGTTAGTCCCTCAAAAAGCTTTAAAATGTTGCATGATTAAAGGATAATAGGCATGAAACATACATAATTTATAGATACGCTGGGGACATATGAGTTACCATGATCTCTTTCTAGTGTTAATTGCTTCTTAGTAGTTGATGCTTTATGTTTTATTAGGGGAATATTTGTACTTTCAGATTGTCATATGTATTCATCTCCCAATGCCAGTGTTCATTATGATGTCTTGTGAGTATTTCCATCACATTCTTGATTACATGGGATAAATCCCGTTGTTAAGAGGCATATGAATTTTCAATAAAGTTTGATCCTTGATTGTATATTATGGTGTAATTCTCTAGTGGTGACGTATGGATGTGATTGTATGTCACTTCACCATTATGGGCTTAGAGTAGAGCATTCTATTACAATAAGCCTATGAGGGGAGGCCGTAGTGACATAATATAATGCCATAATTTTACGAGTTATAGCGTGAGGGTTGAACATGAATTCATATCTTACAGCTATGGTTAAACTTTGTCTTAATTATTCTCATTAGTTGCGGATGCTTGCTAAGGGTATAGTCATAAGTATACATAGGTCAATCATTTTGCATCACATAACCTTAGGCTCTATCCACATGACTGATACGGCTCAGATGTATCTACTCCCCCGTTCATTTTCTCTTTGTGTTTAACTTTTTCCTGGTTTTTCTCTAATTAGTGTGTGCTCTCCCCCTCTTATCCACTGGTTTCCAAGTTTGCCCTATCCCCTGCCTCCACCGCACTAATTCTGTCAGATGTAGGAAAGGCATGCATGCATGTAGGGAAGGTCCATGCAAATCTTGCATGCAGGGGTGCATGTGTCATATTTAACTGTTGGGAGGGAAACGAGGAGAGAAAAGCTAAGCAAAAGCTGCTACAATTTATAGCTGGGCAATGCAGTTCAAGCGCACTATAAGGTAAAATTATTAGATTTTTTTAGATCTTAGTTGTCCTTGGTATGCGTGGTTGAAGTTACACGCAGAGAAAAAGAACCGAAGGGGGTATTATTTTTATATGTTCATTCATGCTACTTTCACACCATTATTGCATCACTTTGGCACAATTTATATTGATTTATTGGACTAACCTATTAATTCAGTGCCCAAGTTGTTTGTTTCTGCCTATTTTTGGAATTTACATAAAAATCTTTCTTGGGACCAAAAAATCAAAAAAAAATCGTGAAGATTCAAGTAAGGACGGATCCATGGGCACAAGAGTCAACAGAGGAGACCTTGTGGGCCCCATATGATAGGCTGATAATCCTAATGTATAGGGGGGGTCAATTGCAGATATTTTTGATAAGTAGAGTGTCAAAACCAACGAGGAAGGGAATGAATTGGCTCATGAAAATAGCAAGGTATCACTGCAATGACTGTTTGGTTATTTGTTTGATCAAGAGAGAAATTGCAAGAATTTAATGTACGGCAAAAGTATAACGGTGTAGCAAGTGGCTAAATCCTTAATTGTGCCAAGGACAAACTGGTTATATTACTTATATGGATCAAATTGTTCTCGAGGATGGCGAATTTTCACCTAGTACCATTGATTTGATATTTCATTGCTTTGATAATTGTTGTGTCGTGGAGCCTACACTTATATATAGTTCCTACTTGAACAAAATACATTCTCATGGTTATACTCTCCATGCAAGCATCCTACACATATAAGAGAATAATAAATATAATATCTAACAACAATATTAAACTTTAGTGGTCCCAAATTACTCATGCAATAATTCACAATACTCAACGATAATATTTTTCACTCCAGCCACCCATCCTAAGCAAACTTATCACATAATGCTCTACTCTCTAGGGCCATAAAGGTGAAAGAATATGTTGTCAGCGTTCACACATCACCACTAGATACTTAAAACACAACATAATATCAAAACATTGAACTTTACTCAATTTAACATGGTTACTAACAACAAGGTTTCTCCTTAGTCCTCAAGAACGTAAAGAATACTCATAAGACATCATACGAATCATGATTACCGGGTCCACCTGGACCTCTAACGTTCCAAAACAAACCTACCATTGGATTTCCCTTTTTAGGTACGTGATCATAAAAGCACATGGTTATTTTTGTTTGCCATAGAGTCCACTTTTTTACCAGTATGATCAATATTTCCTATATCAATCTTAGGATTGTAATTAGTCACCCCATTATAACCAGATGCACAAACCACAAATAGTTTCCAAACAAAAAATGTCCTTAGTTTTAAACACAACTATCAAACATCATTATTTGGCAAAGAAACCAATAACTTCAAACATGCTAGGCTTAAAGGTGTTCTAAAATACCGCTAGCAGTATTAGCAACAGGTAAGTAGGACCATGTAAAAGCGAAAGCACCAGCAAACCATTTTAACATGAATCTAGGGTAATATCTTTCCTAGTTTCTTGTGGACCAACAAAGTGAGGGCTCATTCGGTCTGAAGGATCTCCAAATAAGAGGAATGGGAAATTCAAAGGATTATGATGCCCCAAAAACTCCAGTCCTCAACAATTTTCCATGAGGTCTCACATAATGACAAGAATCGTAAGGAATCATGTCAATATGGACACAATCCTAAGGAATTGAACACCTCTATTCTTGTGAAACAAATGCTACACAGAGAGGATGAAAATCCTCCACAAAAACTAGAGTTGCGTAGAATCATAAGGAATTATGTCAATATGGACAAATCAGACCAACGGGGAAATTAGAGGATTATGATGCATCAACAACTCCAGTCCTGAGTAACTTCTCATGAGGTGTCACCTAATGCTAAGAATCAGAAGGAATCGTCTAAATATGGACACAGTCACAAGGAATTGAATACCACTATTCTTATGAAACAAATGCTACACATTTGGGCTCATTTGGTCTGCAGAATTTTCAAATCAAAGGAATAGGAAAAATTAGAGGATTATTATGCCCCAACAACTAGAGGAACCTATAACTTCAGCCAGTTTAGATTAAAAGTCTTCTAAAATAGCCCTCTCCCAGCGCTATTATTATAACACATGAATCTACCATATTCTCTTTTCTAGTTCATGCAGACCAACAGACTTTAGCAAAGGAACCTATAACTTTAGCCAGTTGAGCTTAAAAGTTTTCTAAAATACCCGAGCATTATTAGTTTAAACATGAATCTAGCATAATATCTTTCCATGTTCTTGCAGACCAACAAAGTTTTTTTTGAAGAAAGAGACCAATAAAGTTTGGCAGAGGAACCTATAACTTTAACCAGTTTAGGATAAAATTCTTATAAAATAGAGACTTTTACATTTGTGCCCTTAACTTGAACCCACAACTCAGATTTACCTCTAATTTCAAAGTGTACTCAAATTTGCCTCTATGCCGTTAGGTGCACTTATTATAGAAATGCCCTTTTGTGCCATTTCCATCTGGTCAAAGGGTCTTGATCGTCTACTAGACATTTTCTGGACATATTTGCCCTTCTATGCACATGTCACTTACACGTGGGACCTACCCCAAAGTAAAAAAAAGAAAAAAAATTGTCGCTCTCACCCTGTCTCTCACTTACACATGGGACCTACTATAGAGTTAAAAAGGGAAAAAAATCTCTCTTAGTCTTTCTCTCACATACAAGCGGACCCAACCGAAATAAATTCTCTCACACAATCCTCTCTCTCTCCCTGACATATGGGCCACGGGACCCATAACTAGGGTCAACACCGATCCACACCTGGTCATGGCGAGACTTGGTCGCTCGGCTGGTGGTCGACGCCGACAAGGGACAACACGCCTCGTGTGAGGACAACAGGGGCATTCTCGGGGTGTTCTGGCGGAGGGGATGGAGGTCAAGGTGGATGGTGGCGTATGGCGACGCCATGGAAGGGGAAGAGATGGTTCTGGCATAATGCTGCCGCCCACAATTATCACCGGAGTGGACGCTCTCATGCCTCTTCAATGATTTTGACAAGCGTATCATGGTCTAGGAGACCCCCTGGTCAATTTGTCCCACTCACCAAGTGTAACACCCTCGATGCGGCTATATCTCCTACGTGTCGAAGCACGACTTAGAGGCATAACCGCATTGAAAGAAATGTCGCAAGTAAGGTAATCTTCACAACAACCCATGTAAATAGATAATAGGGGAAAAAGGTACATAGTTGGCTTACACTCGCCATGTCACACAAATACATGAATAACATTACAATCATCCAATACACTCATGGTCCGACTACGGTACCAAAATAAAAGATCAACCCCAACATGCGACATGGTCCCGATCGCCCCAACTGGGCACCACTACTGATCATCAGGGAAAGACACATAGTAATGGCGAGAGTCTTCGTCGAACTCCCACTTGACCTCAAGAGCATCATCTGGAATGGAATCATCGGTCCCTGCATCTGGTTTTGGAAGTAATCTGTGAGTCACGGGGACTCAGCAATCTCGCACCCTCGCAATCAAAACTATTTAAGCTTATAGGTAAGGCAAGGTAATATGTGGAGCTGCAACAAGCGACTAGCATATATGGTGGCTAACCTGTTCGCAAAAGAGAACGAGAAGAGAAGGCAAAGCACGAACGAAGAACTATGATCAAGAAGTGATCCTATAACAACCTACGTCAAACATTACTCCAACACCGTGTTCACTTCCCGGACTCCGCCGAGAAGAGACCGTCATGGTTACACACGCGGTTGATTCATTTTAATTAAGTTAAGTTTCAGGTTATCTACAACCGGACATTAACAAATTCCCATCTGCCCATAACCGTGGGCACGGCTTTCGAAAGTTCAAATCCCTGCAGGGGAGTCCCAACTTAGCCCATCACAAGCTCTCACGGTCAACGAAGGATATTCCTTCTCCCGAGACATTCCGATCAGACTCGGTATCCCGGTTCTACAAGACATCCTCGACAATGGTAAAACAAGTCCAGCAACACCGCCCGAATGTGCCGACAAATCCCGATAGGAGCTGCACATATCTCGTTCTCAGGGCACACTCAGATGAACACTACGTACAACTAAAACCAACCCTCAAGTTTCCCCGAGGTGGCGCTGCAAGTGGCTCTCTTTGGACCAACACTCAGAGGAGCACTGGCCCGAGGGGTTTAAATAAGATGACCCCTGGGCTCCGGAAACCCAAGGGAAAAAGAGGCTAGGTGGCAAATGGTAAAACCAAGGTTGGGCATTGTTGGAGGAGTTTTATTCAAGGCGAACTGTCAAGGGGTTCCCATTATCACCCAACCGCGTAAGGAACGCAAAAATCCGGGAACATAACACTGATATGACGGAAACTAGGGCGGCAAGAGTGGAACAAAACACTAGGCAAAAGGCCAAGCCTTCCACCCTTTACCAAGTATATAGATGCATTAAGATAACAAGATAATATAGTGATATCCCAACAATAAACAATGTTCCAACAAGGAACGATCTCCAATCTTCACATGCAACTAGCAACGCTATAAGAGGGGCTGAGCAAAGCGGTAACATAGCCAATCAACGGTTTGCTAGGACAAGGTGGGTTAGAGGTTTGAAATGGCAATTTGGGAGGAATGATAAGCAAGTGGTAGGTATCGTAGCATAGGCATAGCAAAAGAGCGAGCATCTAGCAAGAAAAGATAGAAGTGATTTCGGGGGTATGATCATCTTGCCTGCAAAGTTGTCAGAGTTGACTTGATCCTCATAAGCAAACTCAACGGGCTTCTCGTTAGCGAACTCGTCTCCCGGCTCTACCCAAACAAGACAAACAAGCAAAAGGAACACAATCAACCACGTGCAAAGCTCAAACAACATGATGCGAACATGGTATGCTATGCGGGATGCGATATGTGATGCATATGTAAGATTTGACAAGGAATGATTGAACCTGGCCTCAACTTGGAAATCCAAGAGTGCCACTGGAAAGGTGAGGTGATTTCGGTTGAAATCGATATAAGGCTCACCGGAATCGGATGCACGGTTTGGAAATGGCAAGCAAAACAAATATGGCACTGGTCTGCGATAATCAGCAAGTAGCCATCTAAATGCATCAAGATAATTATGCTACAGCACTCAAACATGACAACAAAATACATGGCAGGGATCCATTCATGATGCTTGACAAAAGATGAACACTGAGCTACGGCCAATTCATCCATTAACTGGTTCAAACAAGCATGGCAAAAGTGCAAATGATAAACATGTTTCAGACTTAGTGAAATTAACACAAGTCTGGAATTTAACATTAAGTAACACACTTTGGAGCATGAAAACTATATGCTATAGGAACTTAACATGGCAAAGCAAGGCATGACATGAATATACTCAAAGCACGTAACAAAAGTCCCTTAGTGACCTTGAGCCAAAAGGGATCAAAAAATACAATTGCAAGCATGTGAACATGGCAAAAACATAATCAGATTACAGACTTAGTGAAAAACTGGAGCATGCAAATCAGATAGCGAGTAGGCATGTTTACGAGCTCGATGCACTCACTACAGAGCATGGAATGACAAACTAAACATACAACCATCAATAATACATATCATAGAAGCTAGACATGGCAAGAACAACAATATAGCACGCACTGATCAATAACAACATCCTCGGCAAAATCGCTAACAAGTCAACAATCTGCCAGAATTCACGAAATAGCAAAAGTAGAGCTCGATTAACTCAAGCTAGGTTGCTCCATAATTGCAAACAAAGACATGGATGGATAGAGCACCACAATGTTAAAAAATCATCCTTATTGATCATCCTCAAAAGAGGCATGGATCACTAGGAAACAACATGAACATATGACATAATTCTAAGTCCCTGAAATCAGCATTAACGAATGCACTACTTTGCAAGCTTGTGCTAGTCACCACACATGTCACAAAAATACATGGTAAGCACCTTTATAAAGATGGCATGGCATATAACAAAACACATGTACAGCTCAGGAGCATATCATGCACACATTAAACATGGCAAAAATGACAAATAGCTATTTAATGAAACAGATCTGACAATTATATCACATAGCCCTCTTCCAACAGCATTTAGGGCATCAATATGAGCTCAAATGAAAATTATGCAATGAGATGAAATGATGTACTCTCCGAGACGAACATTTTGATATGCTACACGCGCAAATCGGAGCTACGGATGCGGAGTTACGGTGCGATGAACAATGCAAAAAAATATGCAGACTTGGGGGAAAACGAGGTCAACCCCTAGGGTTTACTGTAGCACCGGATCCAGATCTCGCCGGAACAGTAGCAGTTCATCGGAGATGGAGTACGTCGCCGGACTTGGGGGCTTGCCGGGGCGAGGAGATGAGGAGGGGGACGGCCGGAGTCGCCGGAGCGGCGAGGGGCGGCGAGGGCAGCGAGGAAGCCGCGAGCCGAGGCGGCGGCGCGGGGCGGTCGCCGACGCGGAGCAGCGGCGCTCGCCGGCGCGGTGGCGGCGCGGACGAAGGCGGCGGCGCGCGCGGTAAGAGGCGGCGCGGGGCGCGCGGGCCTCGGGGGCTCTCCCCGGGCCGAGCAGGCCGGCGACGGGGGAGACCCGGCGGCGACACGTGGCGGCGTGTGGCTGGCTGGGCGCGGCGGGCGGACGCGTCCGGTTGCGGCCGGACGTGTCCGATGGCGGCGGAGCTGATTTCTAGGGTTAGGGGAAGAGGAGATCCAGGAATTTCGGGAGGGGATCTATATATTGGCATAGAGGGAGCTAGGAAGCTCCAAATGGAGTGCGGTTTTCGGCCACGCGATCGTGATCGAACGACCGAGATGATGCAGAGATCTTAGGTGGGTTTTGGGACACTTTGGAAGGGTGTTGGGCTGCAACACTCACGAGGCCTTCTCGGTCCCTCGGTTAACCATTGGAGTATCAAACGAAGTCCAAATGACACGAAACTTGACAGGCGGTCTACCGATAGTAAACCAAGGCTGCATGGCAAGTCTCGGTCCAATCCAGGAATGTTTAACCCCCACACACGAAAAGAGGTAGAAAGGACCACCGGAGGAGATAGGAGCGCCGGAATGCAAAACGGACAACGGGGAAAAAGCTCGGATGCATGAGACGAACACGTATGCAAATGCAATGCACAAGATGACATGATATGAGATACATGACAAAGGCAACAACACACGGAGACAAAAACCCGAACCCGAGGAAATAAAATAACTTAGCGTCGGAAACGGCAAGAGTTGGGATACATATAAGGTAAATTACATCCGGGGTGTTACAACACTCCACCACTACGAAAGGATCTCGTCCCGAGATCTAGGACTGGAAAAACACCGAGTACTCAGAATGGAGGTGATCCTCGCGTTCCCGGGTGGCTTCATGTTCGGAATGGTGTGACCACTTGACTTTGAGGAATTTGATTGACTTATTGCGAGTCTTGCGTTCAGTCTCTTCAAGAATAGCCATGGGGTGCTCACGATAAGAAAGGTCTTCTTGGAGATCAATGTCTTCAAAGTTGAAGGTGCGGTCAGGAGTCTTGAAGCACTTGCGAAGCTGAGAGACATGGAACACGTCGTGCACATTTGCAAAGTTGGGAGGAAACTCGAGTTGATAGGCGAGATCGCCTCTCTTGCTGACGATCTTGAAAGGACCCACGTATCTAGGGGCAAGCTTCTCTTTGATATCGAAGCGACGAGTAGCTTTCATTGGAGAGACGCGGAGGTAAACATGGTCTCCGATCTCAAAAGCCAAATCACGATGCTTACTATCATAGTAGCTCTTCTGGCGCGATTGCGCTGCTTTGAGGTTATCACGAATGACTTTGCACATCTCCTCTGCCTCTGTGATCAAGTCATTTCCAAGAAGTTGACGTTCACCGGTCTCTGACCAATTAAGAGGAGTACGGCACTTCCTGCCATAGAGAATTTCGAATGGGGCCTTGCCCGAACTTGCTTGAAAACTGTTGTTGTAGGAGAATTCGGCATATGGAAGACAATCTTCCCACTTCATACTGAAAGAGATAACGCAAGCCCTGAGCATATCTTCAAGAATCTGATTGACACGCTCGACTTGACCGCTAGTTTGAGGATGGAAAGTTGTGCTGAAGCGGATGTTGGTGCCCATGGCCTTCTGAAAAGAATCCCAAAACTTGGAGGTAAAGATGCTGCCACGGTCTGAAGAGATCAACTGTGGAATGCCGTGCAGAGAGACAATCCGAGAGGTATACAGCTCCGCCAATTGAGCTGCAGTGATAGACTCTTTGATAGGCAGAAAGTGAGCCACTTTAGTGAGTTTGTTGATGACAACAAATATAGCATCATTGCCACGCTTGGACTTTGGAAACCCAGTCACGAAGTCCATCTCAATGTGGTCAAACTTCCATTATGGAATGGCAAGAGGTTGGAGGAGACCAGTTGGTCGTTGGTGTTCTGCCTTCACTCTTCTGCAGACATCACATTCATTCACGAACTGAGCAATCTCGCGCTTCATTCTAGTCCACCAATAAGCCTGCTTGAGGTCTTGGTACATCTTCGTACTCCCAGGGTGGATGGAGAGGAGTGAATTGTGAGCCTCATTCATAATAACTTTACGAAGGTCACCTTTAGGCACAACAATGCGATCCTCGAAGAAGACGGTATCCTTGTCATCAAGGCGATAGCACTTGTACTTGGGTTGACTCTTGGCAATTCCAATCTTCACCTTCTTCACCATAGCATCAAGAAGTTGAGCCTCGCGAATCTGATCTTCCAAAATAGGAGAGACTTGAAGGTTGGCGAGGAAACCTTGAGGAACAACTTGCAAATTGAGTTTGCGGAAAGCTTCACAAAGCTCGGGTTGGTAAGGCTTGATAATCAGACTGTTGCAGTAAGCCTTCCTGCTCAAAGCGTCAGCAATCACATTGGCCTTGCCTGGAGTATACTCGATACTCGGATTATACTCTTGAATCATTTTGACCCAACGAGTCTGCCTGAGGTTGAGATTAGGCTGAGTGAAGATGTACTTGAGACTCTTGTGGCCAGTGAAGATGTCCACTTTTCTTCCCAATAAGAGATGTCTCCAAGTCAAAAGAGCATGCACAACTGCCGCCAACTCGAGGTCATGAGTGGGGTAGTTCTTCTCGTTGGGCTTCAACTGGCGAGAGGTATAAGCCACAACTTTCTTCTCTTGCATCAACACTGCACCAAGACCTTGAAGAGAGGCATCGCAGAAGACCTCGAACAGTTTGGATTCATCAGGAGGAGTCAGAACTGGAGCAGTGACCAATTTATCTTTCAAAGTGTTGAAAGCAATGTCACATTCCGGAGACCAAACGTACTTGACGTGTTTCTGGAGAAGGTTTGAAAGAGGCTTCGCGATCTTTGAAAAGTTCTCAACGAACCTTCGACAGTAGCTTGCGAGACCAAGGAAGCTGCGGAGTTGCTTCACGTTCTGATGTGGTTCCCAATTCACAATTGTAGACACCTTCTCAGGATTCACCGTTATGCCCTTGGCAGAGATGATATGCCCAAGATAGAGAACCTCATCGAGCCAAAACTCGCACTTTGAAAACTTGGCGTAGAACTGATGTTCCCTGAGCTTATCGAGCACCAAACGCAAGTGCTTGGCATGATCTTCCTTGTTATTCGAAAAGACCAGAATGTCATCGAGGTAGACCAAGACGAAGTCACTTGTGTAGGCGTTGAAGATGAAGTTCATCATGCGAGAGAAAGTCGGAGGAGCGTTGACGAGGCCAAAAGACATGATAGTGTATTCATATGAACCATAGCTTGTTCTGAAAGCCGCCTTGGGAATATCTTGCTCACGGATTCGAATCTGGTGATAGCCCATACGGAGATCAAGCTTGGAGAATACTTGAGCACCTTTGAGTTGTTCGAACAGCTCATTGATGTTGGGAAGTGGGTACTTGTTCTTGATAGTCTTCTTGTTCAATGGACGGTAGTCAACACAAAGTTGGTCCGTTCCATCCTTCTTCTTCACAAAAAGAACTCCACAACCCCATGGAGAAGAACTAGGTCGGATGAGACCCATTCGCTCTTGAATATCGAGTTGCCTCTTCAGCTCTTTCAACTCTTCAGGTCCAAGCTTGTAAGGACGTTTGCAAACAGGTTCCGTGCCAGGCTCAAGATCGATGACGAATTCAACTGGCCGGTGCGGAGGCATTCCTGGAAGCTCTTCTGGAAAGACGTCTTGATATTCGCAAACGACTGGAATTTGAGAGATGGCATCTAGTTCACCCTTCTAATTGAGAGAAAACAGACGGATGGTATCATCACGAGCGGCAAAGACAATTACATCCTCAGACGAATGAGTCAATTGAATCTGCCTGGCAGCACAATCAAGATGGGCCTTGTGCTTAGAAAGCAAATCCATTCTGAGAATAAGATCAATATCCGAGTTTCCAAGAACCACCGGAGAGGACAGAAACTTGTAGTCGCCCAACGTGATAGAGACATCCGGGACGCAATTGTTAGAAGTCATTTGCTTGCCCGGAGACACAATCTTCAACGGGAAAGGAATCCTTTCGGTCACAAAATCATGCTTGGCAACAAATGGTCTTGAAATAAAAGAAAGCGATGCACCAGTGTCAAAAAGAACTTTTGCAGGAACATCATTAACAGGAAGGTTACCCATGATGACATCTGGCGAGTCCTCTGCCTGAGCTGCGCTCAGCAAGTTGACCTTGGCATGCTTGGGGTTATGCTTGACCACAGTTGTACTTGCCGATCTCACAGGAGGAGGAGGAGGGAGACGCCTCTGATTGAAGCATTTGTTGGCATAGTGACCCTTCTGTTGGCACTTGTTGCACGTGACCTCTGAAAGCGGACGGTGATACGGAGCACTCGATCTTGGAGCTTGAGACGAAGTCTTGTTCTGAAAGCCAGGGTTGGGTGGGTGGGAAGATCCACTGCCACCTTTGCTCTTCTGCTGATAAGGCTGACGGAACGGAGGAGGAGGAAGCCAATACTTCTGCTGCTTAGCCACTTGAGTTGAGGAAGAAGGAGTAGCATCTCTGACTCGCTTCTTGGAAGCATCGCACTTCAGTTGAGCAGTCTCTTGCTTCATTGCCATGTTGTAAAACTCATCGTACCTCATGGGCTCAAAGAGGACAAGAGCTAGCTGGATTTCTTCTCTGAGACCACCCCTGAACTGGTATATCATGCTCTTCTCGTCAGGGACGTCCTGCTTAGCAAAACGGGCGAGCTTCTGAAACATCTTGTTGTACTCGTAGACAGATATAGAGCCTTGCTTCAGGTTGCGGAATTCCTCACGCTTGCTTTCAACCATGCTCTGAGGAATATGATGAGCTTTGAAGTCTTGACGGAATTCATCCCAGGTAATCACATGGCCTCCTCTGGAATCTTTGTACTGCTGAAACCATTCTGCAGCTTGGCCTTTGAGTTGGAAAGAAGCGAACTTGACGAAGTCCTCAGGCTTGACGTTACTGCACTCGAAATGCTTGCATATGTCCACGAGCCAATCATCAGCGTCAGTTGCCTCAACACAATTGCTGAAGGTCTTTGGCTGGTTAGCAAGGAACTGGTTGAGTGTAGCAAAGTGATTCTGATTGTTACCCTGGTTCCCTTGGTTGCGCTCTTGAAGAAGTTGCATGATCAGCTGCGTGTTTGCATTGGTAGCGGCCATCACAGCTTGCCATGCCTCCGGAGGTGGAGGTGGTGGTGGCGGATCAGGATTTGGAGTCGTGCGCGTTGGAGGAGCCATCCTGAACAGGTTGACATCCATTAGCACATTGACAGACAAAAATTGAAGCTGAATCAAACGGGTAGAAATTGCAACATATAGTCTTCACATCCGAACAAAATGAATGAATGCATTCCAATTGAAATGGTCACATATCCATAAATTGAGAAGCCACTTAGAATTGAGGTAGAAGAAAAAAACAACAACAAGGTATGGAACAAGAACGAATACTCGGTAAAGATCACCCAATCTCAAACCAAATATCCGTGGAAGAAGAACTAGAGCTACAAGAATTCCCACCTATGAAACTCCCGAACCTTTCCGGTTATGCAATCAGGTGTTGGGGATACAGGGGAAGCATAATATCTCACCCAAATCTAGCAAATCCTACATCTAGTTGTATCCATCCTTCAACACATAACCGAGAAAAACTTCGGAAATCGTCTACCTCAACCTTCGAAAAGCATCCGTTATAAAAGTTATGGCAATACCCCCGAACTCCCGCCCCAGTACTGGGTGGCGTCGAGGTTATCTCACCAACAACTGCATAAAAGAGATTTTCGATGTCGGCAAAACTAAACTCAGGTATTCCAGAACTGCAACGATAAAATTGTGACGACAACACCTCGGAGCTCAACTCCCCGGGACACTGCCACAACCCCTAAATGACAGGAGGCACCAAGAAAAACGTTCTCGTCACAAATCGATCGGAACGATTCCAAGATACCCGCGTGATCCTAAATTTTTTTTAGTGAAATTTGAGAAGAGAAGAGTCAAAACTCTACGTCAGGATGCCTTACCAGAGCGATGAAGGGACTGGGGAGTAAAAAGAATTCCCAAACTCTCCGATATATAATTCCTAAATGACTCAAAACATTTTTCTAGACTCAACAACGCCAGCTAATCGATCAAGCAGGGGGGCTCCTAAGGTCGGGGAAGGCTCTGATTACCAACTTGTAACGCCCTCGATGCGGCTATATCTCCTACGTGTCGAAGCACGACTTAGAGGCATAACCGCATTGAAAGCAATGTCGCAAGTAAGGTAATCTTCACAACAACCCATGTAAATAGATAATAGGGGAAAAAGGTACATAGTTGGCTTACACTTGCCACGTCACACAAATACATGAATAACATTACAATCATCCAATACACTCATGGTCCGACTACGATGCCAAAATAAAAGATCAACCCCAACATGCGACATGGTCCCGATCGCCCCAACTGGGCACCACTACTGATCATCAGGGAAAGACACATAGTAACGGCGAGAGTCTTCATCGAACTCCCACTTGAGCTCAAGCGCATCATCTGGAACGGAATCATCGGTCCCTGCATCTGGTTTTGGAAGTAATCTGTGAGTCACGGGGACTCAGCAATCTCGCACCCTCGTGATCAAAACTATTTAAGCTTATAGGTAAGGCAAGGTAATATGTGGAGCTGCAGCAAGCAACTAGCATATATGGTGGCTAACCTGTTCGCAAAAGAGAACGAGAAGAGAAGGCAAAGCACGAACGAAGAACTATGATCAAGAAGTGATCCGATAACAACCTACATCAAACATTACTCCAACACCGTATTCACTTCCCGGACTCCACCGAGAAGAGACCGTCACGGTTACACACGCGGTTGATTCATTTTAATTAAGTTAAGTTTCATGTTATCTATAACCGGACATTAACAAATTCCCATCTGCCCATAACCGCGGGCACGGCTTTCGAAAGTTCAAATCCCTGCAAGGGAGTCCCAACTTAGCCCATCACAAGCTCTCACGGTCAACAAAGGATATTCCTTCTCCCGAGACATTCCGATCAGACTCGGTATCCCGGTTCTACAAGACATCCTCGACAATGGTAAAACAAGTCCAGCAACACCGCCCGAATGTGCCGACAAATCCCGATAGGAGCTGCACATATCTCGTTCTCAGGGCACACTCAGATGAACACTACGTACAACTAAAACCAATCCTCAAGTTTCCCCGAGGTGGCGCTACAAGTGGCTCTATTTGGACCAACACTCAGAGGAGCACTGGCCCGGTGGGTTTAAATAAGATGACCCCTGGGCTCCGGAAACCCAAGGGAAAAAGAGGCTAGGTGGCAAATGGTAAAACCAAGGTTGGGCATTGCTGGAGGAGTTTTATTCAAGGCGAACTGACAAGGGGTTCCCATTATCACCCAACCGCGTAAGGAACGCAAAAATCCGGGAACATAACACCGATATGACGGAAACTAGGGCAGCAAGAGTGGAACAAAACACTAGGCAAAAGGCCAAGCCTTCCACCCTTTACCAAGTATATAGATGCATTAAGATAACAAGATAATATAGTGATATCCCAACAATAAACAAAGTTCCAACAAGGAACGACCTCCAATCTTCACCTGCAACTAGCAACGCTATAAGAGGGGCTGAGCAAAGCGGTAACATAGCCAATCAACGGTTTGCTAGGACATGGTGGGTTAGAGGTTTGACATGGCAATGTGGGAGGCATGATAAGCAAGTGGTAGGTATCGTAGCATAGGCATAGCAAAAGAGCGAGCATCTAGCAAGCAAAGATAGAAGTGATTTCGGGGGTATGATCATCTTGCCTGCAAAGTTGTCAGAGTTGACTTGATCCTCGTAAGCAAATTCAACGGGATCCTCGTTAGCGAACTCGTATCCTGGCTCTACCCAAACAATATAAACAAGCAAAAGGAACACAATCAACCACATGCAAAATTCAAACAACATGATGCGAACATGGTATGCTATGCGGGATGCGATATGTGATGCATATATAAGATTTGACAAGGAATGATTGAACCTGGCCTCAACTTGGAAATCCAAGAGCGCAACTAGAAAGGTGAGGTGATTTCGGTTGAAATCGATATAAAGCTCACCGGAATCGGATGCACGATTTGGAAATGGCAAGCAAAACAAATATGGCACCGGTCTGCGATAATCAGCAAGTAGCCATCTAAATGCATCAAGATAATTATGCTACAGCACTCAAACATGACAACAAAATACATGGTAGGGATCCATTCATGATGCTTGACAAAATATGAACACTGATCTACGGCCAATTCATCCATTAACTGGTTCAAAAAAGCATGGCAAAAGTGCAAATGATAAACAGGTTTCAGACTTAGTGAAATTAACACAAGTCTGGAATTTAACATCAGGTAACACATTTTGGAGCATGAAAACTATATGCTACAGGAACTTAACATGGCAAAGCAAGGCATGACATGAAGCTTATCAAAGCACTTAACAAAAGTCCCTTAGTGACCTTGAGCCAAAAGGGATCATAAAATACAATTGCAAGCATATGAACATGGCGAAAACATAATCAGATTACAGACTTAGTGAAAAACTGGAGCATGCAAATCAGATAGCGAGTAGACATGTTTACGAGCTCGATGCACTCACTACAGAGCATGGCCTAACAAACTAAACATACACCCATCAAGAATACATATCATAGAAGCTAGACATGGCAAGAACGACAACATAGCATGCACGGATCAATAACAACATCCTCGGCAAAATCGCTAACAAGTCAACAATCTGCCAGGATTCACGAAATAGCAAAAGTAGAGCTCAATTGACTCAAGCTAGGGTGCTCCATAATTGCAAAAAAAGACATGGATGGATAGAGCACCACAATGTTAACAAATCATCCTTACTGATCATCCTCAAAAGAGGCACAAATCACTAGGAAACAACATGAACATATGGCATAATGACAAAAACAGGTCAAGGACTTAGAGAAATTCCAAGTCCCTGAAATCAGCATTAACGAATGCACTACTTTGCAAGCTTGTGCTAGTCACCACACATGTCACAAAAATACATGGTAAGAACCTATGTAAATATGGCATGGCATATAACAAAACACATGTAGAGCTCAGGAGCATATCATGCACACATTAAACATGGCAAAAATGACAAATAGCTATTTGATGAAACAGATTTGACAATTATATCACATAGCCCTCTTCCAACAGCATTTCGGGCATCAAGATGGGCTCAAATGAAAATTATGCAATGAGATGAAATGATGTACTCTCTGAGGCGAACATTTTGATATGCTACACGCGCAAATCGGAGCTACGGATGAGGAGTTACGATGAGATGAACAATGCAAAAAAATATGCAGACTTGGGGGAAAACGAGGTCAACCCCTAGGGTTTACTGTAGCACCGGTTCCAGATCTCGCCAGAACAGTAGCAGTTCGCCGGAGATGGAGTACTTCGCCGGACTTGGGGGATTGCCGGGGCGAGGAGATGAGGAGGGGGACGACCGTAGTCGCCGGAGCGGCGAGGAGCGGCGAGGGCGGCGAGGAAGTCGCGAGCCGAGGCGGCGGCGCGGGGCGGTCGCCGGCGCGGCGAACCTTGGCGGTGGCGCGGACGAAGGCGGCGGCGCGCGCGGTAAGAGGCGGCGCGGGGCGCGCGGGCCTCGGGGGCTCTCCCCGGGCCGAGCGGGCCGGCGGCGGGGGAGACCCGGCGGCGACACGTGGCGGCGTGTGGCTGGCTGGGCGCGGCGGGCGGACGCGTCCGGTTGTGGTCGGACGTGTCCGATGGCGGCGGAGCTGATTTCTAGGGTTAGGAGAAGAGGAGATCCGAGAATTTCGGGAGGGGGTCTATATATAGGCATAGAGGGAGCTAGGAAGCTCCAAATGGAGTGCGGTTTTCGGCCACGCGATCGTGATCGAACGACCGAGATGATGGAGAGATCTTAGGTGGGTTTTGGGCCACTTTGGAAGGGTGTTGGGCTGCAACACTCACGAGGCCTTCTCGATCCCTCGGTTAACCGTTGGAGCATCAAACGAAGTCCAAATGACACGAAACTTGACAGGCGGTCTACCGGTAGTAAACCAAGGCCACATGGCAAGTCTCGGTCCAATCCGGAAATGTTTAACCCCCACACACAAAAAGAGGTAGAAAGGACCGCCGGAGGAGATAGGAGCGCCGGAATGCAAAACGGACAACGGGGAAAAAGCTCGGATGCATGAGACGAACACGTATGCAAATGCAATGCACAAGATGACATGATATGAGATACATGACAAAGGCAACAACACACAGAGACAAAAACCCGAACCCGAGGAAATAAAATAACTTAGCACCGGAAACGGCAAGAGTTGGGATACATATAAGGTAAATTACATCCGGGGTGTTACACCAAGCCTCCTCGTGCCCTGTAGCGCATTGCTCGAAGTACGCCTGAGAGCGCATTAGAGCTTTGTCGAGGACACCGTTGCTAGCCATCGCAGCCGGAGGCCAGATAGATCACTAAGAGCATGTCCATGAGCTCCGTAGGGTGCCTCTCCTCCACTCTGAGAAGTGAATCAGGCCTAGGGACTCCCATAGATGACACGGGGACCTCGACCTCCGCCACGATCATCGCTCTTCCGCTCCTAAATTTGGTCGCCTCGAGCCACCGTTGACCTACCAGACCATCGTGTTTTCATCGCAGAAACCTTTCTCCCCTTCTCCCTTCTTCCCCCGCTCGATTCCGTGCCCGGAGCCCTCTGCCGAAGCCGACCGGCATGACCAACCTTGGTTGGATAGGTCGTGTGCATGCTGACCTACCACTGTTGCGCCCAGCATGTCTCATGCGCCTCACACAGCTACATAACATGCCTTGCCCCTCCTCCCGCGGTCCCACCTCCCTATGGCAAGCTGCTGGCGAGCGCAGCCGCTCACGGTCGGCCACACATGGACCATTGTTAACCCTAGTAGTGGGTCCCATGGCTCACATGCCAGGGAGATAGAGGGGGTTGTGAGAGAAAAGTTTTTTTTACTTTTATTATTTCTGTATGGCCCCACATGTAAGTGCTTTGAGAGAGGGAGGGGTGAGAGAATGAGTTTTTTTCTTTGATTTGTTTGAGAGGGTCCCGCATGTCAATGACATAAGGAGGCAGGGGTAACAATGTTCAGAAAACATCTAGTAGAGTGTCAAAGCCCTTTGACCAAACGAAACGACACAAAAGGGCATTCTATAAGTGCACCTAACAGTAGGGGGCAAATTTGAGCACACTTCGAAATTAGGGGTAAATTTGAGTAGTGGGTTCGAGTTAAGGGTACAAATGTAAAAGCCCCTATAAAATAACCACCACCCGAGCGCTATTAGTTTAAAACATGAATCTGCCATGATCTCTTTCCTGGTTCTTGCATGCCAACAAAGTTTGGCAGGGGAACGTATAACTTCAACCAGTTAAGTTTAAAAGTTTTCTATAATAAACCTAGCACTATTAGTTCAAACATTAATCTACCGTCGCCTCTTTCCTGGTTATCGCAGACCAACAAAGTTTGGCAGAGGAAGCTATAAATTCATCAAGTTCAGCTTAAAAGTCTTCTAAAATATACCTCCCCGTGATATTAGCTTAAAACATTAATCTACAATAATCTCTTCCCTGGTTTTTTCAGACCAACAAAGTTTGGCAGAGGAACCTATAACTTCAACCAATTTAGATGAAGTCTTCTAAAATAACACTCTCCGAGCGCTATTAGTTTAAAACTGAATCTACCATAATCTCTTTCCTGGTTCGTGCAAATCAACAAAGTTTGACGGAGGAACCTATAACTTCAGCCAGTTCAGATTGAAATTCTTCTAAAATACTCCCCAGCAATATTAGTTTGAAACATGAATCTACCATAATCTCTTTCCTGGTTCTTGCAAACCAACAAAGTTGGCACAGGAACCTATAATTTTTGACCAGATCGGCTTAAAAGTCTTCTAAATACCCAACGCTATTAGTTTAAAAATTAATCAACCATAAATATCTTTCCACATTCTTGCAGACCAACAATGTTTGGCAGACAAACCTGTAACATTAACCAGTTCAACATAAAAGTCTTATAAAATAACGCCGACCCGAGCGCTACTAGTGTAAAACATGAATCTGCCATGATCTCTTTCCTGGTTCTTGCAGGCCAACAAAGTTTGACAGAGGAAAATATAACTTCAATCAGTTTAGTTTAAAAGTCTTCTAAAATACTCATCAGTGCTATTAGTTCAAACATGAATCTACCATAATCTCTTTCCTGGTTATTACATACCAACAAAGTTTGGCAAAAGAACCTATAACTTCAACCAGTTGAACCTAAAACTTTTCTAAAATACGCCCCTAGTGCAATTAGTTTTAAAATTGAATATACCACAATCTCTTTCGTTGTTCTTGCATACCCACAAAGTTTGGCAGAGAAACCTATAACTTCAACCAGCTTTGCATAAAAGTCGTCTAAAATACCCCCACCCAGCACAATTCGTTTAAAACATGACTACCATAATCTATTTCCTGGTTCTTGTAGACCAACAAAGTTTGGCAGAGGAACCTACAACTTCAACCTGTTCAACTTAAAAGACTTTTAAAATAACCCCACTCGAGCGCTATTAGTTTAAAACATGAATCTACCATGATCTCTTTCCTTGTTCTTAAAGGCCAACAATGTTTGGCGGTGGAACCTACAACATTCACCAGTTCAGCTTAACAGTCTTCTAAAATACCCCCAACGCTATTGGTTTAAAGATAAATCTGCCATAATCTCTTTCCTAGTTATTGTAGACCACCAATGTTTGGCAGAAGAACCTATAACTTCAACTAATTGAACTTAAAAGTCTTCTAAAATACCCCCCCAGCGCTACTAGTTTAAAACATGAATATATCATAATTTTTTCCCTGGTTCTTATAGACCAAGAAAGTTTGACAGAGAAACCTATAACTTCAACCAGTTCAGCATAAAATTCATCTAAACTACCCCCACCCAAATGCTATTAGTTTAAAACATGACTACCATAATTCATTTAATGGTTCTTGTAGACCAACAAAGTTTGGAAGAGGAACCTACAACTTCAACATGTTCAGCTTAAAAGTATTCTAAAATAACCCCCACCCGAATGCTATTAGTTTCAAACATGAATCTGCCATTATCTCTTCCCTTATTCTTACTGACAAAAAAATTTGGTAGTGGAACCTATAACTTCCACCGGTTCGGCTTAAAATTCTTCTAAAATACCCCCAACGCTATTAGTTTAAACATGAATCTAGAATAATCTCTTTCCTGGTTATTATAGACCAACATAGTTTGGTAGAGGAACCTATAACTGTTGGAAATATGCCCTAGAGGCAATAATAAAATGGTTATTATTATATTTCCCTGTTCATGATAATTGTCTATTGTTCATGCTATAATTGTGTTATCCGAAAATCGTAATACATGTGTGAATACATAGACCACAACACGTCCCTAGTGAGCCTCTAGTTAACTAGCTCGTTGATCAAAAGATAGTCATGGTTTCCTGACTATGGACATTGGATGTCATTGATAACGGGATCACATCATTAGGAGAATGATGTGATGGACAAGACCCAATCCTAAGCATAGCTCAAAGATCGTGTAGTTCGTTTGCTATAGCTTTTCCGAATGTCAAGTATCATTTCCTTAGACCATGAGATTGTGCAACTCCCGGATACCGTAGGAGTGCTTTGGGTGTGCCAAACATCACAATATAGCTGGGTGACTATAAAGGTACACTACGGGTATCTCCAAAAGTGTCTGTTGGGTTGGCACGAATCGAGACTGGGATTTCTCACTCTGTATGACGGAGAGGTACCTTTGGGCCCACTCGGTAATGCATCATCATAATGAGCTCAATGTGACCAAGTGGTTGATCACGGGATCATGCATTACGGTACGAGTAAAGTGACTTGCCGGTAACGAGATTGAACGAGGTATTGGGATACCGATGGTCGAGTCTCGGGTAAGTAACGTACCGATTGACAAAGGGAATTGTATACGGGATTGATTGAATCCTCGACATCATGGTTCATCCGATGAGATAATCGAGGAGCATGTGGGAGACAACATGGGTATCCAGATCCCGCTGTTGGTTATTGACCGGAGAGTCGTCTCGGTCATGTCTGCGTGTCTGCCGAACCCGTATGGTCTACACACTTAAGGTTCGGTGACGCTAGGGTTGTTGAGATATTAGTATACGGTAACCCGAAAGTTGTTCGGAGTCCCGGATGAGATCCCGGACATCACAAGGAGTTCCAGAATGGTCCGGAGGTGAAGATTTATATATAGGAAGTCAAGTTTCGGCCATCGGGAAAGTTTCAGGGTAATCGGTATTGTACCGGGACCACCGGAAGGGTCCCGGGGGTCCACCGGGTGGGGCCACCTATCCCGGAGGGCCCCATGGGCTGAAGTGGGAGGGGAACCAGCCCCTAGTGGTCTGGTGCGCCCTCCATGGGCCTTCCCCTGCGCCTAGGGTTGGAAACCCTAGGGGTGGGAGGCGCCCCACTTGGCTTGGGGGGCACTCCACCCCCCTTGGCCGCCCCCCCTTGGATATCCCATCTCCTAGGGCTGGCGCCCCCCCTAGGGGTCCTATATATAGTGGAGGGAGGGAGGGCAGCCGCACCCTAGCCCCTGGCGCCTCCCTCTCCCTCCCGTGACACCTCTCCCTCTCCCTGAGCTTGGCGATGCCCTGCCGAGATCACCGTTGCTTCCACCACCACGCCGTCGTGCTGCTGGATCTCCATCAACCTCTCCTTCCCCCTTACTGGATCAAGAAGGAGGAGACGTCTTCCCAACCGTACGTGTGTTGAACGCGGAGGTGCCGTCCGTTCGGCGCTAGGTCATCGGTGATTTGGATCACAACGAGTATGAGTCCATCAACCCCGTTCTCTTGAACGCTTCCGCTCGCGATCTACAAGGGTATGTAGATGCACTCCTATCTCCCTCGTTGCTAGATGACTCCATAGATTGATGTTGGTGATGTGTAGAAAATTTTAAAATTCTGCTACGTTCCCCAGCAGTGGTATTAGAGCTAGGTCTATGCGTAGTTTCTATGCACGAGTAGAACACAAAGAGTTGTGGGCGTCGATATTGTCAATTTACTTGCCGTTACTAGTCTTATCTTGATTCGGCGGCATCGTGAGATGAAGCGGCCCGGACCGACCTTACACGTACGCTTACGTGAGACTGGTTCCACCGACTGACATGCACTAGTTGCATAAGGTGGCTAGCGGGTGTCTGTCTATCCCACTTTAGTCGGATCGGATTCGATGAAAAGGGTCCTTATGAAGGGTAAATAGAAATTGGCATATCACGTTGTGGTTTTGGCGTAGGTAAGAAACGTTCTTGCTAGAAACCTATAGCAGCCACGTAAAAAAACTTGCAACAACAATTAGAGGACGTCTAACTTGTTTTTGCAGCATGTGCTGTGTGATGTGATATGGCCAAAAGGATGTGATGAATGATATATGTGATGTATGAGATTGATCATGTTCTTGTAATAGGAATCACGACTTGCATGTCGATGAGTATGACAACCGGCAGGAGCCATAGGAGTTGCCTTAATTTATTTATGACCTGCGTGTCAACATAAACGTCATGTAATTACTTTACCTTATTGCTAAAGCATTAGCCATAGTAGTAGAAGTAATAGATGACGAGACAACTTCAAGAAGACACGATGATGGAGATCATGATGATGGAGATCATGGTGTCATGCCGGTGACAATGATGATCATGGAGCCCCGAAGATGGAGATCAAAAGGAGCAAATGATATTGGCCATATCATGTCACTATTTGATTGCATGTGATGTTTATCATGTTTAACATATTATTTGCTTAGAACGATGGTAGCTTAAATAAGATGATCCCTCGTAATAATTTCAAGAAAGTGTTCCCCCTAACTGTGCACCGTTGCGAAGGTTCGTTGTTTCAAAGCACCATGTGATGATCAGGTGTGATAGATTCTAACGTTCGAATACAACAGGTGTAAGCCAGATTTACACACGCAATACACTTAGGTTGACTTGACGAGCCTAGCATGTACAGACATGGCCTCGGAACACGAAAGACCGAAAGGTCGAGCATGAGTCGTATAGAAGATACGATCAACATGAAGATGTTTACCGATGTTGACTAGTCCGTCTCACATGATGATCGGACACGGCCTAGTTGACTCGGATGATGTTTCACTTAGATGACTAGAGGGATGTCTATCTGAGTGGGGGTTCATTGAATAATTTGATTAGATGAACTTAATTATCATGAACTTAGTCTAAAATCTTTACACTATGTCTTGTAGATCAAATGGCCCACGCTAATGTTGCCCTCAACTTCAACGCGTTCCTAGAGAAAACCAAGCTGAAAGATGATGGCAGCAACTATACGGACTGGGTCCGGAACCTGAGGATCATCCTCATAGCTGCCAAGAAAGATTATGTCCTAGAAGCACCGCTAGGTGACGCACCCATCCTAGAGAACCAAGACGTTATGAATGCTTGGCAGTCACGTGCTGATGCTTACTCCCTCGTTCAGTGCGGCATGCTTTACAGCTTAGAACCGGGGCTCCAAAAACGTTTTGAGCAACACAGAGCATACGAGATGTTCGAAGAGTTGAAAATGGTTTTCCAAGCTCATGCCCGGGTCGAGAGATATGAAGTCTCCGACAAGTTCTTCAGTTGTAAGATGGAGGAAAACAGTTCTGTCAGTGAGCACATACTCAAAATGTCTGGGTTGCATAACCGCTTGACTCAGTTGGGAGTTAATCTCCCAGATGACGCGGTCATTGACAGAATCCTTCAGTCGCTTCCACCGAGCTACAAGAGCTTTGTGATGAACTTCAATATGCAGGGGATGGAAAAGACCATTCCTGAGGTATATTCAATGCTGAAATCAGCGGAGGTGGAAATCAAAAAGGAACATCAAGTGTTGATGGTGAATAAAACCACTAAGTTCAAGAAAGGCAAGGGTAAAAAGAACTTCAAGAAGGACGGCAAGGGAGTTGCCGCGCCCGGTAAGCAAGCTGCCGGGAAGAAGTCAAAGAATGGACCCAAGCCTGAGACTAAGTGTTTTTATTGCAAGGGAAGTGGTCACTGGAAGCGGAACTGCCCCAAATACTTAGCGGACAAGAAGGCCGGCAACACTAAAGGTATATGTGATATACATGTAATTGATGTGTACCTTACCAGTACTCGTAGTAGCTCCTGGGTATTTGATACCGGTGCGGTTGCTCACATTTGTAACTCAAAGCAGGAGCTGCGGAATAAGCGGAGACTGGCGAAGGACGAGGTGACGATGCGTGTCGGGAATGGTTCCAAGGTCGATGTGATCGCCGTCGGCACGCTACCTTTACATTTACCTACGGGATTAGTTTTAAACCTCAATAATTGTTATTTAGTGCCAGCTTTGAGCATGAACATTGTATCAGGATCTCGTTTAATTCGAGATGGCTACTCATTTAAATCCGAGAATAATGGTTGTTCTATTTATATGAGAGATATGTTTTATGGTCATGCTCCGCTGGTGAATGGTTTATTCTTAATGAATCTCGAGCGTAATGTTACACATATTCATAGTGTGAATACCAAAAGATGTAAGGTTGATAATGATAGTCCCACATACTTGTGGCACTGCCGCCTTGGTCACATAGGTGTCAAACGCATGAAGAAGCTCCATGCAGATGGACTTTTGGAGTCTCTTGATTACGAATCATTTGACACGTGCGAACCATGCCTCATGGGTAAAATGACCAAGACTCCGTTCTCAGGAACAATGGAGTGAGCAACCAACTTATTGGAAATCATACATGTTGATGTGTGCGGTCCAATGAGTGTTGAGGCTCGTGGTGGCTATCGTTATGTTCTCACCCTCACTGATGACTTGAGTAGATATGGGTATGTCTACTTAATGAAACACAAGTCTGAGACCTTTGAAAAGTTCAAGGAATTTCAGAGTGAGGTTGAGAATCAACGTGACAGAAAAATCAAGTTCTTGCGATCAGATCGTGGGGGAGAATACTTGAGTCACGAATTTGGCACACACTTAAGGAAATGTGGAATAGTTTCACAACTCACGCCGCCTGGAACACCTCAGCGTAATGGTGTCTCCGAATGTCGTAATCGCACTCTATTGGATATGGTGCGATCTATGATGTCTCTTACCGATCTACCATTGTCATTTTGGGGCTATGCTTTAGAGACTGCCGCATTCACTTTAAATAGGGCTCCATTGAAATCCGTTGAGACGACACCGTATGAATTATGGTTTGGGAAGAAACCTAAGCTGTCGTTTCTAAAAGTTTGGGGATGCGATGCTTATGTTAAGAAACTTCAACCTGAAAAGCTCGAACCCAAATCGGAAAAATGCGTCTTCATAGGATACCCTAAAGAAACTATTGGGTATACCTTCTACCTCAGATTCGAAGGCAAGATCTTTGTTGCCAAGAATGGATCCTTTCTAGAGAAAGAGTTTCTCTCGAAAGAAGTAAGTGGGAGGAAAGTAGAACTTGATGAAGTATTACCTCTTGAACCGGTAAGTGGCGCGACTCAGGAAAATGTTCCTGAGGTGCCTGCACCGACTAGAGAGGAAGTTAATGGTGATGATCATGAAACTTCAGATCAAGTTGCTACTGAACTTCGTAGGTCCACCAGGACACGTTCCGCACCAGAGTGGTACGGCAACCCTGTCTTGGAAATCATGTTGTTAGACAACGGTGAACCTTCGAACTATGAGGAAGCGATGGCGGGCCCAGATTCCGACAAATGGCTGGAAGCCATGAAATCCGAGATAGGATCCATGTATGAAAACGAAGTATGGACTTTGACTGACTTGCCTGATGATCGGCGAGCCATATAAAATAAATGGATCTTTAAGAAGAAGACGGACGCGGATGGTAATGTAACCATCTATAAAGCTCGGCTTGTCGCTAAGGGTTATCGACAAGTTCAAGGGGTTGACTACGATGAGACTTTCTCACCCGTAGCGAAGCTGAAGTCCGTCCGAATCATGTTAGCAATTGCCGCATTCTGTGATTATGAGATATGGCAAATGGACGTCAAAACGGCATTCCTTAATGGTTTCCTTAAGGAAGAATTGTATATGATGCAGCCGGAAGGTTTTGTCGATCCTAAGAATGCTGACAAGGTGTGCAAGCTCCAACGCTCGATCTATGGGCTGGTGCAAGCATCTCGGAGTTGGAACATTCATTTTGATGAGATGAGCAAAGCGTTTGGGTTTACGCGGACTTATGGAGAAGCCTGCATTTACAAGAAAGTGAGTGGGAGCTCTGTAGCATTTTTCATATTGTATGTGGATGACATACTGTTGATGGGAAATGATATAGAATTCTTGGAAAGCATAAAGGCCTACTTGAACAAGTGTTTTTCAATGAAGGATCTTGGAGAAGCTGCTTACATATTGGGCATTAAGATCTATAGAGATAGATCGAGACGCCTCATTGGTCTTTCACAGAGTACGTACCTTGACAAGATATTGAAGAAGTTCAATATGGATCAGTCAAAGAAGGGGTTCTTGCCTGTATTGCAAGGTACGAGATTGAGCACGGCTCAATGCCCGACCACGACAGAAGATAGAGAAAAGATGAGTGTCGTCCCCTATGCCTCGGCCATAGGGTCTATCATGTATGCTATGTTGTGTACCAGGCCTGATGTAAACCTTGCCGTAAGTTTGGTAGGAAGGTACCAAAGTAATCCCGGCATGGAACACTGGACAGCGGTCAAGAATATCCTGAAGTACCTGAAGAGGACTAAGGATATGTTTCTCGTTTATGGAGGTGACAAAGAGCTCATCGTAAAGGGTTACGTCGATGCTAGCTTCGACACAGATCTGGATGACTCTAAGTCACAAACCGGATACGTGTATATTTTGAATGGTGGGGCAGTAAGCTGGTGCAGTTGCAGCAAAGCGTTGTGGCGGGATCTACATGTGAAGCGGAATACATGGCAGCCTCGGAGGCAGCACAAGAAGCAATCTGGGTGAAGGAGTTCATTACCGACCTAGGAGTCATATCCAATGCGTCGGGCCCGATGACTCTCTTCTGTGACAACACTGGAGCTATTGCCCTTGCCAAGGAGCCCAGGTTTCACAGGAAGACCAGGCATATCAAGCGTCGCTTCAACTCCATTCGTGAAAGTGTTCAAAATGGAGACATGGATATTTGTAAAGTACATACGGACCTGAATGTGGCAGATCTGTTGACTAAACCTCTCCCTAGAGCAAAACATGATCAACACCAGAACTGTATGGGTGTTCGATTCATCACAATGTAACTAGATTATTGACTCTAGTGCAAGTGGGAGACTGTTGGAAATATGCCCTAGAGGCAATAATAAAATGGTTATTATTATATTTCCCTGTTCATGATAATTGTCTATTGTTCATGCTATAATTGTGTTATCCGGAAATCGTAATACATGTGTGAATACATAGACCACAACACGTCCCTAGTGAGCCTCTAGTTGACTAGCTCGTTGATCAAAAGATAATCATGGTTTCCTGACTATGGACATTGGATGTCATTGATAACGGGATCACATCATTAGGAGAATGATGTGATGGACAAGACCCAATCCTAAGCATAGCTCAAAGATCGTGTAGTTCGTTTGCTATAGCTTTTCCGAATGTCAAGTATCATTTCCTTAGACCATGAGATTATGCAACTCCTGGATACCGTAGGAATGCTTTGGGTGTGCCAAACGTCACAATGTAACTGGGTGACTATAAAGGTACACTACGGGTATCTCCGAAAGTGTCTGTTGGGTTGGCACGAATCGAGACTGGGATTTGTCACTCCGTATGACGGAGAGGTATCCCTGGGCCCACTCGGTAATGCATCATCATAATGAGCTCAATGTGACCAAGTGGTTGATCACGGGATCATGCATTACGATACGAGTAAAGTGACTTGCCGGTAACGAGATTGAACGAGGTATTGAGATACCGACGATCGAGTCTCGGGCAAGTAACGTACCGATTGATAAAGGGAATTGTATACGGGATTGATTGAATCTCGACATCGTGGTTCATCCGATGAGATCATCGAGGAGCATGTGGGAGCCAACATGGGTATCCAGATCCCGCTATTGGTTATTGACCGGAGAGTCATCTCGGTCATGTCTGTGTGTCTCCCGAACCCGTAGGGTCTACACACTTAAGGTTCGGTGACGCTAGGGTTGTTGAGATATTAGTATACGGTAACCTGAAAGTTGTTCGGAGTCCCGGATGAGATCCCGGACGTCACAAGGAGTTCCGTAATGGTCCGGAGGTGAAGATTTATATATAGGAAGTCAAGTTTCGGCCATCGGGAAAGTTTCAGGGTAATCGGTATTGTACCGGGACCACCGGAAGGGTCCCGGGGGTCCACCGGGTGGGGCCACCTATCCCGGAGGGCCCCATGGGCTGAAGTGGGAGGGGAACCAGCCCCTAGTGGGCTGGTGCGCCCCCCATGGGCCTCCCCCTGCGCCTAGGGTTGGAAACCCTAGGGGTGGGGGCGCCCCACTTGGCTTGGGGGGCACTCCACCCCCCTTGGCCGCCGCCCCCTTGAAAATCCCATCTCCTAGGGCCGGCGCCCCCCCTAGGGGTCCTATATATAGTGGGGGGAGGGAGGGCAGCCGCACCCTAGCCCCTGGCGCCTTCCTCTCCCTCCCGTGACACCTCTCCCTCTCCTTGAGCTTGGCGAAGCCCTGCCGAGATCACCGTTGCTTCCACCACCACGCCGTCGTGCTGCTGGATCTCCATCAACCTCTCCTTCCCCCTTGCTGGATCAAGAAGGAGGAGACGTCTTCCCAACCGTACGTGTATTGAACGCGGAGGTGCCGTCCGTTCGGGCTAGGTCATCGGTGATTTGGATCACGACGAGTACGACTCCATCAACCCCGTTCTCTTGAACGCTTCCACTCGCGATCTACAAGGGTATGTAGATGCACTCCTCTCTCCTCGTTGCTAGATGACTCCATAGATTGATCTTGGTGATGCGTAGAAAATTTTAAAATTCTGCTACGTTCCCCAGCAATAACTTCATCCAGTTCAGCTTAAAAGTCTTCTAAAATATGCCCCTCCCCCTCAGCACTATTAGTTTAAAACATGAATATACCATAATCTCTTTCCTGGTTCTGGCTGACCAAGAAAGTTTAGTAGAGAAACCTATAACTTCGCCTAGTTCAGCATAAAAGTCTTCTAAAATACCCCCAACGCTATTAGTTTAAACATGGATCTACCATAATCTCTTTTCCCGGTTCTTGCGGACCAACAAAGTTCAGCAAAGAAATGCATAACTTCAACCAGTTCAACTTACAAGTCTTCTAAAATACGCCACCCACCCCTCAGCGCTATAAGTTTAAAACATGAATATACCGTAATCTCTTTCCTAGATCTTGCAGAGCAAAAAAGTTTGGAAGAGAAACCTATAACTTTAACCAGTACAACATAAAAGTTCTAAAATGCCCCCACCCAACGCTATTAGTTTAAAACATGAATCTACTATAATCTCTTTCATGGTTCTTGTAGACCAACAAAGTTTGGCAGAGAAACATATGACTTCAACCTATTCAGCTTAAAAGTCTTCTTAAATAATCCCCACAAGAGCGTTATTAGTTTAAAACATGAAGCTGCCATGATCTCTTTCCTTGTTCTTGCAGGCCAACAAAGTTAGGCAGAGAAACCTATAAGTTCCACCAGCTCAGCTTAAAAGTCTTCTAAAATAGACCCCAACACTATTAGTTTAA
The DNA here is from genome assembly GCF_003073215.2 of Triticum urartu. Classification (NCBI taxonomy): domain Eukaryota; kingdom Viridiplantae; phylum Streptophyta; class Magnoliopsida; order Poales; family Poaceae; genus Triticum; species Triticum urartu. The sequence continues at coordinate 490,466,057 of NC_053026.1, read as the reverse complement.
AGAGGAATCTACCATATCTCTTTTTTGGTTATTGCAGACCAACAAAGTTTGACAAAGGAACCTATAACTTCAACCAGATCAACTTAAAAATCTTCTAAAATATGCCCCACCCCCCTTAGTGCTAGTAATTTAAAACATGAATGTGCCATAATCTCTTTCTTGGTTCTTGCAGATCAAGAAAAATTGACCGAGAAATCTATAACTTCAACCAGTTCAACTTAAAAGTCTTCTAACATACGCCCCCTCCCCCCTCGGTGCTATACGTCTAAAACATGAATTTACCATAATCTCTTTCCTGGTTCTTGCAGACCAAGAAAGTTTGGCAGAGAAACCTATTAACTTCAACCAATTCATCATAAAAGTCTTCTAAAATACCCCCAGCCAGCGTTATTAGTTTAAAACATGAATCTACCATATTCTCTCTTGTGCTTTTTGCAGGCTAACAGAGTTTGGCAAAGGAACCTACACTTCAACATGTTCAACTTGAAAGTCACTAAAATAACCCCCAACAGTAAAACATGAATCTAGCGTAATCTCTTTCAACAAAGTTTGGTACAGGAACCTATAACTTCAACCAGTTTAGCTTGAAAGCCTAAAATACCCCCAAGTGCTATTAGCTTAAAACATGGATCTAATCTCTTTCCTATCTTTTGCAGACTAAGCAATATACCACCCCCCGCCGCACTATTAACTTAAAACATGAATCTAAGGTCTTCCCTGTTTCTTGCAAACCAACGAAGATTGACAGAAGAACATGTAACTTCAACCAACCCCAGGGATATTAGTTTATAACATAAATGAACCATAATATATTTCCTTGTTTTTGGAGACCAACAAAGTTGGGCATAGAACCTATAACTTAAGCCAGTTCAACAATTACCCCCCCCCCCGTCGCCAAACCAGTTCAGCTTGAAAGCCTAAAATACACCCCCCCACACACACACAGGTGTTATTAGCTTAAAACATGGATCTACCATAATCTATTTCCTAGCTTTTGCAGACTAAGCAATATACCCCCCCCCGCCGCACTATTAACTTAAAACATGAATCTATAGTAGTCTCCTCCCTGCTTCTTCCAAATCAACAAAGATTGACAAAGGAACCTATAACTTCAGCCAGCCCCAGAGATATATTAGTTTAAAACATAAATCAACCATAATATATTTCCTTGTTTTCGCAGACCAACAAAGTTGGGTTGAGGAACCTATAACTTAAGCCAGTTCAGCAATCATCCCCCCCCCCCACTATTAACATAAAATATGAATCTACAGTAATCTCTTCCCTGTTTCTTGCAAACCAACAAAGATTAACAAAGGAACCTATAACTTCAACCATCCCCGAAGATATTAGTTTAAAACATAAGTCAACCATAATATATTTCCTTGTTTTTGCAGACCAACAAAGTTGGGTTGAGGAACCTATAAGTCAAGCCAGTTCAGCAAATCCCCCCCCCCCCCCGCACTATTAACTTAAAATATGAATCTACAGTCGTCTCTTCCCTGTTTCTTACAAACCAACAAAGATTAAGAGAGGAACCTATAACTTCAACCAGCCCCAGAGATATTAGTTTTAAACATAAGTCAACCATAATATATTTTTCCTTGTTTTCGCAGACCAACAAAGTTGGGTCTTAAGCCAGTTCAGCAATCACCCCCCCCCCCTGCACTATTAACTTAAAATATGAATCTACAGTAATCTCGTCCCTGGTTCTTGCAAATCAACAAAGATTAACGCAAACCAACAAAGATTAACAGAGGAACCTATAACTTGAACCAGCCCCAGAGTTTATAACATAAGTCAACCATAATATATTTCCTTGTTTTCGCAAACCAACAAAGTTGGGTTGAGGAACTTATAACTTAAGCCAGTTCAGCAATCACCCCCCCCCCCTGCCCCCCGGCTATTAGCTTAAAACATGAATCTAGAGTAGTCTCTTACCTGTTTCTTGCAAACCAACAAAGATTAACAAAGGAACCTATAACTTCAACCGGCCCTAGAAATAGTAGTTTAAAACATAAGTCAACCATAATATATTTCCTTATTTTTCGCAGACCAACAAAGTTGGGTTGAGGAACCTGTAACTTAAGCCAGTATCACCCCCCCCCCCCCGGGAGGGGGGGGGGGCTATTAGCTTAAAATATGAATCTACAGTAGTCTCTTACCTGTTTCTTGCAAACCAACAAAGATTAACGGAGGAACCTATAACTTCAACCGGCCCCAGAAATAGTAGTAGTTTAAAACATAAGTCAATCATAATATATTTCCTTATTTTCCGCAGACCAACAAAGTTGGGTTGAGGAACCTGTAACTTAAGCCAGTATCACCCCCCCCCCCCCGGGGGGGGGGGGGGGCTATTAGCTTAAAATATGAATCTACAGTAGTCTCTTACCTGTTTCTTGCAAACCAACAAAGATTAACAGAACCTATAACTTCAACCGGCCCCAGAGATATTAGCTTAAAACATGAATCTACCATAATATATTTCCTGGTTCTTGCACACCTACAAAGTTTGATGTAGAAACCTATAACTTCGAACCAATTTAGCAAAAGAAAAAAGCAAAGTCACACATGAACTCATAACAAGAACAGATTTAATCCATGTCAAAACCGAGAAAACCAAACAAGTACCACATGTCATGCCAAGGAGGCCGCATAGACAAACAGACGCTCATAATGTTCAAAGCTGAAAATATCCGACACCTAAAAAGCAATACAGGGATGCAAAAGGAGATATCTGAGTTTTCCCTTTCTGGATAGTATGAGGCAGAGAAGCTACTAGTGCACTAGTGCAGTTGACGCTTGATTGTCTGTCCCTCTCCGGTAGGTAGCAACCGATTCCACGTCAGGGTGAGGATAGATAACCGCCAGCACACCATCATGGGCCGGGACGAGATTCTGTTCCGCTGCAGGCGAGGAGATCGAGCAAGCCAGTACCTACAGATCACACGTTTCCGTCAGATACAAGTTGTCAAACGTGTGTTTTGTTCAGGTAGAGTCACACAAATCGGAATAATACGATGTTCATTTGTACGAGCTGACTCAACTTATAATAAAATAATTATTCGATCTCATAATATAAAATCATTTTTGACACATAATATAAGAGCATTTCTAACACTAATAAAATAATTACTACTTCCTCAGCCTCATAATATAAAAGCATTTTTGACATATAATATAAGAGCGTTTTTGACACTAGACAGAGCGGAGATAGTGCGTGGTTTGTGCGCCTAGCATAGCAGCGTCATTTTATTTTATTTGGAAAAGAAAAGTCAGCACGTGGCTGTGGCTTTGCGTAACCATATGCGTTAGGCGGGATTGGAGGTAGGCCGAGAATCTGGGAGGCAAAATCGGTTGGACTGAGAGCGAGCTCTTCCCCCAGACAGAAGAGTAGAGCTGACAGACGATAATTTACTGTTCAGACGATAAGTTACTGTAACTTTTTTCCTGTTGTCAGCGCCCCTTGGTGATACAGTGATCTGTGTAATCGGCATCTGGTGCCTGTTATTTTTTTACAGCAATTTTGATGTTCTATTATCGGCGCGCCTGCTCCTTTTCCCGTTTAAAAAGCAAACATATTCTACTAACTACTCCACATTGGGGTAGTCAGTTGAGGTGAAGTGCCGTTGCAACCACCACGTGCATATAATAATTATGAGCATGAAACAGACGACACGCCGAGAGAGAAATAGGACAAGCTAGATGGGGAGAGGCAGACAGGGAAGGAGAGACAGGATGAGGTTAGAAGTTTATACTAAAGCGTCCTCGTTACGATTTGGCGCGTCGTGTGGCAGGACATTTGCAGAGCATGTATAGAGTATTTAGAAAAGGAAGAGCACCTAATCAACGAGGAGAACCATGTTACCTACTTCTCCGTCTCATAATATAATATAAGATCATTTTAATACTAATGTAGTGTTAAAAACGCTCTTATATTATAAGACGATGAAGATGAAGGGAGTGGCAGTCCCACTGCACCACGTGCTATCCCAAGGTTTGCTCCGTGGTAAGACTCCCTCCATTCCAAAATAGATGACTCATTTTATACTAATTTTAGTACAAAGTTAGTACAAAATTGGGTCATCTATTTTACAACGGAGGGAGTATGTGTAAGGTTGAGCGCACCTGGTTCGTTACTGCATCTGCAAGTTCCCCAAGTACGTGCTACTAATAAAACCTGTAGGGCCCAGGATTAAGAGGTTGAGAGCGTACCAAAACTTTTGCAGGCCGTCTTTCAACTGATATTTTGGTTCAAGAGAAGCATCCGGCGGGATGAATGGACGTTGCTTTGAGCGAACAAGGATCGACTTCCACTTTGATAGTAAAAAAAAAGAACAAGACAACGAATCTGACAGAAGGGAAGGAGAGGATGCGTGTCCTAAATGCCAGTGGCCATCGCCACGCAGCAGCCCCGCAGTAGCAAATCTGAATTACGTATTTGGACGGCTCGTTCTGCTCAATGTCGTTTACGGTTATGGAAAACAACAGTCGCAAAATTGAGCGGACGTGTGCTCCGATTTAAACGACGCAACTATAGATGTGTGAGAATGAACCCGGCGTTTCCAAGAAAACGACGCAACTACAGGTGTGAGCGCACAGGAATTCTGGCGCATCATATAATGGACAGAAGACTATGAAGCTATGCATTGTCTTGTGCCCCCAAAATAGAGAAGATCATTCGCACATTCTGCAGGAGCTAGGGCTTCGCACAGCCCTTTCGCACCCATCACTGTGTATTTCAAATGTTTCTCGGGCTAAGACGATCCTTATGGCCCCGCTAGGGGGCAACGTATGCTACCCGAGGTTTCGCAGGGATGAGGCATCAGCAGTGTCCACGAAGGAAAGCAAAGCACCATGCCGAAATCGTCTCATCGTAGCATGAGAAACGTAGTCTCGAATCTCGATGTACCACGAGAACTGCAGACTTGCAACTTACATGCAAGTGAGTAATGGTTTTTGCTTTGTTTCAAATCACCAGTTTGGATTCAATAAGGCCGGCCATTACATGAAAGATGTTCATACATATATATCTATATATCAATCAAAAAACTAATAATTCCTCTAGCAAGCTATGCAACATTCTACCATGACTTCTTAAACTACTGCAGTCAAAACTACAGACCCTATGTAGAACAGAACTCCAGAATTCAATCAAGATAGAATACGCTGATATCAATTTATTATGCAAGCAACAAATATCAACAGATAATGCACATAAAACTATCAAGAGGATATATGTGTGAATTTGTCAGATAAACTTTATTATCTAAGCCACTAGTTCTGATCCGCTTAATTGTACCCGTATTGCACAACCACATACCCACCACGACGATGCAACATTCATCTGCAGTACCTATCCTAGTCTATACCATGACTTGTTAATTAATTACATGATAGCTGAAAGGTTTTCTGTCGGTCTATATTAGTGCAATTAGGATATGCTAGGTGTGACTTATGTCTCACATTCTAAGTTTTATGATTAGTTTAGCACTATCCAGGATGATTGGCAGTTATCAATATTCCAGGTAACAACCGCAATTTTTTAACTTATGTCAATTATTATATTCCTTACCAAACATCCCAGGAAACTTATGCTCCTTGATTTATCCATGCAAAATTGTGTTTGATCCTCTTAAGTTAGCTAAATCTATTACTATATCCATAATTTTAGCAGAAAAGAAATAGCAAACAAAATAACACACTAGGTGCAGAGGTGAGCTTACCTGAAGCAGTACTAAATATCAAGATTGGTTTCCAGATCCACGTTGTAGCTGCAGCAGTAAATTGTGAGCAAACTGGAGCGTTGCCTGGTACTTCTTGTTCTTATCCGCCTCTTCAGTAGCTTGAGCAGAACCAGAAGCAACATTTTGTTGCTGTTGTACCTGAGAGGAGAAATCCGAGTTTACCCTATCAGTGGGGAATGACGTTGACTGATGGAGCTGTGCCAAATTCCCCATCTGGTTATTTGCTGCCAATGGTCCATCATTCATTTGGTGTGGGGGAGGGACTGGTAGGTTGGTATTGCTGGACTGGAAGTTAGACTGGCTAACTGTTCCTAAGGAACCGTAATTGTTTTGAGGAGCGTAATAGTGTTCTGGTTGATACTGCTGCTGTGTAGGGAGAGCAGACACGGGTCCTTGTGTAGGGAGAGGAGGTGGTGGAGGCAAGCTTAAGGTAACCTCAGGGTTGTAAGCAGTATGTATTGGGTGCTGCTCCTGAGCACCGACCATGCCCCCATAGCTTGCTGGAGCTTGCCTGCCGAACTGCTGACCCGATTGCTGAAGATTACCCACCTGCTCAAAGGATAAATAAGAGGTCAGTGTTAGATTTTCATCTTCCCATACGATAAGAAAAGTAGATGCATCATGCAACAGTGATGCCACAGGTCTTCCTGTGGAGCTCAGGGTTACCTGACTATTTGCTGGAACTGTTGACTGCACATTTGGCATAAGTTTAGCTAATGTGGCCATAATATCAGGCTTGAGTGACTGTCCTTGCTGTCCTGCTATTTGGCTCATGGGAAAGCTTGATACACCTGACTGAACTGCTTCCTCACGTAAAGATCCCCGATAATCAGCATCCTGATGATGGTTGCTATTAACAGAGCCCATATTGTAATTTCTTTGCATCGCTAGCATGGTATCACCACCATCATAATAAGCTTGTGACTCTGGTCCAGTCAGTACAGGTCTCTGGACAGCAGCATTGGACATCTGTGGAATGTGCAGTACCACGCCATAAAGGCGCTCTGGACCATCAACTTGCAGAACATTCGTCAGGAAATCAGATGGCGGGACCAAAAACAAAGTGGTTCCTGCATCAACTTTAACAACCCCTGCGCGACTTTTTGAGCCCAAGTACCGCAGAAATTCAGTGTAAGACACAAAATCATCTTCACTGTCTGGTAAGAAGAAGACAATTTCAAAACCCGAAGCATCTCCATAGTGTTTTGCCAGCATATCTAATCCTGTTCTAGCGGAGATATTAACAATGTCCGGCCTGCAAAGAGAAGTGGAATATATGCAAGGTCAGTAAACTATACAAGAAACTTTGGAAAAAAGTTGAAGTTGTTTGTACTCACAAAGGTATCTCAATGCCCCTCCTTATAGGCAAGCAGCGAGCACGACAAACAGGAGATCCACCTTTGGCAATACTGCCACGCCAGAAGTGCCCAAGGGATGACGTTTGGTGTACCGTGCCCTGGATCCGAATAACAGAGCTAAAGCTCTCATCAGCAACTGGCTGAAGACCCTCACTGCCTGCCCTTACATGGTAAGGGTCCATGCCAGCATCCAACCTCACCCTTTTGGCTTCTCTCGGATCAAGCGCATTATGACCAGAATGTCCAGTCAACAAAGATGAGCCAGCTTCAGGTGCTGGAAGGATACCACCAGTGATTGGCATTGCACCATAGTCCAAGTATCTTGATCTTCCACGTCGAGGATCATACCCTTGTGATGTGCCATGACTACTGCGACCAGCACCAAAATAATCAGGTGCGGCATATGGACTATCATTGTACATCTCTGATCTAGGGAACCCAGCAGGCGGTGTTAGGCTATCAAGTTTACTGGGTGCAAGCCCACTGCTGGAGAAAAGAACATGAATCCTTGTATCATTGAAAAGACGCCCATCTAGAAGATTCTTAGCATTAGAAGCTCCTTCAATGGTTGCAAACTCCACAAAAGCATACTGCCTTTCTGGAAAAACCTTGATGTTTGTAACCACACCATGTGCTGCCATAGCCCGCCTTAGTGCCTCCTCATTAACTTTATGTGTATTGGGTAAACCCACCCAGAGAACATTGGTAGGATTTTTCGCCTCTCTCATTCGTACTCCAGCAGAACCCTGACAAACAGAACATGATATGACAGTAAGCAACCCGCAGATCAAAGAGGACAGTACAACAGCAAGAACCAAGAGAAGTAAACAGCAGTACCTTTGCATGTCCAACTCCAATTTCACCGGGTGGCAATGATCCTCTACTGTTGAAGTTGCCTGCTTCCGACCGTTCCTATCCAAATCAGTACAAATAACTAAATAGTAAGACAGCGTTCCTTCAAAAACTGCAGCCTAGAAGTACTATTCACAAACTCAGTCAAAAATAATAGATGCATACCGCTCTGCCTCTGGACCTCTGGAAATCAACACATAATTCCTTGCCCCCTAAATATGCCCCATTCAAGGCTCTATGGGCAGAAATGGCATCTTCCAGCTTCTCAAAGTCGATGTATGCAGAAGTTTGATCATGGGAGAATGCAACACCTTCAATCTTCCCAAACTTATGAAACTCCTCCTCTACCTCCTGCTTTGAAATAGACGGACTAATTCCTCCAACCCATAGGTTCCTAACAGCTCTAGCCTGTAAAAACCAATCAACAAACACAAGTAAGCATCATGAGGGCATAAATCTTCACACAACACCAGCATAGCAATTTCACCATAGAACAAGAAACGATCACCAATCTAGGAGTATTTCTGTACCTACTTATAAAGGATAATGTTCAAAAAAGCGGAAAGCCACAGCTTAGAGCAATGGGCGCTTAAGCGCGTTTCAGCATTTTTTAAAAACTTGGCCAGAATTTGACTGTTTTGTGCATCTAAAATAAGAAAATAGGAAACATGGCACATGGGTAGTTGAAGTAGCATCTAAAATGCACTTAACATAACAAATACACATCAGTTTCACACAGCAAGAAAAATGACAACTAAAATGCAGTTCAGTTCAAATAGTCATAGCCAAATGCAGATCATGTAGCCATGATTTGGCCAGAATCTGAAGGAAACAGCTCCCATACAGACCCTAATAATAAGATAAATGACATACTGCCATCATTGCACAAGCAGCTAAGCAGAAGCAGTTCAAAAACAGCCAAATTCTGGCCAAAATTTTAAAATACGCTTAATCTACCGCTTAGGGCAGAAGCGAAGCATTTTGCCATCGCTTGCCGCGCTCCCCTGGACCGGACCACCCCCGTCGCCGCAGATCCGGTGTGCCGCCGCTCGAATAACTACATGCATCAGAGCTGCTGGAGGCCTCAGCCCACACCGCCTAAATAAACCACAAATCACAAGCACCGAAGTCCTAATTACCGGAAAATTCACATCATACTGCAGCCAGATCCCGGGGGGATCCAAGGTGGGAGCGGATCGGAGTGGGGGAAGGAGGGAGGGGGTGAGAAGTTACCGGCCGGGCGAACTCGACCCGGATGAAGGCGCCCTTGACCTTGGACCCGCGGAGCGCCTCGAGGGCGGCCCGGGACTCGGCGACGGAGCGGAAGAGGACGAACGCGTAGCTGCGGGAGCCGGCGCGCGTGACGGCGCAGTCTAGCGCCTCGTGCGGGGCGAAGGCCGCCATGACGTCGTCCTCGCCCGCGTGCGCGGGCAGGTTGCCGACCCACAGCGCGTTCGTCTCGTGGGCGGCCCCTGGCGCGGCGGCGGGGGCGGCGGCGGCCGCGGAGCCGGAGGGCTCCGACTCCTTCGGCGGGCTGGAGGCCTCGGAGGGCCCCGCGGGCGTCGGCTCCGACGACATCGCCGGCGGCGGGATCAGGGCAGGGAGAGGTCGCCGGGGCCTAGGGTTAGGTTGTGGGGAATTGGGCTGGAGCGTCTGCGATGGGGAACGGAACGGGTGTGGGGGATCCGGCCCGCGGGTCGGACGATATATACTGCGGTCTGCGGGCGGGGCAGGGACGACTGCGCGCCTGCGCCGAGTCCGTGGGCGGCACCGCTTCTATCCTTTTTTTTTTAGGGTAGCACCGCTTCTTATCCTTGCTCCAACATCCACACACGGCACCTATTCCCATCACCGCTCAGGAAAAAAAAAGATTGACCTTGTATAAGCCGCATCCGGCGCCGTCCGATCCTACGCGATCGTGTGACGCGGGCGCCTGTGCGTCCTCACGCGAAGGTAGTCCATCTTGTGCTAGCGTCCCCGTGAATGCCTTTTTCTGAGGATCCTTCTTACACTTACTTCACACGCAAGCTTTGCCAGATAGCCATCCAATCCAATAAGAGTCGCGCAAGGGGCGATCGATCGGTTTGTCCACGCCAGCAGCGCTATGAAACAAAAACAACTGGAGACGCGCGAGCGCTGGTTGGTCTAGAAGAAAGAGGGAGGAGAAGGAAATCGCTTGGGTCCCTTCTCTGCCGACGTACGCCACTTCCTTTTCTTTGACCCCATCACATCACACGCAACCTCCCATCCCCTCGTCCCTCTCACAGCGCCGCCCCGATCCACCTGCCTCGCCGTGGTTCAGCCGATGGCGCCGCGGTTCTGCTCGGGCGCCATCGCCTGAAGGTCGCCGTTGCCGTCGACGAGGACAGATGGGAGGATGCCGCCGCAATGGATCTGCTCCCCGTTCCCCTCCACCATCGGTGGCCATGTGCGAGTGTCTCCCGGGATCCAGGTGTGGTCTCGCTGCCATTGATTCCAGAGGAGAAAGGGGTGCTCTTCCATGTCAGCTAGATGAGAAATAGGAGGACTAAGGCGCCGGCGAACAAATCCGACCTAGCTCTTTTGGCCACAGCCGTAGCACACCATTACCCAATCCCGATCTCTCTGCTGCTCTTCTCCAGCCTCGCCACCGCCTGCTACTCCACTTATAATCTCCCTCGCCACGCCACCATCACCTACTTCCTGTGCTGCCGTGGCGAGAAGATGGTGGTGGGGACGGTGGCACCGGTGGGGAGATGGGTGCACCGCCACCGTAGGCGCTGCTAGCGCCACCGCCCGCGTCAGGCGGCCACCGCGACAGAGGGGATCGTCAAGAGGCCCAGTATAACCATACGCCGGGTCTCTACGCCTCAAGGGACCCCAGATTCAGTCCTATCAAGAAGTATTGCCAGATGATTCAAGTGCTCCGTGAATTACTTTCAGGCATGTGATGTCTTTCATTGGATCAAAAAGCACACCAAGCTTAATCAGGTAGTTATTACTTCTCTGAAAGACATACGTAGTTGTTGATTGCTTCTGCTGTTTTTAGTTAGTTAACTTTGTTGTTTCGATATACCACCACATGTCTGAAATTGCCTTGCGGAGAGTGGGACGATTCATTTGACTTCATATTTTTTGGAATTTGATTTTGGTATAATGTGAAACTAGAATTTGGAATCTATGTATTGCAGAATTTGATGGTACAATGCATAACTCTAATTAATCGTGTAATCTAAACAGAAAAGGTTAGCGAGCTTCTACAATCTTGGTACTTCTGTTATCTATACCACTATGATTGCTAGATGTTTTTGTAGCTTGACTATCATGGGCCTGGTTTCATGGAACCGATCACACAGTTTTGGGTGACGCCGTCTATATATCTAACAAAAGCCTGAGGACCGGGACCTCGTCTGGGACATCGAGGTGAGACCCCAATGCTCCGCTCTTTCGGTTCTATCCGCGTAAGATTCTGCGGCGGTCTCCTTCGGTGGGAGAAATATTTGCCTCTTTGAGCCCGGATTTCAGTTTGTACGAGTTGAGGCTCGGTTTTCCTTCTGCATAAAGGTTACTTTACATGCCAGGGATTATGAGAATTTTTTTGGTTTGCATTGCAATTATGCTTGCTGATTTGGTTGCGGGCTGGATTTCTACAGGCAGCGTTGGTGTTGAGTGGGTGGCCCAACAAGAAGAGGAAAGAACTGAATAGCGAAAAGAAAGGCGAAGACAACAACCATGAAGGTCAGGACAACGATGAGGCCTCAGTGTCGAAGAACCGAGGGTGGTGTGGTCAGGTGAGCTCGGGATTGACATAAAAAACACCTCCCCACGTTGCCTTTTGCTTTCTGTTAAATGTTCTTGCAGGCTGCAGCAAACCCATTCATGCTGCGTCCTTTCTCTTACTGTTGGTTGCAGAGGCTGTACCTAAAAGAATACTTCAACTTATGAACATGGAGAAGTTCACTAGGGAAAATATTGCAAGTCATCTACAAATATCACAGCATGGCATTTATTCCCACAATCATCTTTATCTATTCAAGTGTTATCTCTTCGATTCATGATTCGTGAGCATGTGATGCACAAAGAGAAACTAAACTTTTACAGAATTGGCACCAACCTTATGTGCAAAGTGGCCTTGTTGTCATGTATCAAATTATATAAGAGGGCCGACTTTTGACCAATTTTTTTGAAAAATAGATTCTTATGCAGAGTCCTTATCCCGTTATTTTATTAGTATCGACATGCCTATCAGTTGCAAAGCAGTTACTAATTTGGCATTATAGTGGTGTCCATGCAAAATGAGTTAAATAGTTTAATCTTATAGTTCCATATTTTCACCTCCCGTTATAGGTGTTGAGTATTGTTGGCTACATATTCTAGTCGTTGCATATAGTGGCTTGTGAAGCATAATCATGAATTGCATATTAGTGTAATTAAGTAGGTTTAGAGTGTGATCTACTGACTAACATGGCTCGGTAAAGGCCTTTCTTAAAAATTTAAAGAATACTTCTTGATTGAAAGTTCATACATGGTAGCCGTTTCCACAAGTAATAAATATTTTTAGATATTTTCCAAGATCTTAAGATTATCATCTTCTGTTACATCACCGGTGACACTGACCTATTAATTACTATCTTCATGTTACATAAGCTTATAAGCGAAAAGCTGGGTGAGGAAGTCTGCAATCCGAGTTTAAGCTTCCCCTGTTTAAAAACTTGCAAAGTGAGAGGCTTAACTTCTTGAAAGCAGTAGCATAGTTTTGAGGATGAGTGAGATACATTCAGAAATTACAGACTCCTTAACATACAATGATCTCCTTGTTTCTTCTTACAAAGAGTGTCGAGTGCCATGGCTGTATGCTTATATCATAAAGACATCTAACCTTAATTTAGTTGTGTATTGAATAGGTTCCTCTGCCATCCCGAGCTAGAGGTTGGGAACCGTATAACTCTACCTGCATCTTGCCCATGCATGGTATTCCATTTATCTTTTTTATCGAAGGTGGTGCGATTTCATTACGTGAAAAACATTCTATGGTCTTCTGATTCTGCCTATATTTGGCAATTATTTTATCCCTTGGTGGACAATGTATGTCTATTGTTCTTTTTAACCTATTACATTTTATAACTGCTCAAGACTACTCAACTTCTGTGGAGAGCTACTAATAGTTCAGCCCTTCATGCAGAGTTCAAAAGGTTGTCAAAGTGCTTCTTTCCAATTGATATGAGATAACATAAACTTTCATGATTATCAAGAAATAAAAATCCAAGAAAGCATGCAACTTCTGGATGTTGATTAATATAAATTTGAGATGTTAGTTCTGAACTTGTTCCTTTCTCTCATGAAGTAATTGTTGGGGAACGTAGTAATTTCAAAATTTTCCTACGCACACGCAAGATCATGGTGATGCACAGCAACGAGAGGGGAGAGTGTTGTCTACGTACCCTCGTAGACCGGAAGCGGAAGCATTATAACAACGCAGTTGATGTAGTCGTACGTCTTCACGGCCCGACCGATCAAGCACCGGAACTATGGCACCTCCGAGTTTTTGCACACGTTCAGCTCGATGACGATCCCCGGACTCCGATCCAACAAAGTGTCGGGGATGAGTTCCGTCAGCACGACGGCGTGGTGACGATCTTGATGTTCTACCGTCACAGGGCTTCGCCTAAGCACCGCTACAATATTATCGAGGATTATGGTGGAAGGGGGCACCGTACACGGCTAAGAGATCAATGATCAATTGTTGTGTCTCTGGGGTGCCCCCCTGCCCCCGTATATAAAGGAGTGGAGGAGGGGGCCGGCCAAGGAGGGTGGCGCGCCCAAATGGGGGAGTCCAACTCCCACCGGGAGTAGGACTCCCCCTTTTCCTATTAGGAGTAGGAGAGGGAAGGAAGAGGAAGGAGGGAGGAAGGAAAGGGGGGGCCGGCCCCCCTCCCAATTCAGATTGGGCTTGGGGGCGCACCCCTCCCTTGCTCCTTTCCCCTACTTTACACTAAGGCCCAATAAGGCCCATATACCTCCCGGGGGGTTCCGATAACCTCCCGGTGATCCGGTATTGTCCCAATCTCACCCGGAACCTTTCCGATGTCCAAATATAGTCGTCCAATATATCGATCTTTATGTCTCGGCCATTTCGAGACTCCTCGTCAAGTCCGTGATCACATCCGGGACTCCAAACAACCTTCGGTACATCAAAATATATAAACTCATAATGAAACTGTCATCATAACGTTAAGCGTGCGGACCCTATGGGTTCGAGAACAATGTAGACATGACCGAGACACGTCTCCGGTCAATAACCAATAGCGGAACCTGGATGCTCATATTGGCTCCTACATATTCTATGAAGATCTTTATCGGTCAGACCGCATAACAACATACGTTGTTCCCTTTGTCATCGGTATGTTACTTGCCCGAGATTCGATCATCGGTATCTCAATACCTAGTTCAATCTCGTTACCGGCAAGTCTCTTTACTTGTTCCGTAATACATCATCTTGCAACTAACTTATTAGTTGCATTGCTTGCAAGGCTTAAGTGATGAGCATTACCGAGAGGGCCCAGAGATACCTCTCCGACAATCGGAGTGACAAATCCTAATCTCGAAATACGCCAACCCAACAAGTACCTTCGGAGACACCTGTAGAGCACCTTTATAATCACCCAGTTACGTTATGACGTTTGGTAGCACACAAAGTGTTCCTCCGGTAAACGGGAGTTGCATAATCTCATAGTCATAGGAACATGTATAAGTCATGAAGAAAGCAATAGCAACAAACTAAACGATCAAGTGCTAAGCTAACGGAATGGGTCAAGTCAATCACATCATTCTCCTAATGATGTGATCCCGTTAATCAAATGACAACTCATGTATATGGTTAGGAAACATAACCATCTTTGATCAACGAGCTAGTCAAGTAGAGGCATACTAGTGACACTCTGTTTGTCTATGTATTCACACATGTATTATGTTTCCGATTAATACAATTCTAGCATGAATAATAAACATTTATCATGATATAAGGAAATAAATAATAACTTTATTATTGCCTCTAGGGCATATTTCCTTCAGTCTTCCACTTGCACTAGAGTCAATAATCTAGTTCACATCGCCATGTGATTTAACACCAATAGTTCACATCACCATGTGATTAACACTCATAGTTCACATCGTCATGTGACCAACACCCAAAGGGTTTACTAGAGTCAATAATCTAGTTCACATCGCTATGTGATTAACACCCAAAGATACTAGGGTGTGATCATGTTTTGCTTGTGAGAGAAGTTTAGTCAACGGGTCTGCCACATTCAAATCCGTAAGTATTTTGCAAATTTCTATGTCAACAATGCTCTGCACGGAGCCACTCTAGCTAATTGCTCCCACTTTCGATATGTATCCAAATTGAGATTTAGAGTTATCTGGATCAGTGTCAAAACTTGCATCGACGTAACCCTTTATGACGAACCTTTTGTCACCTCCATAATCGAGAAACATATCCTTATTCCACTAAGGATAATTTTGACCAATGTCCAGTGATCTACTCCTAGATCACTATTGTACTCCCTTGCCAAAATCAGGGCAGGGTATACAATAGGTCTGGTACACAGCATGGCATACTTTATAGAACCTATGGCTAAGGCATAGGAAATGACTTTTATTATCTCTCTATCTTCTGCCGTGGTCGGGTTTTGAGTCTTACTCAACTTCACACCTTGTAACACAGGCAAGAACTTCTTCTTTGACTGTTCCATTTTAAACTACTTCAAAATCTTGTCAAGGTATGTACTCATTGGAAAACTTATCAAGCATCTTGATCTATCTTTATAGATCTTGATGCTCAATATGTAAGCAGCTTCA
Organism: Triticum urartu; assembly: GCF_003073215.2. Lineage (NCBI taxonomy): Eukaryota > Viridiplantae > Streptophyta > Magnoliopsida > Poales > Poaceae > Triticum > Triticum urartu. The sequence goes on along the minus strand of NC_053026.1, from coordinate 490,450,267 downwards.
CCGAGGTCTTTCTTTGAAAAACTCCTTTCAAATATTCCTTTATGCTTTGCAGAATAATTCTACATTATCTCCAATCAACAATATGTCATTCACATATACTTATCAGAAATGTTGTAGTGCTCCCACTCACTTTCTTGTAAATACAGGCTTCACCGCAAGTCTGTATAAAACTATATGCTTTGATCAACTTATCAAAGCGCATGTTCCAACTCCGATATCTCAATACCTAGTTCAATCTCGTTACCGACAAGTCTCTTTACTCGTTCCGTAATACATCATCTTGCAACTAACTTATTAGTTGCATTGCTTGCAAGGCTTAAGTGATGTGCATTACCGAGAGGGCCTAGAGATACCTCTCCGACAATCGGAGTGACAAATCCTAATCTCGAAATACGCCAACCCAACAAGTACCTTCGGAGACACCTGTAGAGCACCTTTATAATCACCCAGTTACGTTGTGACGTTTGGTAGCACACAAAGTGTTCCTCCGGTAAACGGGAGTTGCATAATCTCATAGTCATAGGAACATGTATAAGTCATGAAGAAAGCAATAGCAACAAACTAAACGATCAAGTGCTAAGCTAATAGAATGGGTCAAGTCAATCACATCATTCTCCTAATGATGTGATCCCATTAATCAAATGACAACTCATGTATATGGTTAGGAAACATAACCATCTTTGATCAACGAGCTAGTCAAGTAGAGGCATACTAGTGACACTCTGTTTGTCTAGGTATTCACACATGTATTATGTTTCCGGTTAATACAATTCTAGCATGAATAATAAACATTTATCATGATATAAGGAAATAAATAATAACTTTATTATTGCCTCTAGGGCATATTTCCTTCAGTAATTCTATGTGCAGGTCCGTCTACATCAAGAAGGTGGATGTTCTTTTCTGTAAAACATGACCCTTTGATTGATTTGGGTTCATTACTCAATTTTGTACTGCATCCTCATATGACTGCCACTTCCATAAATCTCCTTTGGATTCAGTTTTGTATTATTGTTCGTTTCCGAGTGTGTCACTTGATTTTCTGATAACTGTAGTGGGTGTCGGCAGAGTAATGTAAGGTGGTGTTGTTTTGTGACATTGAAGCTGCTCCCAGATCGATTCAAACTCTATTTGAATGTTTTAGTCCATCTTTTGCAGGTGGTGGTGCTTGCGGCGATTTGTGGATGGCAACCGACGGCTTGGGGACTGGCGATTCTAAGTAGACCATGATGAAGACAACAACCCGTGGCGGTTCAGCAGAAGCGCAGGCCGGGTCATAGGCAAGGAGAGGTCACGACGGTTTAATGGCAAGGCACGGCTGAGCCGGCGACGGGCTGGGAAAACGTTGGTGCCGCGGTGCTGGAAAGACGTCCTACGAAGGGGTGGCTCACTGCGGTGGAGCGGCTCGGGGCTGGCTCAATGGAAACAAGCCGGGAAGGCGGTTCTGCGAGGTCAGGCGGCGGAGTCCTTCCCTGCTTCCGGATTGTGGTCAGTCCTACGAGTTTACGTCCATAGTAATCACGAACATGGAGCAGTGGAAGACTTTGGTACAATTACTGCACCCTTGTACCGGCTCAGAGATAGTGACAACGCGCGAGATCCGTACGGCGGCTCTTCCTTAGCAGTTTCGCCGCATTGGGGTTCCTGATATCCTCTTCGATTTATTTTTGGTCTCCAACGGGAGTAGTTTTCCATCAGATGTAAACTTGACATGTGGCCGCCGTCCGTGTTACCTTTGACGATAATTTGATGGATTACACATCTGGTGGCTGTGGCTCAATAACAACCCTAATTCCTTTTGAACCTTTAAATCTCTTAGATCTTAAATTTGGATGGATAAATTTGAAGCTGAAGAAATCCTTCCAAACCGGTTCTTCTTCATCCGGAAAATTGCAAACTTCTCAATCCCTGTGAAAGATCCCTCCAAGAACTCAGCACCACCGTGCGTGAGCCCCATGGTGGGCGCCAACTGTGGTAGATTTGTCACGGCGGATGTCCTAGTGTGAGGACTTAGTCGTGAGGCCAGCGCATTTGTGTGGTAGCTTGAGAGGGGTTGAGCGGAATCGAGAGACGCAACACAAGACAAGGGTTTAAACAGCTTCGGGCCCCGGGAAACATCATCCGGTAACAACCCTACACGTTGTTTGTGGCTAGGTCTCATTATGCTCACGAGAGAGTCACCATAAACCGGCTCTCCTAGTTGTGCCTAGCCCTAGAGATTATTTCTTACTTCTCCCTCTTGGGGTGCCCTGCCCCTCCTTATATAAGTTGAAGGGGCGGGTTACATGCAGAGTACAACTCGGATTAAGACTTAAACTATTCTAACTTCTCATCACGGGCTTCTCTCCGTGGGCTTCTTAACGTCTTGGGCTTCTTACAATCCTGCTTACAATCTGGCTTACGGTCTGGCTTACCATCTGGCTTACCGTCTGGCTTAACCATCTTAAACATTTGCCGACTTAACCATCTTAAACATCTGCCGACTTAACCATCTTAAACATCTGGCTTAAACATCTGCCGACTTAACCATCTTAAACATCTGGCTTAAACATCTGCCGGCTTAACCATCTTAAACATCTGCCGATTTAACCATCTTAAACATATGGCTTAAACATCTGCCGACTTAACCATCTTAGACATCTGGCTTAAACATCTGCCGACTTAACCATCTTAAACATCTGGCTTAAACATCTGTCGGCTTACCAATGAAATACCAAGTCCCAGCTGGGTCATATCTCCGGCCGGGTCATACTGCGGGGTATATCCCCGACAAATTGTATTAGTTGCTTCATGTTTATATATCTTATGAATATTCACCTATAGCTTGATAAGCTACAAGAGTTGACTTTATACCTGTTTCTTAAGTATTTTCACTAAACTATGCATAGAGACGCTAACAAATACGGCAATATGATTAGTACCCACAATCCCGCAAAGGAGACGCGCCCAGGGCGCGTCCCAGCCACTAGTACAGATCATGGGTGCTGGTTTCATTTGGTACTAGCAAGTTGATGAAGTCAATGTTGCGCACCACCCCCTCACACACAATCCTTGACACCGCTGTCGTCGCCTTTGAACATGCCATTGCACTGATACGTATCCAACGTATCTATAATTTTTGATTGTTCCATGCTATTATGCTATCTGTTTTGGATGTTTTATATGCATTAATATGCTATTTTATATGTTTTTTGGGACTAACCTATTAACCAAGAGCCCAGTGCCAGTTCCTGTTTTTTTCTTGTTTTAGAGTTCCGCAGAAAAGGAATACCAAACAGAGTCCAAACAGAATGAAACTTTTGCGATGATTTTTCTTGGACCAGAAGACATCCAGAGGGTGTAACATCCTGGATTTTGGCCATTTCCTTTTTCTTTTGATTTATTTGGTTTTTGCTCTGTTTTTCTTTTTGGAGTGGTTCTGTGGCCTTGTCACCTGGGAAATCATTTTAATTTCCTCTCCCAAGTGGCTCATCGTCCTAAAAACTTTGCCAAAAACATGTCACTCCACTGCTTGACCAAACCCTAATTTCTTTTCTAGGCAAAATTCCCTTTTTCCATTAAAGGAATAATCCTATCTGTCCTAGGTTGTGAAGCAACCCATATTTCTGTCCATCCAAAAATCCCTAAATAATTCTTATAAATTGTTTGGGTCATATCTTCCTCAAATATGGTAAAATATTTCATTGGCCATATTTCCCATCATACTCAATAAATTCATTTCCTATTCTGTCCTAAATGGCACATTTGAAGCAAGTGCTATTTATCTTTGCCCTTTTGACCCCGAACTTTTTGGACATCTTCTCCTGTCCAAATAATTGCCCTGTGACAAAATTCAAATTTATTTGCCTAGCCAAACTTCCTCAGTGATTTTTCAAAGTTCCTGTCTGAGGAAGCCTGTGTGAAGGAAGTGCTAGCTAGGGTTATCCAAATGAGTTGAAATTTTGCAAACTCCTTCACGTGCTCATATTATCCCACGCTCCAAAATTTCAGCTCCATCCCTTGATCTATGTGAGCACAACATCAAATTTTTGATTTTGTCAATATTTTCAGGTTGTGAAGCAAGTATATTTTATATTGCTTAATTTTGCCTGACAATTTACCAGATCATTTTCCTACCCAAATAACTTATCTCCACAAAATTTGGCATTAATTCTTAAAGCCAATATTTCTCTAGAATTTTTGCAATTTTCTGGACAGAGGGGATAGCTGTGAAGGAAGTACCATTTTGGTAAAACCAATTGGTATGAAATTTTTACAGCACCTTTGTCTGGACAAATCACTAAGCCTTGCCAAATTTCACCTAAAGTTGTTACTCTATGTGAGTGAACCATCGTGATCTTGATTCTGGACCCATAATGTGAGTTACAAAGCAACTATATCATTTTGTGCTCCATTATGCCCCAAAACCTATAGGATCATAGTCCTTCCATAGATAATCACCCCAAACAAACTCTTTCGTTCCAGTAAAATCCCTGTGAATCACCAGTGCGTGGCCAAGTTTACTGCAGTAAACTTCAGAGGGTGATTACCATTTAACCAGAGCTCTTTAAACTGAGATACCACCGCAGTTGGAACCTCCCTGGATGAACTTACCACTAGACAACGTGTTCAAGACCACCTCCCCTGCTACATGCCAGTGCACGCTGAGGGAGTCCTGGATTAGGGGGTCCTCGGACAGCCGGACTATATGCTTTGGCCGGACTGTTGGACTATGAAGATACAAGATTGAAGACTTCGTCCTGTGTCCGGGTGGGACTCTCCTTTGCGTGGAAGGAAAGCTTGGCAATTCGGATATGTAGATATCCTCCCTTGTAACCGACTCTGTGTAACCCTAGCCCCCTCCGGTGTCTATATAAACCGGAGGGTTTAGTCCGTAGGACAACAACAATCATAATCATAGGCTAGCTTCTAGGGTTTAGCCTCTACGATCTCGTGGTAGATCAACTCTTGTAATACTCATATCATCAAGATGAATCAAGCAGGAAGTAGGGTATTACCTCCATCGAGAGAGCCTGAACCTAGGTAAACATTATGTCCCCTGCCTCCTGTTACCATCCGCCTTAGACGCACAGTTCGGGACCCCCTACCCGAGATCCGCCGGTTTTGACACCGACATTGGTGCTTTCATTGAGAGTTCCACTGTGCCGTCACGATAAAGCTGGATGGCTCGTCTTGTTGTCAAGGACAACATCACCTCGGGAGGAGCCCTGGCTGTAGGCCAAACCCTCCGACTAGGCGACTTCGTCATGACCGCCCGTTCGGCCGTCGCGCCGACGATGACTTCTCGGGTCATCAAAAATAGCCTCCACGTCGGCTCGGTATTTGCCGAGCAGATGGATCCAATAGAGCTCTCTTCCTGGAATGAGCTCTTGGATCGCATCACCGCCCTGGGAGTTGCTACGGACTATGATCGGATCGGGCTTAAACCCGACCAAAGGGAGATTAACTCTCCACCGGTCACCCATCAGATAACGGTGGTGGAGGAGCAATGTAGCGATTCTTCCTCTATTTTGTGGACAAACTATGTCCGGATTTCCGAGCTCTCTGAGCCGGATACCCGTCCTCGGGAGGACATGGCCCAAGCTTTGAACCTAGAATTAGACAGCGGGCCAGGAATATTGGGCAACATCCCGGAGCCCGAACTGTTAAGCTTGGAAACTCCTCCGCCCCTGGGCCTCAGATCGGGTCAGGGTTTGGACCTAAATCTACTCACCCACCCAGACTCAAGTGATCTTTCCCACATTAGACAAGAGCCCCAAGAGACAATACATCACTATTGGGCCAGATTCCTCCTTGTAATGAGCAAGGTCAAGGACTGTCGCGAGGAAGACGCAATTTCATTCTTTTGCAAAAATTGCACGAACAAGGGAATCCTCAACGCCATAAGTCGCCGTGACATAGCACACTTTGCTGACTTGGCGGCCATAGTACGGAAGTACTGTGCGATGGAAAGCACCTGGAAAACCCAAACAAAATTTTGGGACCCTCCGGCTCTCACTAAACCCCCCGTCCGAACTAAAAGGGCGTACTCTTGTAAGTCACCCGATCCAATTACAAAGAAACCAAAGCCCACTACAGGGCGTGGAACTGTATTGGAGGGATGGCTCAATGGGCCATGCAAAATTCACATTACAGCGGATACCATGCCAACACACAGCCTTAGAGCATGTTGGATACTCCGGCAGGTGGCCAAGAGTGGCGAGGATATCCTTACCAACAATACAACAGAGCACCATCCTGTGGAAAATGACAATACAGTATTGACAGCCTTCGAGACCTTCGCCTCAAATAATAGGCGCAAGCGAACACTCCGCAGCCTTGCCGAAGTCTGCCACGTTGCAGCAATAAATCCATGGAACGACACGGCCATAACCTTCAATGCCAACGACAAACCTCAATTCCGAACAGCCCAAGCACCAGCCGCTTTGGTCCTTAGTCCAATTGTGGACGGCTTCCGGCTTACTAAAGTGCTCATGGACGGTAGCAGCGGATTAAACCTCATCTACGAGGAAACTCTTAGCAAGATGGAGATAGACAAGAGCCGCATTGAGCAAAGCAACACGACCTTCAGAGGAATCATCCCTAGTCGGGAGGCACGATGTGCGGGAAAAAATCACACTAGATGTGGTATTCGGCACGCCGGAGAACTATAGGTCCAAAGAAATCACATTCCAAGTGGCCCCATTTAGTAGCGGATACCACGCCCTTTTAGGGCGGGAGGCATTCGCGATCTTCCAAGCTATACCCCATTACGGGTACATGAAGCTCAAAATGCCCGGGCCCAATGGAATAATCACTATGGCTAGTGATCCGGACATAGCACTCCGCGCCGAAAATAAAACCGCCACACTAGCCCTTGAGGCGCTATCCGAAGCCCTGACGACCGAAGAACTAACTGCGCTGCGCTCCACAGTGGACAGGGATGACGTGATACTCGACAAAAGACCCAAGTCCACCTCTTTTAAACCAGTGGACGAAATAGTCAAATTCCAGGTCCACCCAATGGACCCTACAAAAAAAGCATCCATCGGGGCACAGCTGAACCCCACAACAGACGCCGCACTGCGAGAGATCTTGCGCGAGAATTGGGACATCTTCACCCGGCATCCTTCAGACATGCCAGGAATGCCACGCAGGCTGGCCGAGCATAGCCTTAACATTCTAAAGGGGTTCAAGCCGGTCAAGCAGACTCTTCGGCGTTTCTCTGAGCCTAAGCGGCAAGCCATGGGAGAAGAGCTAGCCAAGTTACTCGAGGCCGGATTCATTAGAGAAATAAAACACCCGGACTGGCTAGCAAACCTGGTGATGGTACAAAAGAAGGACAAATCCTGGCGCCTATGTGTCGATTTCAAGGACCTTAACAAGGCTTGCCCCAAGGATCCCTTCCCCCTCCCCCGCATCGATCAAATTATTGACGCTACCGCAGGACACGACTCATTGTGTTTCCTCAACGCATACTCCAGATACCATCAAATTAAGACGGCGGAGTCCGATCAAGCCGCAACAGCATTTATCACTCCATACGACCCCTTCTGTTTTAACACCATGCCTTTCGGGCTCAAAAACGCCGGTGCAACCTATCAACGAATGATTCAGACATGCCTGGAAACACAAATCGGCAAAACAGTGGAGGCATACGTAGACAACGTGGTCATTAAAACAAGACACATCGAATCTTTAATTGATGACTTGAGGCTCACGTTCGACAATATCCTAACATACGACATCAAGCTCAATCCGGAAAAATGTGTTTTCGGCGTGCCCGCTGGAAAACTCTTGGGCTTCATCATCTCCAATAGAGGAATTGAAGCAAATCCGGCTAAAATCCAAGCTTTGTCACAGTTGGCTATCCCAACAGACCTCAAGCAAATCCAGAAATTAACTGGATGTGTGGCTGCCTTAAGCCGCTTTATCTCCCGATTAGGAGAAAAGGCACTACCTCTTTATCGCCTTCTTTGACGCACCGAACACTTCGAGTGGACTGATGCGGCCACGGCCGGATTGGAAGAAATAAAAGAGGTATTGGCCACCAACCCAATCTTGGCCGCGCCAAATGTCGGCGAACCAATGCTGTTATATATAGCGGCAACACACCAAGTTGTAAGCGCAGTGCTCGTCGTCGAACGAGAGACGGACAGACATAAGTTCCCGCTTCAAAAGCCGGTATACTACGTATCCACCGTCCTCACTCCATGCAAATCACGGTACCCACATTATCAAAAGATAGCATACGCGGTCTTCATGGCATCCCGGAAACTACGACACTACTTTAAAGAGTGTTCAATTACGGTGGCCTCCGAAGTACCACTCAATGACATAATAAATAACCGCGATGCCACGGGCCGGATTGCTAAATGGGTTATCGAGCTCCTCCCGTTCGACATAACATACAAACCACGGCGAGCCATTAAGTCGCAAGTACTGGCTGATTTCGTTGCCGAATGGACGGAAGTCGAACTCCCTAAAGAGTACGGCGTGTACTCCAATTGGATCATGCACTTTGACGGCTCTAAGATGCTGGCTGGTCTGGGGGCAGGCATCGTCCTGACATCCCCCACCGGAGATACAGTCCAATACGTACTCCAGATATTATACACAGACTCCAACAATGCAGCAGGATATGAGGCCCTGTTGCATGGTCTCCGGATGGCAGTCTCCATGGGCATTCAACGCCTAGAGGTGCATGGGGATTCGAACCTCATAATATCTCAAATAAATGGAGACTTTGACGCCAAGGACCCAAAAATGGCGGCTTACCGCAACGCCGTCCTCAAAATGTCAGCTCAGTTCGAGGGGCTTGAATTCCACCATGTGGTCCGGGAAAACAATCAAGCGGCGGATATCCTCGCCCGCGTCGACGCTAAGCGCGACCCTGTCCCACCTAACATCTTCTTGGAAAGGCTGTTTAAGCCATCCGTGGTATGCGAAGGAGAGACCTACAACAACAGTCCGGACCCGACCACAACGCCAGATACCGAACACTCTGACATAATCGGAGGCTCTGCCACCGAAATAACGCCTTCGGCCCACGTGATTATGGTTGTCATCGCCCCGTGGACAAAACCCTTCTTGGCTTACCTAACTAGGCAAGAACTCCCTGATGACCCAAACGAGGCACATTGCATTGTGCGGCGGTCTAAAGCCTACAAGGTCCACGAGGGAGAGCTTTATAAGAAAAGCGTTACCGGAGTACTTCAAAGGTGCATCTCCGAAGAGGAAGGACGGCAAATTTTGGCAGAAATTCATGCTGGACTTGGCGGCCACCATGCCGCAGCTCGGGCCCTTGTAAGCAAGGCCTTCCGTACAGGTTTTTACTGGTCGACGGCCCGAGCAGACGCACATGACCTCGTTCAACGTTGCATCGGTTGCCAGCTTTTTGCAAACCAAAGCCATATGCCACCTACCGCTCTCCAAACAATCCCCATTATTTAGCCTTTTGCGGTCTGGGGGCTCGATATGGTTGGACCCCTTAAAGGGGGAATCCATAAGAAAAAATACCTATTGGTCATGGTGGATAAATTCACCAAATGGATAGAAGCCAAACCAGTTAAAACGGCCAAATCCGGACCAGTGATAGACTTCATATCCGGGGTTGTACACCGTTACGGCGTCCCCCACAGCATCATCACCGATAACGACTCAAACTTTACAGCCGACGATGTAAAAACTTGGTGCAGCAACATGGGCATTAAGCTCGATTATGTCTCTGTCTATCACACGCAAACTAACGGTCAAGTCGAGCGAGCAAATGGTCTTATCATGAGCGGTATTAAACCCATATTAGTGCGATCCTTGAAGGAATCAGATACGCACTGGGTGGAGGAGCTTGACTCCGTACTATGGGGGCTGCGGACCACGCCAAATCGCACTACCGGATACACATCGTTCTTTATGGTGTACGGCGCAGAGGCGGTACTGCCCTGAGACATCATTCATGATTCACCTCGAGTGTGCATGTACGAAGAGAAAGAAGCCGAGCTTGATCGGCAGGACGGTTTGGACGCCCTGGAGGATGAGCGTGACGTGGCAAAAGCCCGCTCCGCATTCTATCAGCAACAAGCTCGGCGGTATCAAAGCAGAGAAGTACGTGCCAAAACTTATAACGTTGGCAAACTTGTTCTGCGCTTACCGGAGAAGAAAAAGGACAAGCTCAAGCCCAAATGGGAAGGTCCCTTCGTTATTGACAAAGTTCTGACCGGTGGAGCGTACCGTCTGCGGGATGCATCGAACAATCGACTCAAGCCAAACCCATGGAACGCAGCCAGACTCAGAAGGTTCTACGCCTAGTGCCGGACTCTGGGTTCGTCTCGTTACCTCCGTCAATTTTTTATATATATCCGTTATCTGTCTTTTCTTTCTTTCTTCCCTTTTTCTTCACGGCCTTAAAAGGTTAAAATGTGTCTTGACTACACAATCTTGACACGCTAGGCATGCTCATTATACCTGGCGGCTTCTTATACAGAAGCTTAATATAACTATGTTCCGGGCTCTATGCCCCCACACATGTGTTACTTTTCCACATGTACCTTTTCTTCGCCATTATATGCATTGATATGACTTAAGTTTTGGCCAAGTTGGGTTGCCTGGCTCTTGTGTTTATGAGTTTTGGCCAAGTTGGGTTGCCTGGCTCTTGTGTTTATGCCCTACGTTCTCGTTAATTCGGCTAGGGCATAAGGGGAGCACCTCTACGATTGTTACTGTTGGGTCAGCCGGATGTGTACTCAGACTGGGTGAAGCCAAAAGCTAGTGTTCTTAAGGGAATATTCGGTCGGTGAACAAAAGATGACTTTTATTTATTATGATACATGCCCCCAGATGTTTATATCCCGCGTCTCTTCTTGCAGTCTGGACATGCACATTAATGCATGCGTACCTAGGGAAAGGAACCCTTAACGGAACTATTCTCCCTGGAAGATGTTTCTTACTATCCATGTAATATAACATAGCTAGTTGGGTACTTGTCTGTTCAAGCACTTATGACCCCTACGCCTGGTTTCCATGCGTACCCCGGTTTTTACATAACTGAGCAGGTATTCGGATACACTCCGGACTATCGGGTCCGGAGGTTGAAGCGAAAAGGTCCGCCATGACAACTGATTTACAATCCGGCTAGGGATAATACATGTTATTTGAAGTACACAGTCACTTAGACGGACAAATTCTTCTTCTATACCATCCAACAGGCTATCTAGCCTACAATCCTGTTGGGAATACTTCGCGGCTAATTTCACCTGGTCATACACCAAACTGACGGGGATCTCTTTCCCATCCGACCCCACAGGTCCGACCTCGGCCATGTGGTTCGGGTCAGCCTTGGTATATCGCATCTTCACCATGGCCTAGGCTTCCCTTGCACCTTGTCGGCAGACCGATATCTTCCATAATCAGAAGCGCCGCCGCGCTCCCTTGAGCATCTCTACAAGCTCCCCCATGCCTCCTGGAAGGGAGGCGGATGGCCACAAGGCTTGGGCAATGCCCTGCATCACCTACGGAACTTGTTCGTGCAGTTGTGAGAGCTATGGCAGAAGATCATCCGCAGGCCCGGGCATCTCCTCTACGGGACGACCCGTCAGCATACCTACAGATATAACTCTGTTAGTCGGTTTCTTCGCCGCACTCTATAAAAGTTCGTTCAAGCACTAACTAAAAATGCCGCGTCGAAGCCTTTTATTCTCCTTTAGGGAGTCAACTAGCTGGTCCCGAATGTCTTTCAGTTCAACACCCAGCTGGGTATTGGCATCTTGGAGATCATTTTTCTCCTGCCTAACCCGCGTAAGCACGCACTCGCCAGCCTCTAGCTGTCGTTGAGCATGTTGTTCATCCCCTCACACGACCTCCGGATTCACTTCGAGGTCATCTGCAGAATCTATTATTAGATTTGCATACATGCCGAATACTAACCGGTACATATCCTTATTTTCGATAGAAACAAGTGTTACCAGAGGGGGCCTTCGCGGACTCCTTCATTGCGGCAACTACGGCCCGCAACTGGGCTTTGCACTCCTCCAGCTCTTGAGACAACTGGGTATTCTTCTCCGTAAGAGCCTACACAAATAATGATCCTTAAATCAGTTGTGTCAACTGTTTCAAGTCTCAGGGGCTACTGATATATATATATATATATATATAATTATCAGATTTTCTTACCCGTATATACTTTACATACTGGTCCGTGGCTCTGGCAAGACCATTTTGAGCAGCTCAGATGTACGCGTCTCCTGAGTTGAAGGCATCGAACGCCTCTTCGGAGAAACCAGGGTCGCGGAGTACGGCCCGGCGGCGCCTGTGATTCATGGCACTATCCACTTCGGAATTCGTAGAGGACAACCTATCCGCATCCTCTGTAGGAGGAACATCCGGTGTTGTCCCCACGTCAGCATCTGCCCCTAAGTCTGGCTCTAGAGTCCGGCCAGTGGAGGCATGGCCGACAGGCTCTCCGGGCACGGTCCGGCGAGCGTTTTTTCTGCCAGGAACCATGGACATTATTATATTTTAAAGACGACAAACCACAGAGCAGGGTTTTTTCATACCTCTGCGACGACGTCTTAGTCCTGACCGCCTTCCTTTTAAGCCTATCCGGTTTTGGTGCCCCTTGCTAGTGAGTCACTGCGGGTTCGGCATGGCGCCCCGAGGGCCTTCCCTGTAGGACACCATATGGGTGTGATGGGTGAAGTGCAAAAAAGGGATCTTTCTCGGAAGTCGGGACTTCGGTTTTACTTACATGCGATGCAGGGAGCAGGCCCGGATAATCGGCTATGATAGCCACCAAGGCACCGTCGCAGCTCAACTGATAGAACGTCCTGTCGATGAGTTCCACGAATATGTCTGGATCTTCTTCGAGTCCGGGGTGGAGGGCCCGGTCAGGGTCCTCTGGCTGTGGAGACGGGCTATGGACCTCCCTCACAGCTTTTCGCAGCTCCTGCTATGCAATAGCAAGGTAAATACTTATAATGAAGAATGCGGGAAGATCTGGAGTAAAAGGTAGCAGCTCACCCGATTTGGGGGGTTGTACATGGAGAATCCATCCCGTGGCTTAATACGGATGAACTCCTCTTCCTCTCCTTTGTATAAATCGGACAGTACTTTTGCTAGAGCGACGGCGGAGTCCGGACCTTTACGGCCGCAGCGGGTGGCATCGTCTTCTCCATTGAAGTGCCACATGGGTTTCCCCTGATACGGAAGTGGCTGCACCCCCCGCAGTCTACATATTGACATAACCTCGATTATTGTCAGTCCTAATTTGGCCAGCGTTTCTATCCTGCCCATCAGGTAAAGGACCTCTCTGTTGTCTTCCTCCTGGGGGCTCCGAGGACGCCAGCTGCGGCGTTTCTTCAAAGGGGCATTATTGAACTCAGGAAGGCCCATCCGAATAGGGTCCGGAAGGAGGACGTCCTCCATATAAAACCACTCCAAAGGCCAGTCTTTGGATGTCTTCTTCGGGGTACCAGACATGTATCCGGTCCTGGTGATGCGCCATATTTCGGCTCCGCCCATTTGATATATTGACTCCTTCTGCGTACGGGGTACGAGGCAGAATAGCCTTTTCCATAGCTCGAAATGAGCTTCGCAGCCTAGAAACAACTCGCAAAATGCGACGTAGCCGGCAATGTGTAATATGGAGGCCGGAGTAAAGTTATGCAGCTGGAGGCCGTAGAACTCCAGGAGCCCGTAGAGGAACGGATGGATTGGAAATCCGAGTCCCCTCAATAAGTAAGGGACAAGGCATACCCGCTCCCCCATGGACGGGTTGGGGAAGCTCTCCGCTTGCTCCCCGCCGTTATAAGTGGCTAGTCTGGCTCTGACGGGAACCATATACGCAGGAGGGAGAAACCCCTGGGTCTGTAACTCTACCAATTGGCTGTGAGGGATGAAACAGTTCTCCCAATTGCCCGGCTTAGCGCTACGAGAGCGAGAGGAGGAGCTGCGATGGCTAGCCATGATAGGATGGGCTTTTCCGGGCGCTCTCCGATGGATACTCGCTGTGGGAAGATTGTGTGATCTGATCTGAGGATCCCTGACTCTTTAAATAGGAGATTTGCTCACAAGGTTAGGGTGGCAAATGTAAAAATGCCCTGACTTCTCACATTCGCTCGACACGTGGAAGATAGCCATTATTAAAGCGCAGAAGCCGAGGAGTGCGACATTTATGGGAAGTCGGACATTACTCGTACTCAGGATTTGGAGGAGAACCCGCCTTGCAATGCCGAAGACAATCTGCGCGCCGGACTCATCGTCATTGAAGCCTGGTTCGGGGGCTACTGAGGGAGTCCTAGATTAGGGGGTCCTCAGACAACCGGACTATATGCATTGACCGGACTGTTGGACTATGAAGATACAAGATTGAAGACTTCGTCCCGTGTCCGGGTGGGACTCTCCTTTGCGTGGAAGGCAAGCTTGGCAGTTCGGATATGTAGATCTCCTCCCTTGTAACCGACTCTGTGTAACCCTAGCCCCCTCCGGTGTCTATATAAACCGGAGGGTTTAGTCCGTAGGACAACAACAATCATAATCATAGGCTAGCTTCTAGGGTTTAGCCTCTACGATCTCGTGGTAGATCAACTCTTGTAATACTCATATCATCAAGATCAATCAAGCAGGAAGTAGGGTATTACCTCCATCGAGAGGGCCCGAACCTGGGTAAACATTGTGTCCCCTGCCTCCTGTTACCATCCGCCTTAGACGCACATTTCGGGACCCCCTACCCGAGATCCGCCGGTTTTGACACTGGCACACGCGGTGACCACGACAATGGCGTGCCTGTGCACGCGCTCTGTGTGCAGTCGCTGCGTCTAGTGGCTGTTTGTGCTGGACCCCCTCCTCTTCTCGTCGTCTTCGCTCACATGAGCGTGTCTGGCAGATAGCCCGTGTCGTCACCGTTCCCCTGGACCCCTCTCCCCCTCCGTCCGTTTCCTCACCGACGCTCGCCCACGGGAGCACAGTGCCCCGACATGTTTTAATGGTGCTCGGTTTCTTCCTCTGCTCCCCGGCGTCGTCTACCCCTCTGTGAGCTCTGAATCAATAGCTCATCGTGTTCCCGCGCCCTCTCGTGCTCACTGGCCGTCGCCAGAGCCTTGGCTGGACGTGACCGGTGGTACCTGAGCCCATCCCTCTCGCCCCTATATACAGGCCTCCCCTGAGCCGTTCGAGCACACCAGCAGCCTCTCCTCACTTCACTACCCCTCCCCAGCCTGTCAAGCGAGCTCGAGAGGCTCTCCTCGCCTCTGTTGACCGCCATGGCCGCCACGGCCATCCGCCTAAATTAGCTCGAGTCCGAGCCCCCTCCCTCCTGACCTCACCATAGCTCCATCCCAAACCCCGGCGATCCTCCCCGTGTCCTCGCCCCACCGCCGGAGCCACCTTGGCCGCGTGCCCCAAGCTCAACCGCCGCCGCCAAGCTCTCTGTTCCCCGCGCAGTGCCACCCCTCCTCTCCTCCCCGGCGCTCTTCTCCCCTCTGGTTGGATGCGGTGGACCTCGCCGTGCTCGCCGGTTGCCTCCCCTTGGCTGGAGCTGGCCAGAGCCGACGAGCCCATCGCCGGCCAAGCTCAGCCGCGCCTCTGCCTCGCCCCTCTCTACTTCTGTCGGGCGCAAGCAAGAAGAAGGAGTAGGAGGAGAGAGAAAGGAGTGGGACCCCCTCGCCAGCCGCCTAGCGCCGGTCCCGCCACGACCACGTCACTTAAGTGGAGGCGGAAACAACACAAGACGTCTTCCCCGACCGAAAGCGTATTCACTTCTTCTTCGGGTGTAAATGCGTTTTCCTCCCCGAAAAGCGTATTTCCTCAAAACACGCTTCTGCCTTAGCCACTCAGGGACTTGTTTGTGATGATATTTTTGCAGAAAAATCCCTGATCTTCATCAACTCATATCTTTTAACCCACAACTCCAAATCAGGTGAATCCAAAGCCCACTTCTTCGTGTCATCGAGCCCGTTCTGTTGGTATCATTTTCACCATGTTTTGACATTCTGAAAATGACCATTATGCCCTTGCCCTTATTCAGCCCCTCCGAGAGAGAAAGATTTTCGGCATTTCTTTCCGCGAGCTTCTCGCACTTCTTCTTGGTGATTTTTTCCACCCCAGGCAAGCCACACCCTCCATTTGCATGATTGCAATGAAGTGACATGGTTTATTCATTTGAACTTGTTTAAAATATTGTAATAGCTATGTATGCTTTGTTCATGGCATTTCTCGGAGTATGGTTTTGGTCTAGATGTTGCCATGATATTGCCTGGAGTTCTAGGACTTATGTTTTAATGATCATGTGGATATCATGTGCCTTTGGATTCTTAGTGGCTATTATGATTATATCCATGATGGTATTATGCTTTGGAGTATTGCTTTGGATATCATGTTGCCTTTGGATTATTAGTGGCTAGTGTTAGTTTCATCATGATGCTAGTTCATATTATGTTTTGGACTATGATGATGGAGATGATGCTTGCATGTGGATCATAGCTGGATAGTTAGTTCTTGATATTTGAGTAGTAGTATTATCGTTCTTGGGTTCATCAGGATAGTAGTGTTATACTGTCCTCGGAGTATTTTAGTATGATGATATTAAGCTTTGGATTATTTGTTGGATATTGCTATGACTTGGATTATAGGTAGATAGATGATATCGGAGTATCGGTCATTACTATTATATTTTGGGGATAAATTCCATCATTAAGTTGGTCACGTGCCACCGAACCGGGCTTTCCAGTGCAACCACATTTGCCTTTATGGGAAGGCCCTAATGCGGTCTATTGTCGTGCCTCTCGCCGGTGCCTCCAACGAGGGAAGGTTATGGGTGTGCGGTACCCTGGCCCGGTAAGCAGACATAACCTTGTGTGCCCGTTGTTGTTGTTGTTGTTGTTGTTGTTGTTGTTGTTATGTGCACGGTCCTCGTGAGGGACGGTCCCCATGAGGGACGTTTTGGCCACGACGGTGGTCGTTGTCTTTGGTAGACATGGGGCCACCCAGGACTAGCCCAGTTGGGAGTGGGTCGGAGTGGCCGGGAGAGTGTCATGGAAGTAGATCGGTTTTGTCGGAACGCCGTTGGTCCACCCGAATGGGAGTGCGAGGCCATGGGTTCCGTGGTGTGGGTACAGTGCGCTACCTCTGTAGAGTGTATTTAAATCTATCGATAGCCTTGTCCTCGGTCATGGGCAAGGGTTCGTACTAGGTCACACCGTTCGATCAACACTCAGATGACGGAATGACTTATAGGTGATATATTTATATGTTGATATGTTGAGCAGTACAGATTGGCAGGATGCTGATGATGATGTTGGAGACCAAGTGTTGGTCATGGTAGTGATCGCCGGAAGGATCACCGTTTGAGGCCAAGTGTTGGTCATGGTTGTGATCGCCGGAATGATCACCATTTGGTTTTGATCACGAGGTGATCGAGATGGTATATTGCTTGCCGGTTAGCCAAGAGTGATATGGTTATGGAGATCTGAGATGGTGATTTATCAGGATTGTATTAGTTTCATACCATGCTTAGTAGTTGCTTCATAATTATAGTTGTTCATTTAATTAACCTATTAAATGCTATGTTATTGTCTTGCCTTGATGTTTATGGTTGTTGTGAGCTTGCAAGTTCATTCAATGTACTGACCTGGCGTGTCATGCCAGACTGTAGGTGATGCCATGATTGCTTGATTGCTTGTCGATGGTTGCCGTGCGTGCGAGCTAGATCGTGTCCTAGCCAGAGTCCCTGCGGAGTGGAGTTCACCACCTTCATCGTTGTTCCGCTGCTAGAAGTATTCCGCTGCTAGCATAGAGCAAGTGTAGTATCGCATGCGTAGTGTCGCCGTGCTGATGTGCTTCTTTGCAACATCAGACCCTTGTATTATTATTCTTGTAATAAGAGCTGATTTGTTCTATGTCAAGCAGTGCCGTATTCCAGAGACTTATCCTCGATCTCTGTGCTAGAATACGGGGCTTTCCGGTTTCTCTGAGCCGGGGTGCCACAGACTTGGTATCAGAGCAGGTCTGGCTGTAGGACGCCCTAGTCAGTGCGAGTGGTAGAAACAGGTAGAAATCGGTAGTATAGAGTTTGGCTTGTTTATTGCATTTGGTTGCTGCATTTGTTTGTTGCGCAGCATGCATATAGCTTTATTATTTGCTGATGATGATTTATTTGGTGAGTGTAGATGGCATCGGTTCGGATCCACTACAGCTCAGTCTTTGCATTTCTCCAATTTTCTTTTCTTGCTTGTTCGTTGGTGTTTGGTGTCATTTCTGTCCCAGCAGAGTGATGCAGAGTGATCCTGATACTGTTTGCAAGAATGGTGCTCAGGTATCGCGTCGAACTCCTTCCTTCAGCCCCGTTTTGTTTCGGTGGTGGACATGCTTCTACCCCGAATCGTCCTTTTTCTTGTCGTGTTGCCAACCCTTAATGATCTGAGTTATCAAGAAAGGGCAATGCCAGCAGACTCAGTTTTCCCCGCAATCCTTATTTCTTGGACGAGTATGAATATTTTCTGTCCGCTTGAAAATAATGTAGTCGCGACATTCGTGTCCTGCTACCTTGTTACCAAGTACATCCTCACCTCCGAGCTAGTCCAGGTTGCTACCTGGCTAAGCTAGCACTTGGTGCAGCGCTGTTTACACCAATTCTTCCACACCTTTATTCGTCCTCGTGCACATCGTCACAACATGCTAGATCATAGAACCGGAGATCCAGCGAGATTTGTGTGCTTAAGTAGGCATGCATATTGTGTGACTAGCAGTAATATGTGACATTGGTTGTGTGTGAATTGATTGTTGTTGTGTGCTTTTGTTTAGTTGAATTTTCTTTCGCTTCTTTCTTTTGGGCCCCGGTGTTACATTATTTTTCCCCTATAAAGAGTTGCTCATCATCAGACACTGGACTCGAAGAAGTAATAAGGAGTTCAAATATTTGGAAGCTCAGCTAAACAAAATGGAATTCTCAGCCGACTGCAGTAAAATGGGGAATATCTGATTTTGAGGCTGATAATCAAATTTTGCATCAGGGTGCACTCCTCACAACAGTACTAATAACTCAAGTCTGTATCAGTATAAAATCCTCAAAGCAGTAATGATCCAGCCAGCAGAAAGACAATTCAGGTACACGCTCAATGGAATATTTTTAGTCAAAGGTATGGAGCATATACAAAATTTTGGCTCCGCAATGCATGATGCTTGAAATAAGTTATCATCCGAAATAAAGACAGAATGCGATATACTCAAGGAAGACAGTCAAATGAATTTTCTCATGCAAATAATCAACCACAGAATATTATGGGAGTGTGTGTAGATTTCAGTCTGCATATCAGTATGAAGTTTTGGATATAAGAAACTCAGTATTCTTCCACACGTTATTGGAAGAAATTTATGACGCAAGGCTCATCAGCATGATATGTGAATAATTTCCGGTTTATGATACCTGGTCTTTCTCAACAAGATACCTTGGTAAAAGCTTCTGACAGACGGAAATGAATTTTTCTCAACGAGAAAAACCGAGGAGAAGCTTCTCAAGTATGGAACTCAGGCTTCTCCTGCACAATACTCATGTCAAGCTTCGTGTGTAAGCTATTGAGGCTTCTTCTGCATGCTACCCAGACAAAAGCTTCGAACAGAAGCTAATGAGCCTTCCTCGGCAAGCTACACGAATGGCTTTTCTCTGCAAATCAAGGATCAGATTTGCAATAATTTTGTGAGAGGTACAATACAGTCAAAACATATGCCTACCGCAAGAATCAAGTGTTTGGTTGCATATGATTTTTATATATGGTGGGCATGCATCCCCAGTCTTATCAGTCATCCATACGAGATGTGGCAAGGATCCAATAGATTTCCTAAGGAAAGTACGGATCCCACAAACTCACGAGTCAGGCAAAGGAAAATGGGCAGCGATACATATCATGAACTACCAGGATCGACAATATCTGGGGATGACACCACAGAATTCACAGTCTTGACAATGGTCATCAAGGTCATTATTCCCGCACCAGACAAAGTGATATCATGAAACCTTGTCACCTTCTTGTATGATTGGACTCCACAATAAGCTCTGTATAGCTACAAGCTCCGAACATATGTCATATGTGTGCGGACTCAGGTCAGAAAACAGGCACAAAGGAATAATGCCAATAATATTGCACTAATCACGTCCCTGGTCATACGAAGAATCAAGGACATGTGTGGCCAAGTTATTTCAGTAAGGTATCCTAACACAGAAAATCATGACCATTAAAGGGTGAGCCTGACAACAAAGGTATGATGTTTTTTGCACGACCATCAGGGTCTGAATACCCAAATCAGTTGGAGGCCGTAATTCCATATGGATCCACAAAGACATACTCTCAGCGGCCTACTCTGTTTCACAAGGATTTCATATCCCGCTGGGAATGGTTAATATGGAAAATCCAATTGGGTATACCGACAAAATGAGAAAATCAAAAGCCGAACAATCATCTCAGACCCGATATGCTCATCAATGGAATCAAGTACATGGTCAGTCTATCAGGAAAAGCATTTGTCCATCAGCCCCTATCGGGCCAGTCTCAAGATATAAATATTTGATGTATGACACAACTATAACTCCATACACCGTTATATGGCTCACGGTAGAAGGCAGTCAGATCTTTGGTACATATCTCACGCTCGAGCCAAAGAAATAAATCAAAATCAGTACCACCTTTGAGCAGTCAGATCCCGTCAGAAGGTGTCCATGATTAATCCTCAGCATTTATTGAAACCAGAAGGCTTGCATTTATTTGAAGCAACCCCATGACAGAAGTAAAACAGTTTCATGACCAAAGGAAATGTATACTCGGACTCATTGGATATCACCGCAGGTATGAAAGAATCAACGTCAGTAAAAATAAATTGGTATATGAGCAAAGACCTGTCAGGATTTCAGGAAAGGTGAAGCAAACCACCCCAGAGCAAGGGAAGAAAATCGTATGAAATTCTTGGGGGAACAATAACTAAAGGAAAAAGGATATCCGAGTTGGAAATGGTGTCCTAAACTCATACTTGTTCCCTGAGAAACTAAATCTCGAGGACGAGATTTCTTTAAGGGGGTAAGAGTTGTAACAGCCTGGATTTTGGCCCTTTTCTTTTTCTTTTGATTTATTTGGTTTTTGCTCTGTTTTTCTTTTTGGAGTGGTTCTGTGGCCTTGCCACCCGGGAAATCATTTTCATTTCCTCTCCCAAGTGGCTCATCATCCTAAAAACTTTGCCAAAAACATGTCACTCCACTGCTTGACCAAACCCTAATTTCTTTTCTAGGGAAAATTCCTTTTTTCTATTGAAGGAATAATCCTATCTGCCCTAGGTTGTGAAGCAACCCATATTTCTGCCCATCCAAAAATCCCCAAATAATTCTTATAATTTTTTTGGTCATATCTTCCTCAAATATGGTAAAATATTTCATTGGCCATATTTCCCATCATACTCAATAAATTCATTTCCTATTCTGTCCTAAATGGCACATTGTGAAGAAAGTGCTATTTATCTTTGCCCTTTTGACCCCAAACTTTTTGGAAATCTTCTACTGTCCAAATAAATGCCCTGTGACAAAATTCAACTTTATTTGCCTAGCCAAACTTTCTCAGTGATTTTTCAAAGTTCCTGTCTATGGGAAGCCTTTGTGAAGGAAGTGCTAGCTAGGTTTATCCAAACGAGTTGAAATTTTGCACACTCCTTCATGTGCTCATACTATCCCACGCCTCCAAATGTCAGCTCTATCTCTTGATCTATGTGAGCACAACATCAAATATTTGATTCTGTCAATATTTTCAGGTTGTGAAGCAAGTATATTTTATATTGCTTCATTTTTCCTGAAAATTTACCAGAGCATACTCCTACCCAAATAACTTCTCTCTACAAAATTTGGCATCAATTCTTAAAGCCAATATTTATCTAGAATTTTTTCAAGTTTCTGGGCAGAGGGGATAGCTGTGAAGGAAGTACCATTTTGGTAAAACCAATTGGTATGAAATTTTTACAGCACCTTTGTCTGGCCAATTCACTAAGCCTTGCCAAATTTCACCTCAAGTGGTTACTCTATGTGAGTGAACCATCATGATCTTGATTCTGGACCCATAATGTGAGTTACAAAGCAACTATATTAGTTTGTGCTCCATTTTGCCCCAAAACCTCCAGGATCATAGTCCTTGCATAGATAATCACCCCAGAAAAACTCTTTGGTGCCAGTAAAATCCCTGTGAATCACCAGTGCGCGGCCAAGTTTACTGTAGTAAACTTCAGAGGGTGATTACCATTTAACCAGAGCTCTTTAAACCGAGATACCACCGCAGTTGGAACCTCCCCTGGATGAACTTACCACTAGACAACGTGTTCTAGCCCATCTCCCCGCTACATGCCAGTGCACACGGTGACCACGATAGTGGCGTGCCTGTGCACGCGCTCTGTGTGCAGGGGCCGTGTCTAGTGGTTGTTTGTGCTGGACGCCCTCCTCCTCTCGTCGTCTTCGCGCGCGTTAGCGTGTCTGACAGATAGCCCGCGTCGTCGCCGTTCCCTGGACCCCTCTCCCCCTCCGTCCGTTTCCTCACCGACGCTCGCCGACACTCGCCCATGGGAGCACAGTGCCCCGACATGTTTTACTGGTGCTAGATTTCTTCCTCTGCTCCCCGGCGCCGTCTACCCCTCCGTGAGTTCTCAGTCAATAGCTCCTCGTGTTCCCGCGCCCTCCCATGCTCGCTGGCCGTCGCCAGAGCCTTGGCTGGACGTGACCGGTGGCACCCAAGCCCATCCCTCTCGCCCGCCTATATATAGGCCTCCCCGAGCCGTTCGAGCACACCAGCAGCCTCTCCTCACTTCACTACCCCTCCCCAACCTGTCAAGCGAGCTCGAGAGGCTCTCCTCGCCTCTGTTGACTGCCATGGATGCCGCAGCCATCCTCCTAAATTAGCTCGAGTCCGAGCCTCCCCCTTCCTCCTGACCTCACCATAGCTCCACCCAGACCCTCCTCTCCTCCATGATGCTCTTCTCCCCTCTGGTTGGATGTGGTGGACCTCGCCGTGCTCGCCGGTTGCCTCCCCTTGGCCGGAGCTGGTCGAAGCCGACGAGCCCATCGCCGGCCAAGCCTAGCCGCGCCTCTGCCTCGCCCCTCACTGCTTCTGTCGGGCGCAAGCGAGAAGGAGTGGGAGGAGAGAGAAAGGAGTGGGACCCCCTCGTCAGCCGTTCATCGCCGGTCCCGCCACAGCCACGTCACTTAAGTGGAGGCAGAAACAACAGAGTACGTTTTCCCTAACCGAAAGCGTATTCACTTCTTCAGGTGTAAATGTGTTTTCCTCTCCGGAAAGCGTATTTCCTCAAAACCCGGTTCTGCCTTATCCACTCAGGGACTTGTTTGTGATGATATGTTTGTAGAAAAGTCCCTGATCTTCATCAACTCATATCTTTTTACCCACAACTCCAAATCAGGTGAATCCAAAGTCCACTTCTTCGTGCCGTCGAGCCCGTTCTGTTGGTATCATTTTCACCATGTTTTGACATTCTGAAAATGACCATTATGCCCTTGCCCTTATTCAGCCCCTCCGAGAGAGAAAGATTTCCGGCCTTTCTTTCCGCGAGCTTCTCGCACTTCTTCTCGGTGTTTTTTTCCACCCCAGGCAAGCCACACCCTCCATTTGCATGATTGTAATGCAGTGACATGGTTTATTCATTTGAACTTGTTTAAAATATTGTAGTAGCTATGTATGCTTTGTTCATGGCATTTCTCGGAGTATGGTTTTGATCTAGATGTTGCCATGATATTGCCTCGAGTTCTAGGACTTATGTTTTGTTGATCATGTGGATATCATGTGCCTTTGGATTCTTAGTGGCTATTATGGTTATGTCCATGATGGTATTATGCTTTGGAGTATTGCTTTGGATATCATGTTGCCTTTGGATTATTAGTGGCTAGTGTTAGTTTCATCATGGTGCTAGTTGATATTATGTTTTGGACTATGATGATGGAGATGATGCTTGCATGTGGATCATAGCTGGATAGTTAGTTCTTGATATTTGAGTAGTAGTATTATCATTCTTGGGTTCATCAGGATAGTAGTGTTATACTGTCCTCGGAGTATTTTAGTATGATGATATTAAGCTTTGGATTATTTGTTGGATATTGCTATGACTTGGATTATAGGTAGATAGATGATATCGGAGTATCGGTCATTACTATTATATTTTGGGGATAAATTCCATCATTAAGTTTGTCAGGTGCCACCGAACCGGGCTTTCCAGTGCAACCACATTTGCCTTTATGGGAAGGCCCTAATGCGGTCTATTGTCGTGCCTCTCGCCGGTGCCTCCAACGAGGGAAGGTTATGGGCGTGCGGTACCCTGGCCCGGTAAGCAGACATAACCTTGTGTGCCCGTTGTTGTTGTTGTTGTTGTTGTTGTTATGTGCACGGTCCCCGTGAGGGACGTTTTGGCCACGACGGTGGTCGTTGTCTTTGGTAGACATGGGGCCGCCCAGGACTAGCCCAGTTGGGAGTGGGTCGGAGTGGCCGGGAGAGTGTCATGGCAGTAGATCGGTTTTGTCGGAACGCCGTTGGTCCACCCGAATGGGAGTGCGAGGCCATGGGTTCCGTGGTGTGGGTACAGTGCACTACCTCTGTAGAGTGTATTTAAATCTATCGATAGCCTCGTCCTCGGTCATGGGCAAGGGTTCGTACTAGGTCACACCGTTCGATCAACACTCAGATGACGGAATGACTTATAGGTGATATATTTATATGTTGATATGTTGAGCAGTACAGATTGGCAGGATGCTGATGATGATGTTGGAGACCAAGTGTTGGTCATGGTAGTGATCGCCAGAAGGATCACCGTTTGAGGCCAAGTGTTGGTCATGGTTGTGATCGCCGGAATGATCACCATTTGGTTTTGATCACGAGGTGATCGAGATGGTATATTGCTTGCCGGTTAGCCAAGAGTGATATGGTTATGGAGATCTGAGATGGTGATTTATCAGGATTGTATTAGTTTCATACCATGCTTAGTAGTTGCTTCATAATTATAGTTGTTCATTCAATTAACCTATTAAATGCTATGTTATTGTCTTGCCTTGATGTTTATGGTTGTTGTGAGCTTGCAAGTACATTCAATGTACTGGCCTGGCATGTCATGCCAGATTGCAGGTGATGCCATGATTGCTTGTCGATGGTTGCCATGCGTGCAAGCTAGATCATGTCCCAGCCAGAGTCCCTACGGAGTGGAGTTCACCACCTTCATCGTTGTTCCGTTGCTAGAAGTATTCCGCTGCTTCGAGTTGTTCTGCTGCTTGCATAGAGCAAGTGTAGTATCGCAGGCGTAGTGTCGCCGTGTTGATGTGCTTCTTTGTAACATCAGACCCTCGTATTATTATTCTTGTAATAAGAGACGATTTGTTCTATGTCAAGCAGTGCCGTATTCCAGAGACTTCTCCTCGATCTCTAGGCCGGAATACGGGGTGTTCCGGTTTCTCTGAACCGGGGTGCCACAGAGGGCTTTGGATTGCACGTCAAGAAAGCCATGAGGCGGCCACAAGGTCGGGAGGCGCGCCCCCACCCTTGTGGGCCCCTCGTGACTCCACCGACCTATTTCTTCCGCCTATATATTCTCAAATATCCCAAAACCTTCCAGGGGAGCCACAAAACCACTTTTTCACCGCCGCAACCTTCTGTACCCGTGAGATCCCATCTAGGGGCCTTTTCCGATGTCCTGTCGGAGGGGGATTCGATCACGGAGGGCTTCTACATCAACACCATTGCCTCTCCGATGAAGTGTGAGTAGTTTACCACAGACCTATGGGTCCATAGCTAGTAGCTAGATGGCTTCTTCTCTCTCTTTGATTCTCAATACCATGTTCTCCTTGATGTTCTTGGAGATCTATTCCATGTAATACTTTTTTGTGGTGTGTTTGCCAAGATCCGATGAATTGTGGATTTATGATCAGCTTATCTATGAATATTATTTGAATCTCCTCTGAATTATTTTATGCATGATTTGATATCGTTGCAAGTCTCTTCGAAGTATCGACTTGGTTTGGCCAACTAGATTGGTTTTTCTTGCAATGGGAGAAGTGCTTAGCTTTGGGTTCAATCTTGCGGTGCTCGATCCTAGTGACAGAAGGGGAACCGACACGTATTGTATTGTTGCCATCGAAGATAACAAGATGGGGCTTTCATCATATTGCTTGAGTTTATCCCGCTACATCATGTCATCTTACTTAATGCATTACACTATTCTTATGAACTTAATACTCTAGATGCAGGCAGGAGTCGATCGATGTGTGGAGTAATAGTAGTAGATGCAGAATCGTTTCGGTCTACTTGATACAGACGTGATGCCTATATTCATGATCATTGCCTTAGATATCATCGTAACTTTGCGCTTTTCTATCAATTGCTCAGCAGTAATTTGTTCACCCACCATAATATTTTCTATCTTGAGAGAAGCCTCTAGTGAAACCTAATGGCCCCCGTGTCTATTTTCCATCATATAAGTTTCCGATCTATAATTTTAGTTTCCTATTTACTTTCTTTGCAATATTTTACTTTCCGATCTATAAACCAAAAATATTACTTTACTGTTTATCCATCTATATCAGATCTCACTTTGAAAATAACCGTGAAGGGATTGACAACCCCTTCGTCACGTTGGGTGCAAGTTGGTGTTTGTTTGTGCAGGTATTCGGTGGCTTGTGCGTTATCTCCTAGTAGATTGATACATTGGTTCTCAAAAGCTGATGGAAATACTTACTCTACTTTGCTGCATCACCCTTTCCTCTTCAAGGGAAAAAACAACGCAAGCGCAAGAGGTAGAAGGAAGAATTTCTGGCGCCGTTGCAAGGGAGATCTACGCCAAGCCAAGACATACCAAGTACCCATCATAAACTCTCATCTCTCGCATTATATTATTTTCCATTCGCCTCTCATTTTCCTCTCCCCCACTTCTAAAACAATTTTCGAAAAGATTTGTCTTTTCTTCGCCCCTCTTCCGTTCATCTTTTCGTTTGTGTCTTACTTGGTTTGTTTGCTTGTTCGCTTGGCATAATTGTGTATTTATTGGAAAGCAAGAACAAAAAATCTTGTGGATCCTCATCCACTTGCTAATCTTTTTCAGACATCCAATTATGATGAACCAATTGCTAGTGAGTTGAGTGCACTAGATTATCTTTATGAGGTTTTGCTTGAAATTCGTGAATCTAAAAATTGTGATGAAGTGTTGAAAGAAAAAATTTATGAAGTGATTCACGATAGCTCCTTGAATGAAAATCATGATTGTGTAGCGACCAGACCTCAAACAGTCTGATCTCTGTGTATAAGTGTCATCCCTGGATCGGTAATGCTGACACACACAGTACTTGAAGGATTTATAACAGAGTGGCAATCACACACTTATTACATCGAATGTCTCAAAAGAGAATTTATTACAATAAATATGGCTTAAGGCCATCTAATATGATAACATCGGAAGGCTTGGAAGATAAAGTGAGTCCATCAACTCCAACGCCATCACTGAGTGAAAGACCACGACCTAAGGCTCCTTACTCGTCGTCTGAAAAGTCTGCAACATGATACGTTGCAGCCCGAAAACGGGTCAGCACATAGAATATGCTGGCAAGGTAACACAAGAGAATAATGAACAGAATAAAGCTATCACTATATGCATATATGGCTGGTGGAGGCTGTATGGTTGATATGTTTTGCTTAAAGCCAGTTTTTCCCTACTGCAAAGGAATATATTTTATTTAACTACAAAATTTGTTGAAAACATTGAGAATGTTAAACCCCATCTCAATCCCAATTAAAAGTAATCATTAACCCAAACAAAATTATATAATTAAGAGTGATGAGATCCACATGATAATCCAAGAACTAGATACTCAAGATGTCCATAATCGGGGACACGGCTAACCATGATTAGTTTGTACACTCTACAGAGGTTTGTGCACTTTTCCCCACAAGACTCGATCTCCTCCGTTGGATTTCTCGCACTACATAATGTTTGAGAAACGGATGACCGAGACACAGTCTTTCAGAAGCGTTAGCACCTTATGATGGGTAGACCGGTACACCTACATCCCCTACATATGCTAGTCTACCACTGTAAGAGTTCACACAACTTAATCAACTATGCTAGAGCCCATAATAGCATGTGGCTGCACACGGAAGTTTCCAGTATGAATAATCTTATGATCCCTTTGAGCCTGGGTGGCAGTCCATAGGAGAATCATATGGTACTCCGGGATTTCCAAAAAATACAGGCAATCACTGGGTTCCCCAGGTGCCTCAATCCACCCACATGTGTATTAAAGTTGCCACCTTAAATTGAACCATTAATTAACAATACTCACATCTGTCATGAAAACTCTCAAACCCAATCCACGTCTACGAGCATAGCATAGCAGTATAAGCATAACATAGAAGTAACTCCCAGGGTTTGATAATAAATAGGGTAATAGGTTCCTACCTCATCAATACTTCCCAACCCACGGTTTAATTCAGATTCTAACCATGCAATGTTTGAGGGTTGATCTAATGCAATAAAAACTGGGTAGTAAGAGGTATGATCAAAGTGTTACTTGCCTTGCTGATGATCCGCGAAACCTAGAGACTCGTAGTAGCACGCTTCGCACTCCGGGTGTTCTATCGCAAACAAATAAGCATACAATAAGCAATCAAGCAAGGGCACGGGTAAAACTCGAATAAGAGATCTAACCAGAAAGTTCAACTTAAGAACTCCGGTTTGCAAAAAGAATCAAATCAAACGAAACAACAAAACTCAAACAGCGAAAGAAACATGCTTCATTTACTAATCTGGACTAAAGTCAAATTTTACAGTAGCAAAAACTTGTTTAAGTTGATTAAACGGAAAGAGGGTTTCGAGAGGAAACGCTAGGCGTTTGAATCGCCTGATTCCGTTAAACGAGCGAAAATTTATACTAAAACGAAAATCGGATCAGAAATCATGATCGAAAATAATCGCGGAAAATCCGAGAAAAAGAAAAAATAACGAACAGGCTAACGAACGAACGTTCGCTGTCTGCGGCTAAACGGTGAAAACCGTTCGCTAAAACGAACGTAAAAACGGGCGTTCGCTAAATAACTAAACCGAAAAAATAAACTGAACCGGATCTAATAACAAAAACGGATCTAGGGTTTTCGGGAAAAAAAATCCAAAACGGTTTTCTCATGAAAACCGAGGCAACTACCTCAAGGTTTGGCGAGGGTCCGACGCTCCGGCGCGGCGGCGTGGGGCGCGGCACGACAGCGGGTGGCAGGCGGCGCGGCGCGGGCGGCGGCGGTGGATCGGGGCTAGGGTTAGGGTTAGGGAGCGGTGGCGGCTTGGGCTGGTCGGGGGCTCGGGGCCGTGGCTTATAAGGGCCGGCCCGAGGAGTCCTGGCCGCTTACGGCCTGGAATCGGTTCACCCCTTTTTTTAAATAATTTCGATGCTTAGAAAATAAAAGAAAAGGAATACTAAACTGTCTCTAAAAATCCCGAAATAAATTTTCCCCGTCCTCTAAAAATAAGCCGGACAAGGTGAACATTTATTTGGGCCTAAAATGCAATTTTGAAAAACACACTTTTTTCCTAATTCAAATAAAATAGCAATAAAACTCCGAATAAAAATCTTATTTGATTTTAATATTAAATCTTCGATATTTCTCTATTTTGAGGAAGTCATTTTATCCTCTCTTTTATTTTTATAAAAGAAATAATCGAAGAGTAAATAATTAAAATCAAACGATCCTCTTTTCAAAATTCGAGAAAAACTCGAATATGAAAATAACGAAATCCCCAACTCTCTCCGTGGGTCCTTGAGTTGCGTAGAATTTCTAGGATCAACCAAAATGCAATAAAATATGATATGCAATGATGATCTAATGTATAACATTCCAAATTGAAAATTTGGGATGTTACAGATTGCAATGGTATTATTATAAATTCTATTGATGTCAATTATGTTAATGATATGCAAAACCCTAAGCTTGGGGATGCTAGTTTTGCTATGTCCACTACTTGTTACAATGATCATGATTGGGGTGATTCTTCTTATAATGTTGAAAATTTATTTAAGCCCCGTGACAAATATGAGATTGATAATAATGTTTGCAATAATACTGAAAGTGGGTTCGAAGAGGCCATGACTTTATTTTATGATAATCCTACTATTTCGAAAGAGTGTCAACTTTGCATGCATGTGGATCATGTTGAGAATATTTTATGCGATAGCTATATTATTGAATTTGATTATGATCCTACATGTAATTATTATGAAAGAGGAAAATATGGATGTAGGAATTTTGATGTTACTAAATTACCTCTCATTATGTTGAGATTGCTATTGTTTCTTTCTTGTTCTTTGCATATGCTAGTTTTTGCTTGCCTTGATAATTTGTTTGCCTATAAGATGCCTATGCATAGGAAGTATGTTATACTTAGATGTGTTTTTCACATGCCATATGATACTCTTTTTATGCTTCAATTCTTGTCTTTCATGTGAGCATCATTGAAATTATCAATGCCTAGCTAAGGGCGTCAAACAATAGCGCTTGTTGGGAGGCAACCCAATTTTATTTTGTTCTTGCTTTTTAGGTCCTGTTTTGCATTAAATAATTCATCTAGCCTTTGGTTAGAGGTGGTTTTTATGTTTTAATTAGTGTTTGTGCCAAGTAAGACCTTTGGGATAGCTTATAGTGATAGTTGATTTATCTGCTGAAAAACATAAACTTTTGCGCTCAAGATATTAGTTTTCATTTTTTAGTAGAAGTGTGATAAAATACTGATTCTTTTTGCAGAATATTACTAAACAAAATTCCTAGGTCTCCCTAATTTTCAAGATTTTTGGAGTTACAGAAGTATTCAAAATATCCAAATTGCTACAGATTGTTTTGTTTTTGATAGATCCTGTTTTTCGCGTGTTGTTTGCTTATTTTGATGCATCTATGCCTACTATCGCGCGCGCGGGGGGGGGGGGGGGGGGGGGGTTGATTTTTTGCCACCAATTAATTTGCACTTTGACAATTTGCCACTTCATACATTGCAATTGATCTATTGCCACTCTTTACATTGGACTTTGATTTTTTGCCCTCTGTCAAATGGGTCCCGCATATAACGACCAAAATAGCCATGCTCCCAGATTGACCAGGAACGGGAGAGGAGCTCTTGGTTGCTCATCTCATCCCCTTCCTCTCGCCGACAGCAACACCAGGAGACTGCGACGGCTACTCGGTGGTCCTCGATGGCCGACGGCCCTTGTCGTCCGCAGCGACTACATCCCGGCGAGGTGAGTCATCTCTGTCCCGCTCCCTCTCCCGCGGTGGTTACATCCGGGGCTGTGCTCTGCTGCCAGCCATCGTGATTCCGTGATGTGCGCCACCGCTGCTGCTTGTGCTCTACAGCCGGCCACCATGTTGACGTGATGTGCGTTGCCGCTGCGGCTCCGGTGACCACGGCTGCAGGGACGGGTCAGCGCAGGCGGACCGACCCTTCCCTTCGCCGCCTCGGACAACAGCAGCTCATCCATGGTGCTTTTGCAAGTCTTCTCGTGCCGTCCCCGAGCAGCATGGCCGCCGACTCCATGCAGGTCTCCGGCAGCAAGGGCCGCCGGCCTCATACTGCTCCTGCTCCGCGACGCGTCGTCTACCCTGTACCGTGGATTAACAGCACCATGCAGCCAGAGCCTGCAACTTTCTTTCCTTTTATTTTTTTACGTTCTCAGAGCCTCCATGTTGGTCCATGGATGGATGCATCTGTATGAACATCATCGAGTGATTCTAAGTTTAGAACATTATTTGGACAATAATTAATCAACTCCTTGCATTCTTCCCTCACTATTGCTCGTGGTTGTGTGCTACTGCTGGTCGTTGTATGCAAGTGTCCATGGAGATTGGAGGAGAGAACGCCAGATGAGGCAGCAGGCGTGGAACAGCACATGGAGGCGGGGAGAAGAGAGGCGAGCATGATGAGACGCGAGCCCGGAGAGAGCGGCAGCCGCCGCTGGATTCATACCGATTTGGGGAATCGCTGAGCTCTATTTTAGTCAAACAGTCACAAAAGGTAAACCTGTCCACCATTTTGTGTATGTAGTATGTCAATCATTTGCTAATATTGTTTTTGTGAGTAAAAGTGGCAAAATATCAAAGTGCAAAGAAAAGAGCGTCATCAGATCAATTACAATCTAACTAGTGGCAAATTGTCACAGCCCCAGTTCAGCCCTTGCTTGACTTTGCTGGTTCATCATGCCATCATGTTTAATTTCCAAAGAAACTTGAAATGGGGATTGTTGAAA
This sequence comes from Triticum urartu, assembly GCF_003073215.2. NCBI lineage: Eukaryota > Viridiplantae > Streptophyta > Magnoliopsida > Poales > Poaceae > Triticum > Triticum urartu. Next base: position 490,418,016 of record NC_053026.1, on the reverse strand, counting down.
CCCTAGCACCAAATGAAATTCAACCAGGTTCAATAAAAATATTTTCAATGATCCCAAATGCCCTTTAGAAAAGTTCATGATTTTAGTTAAAGGTGAAAACCTCTGCCAAAAATGATGAACATGTTTCTAGGCCATTCTGGATTTTTGATTTAAATCATAAAGTATTTGCATTTGGGCATTTAAATGCTATAAAATATTTTAAATGCTCAAATAATCATAAACTGAAATGTTTACTGTTGGATATATTCTAAGCAGTAGCCATGATTAGTTTTATGATTTTTGGAAATGCCCTGTCATTTTTAATAAAGCCCTGAAGTTACAGAAGAAATAGAAAATAGAAATTAAAGAGAGAGAGAGGTTTAACTGGCCTCACCTGCGCAGCCCACCTGGCCGGCCCACCTAGCAGCCCAGCAAACTGGCCCAGCCCACTGGCCTCCTCCTGTCGTCTTCCTCCTTGCCAGGAGGACGGGCGCGTGCCCGATGCGCGCGCACCACCGTGCGGCCACCTCCACCCTGCCTAGCTGCCCCCCCATCGCCCTGGACCTCCCTCGTGATGCCACACACCCCCTGAACCTCTCTCGCTCTCTCCTCGAGCTCCTCTCCTCCTCTGGCTCCTTCGCACGCAACCACCGAGCGCTGTCGTCACCGCCGACGAGCACAACCACGGCCATCGCCTCTCCCTTGCCTCTCCGTGTTGTCCAGAGGCTCCTCCTCGACGCCACGGAGCCCCAAGACGAAGTACACACCCGCGGGACGCCCGAAGCGACGCCATCATCGTCATCCCCGCTGTCAGCCACCGGAGATCCCCCTCGCCGCCCCTCTCACTCCGGTTCTGCCCCGACCTCGCCGTCTGCTTCGCCGTGACCGCTGTGAGCTTCTGCCTCTCCTCCCCCTCTCCGTTCTCGCTGCCGCGCGCCATAGCAACCGCACCGAGCACACCCGCATGCGCCACCGCTTGAGCTCGCCGCCGACGTGGCTCCGGCCACGCAACGGCCTCGCCGTCCTGTCCTTTGACCTCCCCGCACCTTGTAGGGTTTGTAGGAGTTAACCTCGAGCCTCCACGCGCACCGTAGCAACGGCTTCGAGTTCGCGTGAACTCCGGCCGCCGCCCAACTTGCCGCCGTCGCCGCCACAGACCACCCCAGGTCCAGCCACCACCACCATCGGATGCGCCCTGCTGCGAGCGTTCCAACGCGCCCGGCCACGCGAGCTCCCGTCGCCGGAGTTGGCCGGACGGGCGTCGCTGTCGTGCTGTGCTTAGCACCGACGTTTAGCCGCCGACGTGGCACCTTCATTAGTGGCTAATGATGCTGCTAATTTAACCCTACAGCCGTTGACAGATGGGCCCCACGCCCTAATTAATCCCAGTTTCGTTCTGGTTAGGTTAGTTTAAACCCCAGCGGGACCCACGCGTCGGAGTTGACTGTGCTGACGTGTTTGTTGACCGGACCCACCTGTCATTGACCCTAGGTTGCACTGGGTCACTAACCAGTGGACCCCACTGGTCAGGTTTGACCCGGACCAGCCCCTATTGACTCGCTGACGTCACACCGACGTCATGCTGACGCAGTAAAGGATTTTCTGGATTAAATCTAATTCAGGAAATCTCAGTAAATAGCCAAAACTTCTAAAAATCATAGAAATTCAACCGTAACTCCAAATGAAATAATTTATATATGAAAAATTATCAGAAAATATGAAGAATCTGTTTATGGCATTCTCATGCATGTTCGAACAACTTACAGCCACTATATATGACAATTTGAATCAATGGTATTTGAAATGCCTCATGTGGAGTTCAAATTTGAACCTAGGGTTCAAACCAACTCCATTTAACATGTTGCTAGTTGCATTAGCTCAAAACATAGCATATTGACATGTCATGATCATGCATCATATTGTGCATTGCATTGATTGTTCTCTCCTTCTCTGTTGCCAGTATTTGTCCCCTCTCGATAGACGTGCTTCCGACGACGTGATCGATGACACCGATGAAGAACTATATTATCTTCAGAAGTGCCAGGCAAGCAAAACCCCCTTGTTCATTCCGATACAATCCTACTCTCTCGCTCCTGCTCTCTTTTACTGCATTAGGACAACAACGATTCAACTGTTACATGCTGCGGTAGTTGAACCCCTTTCCTCTGCATGACCTGTCATTGCCATAGTAAATAGATGAAACCCACTAGCATGAGTAGGAGTTGTTTGAGCCCTGATGTGCCTACTCATTCATGCTTGTTTGTCATGCCTGCTATTTCTTAGAGTTGTGTCAGGTTTGATTCATCGGGGATGAATTAGAAAGTTGTGAACATGTCCTACTGTGTGTGAGCTAAGTGTGTTGAACACGATTTGGTAAAGGTATCGATGAGAGGCCATGTAGGATTACATGGTGGGTTGTTTCATTGGAACCGTCCTTAAGCACTGAGATCTGTATGTGTGATTTAAGAACGAGCTACTACCATGCATTGGGATCCTTAATTGACCCTCTCGGCTTCTTAACCACCCTAGTCCTCTGTCCAGGAGTTGCAACTAGTTTCTGGTGTTTATAGATATGTGTTGGTGGCCGTGCGTAGCGCTGACCCTAGGGGTGGGCTATGATGCGGTAGATACACCGTGGCCAGGTATGCCGGGCGCCCGTTTGGTGTCTCGGAACCCTGTACACATCGTTTGGGGCCGTATGTGGAAACCTCAGCAGGACTCCCTGCGGATGGAACCTGGATAGGTGATAAACCTGGACTAGAGACTTGAGTGTTTAGGTAGGCCGTGGTCGACACCCTCGTTGGGCTTCCGCTTGAAGGTTGCCGAGTACATGTCATGTAAATGACGGTAAGTGGTGAGAGCGTGTATGAAGAAGTACACCCCTGCAGGGTTAACATCATCTATTTTAATAGCCGCGTCTGCGGTAAAGGACTACTTGGTTGCCTATACAGTTCATAGACAAGTGAAAGTGGATACTCTAAAATGCGCAAGATAAGCGTGAGTGCTATGGATGGCGTTCTCGTAGGGAGACGGGAGCGGATCCATAGTGGTGTATTGATATGGTGAATATGTGGACTCGTGTGCGCCAACTCAAAAGAGTTACTTGCAGTCGTAGTTTAAGATAGCCACCGAGTCAAAGCTGGCTTGCTGCAATTAAACTCCACCACCCCTTTGTTGATGCCGATGCATATGTAGCTAGTTCTGATGTAAGTCTTGCTGAGTACTTTTGTACTCACGTTTGCTTAATTTATGTTTTGCAAAGAGACTTCAGTCTCGCTAGTAGTTCCGCGTGGACTTCGACGTTTAGCTTGATACCTCAGCTACGATCTTGTGCCCTCGGCAGGATCTGGTAGATAGTCAAGCTTCTTAACCTTTTTCATTGTAGATGTCTGTACTCAGACATGTTAAGCTTCCGCATGTGCTTTGATTTGTATGCTATGATTGTTGGGTCATGAGACCCATGTTTGTAATATCTCGCTCCTCGGAGCCTAATGAATAAATACTGGAGTCGTAGAGTTATGTTGTGATGCCATGTTGTATTTACACATATCGAGCATATTGTGTGCATGATTGAAATGCTTGCTATGTGTGGGATCCGACAATCTAGTTGTTTATCCTTGGCAGCCTCTCTTATGGGGAAATGTAGTCTAGTGCCTCCTTGAGCCATAGTAGTCCGCTACAGCCCGGTTCACCGGAGTCCTGCTAGCCCAACACTACTACTCAGGACACTTGACTGGCCGATATGTGTTTCACTTCGTTCCTGTGTCTGTCCCTTCGGGGAAATGTCAGGCGGTGACATCCGGAGTCCTGCCTAGCCTGCTATAGCCCGGTTCACCGGAGCCCTGTTAGCCCAGTGCTACAGCCCGGATTCACACGCTGCTGATCGACATGCTCGAGGTTGATTCATGTATGCCTGTCCCCATAGGTTAGTGCCGCTTTGGGTTCATGACTAGCCATGTCGACCCGGGTTCTCTGTCATATGGATGCTAGCGACACTATCATATACGTGAGCCAAAAGGCGCAAACGGTCCCGGGCCATGGTAAGGCGACACCCGTGGGAATACCGTGCGTGAGGCCGCAAAGTGATATGAGGTGTTACCGGCTAGATCGATGTGACTTGGAATTGGGATCCTGACACAAATTGTCAAAGTCCAAAGAACGTGGTGTGATACATCCATTTTGCATCATGCTTTTATATTGATATTTATTGCATTATGGGCTGTTATTACACATTATGTCACAATACTTATGCCTATTCTTTCTCATTTTACAAGGTTTACATGAAGAGGGAGAATGCCAGCAGCTGGAATTCTGGGCTGGAAAAGGAGCAAATATTAGAGACCTATTCTGCACAACTCCAAAAGTCCTAAAACTTGACGGGAGCACATTTCAGAATATATAAAAAATATTGGGCAAAAGAAATACCAGAGGGGGGCCACCCACCATCCACGAGGGTGGGGGGCCCGCCCTACCACCCTGGGCACCCCCCTGCCCCATGGACCCCCTGACAGCCCTCTAATGCCCATCTTTGGCTATATGGAGTCTTTTGTCCAGGAAAAAATCATAAGCAAGCTCGCGGGATGAAACTCCGCCGCCACGAGGCGGAACCTTGGCGGAACCAATCTAGGGCTCCGGCGGAGCTGTTCTGCCGGGGAAACTTCCCTTCGGGAGGGGGAAATCATCACCATCGTCATCACAATCGATCCTCTCATCGGGAGGGGGTCAATCTCCATCAACATCTTCACCAGCACCATCTCATCTCAAACCCTAGTTCATCTCTTGTATCCAATCTTTGTCCCAAAGCCTCAGATTGGTACCTGTGGGTTGCTAGTAGTGTTGATTACTCCATGTAGTTGATGCTAGTTGGTTTATTCGGTGGAAGATCATATGTTCAGATCCTTTATGCATATTAATACCCCTCTGATTATGAACATGAATATGATTTGTGAGTAGTTACATTTTTTCCCGAGGACATGGGAGAAGTCTTGCTATAAGTATTCATGTGAATTTGGTATTCGTTCGATATTTTGATGAGATGTATGTTGTCTTTCCTCTAGTGGTGTCATGTGAACGTCGACTACATGACACTTCACCATTGTTTAGGCCTAGGGGAAGGCATTGGGAAGTAATAAGTAGATGATGGGTTGCTAGAGTGATAGAAGCTTAAACCCTAGTTTATGAGTTGCTTCGTAAGGGGCTGATTTGGATCCATATGTTTCATGCTATGGTTAGGTTTACCTTAATACTTCTTTTGTAGTTGCGGATGCTTGCAATAGGGGTTAATCATAAGTGGGATGCTTGTCCAAGGAAGGGCAGTAACCAAGCACCGGTCCACCCACGTATCAAATTATCAAAGTACCGAACGCGAATCATATGAACGTGATGACAACTAGCTTGACGATAATTCCCATGTGTCCTCAGGAGCGATTTCCTTTATATAAGAGTTTTTCCAGGATTGTCCTTTGCTACAAAAAGGATTGGTCCATCTTTCTGCACCTGATTCACTTTCGTTACTTGTTACCCGTTACAAATTATCTTATCACAAAACTATCTGTTACCGATAATTTCAGTGCTTGCAGAGAATACCTTACTGAAAACTGCTTATCATTTCCTTCTGCTCCTCGTTGGGTTTGACACTCTTACTTATCGAAAGGACTACAATAGATCCCCTATACTTGTGGGTCATCAAGACTCTTTTCTGGTGCCGTTTCTGGGGAGTGAAGCGCCTTTGGTAGGTGGTGTTGGGGTTATTACTACTGGACGTAAACCGGCCAGGAGTAGCCAGATTAACTTTATGAAGATTAGAAGCCCATGAAGATGTGAAGATGATGGCGCTTTACGAAGGCCCAAAGCCCAGAAGTGAGTTAAGGCCTGTAGATGTAAACCGACTTAAAACATGTAACTTGCTTTGTAAGATAGGAAGTGTAGAGACCGAATCGGAAACATTTATAATCTGGCTTCGGGACTCTGTAAACCGACGGGCGCCACCCATATATATAAGGGGACGACCCGGCAGCGGTTCAGGGGACAGACAACAACTCGAGAGCCAGACAAAGCGGATTCGCTCCCTGGCCTTCGAAACCCTAGCAATACCAATCACACCTAGACGTAGGCTTTTACCTTCCTCGAAGGGGCCGAACTAGTATAAAACTCCCTGTGTCCCCTTGTCCGGTTTAACCCCTTTAGGCTAACCCGCTGCGATGGCTCCATGACTAAGTCCTTTCACAAGGACATCTGCCGTGACAAAGCCATGACAGTTGGAGCCCACCGTGGGGCTATCGCACGATGGTTTCGAGTTTTTGAAGGGCAGCTTTGATGGACTCAAGGGATATGTTGTGGGCCGGATGACGAAGAGTCGTTGCGGCAAGCTCTACATCGACAACGCAGGATGGGGTCCCGAGGACGATTCAATTGAATATGGGTACCGGGTCCCCTTTGGTGGGATTCACGTCTTCATCGGCAAGATTGGTGAACCGGCCCCTGAGCCGGACACCTGCACCGACATCATTGAAACGGCTCAGCGTACAAGTTCTTCGCCGGTTCAGCCTGTGGCGAAGCACGTCTTCGTAGGTGCTATCCATGGAGCAGAATACGAGGACGGACCGGCGTCCGATGGAGAAACCGTTATTTGTTCAGACGAGAGTCTTCTGGAGAGACCGAATCGCTCTATCAGTTACAAGATGGCCGGATTGGTGGGGGATCCGAGGGCAACAGTATTCCGGACCCCCCTGATCTGCCAAACCGGGTCGCTATCTTCATGGCCGGTACACAGTCGGCACCTCACTCATCAACTGCTGCAGCAATGCTCTCTGGTTCAACAACAGCCACGCCGGCGGGGGCAGGAGGCTCTGCGCCACCTCCGGCTCAGGTCCTGTCTGACCTGTTCGACGCTTTGGCAACGTTAATGGCTGTAGAAGTGGATGCATCAGCTAGGGATCAGCACAACGCAGAGATTGCAAAGGTAAAGGATCAGATAGCCCAGGCTAAAGCGGACCTAGCGGCGGAGAACGCTAGGATGGCTACAGAACGGGCTGAATTGGAAGCACAGGCCTATCGGATTAGGCTGGATCAGAACGCTTCCGAAGAGGTCCTGAGAAGAAGGTACCGATCGCATCTCCCGTCGGGTTATGAGCCGCGAAATCTCTTCAACACACCAGGAGCAGGAGCTAGTCACCAGCCAGTACTGAACCGGGCGGAGGCACCAGGAACAGGAGCGCCGGTTCAACCACGCACGATGGACCCACCTCATCAGAACAATGTTGTGCCACAGTATGTACCAACACCTCCCGGGCATTATTCCAACCCGTTGGACAATATTGTGGCCGCCGCTTCACGCCTGGCAGCTCTCCCAACCGATGGCGAATCACCAGTCGCGATTGAGGCACGTCGAGCCAGAGATCTCCTTCAAATGGCGCTAAATTAGCAGCAGGCATATTCACACAGTCGCAAGAGGATTCATTCCACTCCCCGTCCGAGCAGGAGCTATAGCAGACATGTTGAGGATGAACCGGCCGTGTCAAGCAGTGCACGCCGCCATAATTCGCCGCGAGGACACAACCCGGCAGGGGGTGGTGCTAATGCGCAAGATGTTGTGGATCATGGCCGCGCGCATCAGGAGGCCGAGTTAGCAGCTTGACACGGAGCACGTCAACATACTCCAGTTCACCCTACCGCTTCAGTAGAGCCAGGGGTGGTATTCAGTTCCTTAGGGGTGCCGTGTCTCACCCCTCTTTGCGTAATGTGAGACTGCCCAAGGATTTCAAAGGACCTCGTAAGGTGCCCAATTACACCGCCGATTTGCAACCAGAGGTGTGGGTTGAAAGTTACGAGATGGCAATGGAGATGCTGGATGTGGACGAAGCAGTACGTGCCAAATACTTCACCATGATGTTGGAGGGAACATCTCGTACTTGGTTAAAGAGCTTACCAGTTAATTCTGTCGGATCATGGGCCGATTTGAAGCACCGGTTTATCCAGAACTTCAAGGATACTTGCAAGCAGCCGATGTCAATCATGGATCTGGCCGCTTGTGTCCAAGAGGAAGGGGAGTCCACGACCCATTGGGTCAAGCGGGTCTCAGCAATTTTGCACTCATCGGATCGTATCAATGCAGATACCGCAGTACTAACGCTGGAGGGCAATTGCCGTTTTCTGCCGCTCAAACAGAAGTTAGGGAGGCTCAAACGTCACTACAATGATATGTCAACACTCATGGCCGCTTTGGTTAAATACACCGATTCAGATAGTACCAAGGACCCGGACTCAGAGGAGGATAAACCGGGGAAAGGGAAGAAGAACGGCAACGCCAAGGGTCAGCAGCATAATCCGGCAGGCCATGGGAACGGTGGTGAGTGCAAGGCCGACAGCAGTTTGGACTTTGTTGCTAACACCAATGCTCAGGAGAATGGCCAACGCCGTAAGGGCAAGCAGCACCAGAGGGGCGGAGGTTCAGGCCCCAATTTGGAGCGCCTGTTAAATCAACCCTGTGCAAAGCACGGATCAAAGAAGAAGCCAGCATCGCATCTTTGGAAGGACTGTTATATCATGCGGGATTTCAAGAACTCCAATATGTTCCAGTATGATAATGTCCCGCCCGGCGGTTCGGGAGGTGGTTTCCATGGGCCGGGTTACGGAGGTGGCGGTTCCGGTTTAGGGTTTCAAGGCAACCAAACCGGACACATCAATCAAGGGCACCAAGGCAACCAGGGAGGTTACAACCATCAGGGGAACCAGCAGCAGCAGCAGACGGGTTACCAGAGCAATCCCAAGCAGTTAAATGGCGGGCAATATCATGTCTTCACTACTAGTTTGTGTAAGCGTGATCAGAAGCTTCACAAGAGGGCAGTAAACTCTGTTGAACCGGTAGTGCCTTAGTATTTGCGCTGGTCTGAGCAACCCATTTTGTGGAGTAGAGAGAATCACCCACCTCGGGTTGACAATCCGGGTCACTTGGCCCTAGTGGTGGCCCCTCAAGTTGGGGGGTACAAGTTCACCAAAGTGCTCATGGATGGGGGAAGTAGTACAATATCCTATATTATGATACATTCCGCCGTATGGGGTTGACAGATAAGAATCTTAAACCGTCAAATACCGATTTTCATGGTGTGGTGCCTGGTAAATCTGCATATCCAGTGGGTAAGATAGCCTTAGAGGTGGCTTTTGGATATGACTATGATTCGAGGTCAGAAACTTTGACTTTTGAGGTGGTAAAAACCAAAAGCCCGTATCACGCCCTGTTTGGGCGGCCGGCTTATGCTAAGTTCATGGCGAGGCCGTGTTATGTTTATCTACAGCTTAAAATGCCAGGTCATAAGGGGACTATCACAGTACATGGAAGCAGAAAGATCACTTTGGAGTGTGAGGAAGGTGATGCGGCTTATGCTGAGTCGGTTTGTGTCACGGAGGAGTTGAAATTCTATAAGGAGCAAGTTGATCCGGCAGATATGACCTCTTTGAAAAAGCCGACTACGGAACATGATCCGGCGTTGAAGTTCAAATCAGCTACAGACACTAAGATGATTGATTTTGTTCCTGGCGACTCATCCAAGCAATTCAGCATCAGCGCTAACCTGGACCCCAAATAGGAGAGCACGCTCATCGAGTTCATCCGTGAGAACCGGGACATCTTTGCATGGAAACCTTCTGACATGCCAGGTGTACCGAGGGAACTCGCTGAGCACACACTTAACATTGATCCTAAGTTTAAACCGGTTCGACAGTTTCTCCGCCGCTTCAATGAAGAAAGGCGTAAGGCTATCGGTGAAGAGGTAGCTCAGTTGTTGGCCGCAGGGTTTATCGTGGAGGTCTTTCATCCAGAGTGGTTGGCTAATCCGGTGCTGGTTCTTAAGAAAAACGGCACTTGGCGTATGTGTGTGGATTGCACATATTTAAACAAGGCTTGCCCTACAGACCCCTTTGCTCTCCCTCGCATTGATTAGATAATTGATGCTATGGCAGGTTGTGACCGTTTGTGTTTTCTAGATGCTTATTCTGGTTATCATCAGATCAAAATGGCGGTTAAGGACCAGGAGAAGACAGCTTTCATAACCACCTTTGGAGCCTTCTGCTATGTTTCCATGCCCTTTGGACTCAAGAGTGCCCAGGCAACTTATCAGCGCTGTTGAAAGATCATGGATGTCGCCTAGAGGGGGGGTGAATAGGCGCTTTAAAATAATTACGATTTAGGCTTGAACAAATGCGGAATAAACCTAGCGGTTAATTTGACAAGCACAAAACCTACAACAACTAGGCTCACCTATGTACACCAACAACTTATGCTAAGCAAGATAAACAACTAAGTGATAGCAAGATATATGACAAGAAACAATATGGCTATCACAAAGTAAAGTGCATAAGTAAAGGGCTCGGGTAAGAGAGAACCGAGGCACGTGGAGATGACGATGTATCCCGAAGTTCACACCCTTGCGGATGCTAATCTCTGTTTGGAGCGGTGTGGAGGCACAATGCTCCCCAAGAAGCCACTAGGGCCACCGTAATCTCCTCACGCCCTCGCACAATGCAAGATGCCGTGATTCCACTAAGGGACCCTTGAGGGCGGTCACCGAACCCGTACAAATGGCAACCCTTGGGGGCGGTCACCGAACCCGTACACTTTGGCAACCCTTGGGGGCGGTCACCGAACCCGTACACTTTGGCAACCCTTGGGGAGGTCACCGATACCTGTCAAATTGCTCGGGGCGATCTCCACAACCTAATTGGAGACCCTGATGCTTGCACGGAGCTTTACACCACAATGATTGAGCTCCGAACACCACCAATCGTCTAGGGCGCCCAAGCACCCAAGAGGAACAAGCTCAAGGGTACCAAGCACCCAAGAGTAATAAGCTTCTCAACTTGTAACTTCCACGTATCACGTGGAGAACTCAAACCGATGCACCAAATGCAATGGCAAGGGCACACGGAGTGCCCAAGTCATTCTCTCTCAAATCCCACCGAAGCAACTAATGCTATGGAGGAAAATGAGAGGAATAACAAGAAGGAGAACACCAAGAACTCCAAGATCTAGATCCAAGGGGTTCCCGTCACAAAGAGGAGAAAGTGATTGATGGAAATGTGGATCTAGATCTCCTCTCTCTTTTCCCTCAAAACTAGCAAGAATCCATGGAGGGATTGAGAGTTAGCAAGCTCAAAGAAGGTCAACAATGTGGGAAGAACACGGGCTCAAAGGATAAGGTTCATTGGGGAAGAAGACCCCCTTTTATAGGTGGGAAAAAATCCAACCGTTATGCTCACAGCCTGCACAGAGCGGTACTACCGCTCCAAGGAGCGGTACTACCGCTAGGGCAGAAGTACCCCTTTGAAAAACAACAGCGAGGAGGCAAAAGTCCAGTAGAACCGCCAGAGCGGTACTACCGCTCGTCCTCACGGTACTACCGCTCGACCTCACGGTACTACCGCAAATGGTAGCGGTACTACTGCTTGCGAGTGGTACAAAAAAATACTTCCGTGCCTACTTCCGCTGATCAAAACACGAGATTTTGGTCCGGAGCGGTACTACCGCTTAGGAGCCGCGGTAGTACTGCTCTGGAGCGGTAGTAAAAAATTACATCTGCTCTAGCCACGGTAGTACCGCTGCAGCCTTTACAAAAACAACCATAACTTCTGCAAACGGACTCCGAATTCGATGAAACCAAGTTTGTTGGAAAGCTAGCGACAAGGGCTAACACAATATTGATATAAATACCAATAAGAAGCAAATGAGAAAAGGCCCAAAAGAAAATGGTGAGAACCCTTCCTCAGATAAGACCGGTAAAACCTCCAACACCGAAAACATCATAGAAGACGCATGTGAACTCCATTTTCGATGAACTCAAGCTTGTCATAAAGATGACCATAAGCTCTAAGACTCACAAAGAGAACCAAACAAGAACCAAGAAACATGATGCAAGGATGCAATGGTTTGAGCTCTCGACGAACGATATGATCAAGCTACTCACTTGAGAGCCCCCCTTGATAGTACGGCTATCGATCCTATAACTCGGTCTCCCAACTACCACCATGAGACCGGTAAAATAGAAAACCTATCAAGGACAAACCTTTGCCTTGCACATGATCCACTTGAGCTAGATGATGATGATCTTGTCCTCCTCAAGATGGACCACCTTTCTTGATTGTGTTGGGTCGATGGAGACTAGATGATTGCTCCCCCATACTCCACTATGGGTGAGCCACTCTTCGGCACATCTTCACAAGTCCATTGACACCACAATGGATGGCAAGATTCAAGCACTTGATCTCTTCATGATTCTCCACTTGAACTTGCACACGGCAATCTTGATGACGATCACCACTTGATGTCATCCTTCCCATGGGTTGTATGATATCATCCTCTTGACGCAAGCCCATGGACATGTACCTAACCCCACATAGACTCTCACATAGACCATGGGTTAGTACACAAAGTGCAACAGACAATGCTTACCATACCATGGGATCACTTGATCCCTCTCGGTACATCTTCTACTCTTTGTGAGTTGATCAACTTGATTCACTCTTGACTTAGTCTTGATCAACCTTGAATCTTTCCAACTCTCTTCGTTTGGATGATGTCTTGAAGGTAAACATGAATGATCACACAATCTTCTTCTTCAATACATGCTTGCAAGAAGCTCAACACTCACATGACCAATCTTTGGATAATTCCTTAATAGCACCTTGGTCAACCCATAAACTCCTTGAAACCAACACATGGACTTCAATAAATGCCTATGGAAAAATCCTTCAAATATAACTCAATGCAACCATTAGTCCATAGAGAATGTCATCAATTACCAAAACCACACATGGGGGCACCGCATGTCCTTTCAGCTGTGTTGAGAATTGCCTTCATAAGTAGATTGGGCGCAATGTTCATGCATATGTGGATGATATTGTGATAAAGTCCAGAAAGGAGGAAACATTGATAGATGATTTGAGAGAAACCTTTGACAACCTCCGGGTTTACAAGATGATGCTCAATCCGGAGAAGTGTGTCTTTGGTGTCCAGGCAGGCAAGCTCTTGGGTTTTCTGGTGTCAAACAGAGGCATTGAGGCTAATCCAGAAAAAATTTCAGCGATCACATCTTTGGATAAACCGACGTGTATCAATGACGTTCAACGTCCGGCCGGCCGGATTACAGCTTTGAGCCGTTTTACCAGTCGTCTCGGGGAGAAGGCCATCCCTTTATATCAGATGCTCAAGAAAACAGATAACTTTGTCTGGAGTGAGGCAGCTGATAAAGCGTTCGAGGATCTGAAAAGGCAGTTAGCTGAACCGCCCGTGCTTGTAGCACCGATCCATAAGGAGCCGTTATTGCTATATGTGGCTGCTAATGCCCAAGCTGTTAGCGTGGCTATTATGGTGGAGCGCAAGGAGGTTGGCAAGGAATATCTGGTTCAACAACCGGTTTATTATATCAGTGAGGTGCTCATTGAGTCAAAGTAGAGGTATCCACATTGGCAGAAGCTGGTGTATGGAGTGTTTATGGCAAGCCGGAAGCTTAAACACTATTTTCAGGGCCATCCCATCACAGTGGTCAGTTCAGCCCCTCTGGGAGATATCATTCAAAATAGAGAAGCAACTGGCCGGATTGCTAAGTGGGCTATCGAGCTTGGACCTCATGTGCTCAAATATATACCCCGCACAGCGATCAAATCCCAGGCACTCGTGGACTTCATCAATGATTGGATGGAGTTACAGGCACCAGAAGAGAAACCAGATAATACATATTGGACTATTCATTTTGATGGATCCAGGCAGTTGGAGGGCTCGGGGGCTGGAGTCATACTAACTTCCCCACGAGGTGACAAGTTTTGTTATGTCCTCCATTTAATGTTCCCTTGTACTAACAATGCAGCTGAATATGAGGCTTTGATCCACGGTCTTCGGATGGCTAAGGAGATAAACTTAAGCCGGGTTAAGTGCTTCGGGGATTCAGATCTGGTGGCTCAACAGGTGTCTGGTACTTGGGATTCTAAAGACCCACTCATGGTTGCATATCGGCAAGAGGTGGACGCGGTGGCTGGTCACTTCAAGGGTTATCAGGTGGACCATATAGACCGGCGAAAGAATGAAGTGGCAGACGCTTTAAGTCGTCTTGGTTCTCAGCGTAAACCGGTTCTGCCAAATGTCTTTCTTGACGTATTGCATAATCCGTGAGTCAAGGTACCAACCGAAGAAGAGTTGGCTATTCCGGATCCGGAGGCTCAATTGGTAGCAGCTCTGCACGTCATACCGGATTGGACAATCCCATATCTGGCTTACATGAACTGGGGCGAGTTACCAGACGATGAAACGTTGGCTCGACAGATAATCCAGCGTTCCAAGTCCATGACCATACTCAACGGGGAGTTACATCATTACAGTGTTTCAGGAGCAATTCAGTGTTGTGTTTCTCCTAAAGAGGGTTGTGAGATTTTGCGAGAAATCCATGAAGGAGATTGCGGTCATCACGCCAGGTCAAAATCTTTGGTTGCTAAAGCTTTTCGTCACGGTTTTTACTGGTTGACAGCGCATGCTGATGCGGAGGATTTAGTCAAGAGATGTGACAGTTGTCAAAAATTTACCCGCCGTGCGCACATCCCAGCTCAAGAGCTGAGGATGATTCCAATAACTTGGCCGTTTGCGACTTGGGGGCTTGATATGGTTGGACCCTTCAAGCGATCCAAGGACAAAAAGACCCACCTATTAGTAGCAGTTGATAAATTTACCAAATGGGTGGAGGCAGAACCAGTTAGTAAGTGTGATGCGGCCATGGCGGTTAAGTTCATCAAAAAGGTGATATTCCGGTTTGGCTTTCCACACAGTATTATAAATGATAATGGTACTAACCTGTCAAAAGGGGAGATGGAGGAATTTTGCCAATGTGAGCACATCCGGCTCGATCTAGCATCAGTGGCTCACCCCCAGTCTAATGGTCAAGCGGAGAGGGCAAATCAACAAATTCTACGAGGTATCAAACCCAGGCTTATGGTTCCTTTAAAGCGGACACCGGGTTGTTGGGTTGAGGAGCTACCTTCTGTGCTATGGAGCATCAACACCACACCCAATAGGTCTATGGGTTACACACCTTTCTTCATGGTTTATGGAGCAGAGGCAGTTCTTCCTAGTGACATCCGTCACGACTCGCCCCGTGTGACAGCCTATGTTGAAGCTGATAATGAGAAGGCATGTCAAGATTCCCTAGACCTGTTGGATGAAGAGCGTGAACTTGCAGCAGCACATTCAGCGATTTATCAACAAGATCTTTGATGTTATCACAGCCGCCGGGTTATGACCAGAACCTTTCAAGAAGGCGATTTGGTGCTCCGGCTCATCCAGGATCAGACTGATATGCACAAGCTATCACCACCTTGGGAAGGACCCTTTGTGGTCAGCAAGAATCTGCACAACGGGCCTTACTACCTCATTGATGTTCGAGAGCACAAAGACTCACGTAAATCGGAGGAGGAGACCAAGCGGCCATGGAACATAGCTCTTCTTCGGCCTTACTATACTTGAAGCCATAGGCTCTTCATATGTACATATTTATGACGCTGTATATATCATATATTAAACCGGAGCCTCCATTACAGCGGGCTACCTGTTCTTTTTACATCCTGTGTGTGCTTACAAGAGTTTACTGACAAAGCGGAGTTTTTTGTTAATCCGGTCTCAGCAGCCGCACAGATATAAAGAAAATCACTAGGGGGCTTGGTCATATCTGAACCATAGTTACACCTCTTGATCGGTTTGACACCACGAAGGGATATCACTAGGGGGCTTGGTTGTTGTCACACCATAGCTACACCTCTTGATAGGCGTTTAAAGCCACAAAAGAAAAATATGTGGAGCCAAAGAGAGTATTGCACAAAGCACAGACTCAAACATGGGCACATATTGAGCACAACTCACAAAGTTACTTGGGGGCTCTTTTTGCAAAGCAACAAAGAGTTTGAAAGGACCCTTGTAATTGGCTATCAAGCCACGGCTTGGAAGCCTGGTGTATTCACCTAAAAACCCGGGTTAACCTGCCTTCATCAAGTAAGCCACTCCTGTCCAGGTAATCCTGGTATGACCCGCCGAACGTTTGACAAGTCAATCTTTTACAGACCTTGAACTTGTCAAAGTTAAAACGACGATTGGTTAATTGGAGGCCCATCTTAAAAGGCTTTGTTAAATGGTTTAACTCAGAGGCCTGGCAACCCATGAAAAGCCTCGATTTGGAGCCTGGCAGCTCGTAAAAAGCCTTGCATATTTCCTTTTTGAGTCTTATTTATTGAAGATTTTTTTTACTTTTTAAAAGTTCATAAATGTCTTCTGATAAAATGGTGTCCTTGACCCGTCTTGCCTTTCAACTACAAGTTGTCAGTGCATGATTAGTTATAATCCGGGGTTCATTGTCCCGGTCTGGTTTGACTAAATCACCAGTGCTATAAAGAAAACCCAATGATTGTCATATCCCGGTATGGTTTATTATCATAATCCGGCATTATAAGGATGGAGTTATTATCACTCCGGATTGGTGTTAGCACCTTTACCAAACAGTTGGTCAACCAACAAGGTATGTTGCACATATTACTTTTTATACAACAACTTTGATCATTCATCTAAGTATTGCATATATGTTGAGCATCATAACCCGTCCAGTGGTAAACCATTAGGACACTTTGCAAGTTTTTGTATTCAGGAACGAAACTATTCCTGAGCTATGCATAAATATATCCCAAAAGGTGGAACAAGTTGTCACGAGGTATTACAAAACATGCTCGATGGCATGGCAGATAACGGAGTTTTGGCTATCCTATTACAAGAAGCTTTCAAAGCGGCTCCAATTGCATAATTATTTTTCAAAGTATCGGCACACAGTAGCCAGTAAACCGGCGACCGATTTAAGACGCTTCGTCTAGGCGGTTTGATGGTTGAGGGTCAGTTGGTGTGGGCACTTCGTCATCCCTCCCCAGACGCTGGAAATCAACCATCGACCAATCGATTCCAGTTAAAGCTTGAAACACTGCCTCTTCGTGGATAAGATTGGATGGATTATTATCAAGAGCATAAGTGTGCTTATGAATCAGAGGCACAAGTTCTTCAACTTCTGGATTTTGGCAGGCTATCTTTTCCCTTCAGCGTCATAAGCCGGTTGAAAATGGGACAAGTCTGTGTCTTCGGCCAGCTTGCTGGCTATTGGCCGCATCTCTTTGGTCAGCCGCCGGAGGTCATCATTGTCGAAGTCTGAACCGTCCTCCTTCACGCCTGGGTATCCTTTAAGGATGTCCTCCGCTTCAAGGTCTGGAATCCAGGCTTTGGCTCGAATAAGTGCAGTTAAAGCTCCTCCTCTGGCAGCTGCCTTCTTTAATTCGGCAATCCGGGCTGGTAACATGGCCAGCTTTTCCAGTGTTTCTTTTATCAAGGTTGGGGCCGGTTTGTTGTAATCCACCATAAAAATAGCCCACTGAGACCCAGAGTACAACTGTTCAATCAAAGTATATGCCGCTTTGAGCTTCATCCGCATGTCTGTACCAAGATAAGCAATTCGAGTGCCTGCCAAGGGTTTATATCAACATTCTGGTCAGAGATAAGGTTCATTGACTTGCGCAAAACACATAAGAAGATACTTACCAAAGATAGCAGAAGTCATAGCATTGATTTGCCATTTCAAGCCAGCTAGTTCATCTACAATTGGTTTCAGGGCTGCCCCGGCGTCTTCAGCTCTTTTGGTTAAACTGGATTTTTCGGTTTCCCAGTTAGCACGATCTTTGTTGAAAGATTCATTCAGCTTTTCCATTGCGGCCAGGGCTTGGGTCAGCTCCTCTTTGGCTTTTGCAGCTTCTGCTTGTTGTGACTTAACATTCTCTTGCAAGTTAGAGTTTTGGGCATCTCTATTCCTCAGTTCAGCCTGCAACATTGAAGGTATATTAAGCAACATGATATATATACATACTAAGTACAAAGCATGTAACAAGTTATGCACTTCATACTTGAGGGCTAATGCCTACTTGCTCTAAAGTACTACATTTTATACAAGTCTCCAGAACAATGCAAGCATTATCCTGGACACTTGGGGGCTAATGTACGTCTGTTCTAAAACGGATGTATGGATTAAAACCCAAATTAACTTGCCAAGTTAAACCGGCCTTTGGGGGCTACGCTGCGGAAAGTTATCTAATTGTTAAAAGATGGGTCTTGGTTCTTATTAAGAGATCTGACATTTGGAGGATCAATGACGAGAAACTTAAAGTGCTACAAAGACTCGGTTTATGATTAACGTCATAAAACGGCCCTTGGGGGCTACTTGGGCTAGTATTTCAACTTTGAATCTACGAACAAAGGGAGATGAAAATACCTTATATCGCTCCTTCATCAAATTTACCAAACCGGCTTCATAGTCCCGGTTTGAGTGAAGACGGTTCAAGAAGCCAGAGTGAAGATCTTCAGCGTTGAGATGAGCATAATTTGATAAATCACTACTCCATTTGCCTTTTTCCCTAGCAGCCTGCTCTTCTTTGGCACTATGTTGAGCCAAGATTATGGGATGGCCAGGAGAGCGGTGGCCCATTCCAGTAATGATAACATCGTCTCCTTGGCCTTCAGTGTGTTTGGCTGGTGATAATGGAGTCTCAGCATCTCTCACCGGACTAGCCCGGTTTGGCTCTGCCGGTTCAGTATCAGGCGCGGTAGGTTCAACGTCTGTTGGTTCATCGGTGTTTTGGCCTTGAAGGGGCGGGTCGACAGAAGTGGCTTCAGGATGAGGGCCTTCCGGTTCACAAGTCTGGTCCGGTTCACCTCTCGGTTCTTCTTCAAAAGTGGCTGGGTCTTCGGGAGGATTGTTGCCCCGAGCTTTCTTGCTGGGTCTGGCTTTGGCTCTACGAACAAAATTAAAGAGAGGGTTAACATTTTATTCCAGATTTACAACATATTGAGATAAAAGGTTACAAAGCTTACCCAGCCACAGTTTTCAGAGGGGGGAGTTGAGTTGTTGTCGATTCAGCAGAGGATGAGGGAGGTGTCACCTGATAATTTGAATCGGACGGATTAAGAGGTTGTCTAAAATAACCTGCCTTGGGATAAGAATTGTCAGGAGTAGGAGAGACCTCAGACCGGCACTTCCGAACCGGGGTGTCAGGTAAACCGGTTGAAATAACCTGTTGGCCACTGTGCCGGGTTGTCCGGCGAGCTTCATGCTGCTGAGTCTTCAAAATAAATGTTGGATCCAAATGAGCAAGAGGATGAGAAAAGCTTACTTTCCGGACTGCTTGACGGGTTTTTTGTGTTGGCTTAGAGTCTGAACCGGAGGAAAGGGTAATTACCTCTACATCATCAGCTTGACTTCTGTGTCCTCCTGAGGAAGATCATTGTTAATGAGATGCATGAAAAGGGAGCCAAGTGAGTCAAGTTCTACCTCAACTTCCGGATCATCAGCATCATCATCAAGTTCCATGTTGATCCGGTCAGCCGTCTTCCATTTTGACATTCGTTTGATGGCTTTGGTTTTGGGGAGAGATGGTTTGACCGCTTTATCCCCGGTTGGCTTTACTGCTTTTTCTATGGTTTTCCGTTTCCAGAAGGGATCATCACCCTATACATACATACACAGAAGAAGGATTACAAGTTGCACAAATTAAAAGATATCAAAGATGAATAGGAAGAATAGTGATTACAGCAGGCAGTTTGTTCTTGGTATAGAAGGGATTCAAGCCAGTTTGACTACAGACTAGTTTCGATTCATTCAAAATTTTCTTTACACTTTCAGTGACTTCTTCATCAGTTACTTGAATGTTGCAATGGTGTTGAGGTTCTTCAACCTCACCAATGTACTCACACATTAAACCGGGACGCTGACTTAGCGACAAGATGCTCCAAGATATCCAACAGCACATGAAATCATCACCTGTTAAACCGTTGGCCATAAAGCCCGGAGTTTGGCGAGTTGAAGGGCATATTTCGCCCTTTCTGTGGAACTTAAGCGTTGCGGCATAGGATGGGTGTTGGAAAGCCAGTGATCACGAAAGCCTGGGAGGGGGTTCTCATCTTCAGGAGAAGTGTCTCTGCAGTAAAACCAAGTCTGGTTCCATTCCTTTGGGTGGCTGTGCAGTTTGGCATGAGGAAATTCAACTTCTTTCCGCTTCTGAATTGAGACACCACCAAGTTCAGTGTTGGGGCCATTTACAAATTCTGTGCGCCAGTTTAGGTGAAAGAAGTCCCGGAACATCTCCGCAGTTGGTTCTTCCTGTAAGTACACTTCATAGAAGACCTGGAAGTTGCATAGATTGGATACTGAGTTAGGCCCGATGTCTTGAGGATGGAGTTGGAAATTGGCAAGCACATCTTGTTAAAACTTTGACCCTGGCGGTTTGAAGCCACGGCCTATGTGGTCGACAAAGACCACCACCTCACCCTGCCTCGGGGTCGGAGGATTTTCTGCTCCTGGAACTCGCCATTTAATCTCAGTCTTCTTAGGCAAGGTACCAATGCTAACCATATCGTTCAATTGTTCCTCGGTGACCTGGGAACGAGACCAGTTGCAAGCGGTAAATTGCTTGGCCATTATAGAGCAAAAAAGCTGTGGAAGAAACGCCGGTTTACAGATCATTCAGGGTGACACACAAGATGTAATGATATCAGCATATACTGGTACATACGATTGCGTAAACCGGAGGCTGATATAATAATGAAGGACAAGGTTATATCAAGGATATAAACATATCATTAAACCGGAGTTGGTAATTCCATACAAGAATTTATTAAATACAGGTTATAAGGGGAAGTACATTGGCGGTTCAACAAGGGGACTAATGGTGTATACCGGATTATCATTCTTGCAAAGTTAAACCACCTATATTGGTGTGAGGAGTACAAATCTAAAAATACCTAAGTAAGGGGAAACAGATTTCACAGAGTTATATGAAAATTTCGGATCTAAGATATGACAGAAACTGGAAATTTTTTAGGTTCAAGCTTCAGGTATTTAAACAGTTCAGGAGATTCAGATAAGTTGGTCTTGATATAAAGAGAGAGTCTAATGAGGAGAATATGATTACGGCTATGGTCGCACAAGGATAATAGGTCCAACCTAGCTTGGGATGTTACAGAGAAGAAAAGAGAAGAACAACACTGGGTTTTTTCAATGAACTCCAACGAGCAGTGAAACCCTAAAAACAAGATCTAGGGTGGAAGGAAAAAGGGTTACCAGTATCACAGGAACGACAGAGAGATGCCGCAGTATTCTGGTACGTTAAGGGTGATGCAGCGGCCGGAGTCGGAGCAGAGGCGACGGTCGACGGTGGCGGCGGAGCTCTGGAGGATGAGCAGCGCAAGGAAGACGACGCGAAGAGGCACGAGGGGGAAAAAGTGAAAATGACTCCCCGGTCTTATTTATAAAGGCAAGGGATAGGTGTCAAGCGCGGAAATCGAGGAGCCAAAACTTGGAAGTGAGGCGGAGCTGTCGCCTCGATTGTCGGAGAACCATGAATGAAGATGACGTCACGACAGTTTACCATGATCCGAGAAGATGATGTCACGACGGTTTACCAAAGTATGAGAAGATGATGTCACGGCGGTTTACCAAAGTATGAGAAGATGTGGAAGACGAAGTTTTTACTAAGGATTGACATGAAACCTATTCAAATCAATCTGGGGCCTAATGTTGGGGATATTACTACTGGACGTAAACCGGCCAGGAGTAGCCGGATTAACTTTATGAAGATTAGAAGCCCATGAAGATGTGAAGATGATGGCGCTTTACAAAGGCCCAAAGCCCAGAAGTGAGTTAAGGCCTGTAGATGTAAACCGGCTTAAAACATGTAACTTGCTTTGTAAGATAGGAAGTGTAGAGACTGAACCGGAAACGTTTATAATCCGGCTTCGGGACTCTGTAAACCGACGGGCACCACCCATGTATATAAGGGGACGACCCGGCAGCGGTTCAGGGGACAGACAACAACTCGAGAGCCAGACAAAGCGGATTCGCTCCTTGGCCTTCGAAACCCTAGCAATACCAATCACACCTAGACGTAGGCTTTTACCTTCCTCGAAGGGGCCGAACTAGTATAAAACTCCCCGTGTCCCCTTGTCCGGTTTAACCCCTTTAAGCTAACCCGTTGCGATGGCTCCACGACTAAGTCCTTTCACAAGGACATCTGCCGTGACAAACCCACGACAGGTGGAATTTGGTAAGGAAAAATTTATATAGTGTGCTGAAATTTACTATCACTTGTTACTATGGAACATAATCCTTTGAGGGGCTTGTTCGGGGTATCTTCACCCCGACCAGTAGAGCAAAGAGTTTCTCCTCAACCTACTGAACCTACTGAAAATGTTTATTTTGAAATTCCTTCAGGTATGATAGAGAAACTGCTAGCTAATCCTTTTACAGGAGATGGAACATTACATCCCGATTTTCACCTAATCTATGTGGATGAAGTTTGTGGATTATTTAAGCTTGCAGGTATGCCCGAGGATGTTATCAAGAAGAAGGTATTCCCTTTATCTTTGAAGGGAAAGACATTTACATGGTTTAGGCTATGTGATAATATGGGATAATGGAACTACAACCGATTGAAATTGGAATTTTATCAGAAGTTTTATACTATGCTTCTTGTTCATCGTGATAGTAATTATATATATATATATATAATTTTTGGCCTCGCGAAGGAGAAAGCATCGCTGAAGCTTGGGGGAGGCTTAAGTCAATGTTATATTCATGCCCCAATCATGAGCTTCCAAGAGAAATTATTATTCAAAATTTTTATGCTTGGCTTTCTCTCAATGATGATTCCATGCTCGATACTTCTTGTAATGCATCTTTTATGATGAAGACTATTGAATTCAAATATGATTTATTGGAAAGAATTGAACGCAACTCTGAAGATTGGGATCTCGATGAAGGTAAGGAGTCAGGTATAACACCTAAGTTTGATTGTGTTAAATCTTTTATGGATACCGATGTTTTTCGTGAATTTAGCACTAAATATGGACTTGACTCTGAGATAGTAGCTTCTTTTTGTGAATCCTTTGCTACTCATGTTGATCTCCCTAAGTAGAAGTGGTTTAAATATAATCCTCCCACTGAAGTAAAAGTAGTTGAACCTATTAAAGTTGAAGAAAAGACTATCACTTATAATGTTGATCCTATTGTTCCTACTGCTTATATCGAGAAACCACCCTTCCCTGTTAGAATAAAGGATCATGCTAAAGCTTCAACTATGGTTCGTAAGAGTAACACTAGAACACCTACACCCCGTGAGCAAATTAAAGTTGAATCTAATATTGCTATGGTTAAAGATCTCTTGGCTGATAATATTGATGGGCATGTTATTTACTTCTGTGATGAAGCTGCTAGAATTGCTAGACCCGATACTAAAAATGTACATAGACCTGTTGTAGGCATGCCTGTTATTTCTGTTAAAATAGGAGATCATTGCTATCATGGCTTATGTGATATGGGTGCTAGTGCAAGTGCAATACCTAACTCCTTATACAAAGAAATTATGCATGATATTGCACCTGCTGAGATAGAAGAGATTGATGTTACAATTAAACTTGCCAATAGAGACACTATTTCACCAGTTGGGATTGTTAGAGATGTTGAAGTCTTCTGTGGGAAAGTTAAATACCCTGCTGAGTTTCTTGTTCTTGGTTCCCCACAAGATGACATTTGTCCCATTATATTTGGTAGACCCTTCTTGAATACTGTTAATGCTAGGATAGACTGCAAAAAGGATGTGGTTGCTATTGGTTTGGAGGATATGTCTCATGAGTTTAATTTTGCTAAATTCGTAGACAACCCCATGATAAAGAATTGCCTAGTAAAGATGAAATTATTGGTCTTGCCTCTATTGCCGTGCCTCCTAATGATCCTTTAGAACAATATTTGCTAGACCATGAGAATGATATGTTTATGAATGAAAGAAGGGAAATAGATGAAGTATTCTTTAAACAGGGACCTATTTTGAAACACAACTCGCGTGTTGAAATCCTAGGGGATCCTCCTCCACCCAAAGGTGATCCCGTGCTTGAGCTTAAACCTTTACCTGATACTCTTAAATATGCTTATCTTGATGAGAAAGAGATATATCCTGTTATTATTAGTGCTAACCTTTCAGAGCATGAAGAAAAGAAATTATTGAAAACTCTGAAGAAGCACCATGCTGCTATTGGATATACTCTTGATGATCTTAAGGGCATTAGCCCCACTCTATGCCAACACAATGTAAAATTGGAGAAAGACGCGAAACCGGTTGTTGATCACCAACGACGGTTAAATCCTAAGATGAAAGAAGTGGTAAGAAAAGAAATACTAAAGCTTCTGGAGGCAGGTATAATTTATCCCGTTGCTGATAGTCAGTGGGTGAGTCCTGTCCTTTGTGTCCCTAAGAAGGGAGGTATTACTGTTGTTCCTAATGATAAAGATGAATTGACCCCACAAAGAATTGTTACATGTTATAGAATGGTAATTGATTTCCGCAAATTAAAGAAAGCTACTAAAAAGGATCATTACCCTTTACCTTTTATTGATCAAATGCTAGAAAGACTATCCAAACATACATATTTTTGCTTTCTTGATGGTTATTCTGATTTCTCTCAAATACCTGTGTCAAAATAGGATCAAGAAAATACCACTTTTACTTGTCCTTTCGGTACCTTTGCTTATATACGTATGCCTTTTGGTTTATGCAATGCACCTGCTACCTTTCAAAGATGTATGACTGCTATATTCTCTAACTTTTGTGAAAAGATTGTTGAGGTATTCATGGATGATTTTTCTGTATATGGAACTTCTTTTGATGATTGCTTAAGCAACCTTGATCGAGTTTTGCAGAGATGTGAAGAAACTAATCTTGTCTTGAATTGGGAGAAGTGCCACTTTATGGTTAATGAAGGTATTGTCTTGGGGCATAAAATTTCTGAAAGAGGTATTGAAGTTGATAAAGCTAAGGTTGATGCTATTGAAAAGATGCCGTGTCCTAAGGACATTAATGGTATAAGAAGTTTCCTTGGTCATGCTGGTTTTTATAGGAGATTCATTAAGGACTTCTCTAAAATTTCTAGGCCTCTGACTAATCTCTTACAAAAATATGTTCCTTTTGTCTTGGATGATGATTGTGTAGAAGCATTTGAAATACTTAAGAAAGCTTTGATTTCTGCACCTATTGTTCTGCCTCTTGATTGGAATTTACCATTTAAAATTATGTGTGATGCTAGTGATTATGCTGTAGGGGATGTTCTAGGACAAAGAGTTGATAAGAAATTTAATGTTATCCAATATGCTAGTAAAATTCTAGACAGTGCCCAAATAAATTATGCTACTACTGAAAAGGAATTTTTAGAAGTTGTATTTGCTTGTGATAAGTTCAGACCTTATGTAGTTGATTCTAAAGTAACTGTTCACACTGATCATGCTGCTATTAAATATCTTATGGAAAAGAAAGATGCTAAACCTAGACTTATTAGATGGGTTCTCTTGCTACAAGAATTTGGTTTGCATATTATTGATAGAAAGGGAGCTGAGAACCCCATTGCAGACAACTTGTCTAGGTTAGAGAATGTTCTTGATGACCCACTACCTATTGATGATAGCTGTCCTGACAAACAATTAGCTGTCATAAATGCTTCTCGTACTGCTCCATGGTATGCTGATTATGCTAATTACATTGTTGCTAAATTTATACCACCTAGTTTCACATACTAAGAAAAGAAAAAGTTTTTCTATGATTTAAGACATTACTTTTGGGATGACCCTCACCTTTATAAAGAAGGAGTAGATGGTATTATTAGACGTTGTGTACCTGAGCATGAACAGGAACAGATCCTACGCAAGTGTCATTCTGAGGCTTGTGGAGGACACCATGCTGGAGACATAACTGCACATAAGGTATTTCAATTCGGTTTTTATTGGCCTACTCTCTTCAAGGATGCCCATAACTTTGTCTTGTCTTGTGATGAATGTTAAAGAATTGGTAATATTAGTAGATGTCAAGAAATGCCTATGAATTATTCACTTGTTATTGAACCATTTGATGTTTGGGGCTTTGATTATATGGGACCGTTTCCTTCCTCCAATCGGTATACACATATTTTAGTTGGTGTTGATTACTTTACTAAGTGGGTAGAAGCTACTCCAACTAGTAGTGCTGATCATAACACCTCTATTAAGATGCTTAAAGAAGTTATTTTTCCGAGGTTTGGAGTCCCTAGATACTTAATGACTGATGGTGGTTCACATTTTATTCATGGTGCCTTTCGTAAAATGCTTGCTAAGTATGATGTTAATCATAGAATTGCATCTCCATATCACCCACATTCTAGTGGTCAAGTAGAATTAAGTATTAGAGAGCTTAAATTAATTTTGCAAAAGACTGTTAATAGATAGAAAGAATTGGTCAAAGAAACTTGATGATGCATTATGGGCTTATAGAACTGCATATAAAAATCCTATGGGTATGTCTCCATATAAAATGGTTTATGGTAAAGCATGTCACTTACCTCTTGAACTAGAACATAAGGCATATTGGGCCATTAAGGAGCTCAATTATGATTTCAAACTTGCCGGTGAGAAGAGGCCTTTTGACATTAGCTCACTTGATGAATGGAGAACCCAGGCCTATGAGAATGCCAAACTATTTAAAGAAAAAGTTAAAAGATGGCATGACAAAAGGGTACAAAAACATGAGTTTCATGTAGGTGATTATGTATTGTT
This sequence comes from Triticum urartu, assembly GCF_003073215.2. NCBI lineage: Eukaryota > Viridiplantae > Streptophyta > Magnoliopsida > Poales > Poaceae > Triticum > Triticum urartu. Next base: position 490,391,362 of record NC_053026.1, on the reverse strand, counting down.
ACACAAGTCTCGTTTAAGATTTTTTGCAGGAAAACTCCTCTCTAAATGGGAAGGTCCTTACGTAATTGAGGAGGTATATCGTTCCGGTGCCATAAAAATCAACAATTTCGAAGGCACAAATCCGAGGGTGGTGAACGGTCAAAGAATCAAACATTATATTTCAGGTAATCCCATAAATGTTGAAACTAATTTTATTGAAACCATAACCCCAGAGGAATACATAAGGGACACTTTCCAGAACGTTTCAGACTCCGAAAAGGAAGAGGTATGAGGTACGGTAAGTAAACCGGCTGCAAAACAGTTCTAATAGCAACTTTTCTCCGTTTTGGATTATTTAAGGAAATAGGAAAATAAGTAGTCTGGAAAGGACACGAGGCGTCCACGAGTGTCGGTGTACTAGAGTAGGGGTACCCTAGTATCCCGAACTTGTGCACGGGAAGTCGCAGCATCTTGCGGCAAGGCTTGCCGGGTGACCGCCAAGGTCCTCCGTGGTTCCTTTGGAGCCATTCAAGAACAAAGTATCCAAGCCAAGAAGACAAGACCCCGGCGAGAGGAGCTTGCCGGGAAGGCCAACCAAGGCATCTCAAGACCCCGGCAAGAGGAGCTTGCCGGGAAGGCCAACCAAGGCATCTCAAGGAACTTGCCACAGCGCGCCACGCGTCCCGGCAAGGCCCGGTGAGCGACAAGCTCCCGGATGCGACAAGACAACGACCGCGGCAAGGCGCTTGCCGCGGCAAGCCACCACTCTGTGCCCGCGCTCCAGCACATCCACCAACGTGTCGCTCTGGGACCCTTCCAGGCATACGTGGCGGGAGGCTGTGCAGCCAGCGGCGCGCGGTGGCAAGCGGCGCTGACAAGATTGCCATCGTGGCGAGCGGTGGCGTCCCTGACGGTCCCTTTTGCACTGTTTAGGCGACACAGACGGGCATTTAATGCCCTTGTCCCCTGCCGTCAGGGTTAGGTATGATACACTGTAGTAGGTAGCTGTACCTACCGCAGCACCTTTCCATTTTTACCCTTTGTCTCCGTTGCCACCTGTCGGTGACCCCTTGAGCATATAAAAGGAGGCCCGTGCGCAACGTAGAAAGGAGGGGAACACTCACGCTCGGTCTCGTTAGCTGTTGGAGTGTACTGTAGCGCTCCGTGCTCCCGAGCAAGAACTCAATACAAACCACAAAGCAGGAGTAGGGTTTTACGCATCCGTGCGGCCCGAACCTGGGTAAACCGCTCGTGTGCTTCGCCTCGATCCGCTCTTCGTGCGACCTCCGCCCCCGCCGAACCGAAAGGGACTCGGTCCACCAGTCCCATAGGTGCCCGTGGATCAGTACCCCGGCATCCTTGGCGCGCCAGGTAGGGGGCGTCGAGGTTGTGTGAACCAGATCCGGCGTTCACGCGAGCTAGATCTTCATCATCTCCATCGACATGCCGCCGAAGAAGAAGGCTTCGGAGGCGGCTGCTCCGTCCGCCCCACTACCACCGAAGCAAACGACTGATGGGGCGGACGCCGGCGGAAGAACGGGCGTCGACGAGGGAGCTCACGGTGCTGCCAGGTCCAAGGACAAGGCTGCGCTGCCCGTCGGCGGCGGAGCCGGCTCCCACAACGACCGAGCGCACTCCAAGACCTCGGCGTCCGTACATGCGCTGCGCCCATCTCAGGAGGCGCGGGACCGGCAGCGTCATGGTACTCACGGTACCATGCGCTTGCTGGACCAAGATCGAGCTGGTGGATCTCGGAGTGCTCAAGACCAACATGCATGTCAACATGTTGGCACGAGCGAGGCACGGTCGCCTGGACGGGACATTGCTCCTTCTAACATAGTTAGAAGTCCGAGCATATCCCGCTCCTCGCACCGTTCGCCACCACCACCCGCCACTGCAGCAGAAGCTTTGGCGCGAGCTCAACTGCTCCTGGACTACCCTCCAACGGCAGACAAGATCGACGACTGGAGGGCCACCATTCAGAGTCTCATCAGCTTCGCCAACGGCGACACTCAGCGGCAGCCGAGCACGTCGCAGCCGCGGCAAGTCAGCCAGGCACAAGCCTGTGGTGACAAGACTGGTGGGGGTGCAACCACTATGCACTCTCCGCCCCGAAGGCCAAGATTGCCGACTCGCCGGATCCACCTCGACAGCGACTCCACCGCGTCATCAGATCCACGAGCTCGCCGCGATCAGCGCCAAGTTCTTCACGAACGACAGCAAGAAGACGCTCGTACTCGCATCGAGCGTCGAAGAGAAGCGCGACGTCAATCAGACCAGCGCGCTGGGCCCTCTGTCGACATGCATGCGCCAGGGGAACCAGGTGACTTGCCGTACGCGGTAGGTTGCCCTGCGTTTACTCGTGAGCTGCGGCGAGTCCAGTGGCCCAGTATGAAGAATTTCAAGCCAGACGTACCAGAGAAGTACGATGGCAAGCCGCATCCGTCGGAGTTCCTCAGCATCTACACCATTATGGTGCAGGCTGCCGGGGGGCGGGATGACAAGATCCTTGCCAACTACTTCCCGCTGGTGCTCAAGCCCAACGTCAGGTCCTGGCTCATGCACTTGCCGGACAACTCCATATCCTCCTGGGCGGACCTATGCCATCAGTTTGTCGGTGCCTTTACAGGCGGCTACAAACCTCATGGCCAAGAGAGTGACCTTCATCTGCTCGCCCAGAAGGAAGGAGAGCCCCTGCGCAAGTACATTCAGAGATTCAGCCGTGTACAGCACAACATCCCAGACGTCCACCCTGCCGCGGTCATCAGCGTGTTCCATCAGAACGTGCGTAACCGCAGGATGCGGGAGGAGATGGCGATGTGCAACATCAGAGACGTCAGTGAGCTGTATGCCCTGGCCGACAAGTGTGCACGTGCTGAGGAAGGGAGGAAACTCCCCGGAGAGAATGCAGGAGCAGGAGGATCTGACAGTGAGGATGCTGCCCCGGCAAAGAAAAACTGGCGGCGGAACAGGAAGAAGAAAGGCAAAGATGTGCTAGTCGTTGAGCAGTCCGGCAACGAAGGTGGCGCCAAGAAAGCCAAGGCTGGTAGCTCCGGCAAGGAGATTGCCGCATGCACCAACTGCCAGGCTGTGGCGGTCGCCGACAAGCAGGACGGCACCGACAAGCAGTACTGCAAGATCCACCGCACCAAGGGCCATGACCTCCATAGCTGCAAGAAGGTCGAGCAGCTTGTCCAGCAACAAAAGGCCGAGTACGAGCGACGAGATAAGGAGAGGGCCCAAGGAAGCGTTGGAGAATCCGGCAAGAAGAGCGCCGGCCGGGGAGGACGCCGCGGCAAGGCCAAGCAGCGGCAAGGAGACAAACCTCCCCGCGGCCGCGACAAGGATGAAGATGACGACGATGACGAAGACATGGATGATGCCGAGACCAGTGAGCAGGAGTTCCAGAAAGCCACAGAGGTCTTGTGCGTTGACGGAGGTGCTTCTCTGCATACTTCGCACCGCCAACTCAAGCAGTGGGTGCGGGAAGTCAATGCGGCAGAACCACCCGTCGAATCACGCAAGCTTCTGAAATGGTCCAGCACGCCTATCATCTTTGATATTGAGGACCACCCTGATCGCACAACTGCGGTCGGGTGCTTGCCGATGTTGGTTTCACCAACTATCCGCAACCTCAAGGTCACTAAGATGCTAGTTGACAGCGGGGCCGGCTTGAACCTGATCTCCTCCGCTGTACTCCAGAAACTCCAGATCCCTGATAGCGAGCTTGAAGAGACCGACACATTCCAAGGAATCAACCCGAGAAGGAGCAAGCCAAAGGGGAAGGTCACGTTGCCAGTAACATTTGGCAGCGAGCTGAACTTCAGGACTGAGAGGGTCACTTTTGACGTTGCCGATATTCCATTGCCTTACAATGGGATACTTGGCCGTCCAGCACTCGCCAAGTTCATGGCAGCCTCTCATTATGCATACAACATGCTGAAGATGCCAGGCCCGATAAGCGTCATCTCTGTCCCTGGCGACAAGAAGGATGCTCTTATCTGCGCCGACAAGATCTACCGGGAAGCGGCAGCCGCAACAGATTGCAAGTCACTTGCCGTTGAAACTCCCGGGGGGAAGAAGACCAAGTCCGGCAAGAGCTCTGATGCCCACTCTGGCAAGCGCACCTCTTCGGAGTGCTGCGTTGCCGTCAAGGACGCACCATCGAGCTCCACCGGCAAGTGTAAGAAGACAATGGCAGCTCCGCCAGAGACGAAGAAGGTGTCCGCCAAGGAGGACGGCACTGGTGGTACCTTCACCATCAGTGCCACTCTCGACCCTAAATAGGAAAGCGCGCTCATTGCTTTCCTGCGGGCGAATGTCGACGTGTTTGCGTGGCAGCCGTCTGACATCCCTGGTGTTCCCAGGAAAGTAATTGAGCACCACCTTGCCATTTGTCCTCATGCGCGGCCCGTCAAGCAGAAAGTCAGGAAACAAGCAGTGGAGCGCCAAGAATTCATCGCAGAAGAGATCAAGAAGTTGGAAGCAGCAGGCCTTGTCAGAGGAGTGCTCCATCCTACGTGGTTGGCCAATCCTGTAGTCGTGCGCAAGGCGAATGGGAAATGGTGACTTTGTATCGATTTTACCGATGTTAACAAGGCTTGTCCCAAAGACCCATTTCCTTTGCCGCGCATTGACCAGATTGTTGACTCCACAGCCGGATGTGATTTGCTTTCATTTCTTGACGCATACTCAGGATACCATCAGATCTTCATGGCAGAAGAGGATGAGGAGAAGACCGCATTTATTACTCCATGTGGCACGTATTGTTTCATACGGATGCCTTTCGGATTAAAAAATGCTGGTTCAACATTTGCAAGAGTAGTCCATGTCGCTCTTGAGCCACAAATACACAGAAATGTCGAAGCCTATATGGATGACATAGTGGTCAAGAGCAAGGACAAGGCAACTCTGATCCAAGATTTAGACGAGACCTTTGCAAATCTGCGCAAGATCAGCCTCAAGCTCAACCCCGAGAAGTGTGTGTTTGGAGTCCCCTCTGGCAAGCTTCTCGGGTTCTTCGTGTCTCAGCGGGGAATCGAAGCTAATCCCGACAAGATCAAGGCCATTGAGCAGATTGAAGCACCAAAGCGCGTCAAGGATGTACAAAGACTTGCCGGTTGCATGGCTGCTCTCAGCAGGTTTATCTCTAGGTCTGCTGAGCGCGCCCTGCCATTTTTCAAATTACTGAAAAAGGCAGGTCCAGTGAAATGGACTCCGGAAGCGGAGGCTGCGCTGCAAGACTTGAAGAGATACCTGTCCTCCCCTCCAATACTTGTCGCACCTAAACCACAAGAGAAGTTGCTGCTGTATATAGCGGCAACCAATCAAGTGGTTAGTGCTGCGTTAGTAGCAGAGAGGGAGGCGGATGACGAGCCAGCAACCACAGCAGGCACATCCAGCGACAAGCAGGGGGCTTCCCCGACAAGCTCTGGTCCCGACAAGGATGGATCTACGCAGACGCGCGAGGAGATACAGAAGAAAATGGTGCAGCGCCCAGTTTACTTTGTCAGTTCCCTCCTGTAGAGGGCTAGGTCAAGGTACTCTGGCGTGCAGAAATTGCTTTTCGGCCTTCTCATGGCCTCGAGAAAGCTGCGCCATTACTTCCAAGCACATGAGATCACAGTTGTCACTCGCTTTCCGTTGAAAAGGATACTACAGAATCCAGAAGCGACAGGCAGGATTGTTGAGTGGGCACTAGAACTGTCAAGCTTTGGCCTCAAGTTTGAGAGTACTTCAACTATCCAAAGCAGAGCATTGGTAGAATTCATAGCAGAATGGACGCCAACACCAGATGAAGAAATTCCAGAAACGAGCATCCCCGTCAAGGAAGCAAGCAAAGAGTGGCTGATGTACTTTGATGGTGCCTTTTCACCCTAAGGCGCCGACGCTGGCGTGCTGCTTGTCGCACCCACCGGAGAGCACCTCAAGTACGTAGTCCAGATGCACTTTCCCAAGGAGCAAGCAACAAACAATACTGCAGAGTATGAAGGCTTGCTTGCCGGTCTCAGGATCGCAGCAGACCTTGGGATCAAGAAGCTTATTGTCAGGGGTGACTCGCAGCTTGTCGTCCGCCAAGTAAACAAGAGCTATCAGAGTCCGTTGATGGAAGCCTACGTCGACAAAGTGAGAAAGCTAGAAGAGCACTTTGACGGCCTACAGATGGAGCATGTTCCAAGAGCTCAGAACGCCATTGCCGATGGCCTGTCAAAGTGCGCCGCACTTAAGTTACCTGTGGAACCAGGGATCTTTGTGCTCAAGCTGACTCAACCGTCTGTAACGCCATCAACTGGACAGAGCAAGAAGAGGAAGTTGATTTCTGGTGACTATTTGCCGACAGAGCTTCCCGAAGCCGCCGCCAAGAAGGTCCCCAAGATCAACGCCAAGAGCGCTGAGGAGCAATATGCTCCGGCAAGCCCCAGGGTTTGTTCCGTTGAAGCAGAAGCTCCCGACAAGTTTTGCTCCGGCAAGCTTGCCGGGGAACGTCAAGCTCCGGCAGAGCCGTAGGTTCTTGCCGTAGAAGCGGATGTTCCCGCAGCAGCAGATTTGCCTTTAGTCCTTGTTGTCGAGCCACAAGCTCCAGCATGGGCACAGCGGATTGTCCGTTTCCTTCAGACAGGAGAACTTCCCGAAGAGCAAGAAGAAGCGGAAAGAGTAGCCCGGCAGTCAAGTATGTACCAGTTTGTCGACAAGACACTGTACAGAAGAAGACTCAACGGTGTGAAATTGAAGTGTATTCACCGGGAAGACGGACAAAAGCTGTTGGCAGAGATACATGGAGGCATATGTGGTCACCACATTGGCGCAAGAGCACTTGTCGGCAAAGCATTCCGGCAAGGTTTCTTTTGGCCGACAGCCCTCCAGGATGCAACTGCACAAGTAACCAAGTGTGAAGCATGCCAGTTCCATTCCAAGCAGATACACCAACCAGCTCAAGCTCTCTAGACGATCCCTTTATCCTGGCCATTTTCGGTCTGGGGGCTCGACATCCTCGGCCCCTTTCCCTGAGCAGTCGGGGGCTTTGAGTACTTGTACGTTGCAATCGACAAGTTCACAAAGTGGCCGGAAGTGGAACCAGTGAGGAAGGTGACAGCACAGTCAGCAGTCAAGTTCTTCAGGTCGATTGTTTGCCGCTTCGGGATCCCTAACAGGATAATCACCGACAACGGTACGCAATTCACGAGCCGCACCTTCATGCAGTACGTCCAAGACCTTGGCGCCAAGGTCTGCTTCGCTTCTATTGCTCACCTGAGAAGCAACGGTCAAGCGGATAGGGCAAATGCTGAAGTGCTGCGCGGGCTCAAGACCAGGACTTTCGACAGGCTGCACAAGTGCGGAAGAAACTGGATCGAGGAGCTGCCGGTGGTTCTTTGGTCGATCAGAACGACGCCAAATCGAGCCACTGGCAAGACACCTTTCGCTCTAGTCTATGGAGCAGAGGCAGTTCTCCCCACGGAACTCGTATATGGGTCACCTCGAGTGCTCGCTTATGATGAGCTTGAGCAAGAGCAGCTGCGACAAGATGACGCACTGCTCCTTGAGGAAGACCGTCTTCAGGCTGCTGTACGAGCTGCTCGCTACCAGCAAGCTTTACACCGCTACCATAGCCGCAAAGTTAACGCCAGAAGTCTCGAGGAAGGCGACCTTGTTCTTCGGCGCGTTCAGTCCGCCAAGAATTCCAACAAGTTGACGCCGAAGTGGGAAGGCCCTTACCGGGTGAAACGAGTCACTAGGCCTGGCGCTGTCCGCCTGGAGACCGAAGATGCCATTCCGGTGAGCAACTCCTGGAACATTGAGCATCTTCGTAAGTTTTACCCGTAAGGCGCGGTTGCCGGAACCTGTTCCGGCAACCACCTTTTGTACAAGTCTTGCCGCTGTTGCATGTAATCCTTTGTACAAAGCCGGGCGCAGACCCCATGCATAAGTAAAGCTAATGTGCTCCGCACATTTTGTCAATTTCACGTTTTCTATTTTTTGTATATGTGATCTGACACTTTGTGCAGCACCTACTCCCCGGTAAGCAATAACGAGCCGTAAGGCTCCATATCTTTATTTTCTCTTCTTTCTTTTTTCTCAAGAAAAGGAAGGTTCCCTCGCCCACAAGTTTGCCCGGGGGAAAGGAGAAGATAATGGTATGGACCAGGCGTCGTTCAAGAAAGTTTCGCCTCGCCGGGAAGCAAACAACAGAAAAGCTAAGTTGCCAAAGTTTGAGCAATCAGATTTTTAAAATTTTTAAGTTATCTCCCTTGAACGACCGCACTTTGTATGGAAAACCTGTGCGCGGAGGAACCGACTCGTAGCTAGTTGCGCCCTTACTTTGTTTCGAGTCCGCTCAACAACTTAAGTGAGCTGCAACTAGTTGCGACAAGGTTTCTTGTCGGTAGCGGCACCGCCAGCAGGCTGCTGACGTCCCGCACTCAGCGCTCGCGGCTCAGGTGCCTGCACCGGCAAGTTCCCTAAAAGCGTAGGGTAAAAAGACATACAAAGGGAGAAATCAAGTAAAGGGAATAACATTGCAATCATTACCCAGAATAGAGTTATATTACAAAGATAGCTTGTCGCGGCTCTAACAGATTGTTTTCATAACATGACAAACAGCGACAAGAAAAGAAGAAATGGGCGGCCTAGTCTACGCGATCACCCTCGATCCTCTTGATCCCGCTCACCTTGTCCACAATGGGTGCGACAAGGGTCTTGAGCGCCTCCAGATCAGCATCCGACGGCAGGGTCTTGAGGACGTTGGTGAGGTTGAGGCCTGGATTGCGGAAGGCCACCTTCACCAACACTTTCTGAAGAGCTCCCGTGCAGATCTTGCGCGACTCATCGGCCAGCTGCTTTGGGATCCTCTCCTGGAGTCGCTGGAGGGCCGTCGCCACGCCCTTGAAGAACAAGACGAGCTTGGCGCTGGGTTGGAGGTTCTCGTCAGAGGGATACCCGAGATCCTCCATCCCCAGCTGCGCCAGTTCCTTGTCAATGTCTGCCGCAGCACTCACAAGACTCTCCGTCCAGTGCTCCACATTCTCCCTGAAGGCATTTTGGGTGGCGGCAACACTCTCCAGCAGTGCCTTGTCGGCCTTGATCTCCTCTTTCAAAGCCGCCTCCTGCTCCTTGGCGCCGTCCAACGTCTTGGTCAAAGTGGTCAGCTTCAACTCAAGATTCGCGTTGGAGTCCTTGGCGGCGCTGAGCTCTTTGCCCTTCTTGGCGAGATCGGCCTCCAGCTGCGCCACCTTCGTCTCCAGCTCCTTCTTGGCGGCCTCGGCGGCGACGACAGCATCCTCTGCTTGCTTGAGGGCTCCGCCGAGTTTTTCTTCGCGCGCGGCAAGCTCCTCCTCGTGGGCGTCAAGATTGACCTTCCGCTGCGCCAGCTCGCCCTCCTCCGCGGATAGCTTCACAGCGGCAAGCCGCTGTTGCTCTTCGACTTCAGCCTTCTCGAGGAGGAAGGCCTTCTGCGCTTCGACGAGTTGCTCTCGCTCCTCCGCCAGGTACCGAAGAGCTTCCTGGTGGAGACCCCGGAGCTCCTCCGCGCGCTTCTCGATGTCTGCTCCCGCCTTCGCGACAAGCGCCTCGCGGGATTCCAGCTTGGCTTGCCGCGCGCGGTAGAGCGACAACAACTTCCGCAGCAGCCGCTCTTCCTCAGGCTCGTTGCTGCTGCTGCTCGGTGCATCGACCAGCGTTAGCCCCACGGAGGCAAGCACTTCCCCGTCGAAGATCTCTCCCTCGACCGGCGCCATGGAGCTTGACGCCCAGGGGAGGTTGATGAAGACGTCATCGCCGGCCTTCAAGTAGACGCCTGGCTGGGGCTCTTCGGAGCCTGGCGCTGCGGCAGCGGCGGACGGGTCAGCGGTCGGTGTAGCGCCTGGCGCTCCTGCGGCCTCAGGGCCGTCAGTGCGATCGCCAGACCCCTCGCCAGTTGCTGCGGCGGCAGCCTTGGCGGCCTCTGCGCCGGCGGGATCGCCGGCACCGGCTGCTTCGTCGGCAGCAACCTCGGTCTCCATCGGCTCCGTAGCAGATGGGTCTGACAGCCGGAAAAGGGAGAAGAGTCAATCAAATATCCAAGAAGATCAAAAGAAGAAGAACCCAAGGGAAGTCTTGCAGCGAAAGGATTACCTGTGCCAGGTTCTGCAGTCGTGGTCTCCGCTGTTGGAGGGCCGCTGGTACCCTCCCTTGCCGGAGACCTCTCCCTTACCGGAAAGCTCTCCCTTGCCGGAGGACTCTCCCTTGGCTCCTGGTGGGGCTGCTCTGCTCCTACACAAACCAGCAGTCAGATATCAGCAAAAACAGAGTATCCATGCGCACCTCACAGCGGAAAGCAAACCATACACTTACGCTGGGGGCTGCTCTGGAGAAAAGTTGCCGGGCCCGGCAAGGTTGTCTCGGGCGCACCCCCTGCTGTCGCAGTAGGTTTGTCCTCGATGACAATCACCGGGACCTTGGCTCTCTTTGCTGCTCTCTGGGCCAGAGTCCTAAAGAGGAACAAGTTCAGAGTAAAGCAAATGAGATACAAGACAAATTGCAAGAATTGAAGAACTACAAGTACAACAAGGGAATCTTACTCTTCTTCTTCTTCCTCGTCGGAGCTGAACGCGGAGAAGTCGAAGTCTGGCTCACATCTAGCGCGAGGAGGCGGAGGAGTAGCTTCCCTTGGCCGCTTGGCGGGGGCTGTGGCGGTGGTCTGAGACAACCCCGCTCCGGCTGGAGAAGAAGTGGTGGTCCGGGAGGGCCCCGCTCCAGTTGCCGTCGCAGCGTGAGATGCTCCCGCGGCAACAGTGCTTGCCGCGGTGGAGCGTGTCGCGCGGCGCGGCGGCTGTTCACTTGCCTGCCGCTCCGCTACGTCACCGGCCTTGCGAAGACGCCTTCTTGGTGGGGACGGAGGCTCTTCTTGCGGCGAGCTGTCTGAAGATGAGGAGGAAGAGGAGTTGATCTCCAGCGAGCTGCTCGTATCCTTGGCGGGCTCGCTCGACCCGACGCCATGTCCGGCAAGTTCTTTCTCGCCGGCGGGCTCCCCTCGCTCGGCACGGCTTGCCGCCTCTGCTGCATCTGCCTCCTCCACGGTGAATCCAAATTCGCCCGCGGCTGCGGCTGCCGCCGCCTCTTCCAGCCTAGTGGCGATGAGTGCCATCTCCGCATCGGTGGTGTCGCGGGTGAGGCTATCCTTCTCGTCGGAGCGGATCGGCACTTCTACCAAGTCATCGAAGAATTGCTGCACGACGTCGTCTGCAGGCTCTTGCCAAGTTGGGACAATTCCATGCGAATCGCACAGTGGCATCATTGCACGGATGCGGTCGAGCGCGGAATTGTTGCACAACGGAACGACACCCCCCGGCAACCTAAACACTTCGGGATGTTGGGGGTCATACTTGAACAGCTCTTGAAGCATCGCGTTGAGCTCCAGAACAGTGAAGTTGAAGTTGAGGCCCGGCCGCAGCCTCATGATATCCGCCGCATTCTTGAACTCCCAAGTGGGTTTCCCCCGTTCCTGCAGGGGGGCGATGCGGTGGCGAAGAAAATCTGCGCCAACAGCGCCTACAGTGAGCCCGGCAAGCCTGAGGCGTAGGATCCGGGTGACAGCAATCTTCAGCCTGTCGTCTTCCGGGGCCACGTCACTCCAATCGCTGCCGCGTGCTACTGGGGTTTGGCGCCGGGTGGTGAATGGCTGCGGGTTCTCCTCGTCAATCCAGCACCAGTCTGCTCTCCACTCCTCCCACTTGCCGCGGAATTCTCCCTCCAGATAAGTTTCCTTTTTGCCGGCCCTTGAGATCCAGGCGATTCCGCCGGATAAAGGCTCTCCTCTCTCTACTCGGGGTATAAAGAAGTGGCGAAAGGGGGCTACATTGGGATGGACTCCGACAAAGTTTTTGCAGAGATGTGCGAAAACTGCCATGGTCAGAACGGCATTGGGGGTGAAATCAAGGAGGTGGAACCCGTAGGTGTTCATAATGTCACAAAAGAACTCAGAGAAGGGCGGGCAGAGCCTGCAGTAGAAGAACAAGGCGAAGAAAGGGTATCCGTTTGGGGCCTTCTTCCAAGCGGCGGCGGGAAGTACCTTCGTGCGCGGATGCGCTCGTGTCTCCGTCGACCAGAAGAGGTAGTAGTTCTCCCTCAGCTCCCTCGCGGCAAGCTTGGGGGGAAGACTGACCGCTCCTTTTGCAGCGCCGCAAGCCGCTGTGCCTCGGTCGACTTCACGACCTTCCCCTTGTCGGCTTTTGGAGCCATGGCGGAAGTAGTGGAGGAGGTCGACGGCGTTGGTGGTGCTGGTGGCGATGGGGGGCGGAGTGTTGCTCTCTTTCGGCTTTGGGAAGACGAGGGAGCGGCGGAGATTTCTGAGATTGGAGTAGCAACCGGCGAATGGGCGAACTACCCCTGTTTCCCCTGCTTATAAAGAGGGAGGGGGCGGACGTTCCGCATTTCCAAATAAAGAAACCACCCACGATCTCTCCCACGACGCCGCATTCAACGCGTGCCGTTCGGGGAGGGCGCGGTGGATACGGAGAGAGATACGGTGTAACGTAGGCCGCGCGTGCCCGTGCCCTGTTTTGGGCCTGGCCCAACAGCGCTCAGCACCGTGTATGGCCCAGGCTCGGGGGCTCCTGTCGGTGTACTAGAGTAGGGGTACCCTAGTATCCCGAACTTGTGCACGGGCAGTCGCAGCATCCCGTGGCAAGGCTTGCCGGGTGACCGCCAAGGTCCTCCGTGGTTCCTTTGGAGCCATTCAAGAACAAAGTATCCAAGCCAAGAAGACAAGACCCCAGCGAGAGGAGCTTGCCGGGAAGGCCAACCAAGGCATCTCAAGACCCCGGCAAGAGGAGCTTGCCGGGAAGGCCAACCAAGGCATCTCAAGGAACTTGCCGCGGCGCGCCACGCGTCCCGGCAAGGCCCGGTGAGCGACAAGCTCCCGGATGCGACAAGACAACGACCGCGGCAAGGCGCTTGCCGCGGCAAGCCACCACTCTGTGCCCGCGCTCCAGCACATCCACCAACGTGTCGCTCTGGGACCCTTCCAGGCGTACGTGGCGGGAGGCTGTGCAGCCAGCGGCGCGCGGTGGCAAGCGGCGCTGACAAGATTGCCATCGTGGCGAGCGGTGGCGTCCCTGACGGTCCCTGTTGCACTGTTTAGGCGACACAGACGGGCATTTAATGCCCTTGTCCCCTGCCGTCAGGGTTAGGTATGATACACTGTAGTAGGTAGCTGTACCTACCACAGCACCTTTCCATTTTTACCCTTTGTCTCCGTTGCCACCTGTCGGTGACCCCTTGAGCATATAAAAGGAGGCCCGTGCGCAACGTAGAAAGGAGGGGAACACTCACGCTCGGTCTCGTTAGCTGCTGGAGTGTACTGTAGCGCTCCGCGCTCCTGAGCAAGAACTTATACAAACCACAAAGCAGGAGTAGGGTTTTACGCATCCGTGCGGCCCGAACCTGGGTAAACCGCTCGTGTGCTTCGCCTCGATCCGCTCTTCGTGCGACCTCCGCCCCCGCCGAACCGAAAGGGACTCGGTCCGCCGGTCCCATAGGTGCCCGTGGATCAGTACCCCGGCAACAAGGGTGGAGGGCACCCCCTGCCTCGTGGGCACCTCGTGTGCTCTCCGGACTCTGTTTTCTTGCACAATACTTCTTCTGGTCGGTAAAGATTCATTATATAAAATCTCCCGAAGGTTTTGACCACCGTACCATGCAAAGATCCTCTGTTTTTGTTTCAAGCTGTTCCGTGGCAGATTAGATCAAGATGTCTTCTCAAGACTCCGACAGAGAGAGCTATGTCTCACATCTCATTGCTAACCCAAAGACCTATGGGGACCTATCTCCTTGTGGTCGAACTACGGATGATGAGGAGGATGCTCACTTGAGGACGATCAATGATTCAAGTTCGGAGGAGGAGGATGTCCCTCTACCTCAACTTGGGGATATGCATGTGAAGTTCAAGAAGTCTAGTCTCCCCAAGAGGGCTAAACTGTCTAGCAACCGATCTATTCCTTCTCGTTTTCGGCAGAAAAGCAAAGGAGATTTGTGTGACAAGATCTTGAAACTGGAATCGGAGGTCGATGATTTAAAGGAGGAGATCGCTCTTCTCAATTACAATATGAAAAAGCTGGAGGCACAATTGTCATCATCACCAACATCTACTTCACCAACAAAGAAGAATTGAGTATCGGGTTTGGGCACTCCCCTTGGCAACTGCCAAGCTTGGGGAAGGTGCCCCGGTATCGTATCACCATCACACTTTTATCTTTACCGTTTTTCTTAGTTCGATCCTTTTGGTAATATCTTGATCTAGTAGAATAAAGTTTTAGTATGATCTAGTTTTGAGTTTTTGCTTTATGATCCTTCTATGTAATCGAGTCCGTGAGCTATATATAATAAAGATTAGTGTTGAGTCAAGGGCTTGATTATCTTGCTATGATCTTGAGGGAATAAAATAAAAGACAAAGAATAAAAAGAAATAAAGAGATCATATGAATCTTATGGAGAGTAATGACTTCACATATAAAGAGTATGATGAATAAAAGTTGTTGAGAGTTGACAAACATAGTTTTGGTCATCGTTGCAATTAATAGGAAGTAATAAAGAAAGAAAGGTTTTCACATATAAATATACTATCTTGGACATCTTTTATGATTGTGAGCACTCATTAAAATATGACATGCTAAAGAGTTGATGTTGGACAAGGAAGACAACGTAATGGGTTATGTTTTCTTACATCCGAAATAAATTATATTGTCATGGATCATCCAACATGTTGAGCTTGCCTTTCCCTATCATGCTAGCCAAATTCTTTGCACCAAGTAGAGATATTGCTTGTGCTTCCAAATATCCTTAAACCCAGTTTTGCCATGAGAGTCCACCATATCTACCTATGGATTGAGTAAGATCCTTCAAGTAAGTTGTCATTGTTGCAAGCAATAAAAATTGCTCTCTAAATATGTATGATTTATTAGTGTGGAGAAAATAAGCTTTATACGATCTTGTGACGTGGAAGAAATAAAAGCGACGGACTGCATAATAAAGGTCCATATCACAAGTGGCAATATAAAGTAACGTTCTTTCACATTAAGATTTTGTGCATCCAACCACAAAAGCACATGACAACCTCTGCTTCCCTCTGCGAAGGGCCTATATTTTATTCTTGTCTTGTATTTCATACATGAGTCATGGTGATCTTCACCTTCCCTTTTTACATTTTATCCTTTGGCAAGCACAATGTGTTGGAAAGATCCTGATATATATAGCTAATTGGATGTGAGTCTTCATGAACTATTATTGTTGACATTACCCTTTGAGGTAAAAGGTTGGGAGGCAAAACTATAAGCCCCTATATTTCTCTGTGTCCGACTAAAACTTCATAACATAAATATTGCGTGAGTGTTAGCAATTGTGAAAGACTAAATGATGGTTGAGTATGTGGACTTGCTGAAAAGCTCTTCTATTGATTCTTTCCTATGTTATGATAAATTGCAATTGCATCAATGACTGAGATTATAGTTTGTTGGTTCTCAATGAAGTTTCTGATTCATACTTGAAATTGTGAATGAATTGTTACTTTAGCATAAGAAATCATATGACAATATTTATATATGTTGCTATCCTAAGAATGATCTTGATGCCCTCATGTATGTATTTTATTTTATCGACACCTCTATCTCTAAACATGTGGACATATTTTTCGATATCGGCTTTCGCTTGAGGACAAGCGAGGTCTAAGCTTGGGGGAGTTGATACGTCCATTTTGGATCATGCTTTTATATTGATATTTATTGCATTATGGGCTGTTATTACACATTATGTCACAATACTTATGCCTATTCTTTCTCATTTTACAAGGTTTACATGAAGAGGGAGAATGCCGGCAGCTGGAATTTTGGGCTGGAAAAGGAGCAAATATTAGAGACCTATTCTACACAACTCCAAAAGTCCTGAAACCTCACGGGAGCACGTTTCAGAATAAAAAAAATATTGGGCGAAGTAAGTACCAGAGGGGCCCACCCCCCATCCACGAGGGTGGGGGCATGCCCCCTGCCTCATGGCCCCCCTGGAAGCCCTCTGATGCCCATCTTTGGCTATATGGAGTCTTTCGTCCAGGAAAAAATCATAAACAAGCTCACAGGACGAAACTCCGCCGCGACGAGGCGGAACCTTGGCGGAACCAATCTAGGGCTCCGGCTGAGCTGTTCTGCCGGGGAAACTTCCCTTCAGGAGGGGGAAATCATCACCATCGTCATCACCATCGATCCTCTCATCGGGAGGGGGTCAATCTCCATCAACATCTTCACCAGCACCATCTCATCTCAAACCCTAGTTCATCTCTTGTATCCAATCTTTGTCCCAAAGCCTCAGATTGGTACCTGTGGGTTGCTAGTAGTGTTGATTACTCCTTGTAGTTGATGCTAGTTGGTTTATTCGGTGGAAGATCATATGTTCAGATCCTTTATGCATATTAATACCCCTCTAATTATGAACATGAATATGATTTGTGAGTAGTTACGTTTGTTCCTGAGGACATGGGAGAAGTCTTTCTATAAGTAGTCATGTGAATTTGGTATTCGTTTGATATTTTGATGAGATGTATGTTGTCTTTCCTCTAGTGGTGTCATGTGAACATCGACTACATGACACTTCACCATTGTTTGGGCCTAGGGGAAGGCATTGGGAAGTAATAAGTAGATGATGGGTTGCTAGAGTGATAGAAGCTTAAACCCTAGTTTATGAGTTGCTTCGTAAGGGGCTGATTTGGATCCATATGTTTCATGCTATGGTTAGGTTTACCTTAATACTTCTTTTGTAGTTGCAGATGCTTGCAATAGGGGTTAATCATAAGTGGGATGCTTGTCCAAGGAAGGGCAGTACCCAAGCACCGGTCCACCCACATATCAAATTGTCAAAGTACCAAACGCGAATCATATGAATGTGATGAAAACTAGCTTGACGATAATTCCCGTGTGTCCTCAGGAGCGCTTTCATTTATATAAGAGTTTGTCCATGCTTGTCCTTTGCTACAAAAAGGATCGGGCCATCTTGCCGCACCTTATTCACTTTCATTACGTGTTACCCGTTGAGGGAGTCCTGGATTAGGGGGTCTCCGGACAGCCGGACTATCTCCATTGGCCGGACTGTTAGACTATGAAGATACAAGATTGAAGACTTCGTCTCGTGTCCGGATGGGACTCTACTTGGCCTGGAAGGCAAGCTAGGAAATACGTATATGGATATCTCCTCCTTTGTAACCGACCTTGTGTAACCCTAACCCTCTTCGGTGTCTATATAAACCGAAGGGTTTTAGTCCGTAGGACAACAATCACAACATACAATCATATCGTAGGCTAGCTTCTAGGGTTTAGCCTCTCTGATCTTGTGGTAGATCTACTCTTGTAACACCCATATCATCAATATTAATCAAGCAGGACATAGGGTTTTACCTCCATCAAGAGGGCCCGAACCTGGGTAAAACTTCGTGTCCCTTGTCTCCTGTTACCATCCGGCCTAGACGCACAGTTCGGGACCCCCTACCCGAGATCCGCCGGTTTTGACACCGACATTGGTGCTTTCATTGAGAGTTCCTCTGTGTCGTCACCGTTAGGCTCGATGGCTCCTACTATCATCGATAGCGATGCGGTCCAGGGTGATACTCTTCTCCCCGGACAGATCTTCGTATTCGGCGGCTTTGCACTGCAAGCTAATTTGCTTGGCCATCTGGAGCAGATTGAAAGCTACGCCCCTGGCCATCAGGTCAGATTTGGAAGTTTGAATTACACAGCCAATATCCGTGGGGACTTGATCTTCGACGGATTCGAGCCACAGCCGGGCGCGCCGCACTGTCGCGATGGGTATGACCTAGCTCTGCCACCGGACGGTACTCCAGAGGCCGCGCCCGCATCAGCTCCGACCCTTAGCTCTGAGCCAACTACGCCAATCGAGGATGGGTGGCTAGACACTGCCTCAGGGGCTGCAGTCTCGACGGCGATTGAGCCAAACACCAGCATAATCCTCCGCACAGCCCGTGACTCTAAGGTGCCGGACTCCCTTCCGGACCCCGAACCATCTGCGCCCCTGCCAATCGAATCCGAGTGGGCGCCGATCATGGAATTCACCGCCGCGGATATATTTCAGCACTCGCCCTTCGGCGACGTTCTGAATTCACTAAGGTCTCTCTCTTTGTCAGGAGAGCCCTGGCCGGATTACGACCAACAGGATTGGGATGCGGACGACGAAGAAATTCGACGCCCACCCACCATCCACTTTGTAGCCACTGTTGATGATTCAACCGACATGCTCGACTTCGACTCTGAAGACATCGACGGTATGGACAACGATGCGGGAGGCGAAGATGAACCACCGCCCACAGGGCGCTGGACGTCCACTTCATCATACGACGTATACATGGTGGATACACCAAAAGAAGACGACGAGGAATGGAAGGACGCACCGAAGGCTTATTCCCTCGAGAAGCAGTCAAAACGGCGGCGCAAGCACCGCCCCAAATCACGCCTCGCCAGAAATAACGATAACACAGACCCAGCATTGGAGCAGGGCGAACCACTGCCGGACCACGGCAATACGGAGAATCAAACCGAACAAACCTATTCGGTCAAAGATAATAGTCCGGACGACACAACGCCGGACAGGCACCCGGAGCAGCAGAATGCCCGTCAAAGGCTTGTTGCCACCGCGAGGAGTCTAAAAAAGCAAAAGCAAAGGCTCAAGGCCGCGTAGGACACACTCCAAATCAGATGGAGTAAAGTACTCAACACAGCAGTGAAGTACAGCGACAATCGCCCCACCAAGAGCTACCCAAAACGGAAGTTGCTACCTGAATTTGATGAGGAGGCCTCAGACCCCTCACAACCAAAAATCAAAACAGCCACCTGGCCGGATAGACGACCTCACGGCCAACATAGAGCGGCAAATAATGCCACTCACAAGACAATACGTGATTCACGCGGGGGCTTGCATCAAAAGGACAGCGCAACCAGATCCATCTATGGACCACGCAAGCACGCCCCAGCATACAATATAACATCCAAACAACGCGATACACCCAGATACAGGGGTGCCGCACACCCCCTATGTTTCACCGATGAGGTGCTGGATCATGAATTTCCAGAGGGATTCAAACCTGTAAACATAGAGGCATATGACGGAACAACAGACCCTGGGGTCTGGATCGAGGACTATATCCTCCACATCCATATGGCTCGAGGAGATGATCTCCACACCATCAAGTACTTACCACTCAAACTCAAAGGGCCAGCCCGTCACTAGCTCAAAGGCCTCCCCGAAAACTCCATTGGAAGCTGGGCAGAGCTCGAAGACGCTTTTCGGGTAAACTTTCAAGGGACTTATGTCCAACCTCCGGATGCGGATGATTTGAGTCATATAACTCAACAGCCCGGAGAGTCAGCCCGAAAGCTTTGGAACAGGTTTCTTACTAAAAAGAACCAAATTGTCGACTGCCCGGACGCCGAAGCCTTGGCAGCTTTTAAGCACAGCGTCCGTGACGAATGGCTTGCCCGACACCTCGGCCAAGAAAAACCGAGAACAATAGCAGCATTAACAAGCCTCATGACCCGCTTTTGCGCGGGTGAAGACAGCTGGCTAGCCCGATGCAGCTCCAGCGACCCCACTACATCTTAAGTTAGAGATGGAAATGGGAAATCATGGCGCAACAGCAATAACAAACGCCGGAATAAAAGAGATAGCACGAAGAGCACGACAGTAAACGCCGGATTCAAAAGCTCTCGGCCAGGTCCGCAAAAGCCGCCCCCTAAAGGCGCCAGAGATGAACTGTCCAGCCTAAACAAAATTCTGGACCAGATATGTCAGGTCCATAGCACCCCTGGCAAACCAGCCAATCATACCCACAGAGAATGTTGGGTCTTCAAGCAGTCCGGCAAGCTCAACGCCGTGCACAAGGGGGAGGATACACCAAGCGAAGATGAGGCTGAGCCTCTCAAGGAAGACACTGGGGAACAAAAGAAATTTCCACCAGAAGTCAAAACAGTAAACGTGTTACACGTGATCAATGGCAGAAACAAAACGGCACTCCCAGAAAAATACGCCCGAAGGCCTATCACCGCGGAGTCCTGCCACTGGTCGTCTCAACCGATCACTTTCGACCATCGTGATTACTCAGCAAGTGTCCAGCGTGCAGGATGGGCTGCCCTGGTATTAGACCCAATAATTGACGGATATCACTTCACACGAGTCCTGATGGACGGTGGCAGTAGTCTAAACCTGATATACCAGGATACAATCCGCGAAATGGGGATAGACCCAACAAAAATTTGCCATAGCAATATTACCTTTAAAGGAGTAACGTCAGGCCCAGGGGCTCATTGCACGGGCTCCCTGCTACTAAAAGTTATATTCGGCTTCCCCGATAACTTCCGTAGTGAACATTTAACCTTCCACATCGCTCCGTTTCAAAGTGACTATCAAGCACTACTCGGACGCGAAGCTTTCGCTCGCTTTAACGCAATACCACACTATGCTTCCCTCACACTCAAGATGCCCGGTCCACGTGGCATCATTACAGTGAACGGAAGTATTAAGCGATCTCTGCGCGCCGAAGAGTGTGCGGCTGCCCTGGCAGCCACACACTAAAAATGGCCTCACCAACTAAAGCATTTAGCAGGTCGTCACAACCTTGGACACGGTTAGACGAGTCCGGCGCAGCCATATGCAATTTTTACCGGATCAATGATCACACCCCTATTACAAATACAAGGGGCTCAACGTGCGCAGACAAGCGGCAATTCTTACTTACCTTGAATTATACATGATTTCTTTAAAAAACTATCTTTTTGCATGACAGCTTTTTTCACCTAAGCTCCGCTCTTCTACAGATAATCATCGTGCTACACCCGTCCAGGATACGGCACAACGAAGACACAGGCGCAGACTTGCAGCAGGGACCCGCTCCAAGGATTCTTTTTAGATTAAGACCCTCCGTAAACCTTTTTTACTGTCTCTTGTTGATACATATCCACCGAATTCTCAGCACAGTCGAGAAGGATGCTGGCGTCTTGGCATGTGGCCACGTCAGAATAATGCACGTACCTGGACACAAGGGGCTTCTTACGAAGGGCACTATCTAGGCCCGGTTTATACCATAAAGACCGAATACCTTAGGGAGTGTTGGGCGTCGCGAGTTTGGCCTTATATGCATCTGCTCCGAATCATTGTCTTTGGTCAAATGTTGGGTTTGCATGGCTCCTGTGTTTTGGTGCCTTATGTTCCGCTTTACCGGCTGAGGTAGCACTGGGAGAACTACTGCGATTGTGCCTTGGTTCATCCGGACGAGCACCTCAGTAGTGAAAGCCGAAAACTGACTGTCATGATATAGCGTGAGACTGGTCAACCACTCGGTGACCTATCGGAATGTTAGAATTCCTCCACCTTAATGAAGGGCCGTTTCCCGGCCAGGCATGTACGCACCCCGCGATCGGGAGAGTGCGGAGCCACCAGGGGCTATCTAGTAGCCCCACTGTCAAACTCCTATGGCTAAGTGAAAGTGTTAAAGCATTATAGTCCGGTTGCCTCGCTCGCTACGCTATCACCTCCTTAATAGGACCAATACGTTGGGTTAACTGTGAACACACGTTTTTTGCGAACACCCCCGCATTTTATGCGTGGGGGTTGAAGCCGACGGCTGCAATCTTTCAGGTTATACACAGGTATACATAAACGGCCGCACAGGAGGCATCACACTACTTTCAGGCAAAAGTATAAAAATAACCTTATAAAAAATTCATAAAAGCATTGTGCTTACAATGAAAATACATATCACTCAAACATAATATTTTTCGAGCACTGGGCCTCTATCAAACGAGCACCCTCGAGAACCTCCTCGAAATAGTGCTCGGCAGCCACTCGGCCTATGTTCGATCCCTGCACCGCGACAGTGGTAGCGTCCATCTCTGCCCAGTATGCTTTAACACGGGCAAGGGCCATCCGCGAGCCTTCTATGCACGCCGACCTCTTCATCGCATTAATGCGCGGCACCGCATCAAGGAACTGCTGCACTAAGCTGAAATAGCTGTCCGGCTTTGGTCTTTCCGGCCATAGCTGATCCACAATAGACCTCATGGCGAGTCCGGACAACCTATTCAGTTCGGCCCATTCGGCTAGCTGGTCAGTCAATGAAAGCGGACGCTCTAGAATGTGGAATTTCGTCCATAACAGCTTGTCCACTTCACGATCTGTCTGGCCTTGGAAGTACTTGGCCGCATCGGCAGCGCTCGCCACCAAATCCATATACGCATCTGCCGAACTCCACAGCCGATCCAGAGGGGCATACCGAGGATCTCCGAACTTCCTCCGTAACATGAAGGGTTTCCCAGCCACAATATCCCCGGCTTCCAGCAGCTCCTCCTTCGCTCTCATAGCAGAACGGGTGTCTTTGTCCGCCGCCGCGGCCTTCTCAAGGTCCGTTGCCTTCACTCGGTTTTTGTTTTTCAAGCAACCGACAACGGTCGGCAGTGTCTTTTAATTCTACGGCCATCTTGGCCATCTTCTCCTGGCTCTCGCAATGTGCGGCCTTCTCAGCTTTCAACTCTTCGGCTGCCTTCAAAGCAGCCGCATTACTAATCCTTGCTTGTTCCTTGGCTCGGGCAAGTTCCGCCTGCAAGGCTTCCACGGTGGTAGCTCCATCTGCAGTCACAACATATTAAAGATACTGACATTATGCTGCTCTTACTATGTGGCGTTCACTGGATAATAACACTTACCCTGTGCCTCGTCAAGCCTCTTGTTAACAAGCTCGATGTCGGCGTCTGCCGCATCTAGTTGCCGTTTTAATTGGGCAAACTCCCTAGTCCGGCTAGCCACCGGAGCTCCCACCACCGGCACATAAAGGCAGTTTGGTTATTGCCTGGGAATATGATCCTCTGTTCGCCGCCATTCTCGACGACAACCAGAGTCTCAGGGGCTACTATAACATGTGCAGTACTATCACATATTATCTCACATACCTCAAAGCCTGTCAATAGACTCATAAAGGCTTCATGTAATCCACTTTCAGCGGACGAGATTCTCTCCATCACCGTACCCATCAGCGTACGGTGCTCTTCTGAGATGGCCGCTCGCCCCACCAACTCCTTCAGAACGTCCGACCGCACACCAGACGGTGCCGGACTCTTTCGTACGCTCTCTTTGGGAGCCGGACACTGGGGACTTTGGGGGTCTACGGGATTATCTTCTGGCCTCACCGGATCCGGAGAGGCCCTCCGCGACGACACTTCGGGGTCGCCCGCTTCTGGAGCGGAGGAGTCCAGGGGAGGCGTTTCGCTCTCCATCATCTCTGGAAGAAGATCCACCGAAGACGAGCTCATTTGAGAGGGGCTGAGGCCCGAACTGCAAGATAGATGCGGTGGTTATTTTCTCAGAGCAAAAAGATAGCATACCCTTACTATTGAAATATTTTGGATCACTTACGACTCGTTGGAGGGCTGATCCCCCCGCGGACTCTGTGCGGCAGAAGCACCCCCAAGGTAGGACCCTCAGTGGGAGACCTCTTCTCCCGTTTGGAGGCTTCGGCTTCCGGATCCTCGGAAGCAGTCCTTTTCCTTCCCCAATCGTCCTCCTTCGTGGAGATGCTCGTTCCCTCGGTTGGAGCGGATAGCG
Source organism: Triticum urartu (assembly GCF_003073215.2). Lineage (NCBI taxonomy): Eukaryota > Viridiplantae > Streptophyta > Magnoliopsida > Poales > Poaceae > Triticum > Triticum urartu. The sequence continues at coordinate 490,367,770 of NC_053026.1, read as the reverse complement.
ATGGGGGCCCGCGTCCGCCCGTATTATCTCCCTTGGTATCTTCCTTCAAGGGCTCCGGGCAAGGTGCGACCTCGAGCATCTTCTCCAATACCGGATTTTCCAAACCCTCAGGGAGGGGTCCGAACACCGAATCATCTTCGCCTTTGTTAGCCAGTCCTGGTCAAAAAGCAAACTCTCAGAAACAACTTCGAATAAAAGACAGCGTGTTCGGCTAGAGGATTTCTTACTTGTTCGGCGGCGCGGTTACTGCTCAGGCCCACGTCCTCGGTGATATCCAGACATTCCACTTGAGGTCCGAAGAATGACTTGTACATCTCCTCATGCGCAGGGAAACTTTGAATGGCACGTGGCCCCTCTGGGTTGAACTCCCACAAGCGCAGGGGCCGGTGTTTGCAAGGCTGGACTTGACGAACCAACATAACTTGTATTATCGCAACCAAATTAAAATCTCCCTCGAAGAGATCTCAGATGCGGCTTTGCAGTATAGGCACGTCCTTGGCTGGACCCCAGCTCAGACCCTTGCTAATCCATGACATCAGTTGTGGTGGGGGGCCCGGGCGGAAAGCGGGGGCAGCCGCCCACTTGGCACTTCTGGGAGCCGTGACGTAAAACCACTCCCGTTTCCATAATTCGGACACCTCTGGCCTTTCGGCCATGGAGCTCCTGCCATCTTGCCTATTGATGCACCTCTGCACGCTGCATGTTGCCCCTCGATCATCTTCGGTTGTACTTCAAAGGTCTTGAGCCACAGGCCATAGTGAGGGGTCACATGGAGGAAGGCCTCACACACGGGAATAAATGTCGTGATGTGGAGAAAGGAGTCCGGAGCTAGATCATGGAAATCTAGCCCGTAATAGAACATCAAGCCCCTGACGAAAGGATCCAGAGTGAGGCCTAGACCTCGGAGGAAGTGGGAGACGAACACAATGTTCTCGTTGGGTTCGGGAGTAGGGACGACCTATGCGAAACCTCGGCGGTCAGGTATCTGGCCTCCCCCAACTTCTTAATGTCCTCTTCCGTCATGGAGGAGGGCATCCATCGGCCTTGAAGGCTAGATCCGGACATGATTGAAGATCCGGAGCACTTAACCTGGGCTTTGGGTGTTAGAACTCGAGGCAGAGGAAGGGTTCGATTGAGCATGAGAGAGAAAAAGCAAAAACCCCGTCCCTTTATAAAGAGGGTGAATATCAAGCGTCCTCTCCGTAGCCGTTTAGGACTTGCCTATAATCTAGGAGTCCTAGACACGGTTGGGTTACCCACGCCCATATTGATGAGAATCCCGTAATTGGGGGAACACGATCTCCGCTTCGGCAAGACGTGTCATGAAACCGCCCCGCGTTATGTGTGGAGCTGGTTGAAAGAAACGGTTCGAATAATCACCAGGCCATAATGTAATGTCATACTGCCGAAACAAGCTAGCAAATTAGATCTGCAAAAACATTATTCTCTCTACGGTGGAATGTGGAACTTATTTTGCAGGGTCGGACACTATCCTCGTATTCAAATTCTTCTGTGATGTATTCGGAGAAGGAACCCGCCTTGCAATGCCGAAGACAACTGCGCGCCGGACTCATCGTCATTGAAGCCTGGTTCAGGGGCTACTGAGGGAGTCCTGGATTACGGGGTCTCCGGACAGCCGGACTATCTCCATTGGTCGGACTGTTAGACTATGAAGATACAAGATTGAAGACTTCTTCTCGTGTCCGGATGGGACTCTACTTGGCGTGGAAGGCAAGCTAGGCAATACGTATATGGATATCTCCTCCTTTGTAACCGACCTTGTGTAACCCTAACCCTCTCCGGTGTCTATATAAACCGAAGGGTTTTAGTCCGTAGGACAACAATCACAACATACAATCATACCGTAGGCTAGCTTCTAGGGTTTAGCCTCTCTGATATCGTGGTAGATCTACTCTTGTAACACCCATATCATCAATATTAATCAAGCAGGACGTAGGGTTTTACCTCCATCAAGAGGGCCCGAACCTGGGTAAAACTTCGTGTCCCTTGTCTCCTGTTACCATCCGGCCTAGACGCACAGTTCGGGACCCCCTACCCGAGATCTGCCGGTTTTGACACCGACACCCGTTACAAATTATCTTATCACAAAACTATCTGTTACCGATAATTTCAGTGCTTGCAGAGAATACCTTACTGAAAACTGCTTATCATTTCCTTCTGCTCCTCGTTGGGTTCGACACTCTTACTTATCGAAAGGACTACGATAGATCCCCTATACTTGTGGGTCATCATGGTGGCAAAAAATCAAATCCCCCTATCGGGGGGGGGGGGTATGAACCATGGAAAAGTTGGAATATCGTATATATTACACCAATATAAATAAAGAATGAGTTCACAACAGTACCAAAAGTGGTGATTTATTTTCTTATACTAACGGAGCTTATGAGATTTTCTGTTGAGTTTTGTGTTGTGAAGTTTTCAAGTTTTGGGTAAGGATTTGATGGACTATGGAATAAGGAATGGCAAGAGCCTATGCTTGGGGATGCCCAAGGCACCCCAAGGTAATATTCAAGGACAACCAAGAGCCTAAGCTTGGGGATGCCCCGGAAGGCATCCCCTCTTTCGTCTTCGTCTATCGATAAGTTTACTTGAGGCTATATTTTTGTTCACCACATGATATGTGTTTTGCTTGGAGCGTCTTGTATGATTTGAGTCTTTGCTTTTTAGTTTGCAACAATCATCCTTGTTGTACACACCTTTTGAGACACACACACATGAATTGTGATTTATTAGAATACTCTATGTGCTTCACTTATATCTTTTGAGCTAGGCAAATTTGCTCTAGTGCCTCACTTATATCTTTTTGGAGCACGGCGGTGGTTTTATTTTATAGAAAATAATGAACTCTCGCACTTCACTAATATTATTTTGAGAGTCTTTAAAACAACATGGTAATTTTCTTTGGTTATAAAATTAGTCCTAATATAATAGGCATCAAGTTTGATTCCTTATGATTGTTTTGAGATATAAAGATGGTTATATTAGAGTCATGCTAGTGAGTAGTTGTGAATTTGAGAAATACTTGTGTTAAAGTTTGTGAGTTCTGTAGCATGCACGTATGGTGAACCGTTATGTGATGAAGTCATAGAATGATTTATTTATTGTTTGTCTTCCTTATGAGTGGCGGTCGGGGACGAGCGATGGTCTTTTCCTACCAATATATCCCCCTAGGAGCATGCGTGTAGTACTTTATTTCGATGACTAATAGATTTTTACAATAAGTATGTGAGTTCTTTATGACTAATGTTGAGTCCATGGATTATACGCACTCTCACCTCTCCGCCATTGCTGGCCTCTCTTGTATCGCGCAACTTTCATCTGTACCATAAACCCACCATATACCTTCCTCAAAACAGCCACCATACCTACCTATTATGGCATTTCCATAGCCATTCCAATATATATTGCCATGCAACTTTCCATCGTTCCGTTTATATGACACGCTCCATCATTGTCATATTGTTTTGCATGATCATGTAGTTGACATCGTATTTGTGGCAAAGCCACCATTCATAATTCTTTCATACATGTCACTCTTGATTCATTGCACATCCCGGTACACCGCCGGAGGCATTCATATAGACTCATATTTTTTTCTAAGTATCGAGTTGTAATTCTTGAGTTGTAAGTAAATAAAAGTGTGATGATCTTTATTAGAGCATTGTCCCTTGTGAGGAAAGGATGATGGAGACTATGATTCCCCCACCAGTCGGGATGAGACTCTGGATGGAAAAAAGAGGCCAAAAAAATGAGAGAAGGCCCAAATAAAAAAAGAGAAAAGAGAGAAGGGGCAATGCTACTATCCTTTTACCACACTTGTGCTTCAAAGTAGCACCATGATCTTCATGATAGAGAGTCTCCTATGTTGTCACTTTCATATACTAGTGGGAATTTTCATTATAGAACTTGGCTTGTATATTCCAATGATGGGCTTCCTCAAATTGCCCTAGGTCTGCGTGAGCAAGCGAGTTGGATGCACACCCACTTAGTTTTCTTTTTGAGCTTTCATAAACTTATAGCTCTAGTGCATCCGTTGCATGGCAATCCCTACTCACTCACATTGATATCTACTAATGGGCATCTTCATAGCCCGTTGATATGCCTAGTTGATGTGAGACTATCTCCTTCTTTTTGTCTTCTCCACAACCACCTTCTATTCCACCCATAGTGTTATGTCCATGGCTCACACTCATGTATATTGTGAAAGTTAAAAAAGTTTGAGAACATCAAAAGTATGAAACAATTGCTTGTCTTGTCATCGGGGTTGTGCATGATTTGAATATTTTGTGTGATGAAGATGGAACATAGCAAGACTATATGATTTTCAAGGGATAAGCTTTCTTTGGCCATGTTATTTTGAGAAGACATAATTATTTTGTTAGTATGCTTGAAGTATTATTGTTTTTATGTCAATATTAAACTTTTGTTTTGAATCATACAGATCTGAACATTCATGCCACAATAAAGGGAATTACATTGATAAATATGTTAGGTAGCATTTGATACGTCCATTTTGCATCATGCTTTTATATTGATATTTATTGCATTATGGGATGTTATTACACACTATGTCACAATACTTATCCCTATTCTTTCTCATTTTACAAGGTTTGCATGAAGAGGGAGAATGCCGGCAGCTGGAATTCTGGGCTGGAAAAGTAGCAAATATTAGAGACATATTCTGCACAACTCCAAAAGTCCTGAAACCTCACGGGAGCACGTTTCAGAATATATAAAAAATATTGTGTGAAATAAGTACCAGAGGGGGGCCACCCACCATCCACGAGGGTGGGGGCGTGCCCCCTACCTCGTGGGCCCCCCTGGAAGCCCTCTGATGCCCATCTTTGGCTATATGGAGTCTTTCGTCCAGGAAAAAATCATAAACAAGCTCACATGACGAAACTCTGCCGCGACGAGGCGGAACCTTGGCGGAACCAATCTAGGGCTCTGGCGGAGCTGTTCTGCCGGGGAAACTTCCCTTTGGGAGGGGGAAATCATCACCATCGTCATCACCATCGATCCTCTCATCGAGAGGGGGTCAATCTCCGTCAACATCTTCACCAGGACCATCTCATCTCAAACCCTAGTTCATCTCTTGTATCCAATCTTTGTCCCAAAGCCTCAGATTGGTACCTGTGGGTTGCTAGTAGTGTTGATTACTCCTTGTAGTTGCTGCTAGTTGGTTTATTCGGTGGAAGATCATATGTTCAGATCCTTTATGCATATTAATATCCCTCTGATTATGAACATGAATATGATTTGTGAGTAGTTACGTTTGTTCCTAAGGACATGGGAGAAGTCTTGCTATAAGTAGTCATGTGAATTTGGTATTCGTTCGATATTTTGATGAGATGTATGTTGTCTTTCCTCTAGTGGTGTCATGTGAACGTCGACTACATGACACTTCATCATTGTTTGGGCCTAGGAGAAGGCATTGGGAAGTAATAAGTAGATGATGGGTTGCTAGAGTGACAAAAGCTTAAACCCTAGTTTATGTGTTGCTTCGTAAGGGGCTGATTTGGATCCATATGTTTTACGCTATGGTTAGGTTCACCTTAATACCTCTTTTGTAGTTGCGGATTCTTGCAATAGGGGTTAATCATAAGTGGGATGCTTGTCCAAGGAAGGGCAGTACCCAAGCACCAGTCCACCCACATATCAAATTATCAAAGTACTAAACGTGAATCATATGAACATGATGAAAACTAGCTTGACGATAATTCCCATGTGTCCTCGAGAGCGCTTTCCTTTATATAAGAGTTTTTCAGGCTTGTCCTTTGCTACAAAAATGATTGGGCCATCTTGCTGCACCTTATTTACTTTCATTACTTGTTACCCATTACAAATGATCTTATCACAAAACTATCTGTTACCTATAATTTCAGTGCTTGCAGAGAATACCTTACTGAAAACTGCTTATCATTTCCTTCTGCTCCTCGTTGGGTTTGACACTCTTACTTATCGAAAGGACTATGATAGATCCCCTATACTTGTGGGTCATCAAGACTCTTTTCTGGCGCCGTTGCCGGGGAGTGAAGCACCTTTGGTAGGTGGAATTTGGTAAGGAAAAATTTATATAGTGTGCTGAAATTTACTGTCACTTGTTACTATGGAACATAATCCTTTGAGGGGTTTGTTCGGGGTATCTTCACCCCGACCAGTAGAGCAAAGAGTTGCTCCTCAACTTACCGAACCTACTGAAAATGTTTACTTTGAAATTCCTTCGGGTATAATAGAGAAACTGGTAGCTAATCCTTTCATGGGTGATGGGACATTACATCCCGATTTACAACTAATCTATGTGGATGAAGTTTGTGGATTATTTAAGCTTGCAGGTATGCCCGAGGATGTTATCAAGTAGAAGGTCTTCCCTTTATCTTTGAAGGGAAAGGCATTGACATGGTTTAGGCTATGTGATGATATGGGATCATGGAACTAGAACTGATTGAAATTGGAATTTCATCAGAAGTTTTATCCTATGCATCTTGTTCACCGCGATCATAATTATATATATAATTTTGGACCTTGTGAAGGAGAAAGCATTGCTCAAGCTTGGGGGAGGCTTAAGTCAATGTTATATTCATGCCCCAATCATGAGCTCTCAAGAGAAATTATTATTCAAAATTTTTATGCTCGGCTTTCTCTCAATGATCATTCCATGCTCGATACTTCTTGTACTGGTTCCTTTATGATAAAGACTATTGAATTCAAATGAGATTTATTGGAGAGAATTAAACGCAACTCTGAAGATTGGGATCTCGACGAAGTTAAGGAGTCAGGTATAACCCCAAAGTTTGATTGTGTTAAATCTTTTATGGATACCGATGCCTTTTGTGAATTTAGCACTAAGTATGGACTTGACTCTGAGATAGTAGCTTCTTTCTATGAATCCTTTGCTACTCATGTTGATCTCCTTAAGGAGAAGTGGTTTAAATATAATCCTCCCACTGAAGTAAAAGTAGTTTCACCTAAGTTGAAGAAAATACTATCACTTATAATGATTCTGCTGTTCCTACTACTTATATTGAGAAACCACCTTTCCCAGTTAGAATAAAGGATCATGCTAAAGCTTCAACTGTGGTTCGTAAGAGTAATACTAGAACACCTATGCCCTTTTAGCAAATTAAAGTTGAACCTAGTGTTGCTATGGTTAAATATCTCTTGGACGATAATATTGATGGGCATGTTATTTACTTCTGTGATGAAGCTGCTAGAATTGCCAGACCCGATACTAAAAATAAACATAGACCTGTTGTAGGCATGCCTGTTATTTCTGTTAAAGTAGGAGATAATTGCTATCATGGCTTATGTGATATGGGTGCTAGTGCAAGTGCAATACCTCATTCCTTATATAAAGAAATTATGCATGATATTGCACCTGCTGAGATAGAGGAAATTGATGTTACAATTAAGCTTGCCAATAGAGACACTATTTCACTAGTTGGGATTGTTAGAGATGTTGAAGTCTTGTGTGGGAAAGTTAAATATCCTGCTGATTTTCTTGTTCTTGGTTACCCACAAGATAACTTTTGTCCCATTATATTTGGTAGACCTGTCGTGGATTTGTCACGGCAGATGTCCTCGTGAAAGGACTTAGTTGTGGAGCCATCGCTATGGGTTAGCTTAAAGGGGTTAAACCGGACAAGGGACACGAGGGATTTTATACTAGTTCGGCCCCTTCGATGAAGGTAAAAGCCTACGTCTAGTTGTGATTGGTATTGCCAGGGTTTTGATGACCAGGGAGCGAATCCGCTTTGCCTGGCTCTCGAGTTGTTGTCTGTTGTCCCTAAACCGCTGCTGGGTCGTCCCTTTATATACATAGGTTGACGCCCACCGGTTTACAGAGTCCCAAGGCCGGATCATAAACGTGTCCGGCTCGGTCTCTATTCCTTCTAACTTACAATACAAGTTACATGAAAGAGTCGGTTTACATCTACAAGCCTTAACTTGCCTTTGGGCCTTGGGCCTTCGTAAAGCGTCACCATCCTCACGTCTTCATGGGCTTCTATATTCAGGGAGTTAACCCGGCCACTCCTAGCCGGTTTACCTCCAGTAGTCATATCCCGAACATTAGCCCCATATTGATTTGAACTTGTTCATGTCAATCTTCAATACTTAGAAAAATTCTTACCCTGGCACCTTCGTATAGATCTGGTAAACCACCGTGATGTCATCCTTTAGATCAGTAGTAAACCACCATGATGTCATCTATTCATTAAAGCCGAAGAGACCCTTCATTAATGAATATCCAACCATCGAGGCAACATCCTTATTATCCATTTTAAGCTCCTCGATTCACGCACTTGTCGCTTATCGGTTTGCCTTATAAATAGGACGAAGGGCCATACCCTTTTCCCCCTTCGTCTCCTTCGCTTCTTCTTCCTCCTTGCAACGTCTCTGCAACCGAGCACCGCCGCTGCCGAGCTTCACCTCCACCTCTCCATTGGCCGCTGCATCAACCTGGTTGCAACAAAGAGCCGCGGCGTACCCCCGCTGCTTCAACAGCTGTTGTAAGTCCTTTCTTTCCTCCTTTGTAGATCTGCCTAGGGTTTCCTTGTTCATCGAAGTTCATCGAGGCTCCGGCACTGTTCTTCCCTTTCCTCCTTAGTCCATGGATAAAAACCTCAATCTTGATATATTCCATGTAATGGCTTATCTTCTTTTACCAAAACTGATCTGGACCTTTGTGAACCGCTTCAGGACCAATCTTTTTAGGTCTAAATCTTTTTGCTTTCCTGTCTTACGGTAGATCCAAAATTTCAATGCAATCTTGTAAAACCTGTTTTACCTTACTTAGTCATTCTTGCCTTAGATCTGTATCCTCTTTATCACACAAGCGGTTTACCTTTGTAAAAGCAATCTATCACATACCATTAGTCCCCTTATGAACCGGCAATCCCTTTATCTCCGTTGTCATACTCCGATTTAACAGTATGCGTATACCTTTGTTCCGTTATTGCTTTGCCATTCATTATTGTATCAGCCTCCGGTTTACGAAGTTTACATACTTGTATATCTTTATTCCGTTGCACCTTAAGCACCACCATGAATAAATTGTAAACCGGTATTTCTTTTCAGCTTTTCACTTGCAATGGCCAAACAATTTTATGCCTGTAACTGGGCTCCCTCCCGGGTTACCGAGGAGCAGCTTAATGGAATGGTCAAAATTGGTACCTTACCAAAAAAGAATGAGATCCGGTGGCGAGTTCCTGGACTGGAGAATCCTCCCACCCCTAAGTAGGGTGAGGTAGTGGTATTTGTTGATCACATAGGCCGTGGTTTCAAACCGCCCAGGTCAAAGTTTTTCCCGGATGTGCTTGGCAGTTTTCAGCTCCACCCTCAAGATATTGGACCTAACTCGGTATCCAATATATGCAATTTCCAAGTCTTCTATGAAGTGTACTTACAAGAAGAACCAACTGCTGAGCTGTTCCGGGATTTTTTCCATCTGAATCGGCGCACTGAATTTGTAGACGGACCCAACACTGAACTTGGTGGCGTCTCCATTCAAAAAAGAAAAGAGGTTGAATTTCCTCATGCCAAGCTGCACAGTCACCCCAAAGAGTGGAATCAAACTTGGTTCTACTGTAAAGAAACCTCCCCTGAAGATGAGAACCCTCTGCCGGGTTACCATGCCCACCGGCTTTCCAACACTCATCCATTGCCGCAACATCTAAGTGCCCAGGAACGGGCCTCATATGCCCCTCAACTCGCCAAACTCCGAGCCTTTATGGCCAACGGTTTATCAGGTGTCGACTTTGTTCATTGCTGGATATCCTGGAGCATCTTGCCATTAAGTCGCCAGTCCGGCTTAATGTGTGAGTACACTGGTGAAGTAGAAGACTCCCAACGTCACATCAACATTCAGCTAACCGATGAAGAAGTCACTGAGAGTGTCAAGAAGATTTTGAATGAATCGGAATCTGTCTGCCGCCAAACCGGATTAAACCCCTTTTATACTAAAAACAAACCGCATGCTGTAAGTATTATCTTCCACTTTACACTTGATATCCTTGTACTGTATAAGCTTTGAATATCCTTTGCCCCTCTTTTAAACAGGGTGATGACCCGTTCTGGAAAAGGAAGCCTTAGGAGAAAGCGACAAAGCCTTCCCGTCCTAAAACAAAAGCCGTCAAGAAAACCTCAAAGCGGAAGGCAGCTGAACGCATCAACATGGAATTGGACGATGACCCGAATGAACCGGAAGTTGAGGTAGAACTTGATTCACTTGGTTCCCTTTTCATGCATCTCATTGACAATGATACTTATCAGGAGGACGTGGAGGGCAGCCAAGCTGACGATGTAGAGGTAATTACCCTTTCCTCCGGTTCAGACTCTATGCGAACACAAAAAATCCGTCAAGCAGTCCGGAAAGTAAGCTTTTCTCATCCTTTTGCTCATTTGGACCCAACATTTATTTTGAAGACGCGGCAGCACGAGGCTCGCCGCACCACCCCGCATAGCGGCCAAAAGGTCACGTCCGCCGGTTTACCTGACACCCCGGTTCGAAAGCGCCGATCTGAGGTCTCACCCACTTCTGACAATTCTTATCCCAAGGCAGGTTATTTCTAGCAACCTCTTAATCCGTCCGATTTGAATTATCAGGTGACACCTCCCTCATCCTCTGGCGAGTCAACAGCGGCCCAACTTCCTCCTCTCAAAACTGTAGCTGGGTAAGTACTTGAACCCCTTCTTTGAATGTTTCCATACTTTGTATACTATGCTTAACTTTCGCATCCTTTTCTGTTTTTAGAGCCAAAGCCAGACCCAGCACAAAGGCTCGGGTGAACAATCCGCCCGAAGACCAGGTGGTTCTTGAACCGGAGCAAACGGTTGAACCGGAACAAACTGTTGAACTGGAAGGTCCCAATCCTGAAGCTACTTTTGATGAACCACCCCCTCAAGATCACAATGTTGATGAACAACCAGAAGTTGACACTGCTGTACCTGATGATGAACCGGCAGATCCAATCCAGGCTGATGATAAGTCTTCTAACCTGGTGGGAGCTACTGACACTCCATCAACTCCAGCAAAGACTGCTGGAGACAAAGAAGGCGATGTTATCATTACCGGTGTGAGCCACAGCTCTCCTGGCCATCCTGTTATTTCGGCGAAACATAGTGCCAAGGAAGAGCGTGCTGCCATGGAAAAAGGCAAATGGAGGACTGACTTGTCAAGCTACGCCCATCTCAGTGCTCAAGAACTCCACTCCGGTTTTCTAAACCGTCTGCACTCAAACCGTGATTATGAAACCGGTTTGGTGAACATGATGAAAGAGCGCTATGAGGTATTTTCATCACTTTCCTTTCTTGAATCCAAAGTACAAACATCAACCCAAGTAGCCCCCAAGGGCCGGTTTATGATGACAATCATAAACCGGGACTGTATAATACCTTAACTCTTACAAACTTGTCCTCCATATACCAACTGATCTTTTGAAGTAAATCAGATGTGATCATTATATTCCTGTAATTTTTTGCCTGTGTAGCCCCCAAGGGCCGGTTTATCTTTGCGAGGTAAACCGGGTCTTGAATCAATGCGTCAACTTTGAACAGATGTACATTAGCCCCCAAGTGTTAAGGATAATGCTTGCATTGTACTTGAGACTTGTGAAAAATATGTTGACGATAGATCAAGTAGGCATTAGCCCCCAAGTACAAAGTGCATAACTTGTTATACGCTTGGTACTTCATAACCTGTTTTGATGATATATCTCCCCTTTGTAGGCTGAGCTGAATAAGAAGGATGTTCAAACCGCAGACCTTCATGAGAATGTCAAATCACAGCAAGCAGAAGCTTCCAAAGCCAATGAGGAATTAACAAATGCCCTATCAGCCATGGAAAGGCTGAAAGAGACCTTCAACAAGGAGCGTGCTGACTAGGAAACAGAAAAGGCCAGTTTGACAAAAAAGGCCGAGGACGCAGAGGCAGCCCTGAAACCGGTGGTGGAAGAACTGACCGGCTTAAAGCGGCAGATTAACGCCATGACTTCTGCTGTGTTTGGTAAGTGCCCTGAGGGAGTCCTGGATTAGGGGGTGTCCGGATAGCTGGACTATACCTTCGGTCGGACTCCTGGACTATGAAGATACAAGATTGAAGACTTCGTCCCGTGTCCGGAAGGGACTTTCCTTGGCGTGGAAGGAAAGCTTGGCGGTACGGATATGTAGATCTCCTACCATTGTAACCGACTCTGTGTAACCCTAGCCCTCTCTGGTGTCTATATAAATTGGAGGTTTTAGTCCGTAGGAACAACAATCATACCATAGGCTAGCTTCTAGGGTTTAGCCTCCTTGATCTCGTGGTAGATCTTCTCTTGTACTACCCATATCATCAATATTAATCAAGCATGACGTAGGGTTTTACCTCCATCGAGAGGGCCCGAACCTGGGTAAAAACATCGTGTCCCCGGTCTCCTGTTACCATCCGCCTAGACGCACAGTTCGGGACCCCCTACCCGAGATCCGCCGTTTTTGACACCGACATTGGTGCTTTCATTGAGAGTTCCTCTGTGCCATCGCCATCAGGAAGGATGCCTCATCCCGTCTTTAAAGACGGCACCGTTGCTAAGGGAGCTTTGGCTGTCGGCCAAACTTTCCGGCTAGGTGGTTTCCTTATGACCGCCTATTCGGCTGCTGCGCCGACGATGACCTCTCGGGTCATCGAAAGCAATGTTCATGTCAGCTTGGAATTCGTCGAGCAGCTAGATCCAATGGAGCTCTCTTCCCTAAACGAGCTCTTGGATTGCATCGCCGCCCTGGGAGTCGCTACGGATTACGACCAGATTGGGCCTAAACCCGATCTGAGAGAGATTAACTCTCCCCAGGTCACCCATCATGTTGCCGTGGTAGAGGGACAGTGAGGCGACCCTTCATCTATCTTAAGGACTAGCTATGTCCGGATTCCCGGTCCCTCCAAGCCGGATACCCGCGGAGGGGAGGACATCACTCAAGACCTGAACTTAAAGTTAGGCGACGGGCTAGATTCATTGGACAACATCCAAGAATCCAAACTTCCGAGTTCGGAAACTCCTGGGCCCCTGGGTCTCAGATTGGGTGAGGTTTCGGATTTGATTCCACCCACCCACCCGTACATAAGCGATCTATCCCAAATTAGGCAAGAGCCCGAAGAAAAAGTACATCATTGCTGGGCCAGATTCCTCCTGGTTATAAACAGGATAAAGGACTGCCGCGAGGAAGACACAATTTCATTCTTCTACAATAATTGCACGGACAAGGGAATCCTCAGCGCCATAAGTCGCCGTGATATTACACGCTTCACAGACTTGGCGTCCATAGTACGAAAGTACTGTGCGATGGGAAGCGCCTGAAAAACCGAAATAAAATTTTGGGACAATCCGGCCCTGAATACAAACCCAGTCCGAAATAAAAGGGTGCATCATCGCCAGACACCTGGGTTCAATACCAAAAAGCAAAAGCCCTCTACAGGGCACGGAACCGTACTGGAAGGATGGCTTAATGGACCCTGTAAAATTCATAGTGCAGAGGGCGCCACACCAACTCACAGCCTTAGAGCATGTTGGATACTCCGGCAGGTTGCAAAAATTGGCGAAGATCTTCTAATTCCAGAAGCCATAGAAAGCCACCCCACAGACACCAGTACGGTATTAACAGTCTTCGAGACTTTCGCATCAAATAATATGCGAAAAAGAACACTCCGCACCCTTGCCGAAGTCTACCAAGTAGCAACAATAAACCCATGGAGTGACACAACTATTACTTTTAACGCCAGTGATGAACCTAAATTCCGAACAGCCCGAGCACCAGCCGCATTGGTCCTCAGTACAATAGTGGATGGCTTTCGTCTTACCAAGGTACTCATGGATGGTGGCAACGGATTGAACCTCATTTATGAGGAAACCCTTCAAAAAATGGAAATAGACTGGAACCGCATTGAGCAAAGCAGCACAACCTTTAGAGGAATAATCCCCAGTCGGGAAGCGCGCTGTACAGGAAAAATCATACTAGATGTGGTGTTCGGCACGCCGGATAATTACAGGTCCGAAGAGGTCACATTCCAAGTGGCCCCATTCAGTAGCGGATATCACGCTCTGCTAGGGCGGGAAGCGTTTACAATCTTCCAAGCAATACCCCATTACGGGTACATGAAGCTCAAGATGCCCAGGCCTAACGGAATCATCACTCTCGCTAGTGATCCGGACATAGCACTCCACGCCGAAAATAAGACAGCCGCACTGGCCCTCGAGGCGCTATCCGAAGCCCTACCGGCTGAGGAACTGACTGCGCTGCGCTCCACAGTGAATAGGGACGATGTGATACTCGACAAAAGATCCAAGTCCACCTCCTTTAAACCGGCGGACGAAATAGTCAAATTCCAGGTCCATCCAATGGACCCCAATAAAACAGCTTCCATCGGAGCACAGTTAAACCCTGATGTAGACACCGCACTGCGAGAGTTCCTATGAGAGAACTGGGACATTTTCGCCTGGCACCCTTCAGACATGCCAGGAATCCCACTTAGGCTGGCCGAACACAGCTTAAATATCCTAAAAAGATTCAAGCCAGTCAAACAGGCTCTTTCAGCGTTTTTCCGAACCTAAGAGACATGCCATGGGAGAGGAACTAGCCAAGCTATTGGAGGCTGGATTCATCAAAGATATACAACACCTAGACTGGCTAGCAAACCTGGTGATGGTACCAAAGAAGGACAAATCCTGGCGCCTGTGCGTTGATTTTAAAGACCTTAACAAGGCTTGCCCAAAGGATCCCTTCCCTCTCCCCCGCATCGATCAAATTATCGACGCTACCGCAGGACACGATTTGTTGTGTTTCCTCGACGCATACTCCGGCTACCATCAAATAAAGATGGCAGAGTCAGACCAAGCCACAACGGCATTCATCACACCATACGACCCATTCTGCTTCAACACAATGCCCTTCGGGCTCAAACACGCCGGCGCAACATGTCAGCGCATGATTCAGACATGTCTGGCAAACCAGATCGGCAAAATAGTGGAGGCATACGTAGATGATGTGGTCATTAAAACAAGACATGTCGAATCTCTAGTAGACGACTTGAGGCTAAGATTTGATAACCTCCGAACATACGACATCAAGCTCAACCCGGAAAAATGCGTTTTTGGTGTTCCATCCGGAAAGCTCTTGGGCTTCATTGTATCCGGTAGAGGAATTGAAGAAAATCCAGCCAAGATCCGAGCTCTGTCACAATTGGATATCCCGAAGGACCTCAAACAAATACAAAAATTAACCGGATGCGTGGTGGCTCTAAGCCGCTTTATCTCCCGCTTGGGAGAAAAGGCCCTACCCCTTTACTGCCTCCTTCGGCGGACCGAACACTTCGAGTGGACGGATGCAGCCACGGCCGGACTCGACGAAATAAAAGCCATCTTGGCAACAAACCCAGTCCTGGCCGCGCCAAACATTGGCGAACCAATGCTATTATACATTGCAGCAACCCATCAGGTCGTAAGTGCAGTGCTCGTCGTCGAACGAAAAACGGACGGACACAAATTCCCCCTTCAAAAGCCGGTCTACTATGTGTCCATTGTCCTTACTCCGTGCAAGTCACGGTACCCGCATTATCAAAAGACTGCGTACACGGTATTTATGGCTTCCCGGAAGCTGCGACACTACTTGCAAGAGTGTTCAATTATAGTAGCCTCGGAAGTGCCACTTAACGATATTATAAACAACCGCGACGCGACGGGCCGGATTGCAAAATGGGCCATTGAGCTCCTCCCGTTCGATATAACTTACAAGCCACGGCAAGCTATCAAGTCGCAAGTTTTGGCCGACTTCGTCGCAGAATGGACGGTGGCCGAACTCCCTAAAGAGTACGGCACATATTCAAACTGGGTCATGCACTTCGACGGCTCCAAAATGTTGGCCGGTCTAGGGGCTGGCGTCGTTTTGACATCCCCCACATGAGACACAGTTCAATACATACTCCAGATAATGTACACAGACTCCAACAATGCAGCCGAATATGAGGCCCTTTTACATGGTCTCCGGATGGCAGTATCCATGGGCATTCAATGCCTAGAGGTGCGCGGGGACTCGAACCTCGCAATATCCCAAATAAATGGAGACTTTGATGCCAAGGATCCAAAAATGGCAGCTTATCGCAATGCCGTCCTAAAAATGTCAGTTCAGTTCGAAGGGCTCGAATTTCACCATATAGCCTGGGAAAATAATCAGGCGGCAGATGTCCTGGCAAGCATCGGCGCAAAACACGATGTAGTCCCCCCCAACATCTTCTTGGAAAGGCTGTTCAAGCCATCCGTAGTATGGGAAGGGGAACCCGGCAATAACAGCCCGGACCCAACCGCACTGCCCGACACCGAACACTCTGACATAATTGGAGGCTCTGCCAATGAAATAACACCTTCAGCCCACGTAATAATGGCCGTCATCGCCCCGTGGACAGAACCATTCCTTGCCTACCTTACTAGGCAGGAACTCCCCGAGGACCAAAATGAGGCACGCTGCATAGTGCGGTGATCTAAATCCTATAAAGTCCACGAGGGAGAGCTTTATAAGAAAAGCACTACCAGAGTCCTTCAAAGGTGCATCTCCGAAGAGGAAGGGCGGAACCTCCAGGCTGAAATTCATGCCGGACTCGGCGGTCATCACGCTGCAGCTCGGTCCCTTGTAAGCAAGGCCTTTCATACAGGCTTTTATTGGCCGATGGCCCGGGCAGACGCCCAGGACTTAGTCCAACAATGCGTCGGTTGCTAGCTTTTTACAAACCAAAGCCATATGCCACCCACCACCCTCCAAACTATCCCCATCACTTGGCCCTTTGCGGTCTGGGGGATTGACATGGTCGGACCCCTTAAAGGCGGAACCCAGAAGAAAACAATACTTACTGGTCATGGTGGATAAGTTCACCAAATGGATAGAAGCCATGCTGGTTAAGACGGCCGAATCCAGACCGGTGATAGACTTTATATCCGGGGTTGTACACCGTTACGGCGTCCCCCATAGCATCATCACTGATAACGGCACGAACTTTATATCCAACGAGGTAAAACTCTGGTGCAAAAACATGGGCATCAAGCTCGATTATGCTTCCGTCTATCACCCACAAACTAACGGTCGGGTCAAACATGCAAATGGTCTTATCATGAGCGGCATCCCAGATTAGTGCGCTCCCTTAAGGAATCTAATACACACTGGGTAGAGGAGCTCGACTCCGTACTTTGGGGGCTGCGAACCACGTCGAATCGCACCACCGGATACACACCATTCTTCATGGTGTACAGCGCAGAGGCAGTTTTGCCCTGCGACATAATTCATGACTCACCTCGAGTGCGCATGTACGAAGAAAGAGAAGCCGAGCTCGATTGGCAGGACAGTTTGGACGCCTTGGAGGAAGAGCGTGACGTGGCAAAAGCCCGTTCCGCATTCTATCAACAGCAGGCTCGAAGATACCAAAGCAGAGAAGTACGGGCCAAAAATTACAACATTAGCGAATTAGTTCTATGCCTGCCGGACAAG
The DNA here is from genome assembly GCF_003073215.2 of Triticum urartu. Classification (NCBI taxonomy): domain Eukaryota; kingdom Viridiplantae; phylum Streptophyta; class Magnoliopsida; order Poales; family Poaceae; genus Triticum; species Triticum urartu. Next base: position 490,350,250 of record NC_053026.1, on the reverse strand, counting down.
AAAAAGGACAAACTCAAGCCCAAGTGGGAAGGTCCCTTCATAATTGACCAAGTCCTGACTAGTGGAGCGTACCGCCTGCGAGATGCATCAGATAACCGACTCGAGCCGAACCCATGGAACGCAGCCCGTCTCCGAAGATTCTATGCCTAGCGCCAGACTCTGTGTTCGTCTCCTTCCCCTGTCCATTTTTTATATACTTTCTGTCTTACATCTCTCTCTCTCTCTCTCTCTCTCTCTTATAGCCTTTAAAGGCTCATAAAGTGACGCGCTATCCGCGCTCATTAAACCTAGGGGCTTCTTTAAACAGAAGCTTATTTATACAGGCTTCATGCCCAACACATGTGTCACACTTCCGCATGTACCTTTTATTCACCATTATATGCATCGATATGACTTAAGTTTTGGCCAAGCTGGGTTGCCTGGCTCCTGTGCTTACCCCTGCGTTCCCGATTGTTCGGCTAGGTGGTAAAGGGAGAACCTCTGCGATTGTTACTGTTGGGTCAGCCGGATGTGTACCTCAGACTGGGTGAAGCCGAAAGCTAGCGTTCTTAAGGGAATATTCGGTCGGTGAACTAAAGATGATCTTTTTTTCACTTATTTATCTATACGCCCCCAGATGTTTTTCCTGCGTCTCTTTTCGCAGAATGGACATGCACTTTAGGGCATGCCTGCTAGGGAAAGGAACCCCTAACGGAACTATTCTCCCTGGAAGATGTTTCTTACTAACCATGTAATATAACATAACTAGTTGGACACTTGTCTGTTCAAGCACTAATGACCCCTACGCCTGGTCTCCATGCATACCCCGGTTCTTATATAACCGCAAGGGTATTCGGACACACTTCGGACCGTCAGGTCCCTAGGTTGAAGCGAAAAGGTCGGCCATGACAAATGATCTACAATCTGGCTAGAAGGCATTACACATGTCAATTAAAATTACATAGTCAATCTGACTGATTGTATTCCTCTTCAATACCATCTAACAGGTTGTCTAGCTTACAGTCCTGTTGGGAATACTTTGCGGCCAATTCTACTTGGCCGTGTACTAAGCTCACAGGGATCTCCTTCCCATCGGGCCCCATGGGTCCGACCTCGGCCATGTGGTTTGGGTCAGCCTTCGTGTACCGCGTCTTCACCATGGCCCAGGCCTCCCTGGCGCCTTGACGACAGGCCGACATCTTCCACAATCGGAAGCGCCGCCGCGCTCCCTTCAACTTCTCTACAAGCTCTCCAAGGCCTTCGGGCATGGAGACAGATGGCCACAAGGCCTGGGCGACACCTTGCATCACCTGCTGAACTCGCTCGTGCAGTTGTGAGAGCTCGGGAAGAAGGTCACACGTAGAACCGGGCATTTCCTCTGCAGGACGACCTGTTAGCATACCTACAGACATTACTCTGTTAGTCGACTTCCTCGCCGAACTCTTTTTTCAAAGTTCGTTTAAGCACTTACTAAATATGTCACGTCGAAGCCGCTGATTCTCCTTAACGGAGTCCAACAGCTGGGCACGAACAACCTTCAGTTCAACGCCCATCTTGGTGTTGGCATCTTGGAGATTGTTCTTCTCCCGCCTCACCTTTGTCAGCACACTCTCACCAGCCTTCAGCTGGCGTAGGAGTTGTTGCTTTTCCGAATTTAATCCGGCGCCATGTGCAATTTCATTTGTCAGATTTGCACCCACGCCGCACTTCGCAAAATACTTATCTTTCGAAGCGTATATTACCAGAGGGGGTCTCCTTGGGCTCCCCTGCCGCGGCTAGTGCGGCCTCAAGTTGGGCTTTGCACTCTTCCAGCTCCTGGGACAGTAGGGTATTCTTTTCTATAAGAACCTGCATAACAAATGATCCTTAAATCAGTTATTCTAACTGTTTCAAGTCTCGGGGGCTACTGGTATATATATAATTACCAAAATTTTCTTACCCGTATGTCTTTTACATATTGCTCCGTGGCTCTGGCTAGACCATTTTGAGCGGCACGGAGGTACGCATCTCCCGAATTGAAGGCATCCAATGCCTCTTGGGAGAAACAAGCGTCGCGAAGAACTGTCTGGCGACGCCTGTGGTTCATGGCACTCTCCACCTCGGAATTGGTGGCAGACAGCCTGTCCGCATCCTCTGTCGGAGGAGCATCCGGTGCGCGCCTTGTGTTTGCCTCCGCTTCCGGACCAGGCTTTGGAGCCTGGCTGGTGGAGGGTCGATTGGCAAACTCTCCGGATATAGTCCGGCGAGGTCTCTTCGTCCCGAAGAGAGCACGAGCATTAATATGCCTTGAAGGAATAACACCTGGGAATAAGATGGCGCGCTATACCTTTGCGCCGGCGTCTCAGTCCGGACCGCACTTCTTTTCAGCCCGCGGGGCCTTGCCGCCCCTCGTTGGCTACTCGCCGCAGGCTCAGCCTCCCGTCTCAAGGACCTCCCCTGCAAAACACGGTTGTCATACGGCAATCGAAAACACGCGAGGATAGATCCCTTTTCAAAGTGCTAAGACTTCGGTCTCAGTTACCTGTGAGGCTGGGAGTAGCCCTGGGTAATCGGCCATTATGGCCACCAAGGCGTTGTCCTTGCTCAATTGATGAAACACCCCATCAATCAGCTCCACAGATAAGTCCGGATCCTCTTGAGAGGCCGGGTCGAGGGACCGTCCCGGATCCTCGGGTTGTGGAGGAGGGCTGTTTATTTCTTTAACAGCCTGGCACAGTTCCTGCGTTGAAGTTGTTAGACTGAATATGTAACGGTGGGAATATAAAACGGATGGGCAAGTAAAAGTGTCCACTTACCCAACTTGGGGGATTGTACCTAGAAAATCCACCCTGTGGGTTGATGCGGAGAAATTCCTCCTCTTCTCCCTTGTACAAAGCGGACAAGATCTTTATTAAAGCGGCAGCCGAATCCGGCCCCTTACGGCCATGGCGGGTGGCGTCGTCCTCCCTGTTGAAGTCCCACATGGGGTGGCCTCTATATTGAAGCGGCTGCACCCCTCGCATGATGCATGCGGCCATGACCTCGATCATGGTCAGTCCGGAATGAGCTAACAATCTTATCCGGCCCATCAGGTAAAGAACGTCCTTGTCGCTTTCCCTCTAAGGGCTCCGTGGACGCCATCTTAGGCGCTTCTTTAGGGGAGCACTGTCGAACTCAGGGAGGCCGATCCGGACAGGATCCGGCAGCGGGACGTCCTCTATATAAAACCATTCCGAAGGCCAGTCCTCGGATGCCTTCTTTGGGGTTCCGGATAGATATCCGGTCCCGGCGATGCGCCACACTTCGGCTCTGCCCACTTGATATATTGACCCCTTCTGAGAACGGGGAGCAAGGCAGAATAGCCTTTTCCACAGCGCGAAATGAGCCTCGCAGCCCAAAAACAGCTCGCAAAGGGCTACGAAGCCCGCGATATGCAATATGGAGGCAGGCGTGAGGTTGTGCAGCTGGAGGCCATAGAACTCCAGGAGCCCCCAGAGAAACGGATGAATTGTAAATCCAAGCCCTCTTATTAAGTAAGGGACAAGGCATACCCGCTCTCCTTTGGAGGGATTGGGGGCGCTCTCCGCTTGCTCTCCGCCATTACAGGTGGCAAGTTCGGCTCGAACCGGGACCATATAGGCCGGGAGGAGAAATCCCTTGGTCTAGAGCGTCACTAGCTCGCTGTGCGGGATGGAGCATCTCTCCCAATCTCCAGGATGAGGGCTGGAAGGGCGAGAGGAGGAGCTGCGGCGGCCGGCCATGATAGAATGGACCTGTGTCGGATGCGCTCTGATGAATACTCGCGGAGGGGAGAAGGTGTGGTTTGGATCTAAATCCTCGTCCCCTTAAATAGGCGGCTCATTCACGCGGCTAGGGGTGTAAATATAAAAACACCCTGACTTTTCGTATTTGTTTGACATGTGGAAGACGGCCATTATTTGGGCGTAGAAGCCAAGGAGCGCTACATTTACAAGAAACCGGACATTATTCAACAGGTACACGGAATCTGGAGGAGAACCCGCCTTGCAATGTCGAAGACAATTTGCGTGCCAGACTCGTCGTCATTGAAGCCTGGTTCGGGGGCTACTGAGGGAGTCCTGGATTAGGGGGTGTCCGGATAGCGGACTATACCTTCGGCCAGACTCCTGGACTATGAAGATACAAGATTGAAGACTTCGTCCCGTGTCCGGAAGGGACTTTCCTTGGCGTGGAAGGCAAGCTTGGCGGTACGGATATGTAGATCTCCTACCATTGTAACCGACTCTGTGTAACCCTAGCCCTCTCCGGTGTCTATATAAACCGGAGGGTTTTAGTCCGTAGGAACAACAATCATACCATAGGCTAGCTTCTAGGGTTTAGCCTCCTTGATCTCGTGGTAGATCTTCTCTTGTACTACCCATATCATCAATATTAATCAAGCAGGACGTAGGGTTTACCTCCATCGAGAGGGCCCGAACCTGGGTAAAAACATCGTGTCCCCGGTCTCCTGTTACCATCCGCCTAGACGCATAGTTTGGGACCCTCTACCCGAGATCCGCCGGTTTTTACACCGACATGCCCTCTCGTGCAGTTCGTCTAATTCATAAGATCTTATCAATGGCCGGTTTACTAATGCCGAACCATGACAGGGACCCGCATTTCTCATCTGGGCTCTGACATGCAGATGAAACTTAAAGCGGCCTAAACCTTGATAGAACACCTGTTCTCTGGATCCTAGCGTGCCATTTGCACTACAGCCTATAACAAGCCTGCGCCATCGTTGATAAAGGCAACAATTGAAAAGCTGGCCATGCTACCTGCCCGGATCAACGAACTGAAGAGATCAGCCACAAGATCAGGAGCGCTGACCGTGGTAATCCGGGCCAAGGCATGGATTCCGGATCTTGAACCGGCATATATCATCAAAGGGTATCCTAGCGTGAAAGAAGACGACTCAGACTTCAATAATGACGATCTGCGAAGGCTGACAAAGGAGATGTGGCCAATAGCAAGCAAACTGGCAGAGGACACAGATTTATCTCATTTCCAACCGGTTTATGATGCTGAGGGAAAAAGACAGCCTGCATTGATCCATGCTGTTGAACATCTTGTGCCACCAATCCGTAAGCACACTTACGCTCCTGACATTGACCCCTCCAATCTTATCCATGAAGAGGCCGTTTTCAAGCCTTAACTGGAATCGATTGGTCAACGGTTGATTTCCAGCGTCTGGGGAGGGATGAAGAGGATGTGACCGCGCAAGATGACCCTCAATCGTCAAGCCGCCCCGATGAAGAATCTTAAACCGGTGGTCGGTTTACCAGTTGCAGTCTTCCACTCCTTGAAAACAATTATTCAATTTGGGCTGTTTAAAGCGCCTTGTAATAGGATAGCATGAACACCTTTGTTTGCCATGCCATCGAGCATGTTTGTGTTGCTTGATACCTGAAAACTTGTTCTGCCTGAAGATCTATTTATGCATAGTCCATTATGAGTTGTGTTCCTGCATATAAGAACTTGAAAATATCCTAGTGGTTTACCACTGGATGGGTCATGATGCCCAAAAATATATACATAACTTGGATTGATAACCAAGATTTGTATTAAGCAGATAAAATAGATGATATCTCTGACATACCTCATTGGCTGACCAACTGCTAGAAAGGGTTAAAAACACCAATGCGGAGTGTTGATGACTCCTTGTCCTTTTGCCGGTTCATATAAAAACCATACCGCCATGATAGCTGCTAATTTGTTCGTATAAGGCTGGTGACATCTAGTCAAAACCAGACCGGAGTAACGTACTACCGGTTTAAAACTGATCATGTACTGAAAACTAAGCGTTGAAAGTCATGCCGGGTTGTAATGAACACCGGTTTATCAGAAAATATTCATAAATCCCTTATCAAAAGATATAAAAAACAACAAATCAAAAAGAAATATACAAGGCTTTTCATGGGCTGCCAGGCCCTAAATCGAGGCTTTTCATGGGCTGCCAGGCCGTTGAGTTAAACCATTTTGCAAAGCCTTTTAAGATGGACCTCAATCTTTAACCAATCACCATTTTAACTTTGACAAGTTTAGGGTCCATGGGATTGACTTGTCAAACATTCGATGGGTCATACCAGGTTTACCTGGATGGAGTGGCTTACTTAAAGAGGTAGGATAACCCGGGGTTTTAGGTGAGTACACCTGGCTTCCAAGCCTGGCTTGATAGCCTATTACAAGGGTGCAAGCTCGTTGTTCTTTGAGAAGCAAGGAGCCCCCAGGTAATATTTGAGCGGTGCTCCTATGTTTGAGTTGTGCATTGATGCTACAGACTCTCTTTGGTTCCACATAATTTCCTTTTGGCTTGAAGCCTATCAAGAGGTGTAGCTATGGTGTGAAAACAACCAAGCCCCCTAGTGATATCCCTTTTTGGTTTTAAACCGATCAAGAGGTGTAGCTATGGTTCGGATACGACCAAGCCCCCCTAGTGACTTTCTTTATATCTGTGTGGCCTTATGAGCCGGGTTAATAAAACTCTGCTTTATCAATAGAAACCCCTTTGAAACCACACATGATGTAAATAAGGAACAGAGACCCCGCTTTAGCTGAGTCTCCGGTTTATTATATAATATATATATATATATATTGTCATAAGTATGTACATAAGAAGAGCCTGTGGCTCAAGTATAGTAAGGCCGAAGAAGGGCTATATTCCACGGCCGCTTGGTCTCCTCCTCCGATTTATATGAGTCTTTGTGCTCTCGAACATCAATGAGGTAGTATGACCCATTGTGCAGATTTTTGCTGACCAGAAAAGGTCCTTCCCAAGGTGGGGATAACTTGTGCATATCAGTCTGATCCTGGATGAGCCGGAGCACCAGACCGCCTTCTTGAAAAGTTCTGGTCTTAACCCGGTGGCTGTGATAACATCGGAGATCTTGTTGATAAATCGCCGAACGTGCTGCCGCTAAATCACGCTTCCCATCTAACAGGTCCAGTGAGTCCTGACGTGCTTTCTCATTCTCAGCTTCAACATAAGCCATCACACGGGGTGAATCATGACGGATGTCACTAGGTAGAACCGCCTCCGCTCCGTAAACCATGAAGAAAGGTGTGTAACCCGTAGATCTACTAGGTGTGGTGTTGATACTCCATAACACAGAAGGTAACTCCTCCACCCAACAATCCGGTGTCCGCTTTAAAGGAACCATAAGCCTGGGTTTAATACCTCTCAAAATTTCTTGATTTGCCCTCTCTGCTTGACCATTAGACTGGGGGTGAGCCACTGATGCTACATCAAGCCGGATGTGCTCACGTTGGCAAAATTCCTCCATCTCACCCTTTGACAGATTAGTACCATTATCAGTTATAATACTGTGTGGGAAACCAAACCGGAATATCACCTTTTTGATGAATTGAACCGCCCTGGCTGCATCACACTTACTGACTGGCTCTGCTTCTACCCATTCGGTAAACTTGTCAAGTGCCACTAACAGGTGGGTCTTTTTGTCCTTGGATCTCTTAAAGGGTCCAATCATATAGAGCCCCCAAGTTGCAAACGGCCAAGTGATTGGAATCATTCTCAACTCCTGAGCCGGAACATGAGCACGGCGTGCAATTTTTTTACAACCGTCACACCTTTTAACTAAATCCTCATCATCAGCATGAGGTGTTAACCAATACAAACCGTGACGAAAAGCCTTAGCTACCAAGGATTTTGAACCGGCGTGGTGACCACAATCTCCTTCGTGGATTTCTCTCAAAATCTCACAACCCTCTTGAGGAGACACACAACGCTGAATTGCTCCTGTGATGCTGTAACAATGTAACTCCCCATTGATTATGGTTATTGACTTGGAACGCCAGATTATCTGCCGGGCCAAAGTTTCGTCCTCCGGTAACTTGCCCCGGTTCATGTAAGCCAAGTACGGGACTGTCCAATCCAGTATAGCATGCAAAGCTGCCACCAATTGGGTCTCTGGGTCAGGAATAGCCAACTCTTCCTCTGTGGGTATCTTGACCGACGGATTATGCAGTACGTCGAGGAAGACATTAGGTGGCACCGGTTTATGCTCAGAGCCTAGGCGACTTAAAGCGTCCGCCGCTTCATTCTTTCGCTGGTCTATATGGTCTACTTGATAACCCTTGAAATGACCAGCCACTATGTCCACCTCTAGTCAATATGCAGCCATGAGTGGGTCCTTAGAATGCCAAGTGCCAGATACCTGTTGGGCCACCAAGTCCGAGTCACCGAAGCACTTAACCCGGCTTAAGTTCATCTCCTTATCCATCCGAAGACCGTGGAGTAAGGCCTCGTACTCAGCTGCATTGTTAGTACAAGGGAACATTAAGAGAAGAACATAACAAAATTTGTCACCTCATGGGGAGATTAATATGACTCCAGCCCCGAGCCCTCCAATTGCCTGGACCCATCGAAGTGAATAGTCCAATAAGTGTTATCTGGCTTTTCCTCTGGTGCCTGCAACTCTGTCCAATCATTGATGAAGTCCATGAGTGCTTGAGATTTGATTGCTGTGCGAGGTGTGTCCTTGAGCCCGTGAGGTCCCAGCTCAATAGCCCACTTGGCAATCCGGCCAGTTGCTTCTCTGTTTTGAATTATATCTCCCAGAGGGGCTAACTGACCACTGTGATAGGATGACCCTGCAAATAATGTTTGAGCTTCCGGCTTGCCATATACACCCCATACACCAGCTTCTGCCAATGCGGATACCTCTACTTTGATTCGATAAGCACCTCACTGATATAATAAACCGGTTGTTGAACCGGATATTCCTTTCTAGCCTCCTTACGCTCCACAACAATAGCCACACTAATAGTCCTGGCATTAGCAGCCACATATAGCAGTAAAGGCTCTTTATTGATCGGAGCCGCAAGCACATGCGGTTCAGCTAACTGCCTCTTCAGATCCTCAAACGCTTTATCAGCCGCATCGCTCCAGACAAAGTCATCCATTTTCTTTAACATCTGATATAAAGGGATAGCCTTCTCCCCTAGACGACTGATAAACCGGCTCAAAGCCGCAATAAGGCCCGCCAGACGCTGAACGTCATTGATACATGCCGGTTTAGCCAAAGAGGTGATAGCTGTGATCTTCTCCGGATTAGCTTCAATGCCCCTGTTATACACTAGAAAACCCAAGAGCTTGCCTGCCGGAACACCAAAGACACATTTGTCCGGATTAAGCATCATCTTATAAACCCGGAGGTTGTCAAAGTTTTCTCTCAAGTCATCTATCAATGTTTCCTCCTTCCTCTTTACCACAATATCATCCACATATGCGTGAACATTGCACCCAATCTGCTTATGAAGACAATTCTGAACACAATGTTGATAAGTCGCCTGGGCACTCTTGAGCCCAAAGGGCATGGAGACATAGCAGAAGGCTCCAAAGGGAGTTATAAAAGCTGTCTTCTCCTGGCCCCTAACTGCCATTTTGATCTGATGATAACCAGAATAAGCGTCCAAAAAACACAAACGGTCACAACCTGCCGTAGCATCAATAATCTGATCAATACGAGGGGGGGAGAGGGATCTGCTGGGCAAGCCTTGTTCAAATCTATGTAGGCCACACACATACGCCAAGTGCCATTTTTCCTAAGAACCAGCACCGGATTAGCCAACCACTCCGGGTGAAAGACCTCCACGATAAACCCTGCGGCCAACAGCCTAGCTACCTCCTCACCGATAGCCTTACGCCTTTCTTCGTTGAAGCGGGAGAGAAACCGTCTGACCGGTTTAAACTTAGGATCTATATTAAGTGTGTGCTCAGCGAGTTCCCTCGGTACACCTGGCATGTCAGAAGGCTTCCATGCAAAGATGTCCCCGTTCTCACGGATGAACTCGATGAGCGCGCTTTCATATTTGGGATCCAGGTTAGCGCTGATGCTAAACTACTTGGATGAATCGCCAGGAACAAAATCAACCATCTTAGTGTCTGTGGCCGTTTTAAACTTCAACGCCAGATCGTGCTTCGTAGTTGGCTTTTTCAAAGAAGTCATGTCTGCCGGATCAACCTTCTCTTTATAAAACTTCAGCTCTTCTGTGGCACAAACCGACTCAGCATAAGCTGCATCACCTTCCTCACATTCCAAAGCAATCTTCCTGCTCCCATGTACTGTGATGGTCCCCTTATGACCCGGCATCTTAAGCTGCAGATAAACATGACACGGCCTCGCCATGAACTTGGCATAAGCCGGTCGCCCAAACAGGGCGTGATACAGACTCTTGATTTTCACCACCTCAAAAGTCAATGTTTCTGACCTTGAATCATGATCATCTCCGAAGGCCACCTCTAGGGCTATCTTTACCACTGGACACGCAGACTTACCGGGCACCACACCATGAAAAACGGTGTTCGACGGTTTAAGATTCTTATCTGTCAACCCCATACGGCGAAAGGTATCATAGTAAAGAATGTTGATACTACTTCCACCATCCATGAGCACTTGGTGAACTTATACCCCCCCAGCTTGAGGTGCCACCACTAAGGCTAGATGACCCGGATTATCAACCCAGGGTGGGTGATCCTCTCCACTCCATAAAATGGGCTGCTCAGACCAGTGCAGATACCGAGGCAATGCCGGTTAAACAGAGTTCACGGCCCTCTTGTGAAGTTTTTGATCACGCTTGCACAAGCTAGTGGTGAAGACATGATACTGCCCACTATTCAATTGCTTCGGATTGCTCTAATAACCCGACTGCTGCTGCTATTGATTCCCCTGATGGTTATAACCTCCTTGATTGCCCTGGTTCCCTTGATTGCTATGTTCGGTTTCATTGCCTTGAAATCCTGAACCGGAGCTACTGCCTCCATAACCCGGCCCATGAAAACCACCTCCTGAACCGCCTGGCGGGCCATTGTCGTATTGAAACATATTGGAGTTCTTGAACTCTCGCATGATGTAACAATCCTGCCAAAGATGTGAAGCTGGCCTCTCTTTCGATCCATGCTTTGGACAAGGTTGATTTAACAGGCGCTCCAGATTGGGGCCTAACCCTCCGCCCCTCTGGGGCTGTTTGCCCTTATGACGCTGACCGTTATCCTGAGCATTGGTGTTAGCCACAAAGTCCAAACTATTGTCTGCTTTGCGCTTACCATTGTTCCCATGACCTGCTGGGTTATACTGTTGTCCCTTGGTGTTGCCGTTCTTCTTCCCTTTCCCCGGTTTTTGCTCCTCTGAGACAGGGTCTTTGGTACTATCTGAATCGGCATATTTAACCAAAGCGGCCATAAGCGTTGACATGTCATTGCAGTGACGTTTGAGCCTTCCTAACTTCAGTTTTAACGGTAGAAACCGGCAATTGCCCTCCAATGTTAACACTGCTGTATCCGCGTTGATACGATCCGACGAATGCAGAATAGCTGAGACCCGCTTCACCCAATGGGTTGTGGACTCCCCATCCTCTTGAACACAAGCGGCCAGGTCCACAATCGACATAGGTTGCTTACAAGTATCTTTAAAATTCTAGATAAATCGGTGTTTTAACTCAGCCCATGATCCGACAGAGTTAGCTGGTAAGCTCTTTAACCAAGTACGAGCTGTCCCCTCCAACATCATGGTGAAGTATTTAGCACACACCGCTTCATCTACATCCAACATCTCCATTGCCATCTCATAACTTTCAACCCATGACTCTGGTTGCAAATCGGCGGTGTAATTGGGCACCTTACGAGCTCCTTTAAAATCCTTGGGCAGTCGTACATTACGTAAAGCGGGGGTAAGACATGGCACCCCTAAAGAACTGAAGACCACGCCTGGCTCCACTGAAGCTGTAGGGCGAACCGGAGTAGGTTGATGAGCTGTATGCAGAGCTGCTAACTCGGCTTCTCGACATGCACACCATGATCCACCACATCCTGCGCATTAGCACCTCCACCTGCCGGGTTGTGCCCTCACGGCGAGTTACGGTGATGTGCACTGCTTGATACAGCCGGTTCATCCTCAACGTCCATGTTGTAGCTCCGACTCGGACGGGGGGTGGAATGAATCCTCTCGCGACTATGCGAATAAGCCTGCTACTGGTTTAAAGGTGTTTGAAGGAGCTCTCTGGCCCGTCGTGTATCAATCGCCACTGGTGACTCGCCCTCAGCTGGGAGGGCTGCCAATCGTGAAGTGGCGGCCACAATGTTGCCTAACGGGTTGGAGTAATGCCCCGGGGGCGTTGGGACATACTGCGGCACAACGTTGTTCTGATGAGGCGGGTCCATCGTGCGCGGCTGAACCGGCGCTCCTGTTCCCGGCGCCTCCGTCCGGTTTACCACTGGCTGGTTACTGGTTCCAGCTCCTGGCGTGTTGAAGAGACTTCTTGGCTCATAACCCAGTGGGAGGTGCGACCAGTATCTTCTTCTCATGACCTCATCTGAGGCATTCTGGTCCAACCTAAGCCGGTAGGCTTGAGCTTCCAACTCGGCCCACTCTGTAGCCATTCTGGCATTCTCTGCTGCCAGGTCCGCTTTAGCCTGAGTTATCTGATCTTTCACCTTTGCAATCTCCGCATTGTGCTGATCTCGGGCTGCCGAGTCCACCTCCGCGGCCATCAGTGTTGCCAAAGCGTCGAACAAATCAGACAACACCTGAGCGGGAGGCGGCACAAAGCCCCCTGCTCCTGCTGGCGTTGTTGTTGCTGAACCGGAGAGCATCGCCGCGGCGGTAGAAGAGTGCTGCGCTGGTTGAGTTCCGGCCATGAAGACAGCGACTTGGTTTGGCAGATCGAGGGGGTCCGGAATACTATTGCAATCAGAACCTCCGCTAATCCGGTCGTCCTGCAACTGATACAGTGACTCGGTCTCTCCGGTTGAAGTCTCGTCATCAGAACAGACAACGGTTTCTCCATCAGATGCCGGTCCATCCTCATGTTCCCCTCCATGGATGACACCTACAAAAACATGCCTTGCTGTTGGCTGAACCGGGGCAGGGTTTGCATGCTGAGCCGTCTCGATGATGTCGGTGCAGGTGTCCGGCTCAGGGCCCGGTTCGCCGATCTTGCCAATGAAGACGTGAATCCCACCAAAGGGGACCCGTTACCCGTATTCAATTGAACCGGCCTCGGGACCCCATCCTGCGTCGTCGATGTAGAGCTTGCCGCAACAACTTTTCGTCATCCGGCCCACAGCGTATCCCTTGAGCCCCTCGAAGTTGCCCTTCAAGAACTCGAAACCATCATGCGATAGCCCCACGGTGGGCGCCAACTGTCGTGGGTTTGTCACGGCAGATGTCATCGTGAAAGGACTTACTCGTGGAGCCATCGCTACGGGTTAGCTTAAAGGGGTTAAACCGGAAAAGGGACATGAGGGATTTTATACTAGTTCGGCCCCTTCGATGAAGGTAAAAGCCTACGTCTAGTTGTGATTGGTATTGTTGGGGTTTCGATGACCAGGGAGCGAATCTGCTTTGACTGGCTCTCGAGTTGTTGCCTGTTGTCCCTAAACCACTGCCGGGTCGTCCCTTTATATACATAGGTTAACGCCCGCCGGTTTACAGAGTCCCGAGGCCGGATCATAAACATGTCCGGCTCGGTCTCTATTCCTTCTAACTTACAATACAAGTTACATGAAAGAGTCGGTTTACATCTACAGGCCTTAACTCGCCTTTGGGCCTTGGGCATTCGTAAAGCGTCACCATCCTCACGTCTTCATGGGCTTCTATATTCAGGGAGTTAACCCGGCCACTCCTAGCCGGTTTACCTCCAGTAGTCATATCCCCAACAAGACCCTTCTTGAATACTGTTAATGCTAAGATAGACTGGAAAAAGGATGTTGTTACTATTGGTTTGGGAGATATGTCTCATGAGTTTAATTTTGCTAAATTTTGTAGACAACCACATGACAAAGAATTGCGTAGTAAAGATGAAATTATTGGTCTTGCTTCTATTGCCGTGGCTCCTAATGATCCTTTAGAACAATATTTGCTCGACCATGAAAATGATATTTTAATGAATGAAAGAAGGGAAATAGATGAAGTATTCTTTAAACAGGGACCTATTTTGAAACACAACTTGCCTGTTGAGATTTTAGGGGACCCCCCTCCACCCAAGGGTGATCCCGTGTTTGAGCTTAAACCTTTACCCGATACTCTTAAATATGCTTATCTTGATGAGAAAGAGATATATCCTATTATTATTAGTGCTAACCTTTCAGAGCATGAAGAGAAGAAATTATTGAAAACTCTGAAGAAGCACCGTGCTGCTATTGGATATAATCTTGATGATCTTAAGGGCATTAGTCACACTCTATGCCAGCACAAAATAAAATTGGAGAAAGACGCGAAACCGGTTGTTGATCACCAACGACAGTTAAATCCTAAGATGAAAGAAGTGGTAAGAAAAGAAATACTAAAGCTTCTGGAGGCAGGTATAATTTATCCTGTTGCTGATAGTCAGTGGGTAAGTCCTGTCCATTGTGTCCCTAAGAAGGGAGGTATCACTGTTGTTCCTAATGATAAAGATGAGTTGATCCCATAAAGAATTGTTACGGGTTATAAAATGGTAATTGATTTCCGCAAATTAAATAAAGCTACTAAAAGGATTATTACCCGTTACCTTTTATTGATCAAATGCTAGAAAGATTATCCAAACATACACATTTTTTACTTTGTAGATGGTTATTCTGGTTTCTCTCAAATACCTGTGTCAAAAGAGGATCAAGAAAAGACAACTTTTACTTGCCATTTCGGTACCTTTGCTTATAGACGTATGCCTTTTGGTTTATGCCATGCACCTGCTACCTTTCAAACATGTATGACTGCTATATTCTCTGACTTTTGTGAAAAGATTGTTGAGGTATTCATGGATGATTTTTCTGTATATGGAACTTCTTTCGATGACTGCTTAAGAAACCTTGATCGAGTTTTGCAGAGATGTGAAGAAATTAATCTTGTCTAGAATTGGGAGAAGTGCCACTTTATGGTTAATGAAGGTATCGTCTTGGGGCATAAAATTTCTGAAAGAGGTATTTGAAGTTGATAAATCTAAGGTTGATGCTATTGAAAAGATGTCGTGTCCTAAGGACATCAAAGGTACAAGAAGTTTCCTTGGTCATGCCGGTTTTTATAGGAGGTTCATTAAGGACTTCTCTACAATTTCTAGGCCTCTGACTAATCTCTTACAAAAAGATGTTCTTTTTGTCTTTGATGATGATTGTGTAGAAACATTTGAAATACTTAAGAAAGCCTTGATTTCTGCACCTATTGTTCAGCCACCTGATTGGAATTTACCATTTGAAATTATGTGTGATGCTAGTGATTATGCTGTAGGGGCTGTTTTAGGACAAAGGGTTGATAAGAAATTAAATGTTATCCAATATGCTAGTAAGACTCTGGACAGTGTTGATTGCACAAAAAATCTGTTCTAAGATTGATCTATTTTATTGGAAAAGCTTGATTGGATTTTCACAAGTGTTGATTGGACAAGCAAATTCCCAAATACTCTTGTCGGGGTTTTGGTGCGACATATGCCAAAGGATGGCTTACCATGGTGGGGGCGAGTAGAACGTCGCCGGTGCCTGGAAACGGGATGAGGCGAAGGCATGCACGCCGGCGAATCTTACCCAACTTCAGGGCTCTCCGGGGAGATAATACCCCTACTGCTGCTCTGCGGGGTCTCCGCATGGTCACTATGGCAAAGTGTTTACACGGTTGCTCCTTGAGGTGTTTCTAGGAGGTAGGAGAGGGCAAGGCTAGCTCTCTCCCTTCTATATGGTCTGGTCTAGAGCTAATGCGTTCCAACCCTTTGCATGGGTGCCCTGGGGGGTTTATATAGGCCTACCCCCCAGGGGTACAATGGTAATCCGACTGGACACAGGCCTAGCCGTCAGTGCTTCTGGCCTCCGTCTTCTCTGCTGACCGCTGGGGCCCGCCGACTGGCCTGGTACGGAGCCGACAGGCCGCGTCCGCCGCGGGCGGGTCTTGCCGGCTGCTGATTACTGTAGCCGTGCTTCTGATGACGCGGGCTTGATCATGAGGTCATGGCAACAGCCCGCCGCCCGGCGGGCGATCACTGTCGCCTCTCCCCATCACATCTTGATTAATGGAGCGTGGGCCCCGGGGAAGGGCTCGGCCGACTCCCCTGGGCAGACTCCTGACGGGTCCGACTGGTGGTGCTCTTGCCGTCTCCTGGGGTCTCACCGACTGGTGGGACTTGCTGCCTCTAGGCCGTACAGACAAGCCGTCGTGGGTGCAGGATTTGGTCCTACGGTGCTGATGTCAGGGCCGGCATGGCAACAGTGCCACGCCGCACGGAGATCTTCCGGGGTACGACGTGCTGTGGCCATGCCTGCCCTTGGTAAGGGGCAGGAGCGGGCTTCATTGTTGCCACTCCCCTGCCCCGTCCCACTTGATGAGGTTGTGAGGGGTGTAGGAGTCGCAGGCTGACTCCCCAAAGCCGGCTTCTCTGGAAGTCGCCAATCAGGAGTTGGCTTTGCCTGAAGCCGTCCCTGGGACTCGGCCGTGAGTGGTTAGTCGGCCATCTTGCCGTTGACTTCTTGAAGGCGGCTCCTCGTCCTGGGGTCTTGAGGGGCGCAGCCTGCCCCGATGTCTTGAAAGGTTCTGGGGCTCGGGTTGGCCTACCCGTGGCCCATTACTCCGACAGTAGTCCCCGAAGCTGGAGAGGCGCCGCAGATGATCGGCCGAGAAGCCTCGGCAGTTTCTCTTTCCGGGTGCTCAGCACATGGTCTTTGATTGACTTCTGCCGGGCCAACTAGAAGGAGTCGGACTCGCTCAATTCGGACTCACTCAATTCCGACTCGCACAATATTTCGAACGTCGCGACGGGATCCAAGTAGCATGCTGGCTAAGCTTCCAGGCCGCCGCCCGTTCTAGGCCTATCATGCGATGACACGTGGCTGGGCTGTCCTGCCAGCCTACGCGCGCGACGGGACAGGCCCATAGGCGGGGCCCGCCACTACCGCGCCTTGGCGCCCGAGCGGATCTGCTGCGGCCTTGGCGGACGGTTGGGATTCCCGTGGAGTTACTGCATGCAGTAACTTTATCGTGGAACATGGGGGACGTGGGGCCATGGGTGTAGTAAATCCCCACGTTCGCCCCCTCGGCTTCGCAGCCCACGAGGCTATAAGTAGGGGGAAGAGGGGGGCACGCACGCCCCTCCTTCCCACTACTCCTCACTCTCTTCCATCTTACTGCTCCTCGCTCTCCTCCCTCTTCTTCTTCTTCGCTCCACCGTGCGCCCAAGCTCCGGCGAACGCCGCGGTGATCAGCTCGCGATGAGTTCTTCCTCCGCCGCCGCGCCTCCCCCGGTGCACTCCGGCACCTGGGACGGCTCCGAAGTTCATGAAGACCACATCGAGTTCCTCCGCCGGACTCGTCGGCTCCCCGGCGAGGATCGTGTGCAGGTGCGTCTTGCGCCGAAGGGGGAGATTTCCCCCGCGCGGCAGTAGGGCGAGCGGGTTATCTTCCGCTCGCACTGCCTGCGCGGGTTGGGGCTGCCGGCGAGCAGTTTCTTCCGATCCTTCCCGGAGTTCTACGGCCTCCAGCCGCACCACCTCACCCCCAATGCAGTGGTGCTGCTGTCCGCCTTCGTGGCCTTGTGCGAAGGCTTCCTCGGAGTCCTCCCCACCCTCGAGCTCTGGGGGGAGTTCTTCTTCTCCAAACTCGGCACCCAGGCTGCGGGCGTGCCAGCTCAGTGCGGCGCTCTCATCGTCGTGCGAAGGTCGGGGGCTGACAATCCCTTCCCCTCCATCTCGCTGATAAAGTCGGTGAAGATGTGGAAGAGATCCTACTTCTACGTCAGGAATGCCTCCGCGAGGAGGAACTGGGTCAACCTGCCAGCTTTCGAAGCCGGCCCGCCGGCTGGGCGACTGCCCAACTGGTCGTACCGGGCCAAGTCGCTGACGCCTGCAGGAGCCGGCGCCATCACGCGACTTCGAGTGCTGACGCAGTCGGAGGGTTTGACTGGTCCAGACCTACTGGCCGCCTTCGTGGCGCGCCGAGTTCTCCCACTCCAAGGCCACCCCCACATGATATGCCAGATGAGCGGGCACCGTGACCCGAGTCGGATGTGCACCAAGGACATGCCTCACGAAGAGGTGGCCTTCATGGTGAACTACCTCTCGGACAGCAAGCTCCTGGAGGATTGGCGGTTCGGCAAGGAGTTGTACTCCCGCGCCAACCCCCCGCCCGTGGTGAGTTGCCTTTCCTTTCTTTCTTTGGACCGTCTTCTTTCTTGCCGAGTTTGTTTTGACCAGTCAGCTTTGGTCAGAATCCCCTCCTCCACCCGCCAGCCGGCACCTCGGGGCCGGCCCGCGAGTTCCTCGCCGACCGGGCGGAGAGCGACGTCGACGACCCCGATCTGGGGGCGGCGGCTCTGGAAGACGACGCCGAGGGAGGAGGAGGAACAACAGGCGACTTCAGGCCTTCGGCCACTTTCGCCGACTGGCCTGACGACGACACTGAGGGAGAAGTCGCCCCTCGCCATCGGCCAGGAGCCAGCCAGCCTGGCGCGGGCTCTTCTGCCGCGTCGGGCGCTCTAGGCGGCGGGAAGAAGCGCAGGGCCGTGCCGACCTTGTTCGGCAGTCGGCCAAAGAAGCCCAAGGGCTCGGCTGCGGCGACCCGGCGGGACGAGGCGGCTGCGAAGGCCATCCGCTTCCGTAAGGAAGTGAAGAAGCTGCCATTGGTCTCCGCGTGAGTATTCTGTCTCGATGCTTTATTCTTTCTTTGTGACTTTGTCTGAGTCTTTGCTTGCCCCTCTTGCTTCATGGCTCCCCTCTCTCTTGAGAGGGTCACTGCCGCCTCCGTCATTGGGTCAGCGGAGACGTCCGCCACCACTTGGCGGATTGACCCCGCTGCTGACCTCCGGGAGGCGACAGAGCGGAATGCGCAGGAGAAGCGCAACGAAGAAGAGGGCGTTCGTCTGGAGAAGGCGGAGGCCAATAGGGCGGAGGCCTCCGCCAAGAAAAAACTGGCAGAGACCGAAGCCGCCGCCGCGACGAAGCGGTAGGCTGAGGAAGCCGCACGCCGCCAATCGGCGGTGTTCGTCACCCCGTTGAACTCTGCGCCGCCGCCTCCGGAGTTCACGGGGCAGACTGGAGAAGCCGGCGGGGAGAACCCTATCGTGGAGAGGGAAGGCGGCGACTCCTCTACGCCGGACGTGAACGTTCCGCCGCCGCCTCCGCCGCCGTCAAAAGGTGCGCAACGCAAGCAGCCAGCGGACCCTCCGGTGCCGCCGACCGAAGACGAGGCCATGGCGAGGCTACTCCTCCAAGTCGGCTCGCCAACGCGCCACCGTCTGGAGAAGGCGACTTCGGCACCCCGCCCCCTGGAAGCCGGCACCGCCAGTTCGGCGATCCCAGACGACGAAGCGACAAGCGCCGCGCCCATTGGGTGGGTGCGAGGAGGCGGCACAGGGCCACTGAACCAGGCGCTTCTGGACGTCCAGGCGAAGCTTCGTGCCGAGGGCGACGCTCTCCAGAATTGCACCAAGGCGTACCTGGCATCGCGGGCAGCCATCCGGGTATGTTTTTTCCTTTGGTCTTTGTTTTCTTGTTCCTCTCTGTGGGGGCGCACCAGCGCAACCACTGGGTGTAGTCCCCGAGTTTCGGGCTGGCTGCTGAGCAGGCGGCCCGGAACTCCAATTGATGGACTCTCGGTATTGACTTTTTGTCTGAAATGCTTGTCACAGGATTACCACAACCTCCGTGTCACTGCCTTCAACCGTAACGTTGAAGAGCTGGGTAAGCGGACCGTCGATCTGTCGGAGAGCCAGAGTAAGTCCTTTTCCTTCTTCGCGGGGGCACGCTGGCGCACCCGCGGGCTGCAGTCCCCGAGATTCGGGCCGACTGCTGAGCAGTCGGGCCAGATCTCCCTGGCGACCTTCTTTTCCTGATGACTTAACGCCTTCTTTCTTTCTTCTTCTCAGGGGCCAATGCTGCTCTTCAATAGCAGCTGAGTGATGCCAACTCCGCTTTGCGTGCCAAAGAGGAGGAGTGTAGCAAGCTCGCCACGGAGCGCGATCTGCTGGCCACTCAATTGGCAGAGCAGAAGGAGCTGCTTGTGAAGACGCAGAGGGAGGCGGAGGAGACGGAGACCGTCCTCCTGGCCGAGTTCGCGAGCGAGCGCTCCTCCTGGTCTGACAAGGAGGCACTGCTGGCCTCCGACTTCCACGAGATCGAAGACATCGTTGATGGTGAGTTTCTTTACTTTCTTTCTTCGAGCTACCGATTTAGGTCGTGCCGACTCCCGGCTTTTGACTTGCTTCTTTGTTTCTGCCTGTCTTTGCAGACTTCTTTCTTGGGCACTCGCAGGCCGCCATCCAAGCCATCGAGGCTGATCGAGAAGGTCGGAGGGCGGAGGGCGCAGAGATTGCCGCCGACGCCCCCCGAACTCTTGACGAGCACATCCTGAGCATCGAGGCTCACCTTCGGCTGGCTCACCGGATGCTGCGCCGGCTTCAGCGTGTTGGTGCCCAGGCGATTGCTGCCCTGTGGCCGGACATGCAGGCTCTGCGCACCCCCAGCCTTACGGCCGACTGGCTAGAGGTCGCGGCTGGTCGTCTTGAGGCCTGGAAGGGCTCTTCGGCCCGAGCTGGAGCGTGTCGGGCCTTGGAGTTCGTCAAGGCATGGTATCCGGGGCTGGATCTAGACCGGCTAGCCACACTTCGGTCGGAGGCCCAGCCGGAGCTGGCAGCTGCGGAAGACGCCCTCGTCAAGCGTGTTGCGGTGATCCCCGAGTACACCGACACCAGCATCTTCATCCCCGAGCGGTCTGAAGATGGCGAGGAGGTACTGCCAGAGTGGTTTGGGATGAACCCAGACTATGGCAAGGACTCGGCAGAGGTGATTGGCTCCAGCGTCGAGGAGGAAGGCGAGGCGGAGGACGGAGGCGAGACGGAGGCACCAGAAGACGGAGCAGACGGCCAGCCTCAGCTCGACCGCGCCTCCAGCAACAAGCCGCATGCGACCGACCCGACTGCTGCCGGAGGCGATCAAGCCGAGACTAGCCAGCCGGCCGCGTCGACGCCTGACGCTGCCGCCTCCTCCGATCCTCCGAATCTGTCTGCTGCTTCCTAAGCTGCCGCTTTACCTTTATTTTATCTGCTTCAGTAGTCTTTGAAGAACTTGTTAATTCGCACAATTCCACCCGCGGGGTGTATTTTGAACCTCTGCTCGAAAATTCGGCCAAGGGCCTATGTTATGTAAATATATTTATCCGAGTTCTATCTTTTCTTGCTCATTGCTCTTTTGGCTTTTTTCCTTTGCCGCTTTCTCTTAGTTGCCTGCCTTCCCAATCGGATAGCCTCTCTGCGGACTGTCGCTGGATCAAGTGCTTGGCTACTTTGGGAAAGCAAGTACTTAGCCGTTTTTAAGAGTTTTTGAGCAAGTTGAATAGAAGGCGGCAATCTGACTATTCGAGAGTCGGTTTGCGAGAAAGGATGGAAGCTGTCTTGAGCTATGTTTTATGCTTTGAGTCCTTAACCATTTTTCATGCGAACGCCCATACTACCTTACCTCTGCCCACTGTACAGTCGCTCTGCGAGCTGTGGCTTCTAACAAAAGACGGTTTAGGTGTTATACACTACTTGTCCGGCTGCAGGAAGCATTTCATAGTGCAAGGCGGCAAGTCCCCGGGCCGACTTGTCGAGCCTAGTGCCAAGTGGCATGACAAAGAGTAACATACTTGTAGGCAAAATTTTAATCATACAGACAAAAGAGGGCAGTCCTCGAGTTCGTCTCGGTGCGCCCGAAGTCTTGGTACTTTAATACAAAAGGTAGCGTGGTACATACTGCATCAACTGTAAAATCTTCGGAGGAGATTTGCATTCCATGACCGCTCTGTCTCCTTGCAGGTGTCGTCCCTCTTGCGTGCTCGGGGCTTCTGAGCGTCAATCAGGTAGTAGGAGTCGTTGCCCAGTACTTTGCTGATGATGAAAGGGCCTTCCCAAGGCGCCGACAGCTTGTGCTGGCCGGCCATTCGCTGGATCAGCTGGAGCACAAGGTCGCCTTCTTGGAAAGATCTTGGCCTGACCTTCCTGTTGTGGTATCGGCGCAGGCTCTGCTGGTAGATGCTAGACCGGCTGAGTGCCAACAGCCAGCCCTCGTCCAGCAGATCGACGCCGTCTTGTCGTGCTTCTTCTGCTTCCTCCTCGGTGTACATGGTGACTCGTGGGGAATCGAACTCTATGTCCGTTGGGATGACGGCTTCGGCACCATAGACAAGGAAGAAGGGCGTGAAGCCGGTTGACTTGTTTGGAGTCGTGCACAGACTCCAGAGGACGGCTGGTAGCTCATCGAGCCAGCAGCCAGCCGAGCGCTCCAAAGGCTCGATTAGCCAGGGCTTGATGCCGG
Source organism: Triticum urartu (assembly GCF_003073215.2). Taxonomy (NCBI): domain Eukaryota; kingdom Viridiplantae; phylum Streptophyta; class Magnoliopsida; order Poales; family Poaceae; genus Triticum; species Triticum urartu. The sequence continues at coordinate 490,328,013 of NC_053026.1, read as the reverse complement.
ACAGGATGAGGCCGTTTTCTCGCTCCACCTGGCCGTTTGACTGTGGATGGGCGATGGACGCTAGGTCCAGTCGGATGCCCTGTGTTGCGCAGAAACGGGCCAAGGCGCCTTTGGCGAAATTTGTGCCATTGTCGGTGATGATGTTGTGTGGTATGCCGTACCGAATTGTGATATCGGCGATGAAAGTCACGGCAGTTGGACCGTTTAGCTTCTTGATTGGCTTCGCTTCTATCCACTTGGTGAACTTGTCCACTGCGACAAGTAAGTGAGTTAAGCCACCTCGTGCTGTCTTGAATGGTCCCACCATGTCTAGACCCCAAACTGCGAAAGGCCAGGCAATGGGGATGGTCTTGAGTGCAGAAGCTGGCTGGTGAGGCTTGGAGCTGAACTTCTGGCACCCTTTGCATTTTTGGACCAACTCCTTGGCCTCTTCCAAGGCAGTTGGCCAGAAGAAACCGTGTCGAAAGGCTTTGGCGACGAGTGCTCTTGAAGCCGCATGGTGGCCGCACTCGCCTTGATGGATGTCTTTGAGAATCGCTTGGCCTTGCTCTGGCTCTACGCAGCGCTGGTAGACACCAATGACGCTACGCCTGACCAGCTTTCTGTTGACTGTGGTGTAGGCTGCCGCCCGGCGTTGTATTTGACGAGCTGAGGTCTCATCAGCCGGCAGCTCTTTGTTCACCAGGAATTTGAGGATGGGCTGGGCCCATGAGGGTGCTGCTATTTCTTCGACTGCCAGAACTGTGACTTGGACGAGGGCGGTTGGGCTGGGAGGCGGCGGGCTGGAGTCAACAACCGCTTGCTGGGTTAATGAAGTCCCCAGGCCGACTGGCGCGGTCCTTGGGCTGAGTTCTGGAGTCTTCGAGTCCGCCACCGCAGTCCCTGGGCCGGGTTTGACTGTGGCGGCTTTGGAGTCATCCGCCAAAATCCCTGTACCGACTGCCGGAGCTCTGGAGTCGGATCCGACATCTTTGGGAGGAGCCGGCACAAAAATGGAGTCTGATTCTAGTGAAGGCTTGACAGACGGCTTGAGGAGGCGTTGAAGGGCGACGCCGGGTGGTATTGCTTGGCGGGTAGAGCCGATTCGTGCCAAGGCATCTGCTTGGTCGTTGTCATTTCTTGGCACATGGAGGAACTCTCACCCTTCGAAATACCCGCTAAGTTGCTGTACGAGGAAACGGTAACTCGCCATGTTTGCATCTTTCGCGTCCCAGTCGCTAGATGATTGTTGGACCACTAAGTCCGAGTCACCATAACACAAGATCCGGCTGATGCCAAGCTCTTTGGCAAGCCGGAGCCCGTGAATGAGTGCCTCGTACTCGGCAACGTTGTTGGAGGCGGCAAAATGGATTTGTAGTGTGTATTTGAGCTTGTCGCCTTTAGGAGAGGTGAGGACGACGCCGGCTCCCAAGTCGGTGCGCATCTTGGAGCCGTCAAAATGCATCCGCCAATGGGTGGAGTCAGGCGCTGGAGGTAGGTATTGGGTCTCGGCCCAGTCGACGAGGAAGTCGGCCAGTGCTTGTGACTTGATAGCGGTGCAGGGCTGGTAGTGGATGGTGTAAGGAGCCAGCTCTATGGCTTACTTGGCCACTCGGCCAGAAGCATCTCGGCTGCCAATGATCTCGGCAAGTGGGGCCGTGCAGACCACCGTGATTGGATGCTCTTGAAAGTAAGGCTTCAATTTCTTGGCAGCAAAGTGTACGCCATAGCACATCTTCTTGTAGTGGGGGTAGTTCTGCTTGGTGGTCGACAGTACCTCGCTTAGGTAATATACCGGTCTCTGGATAGGTAGCGCCTTGCCTTCCTCCTTGCGTTCCACTACAATGACCGTGCTGACTACCCGGCTGGTGGCGGCGATGTACAGGAGCATAGGTTCTTTGGGAGTCGGAGCCGCCAGGACGGGTGGAGTAGTCAGCATCTTCTTCAACTGGTGAAAAGCTTCGTCCGCCTTATGGTTCCACTCGAAAAAAGTGATATTCTTGATGAGTTGGTATAAGGGGAGGGCTTTCTCGCCTAGCTGACTGATGAATCGGCTGATGGACGCCAAGCAGCCGGTGAACTTCTGCACATCCAGCAGTCGGCTGGGTACCTCCATTCTCTCAATGGCCTTGATCTTTACAGGGTTGCATTCTATGCCGCGTTCAGAGACCAGGAAGCCTAGGAGCTGGCCGGCTGGTACTCCAAAGACACACTTCTCGGGGTTGAGCTTGATCTGGAATCGCCACAGGTTCTCAAAGGTCTCCTTGAGGTCTTCCAGCAGTGTTCCACGCTTTTCCGTCTTCACCACCACGTCGTCCATGTAGACGTGGGCGTTCCTGCCGAGCTGCTTGAGGAGGCACTTCTGCATGCAACGCTGAAAGGTCGCGCCGGCATTCCTCAAGCCGAACATCATGGTGAGGTAGCAGAAGGCTCCAAACGGCGTGATGAAGGCGGTCTTCAGTCTGTCAGCCGGGTTCAGCTTGATCTGGTGATATCCTGAGTATGCATCCAAAAAACTCAACAGCTCGCATCCGGCTGTGGAGTCTATCACCTGATCGATTCTTGGTAGAGCAAATGGGTCCTTGGGGCAGGCCTTGTTGAGGCTCATGTAGTCAATACACATTCGCCACCGCTTGTTCTTCTTCAGTACCAGGACCGGATTTGCTAGCCATTCTGTAAAGAACACTTCCATAATGAAGCCGGCTGCTAGGAGTCGGGCTATCTCTTCTTTGACAACTCTTCTCTTCTCTTCTGATAGGCGACACAGGGGCTGCCTGACCGGCTTTGCATTAAATCGGACATGTAACCTGTGCTCGGCGAATTCCATCGGTACACCTGGCATGTCTTTGGGGGAACATGCGAAGATGTCCCGATTCTCACGGAGGAAATCGACGAGCTCGCCTTCCTATTTGCTGTCGAGATTTGCACCTACGACGGCGTACCTCTCTGGGTGCTCCAGATCCAAGGGTATCTTCTTTGTCTCTTTGGCCGGCTTGAACGAACCCTCAACCTCCGAATCTTTTGGGTTGGGCGATACGTCAGGCTGCTTGCCGGCCATCGCCACAACTCGCTCAAGGAGCCGCTTCTCGACCGTGATTACCAGGGACTCAGCCAGCCGACTGCTCTCAGCCGCGCAAGCAGACGACTTCCGGTAGTCGCCAGCCACAGTCAGAATTCCCCTGGAACTGGGCATCTTCATCTTGAGGTAGGCGTAGTGGGGGACCGCCATGAACTTGGCCAAGGCGGGTCGGCCAAGTAGCGCATGGTATGGGCTCTCAAGGTCCACCACCTCAAACCAAACAGACTCTGCGAAAGTGATCTTTGTCTCCAAAGAGGACGTCCATCAAAATCTTGCCGATTGGCGAGCAGGAAAGCCCAGGAACAATGCCGTGGAACACAGTTCGGCTGTTCTGAAGCTGTCTTTGCTTGATTCCTAACTTCTCCATGGTGTCCTTGTACAGGATATTGATGATGCTGCCTCCGTCTATCAGATCTCGCGAGAAACGGCGGCTCGTCTGTCCGTAGCAAAGGTGGCGTCCAGGACCAAGGCATAGGAGCCCGGACTCGGCGTCACTTCTGGGTGGTCGGCCATGCTCCAACTGATGGGCTTCTCGGACCAGTGCATGAACTCTAGCGTCTCCGATGCTACGGCATTCACCTCTTGTTGCTACAGCCGCCTGCTGCGTCGATCATCAGCCACACTGGTGAACACCACATAGGCTCCATGCTCTTCAGGGTATTCGTCTTGTACTGCGCTGAGTGGCCTGACAACCGGCTGCTGGGGCGGAGGCGGAGGCGGTTGCCCAGCAGGCGGGGGAGGCAGGAGGCCATCTCCCTTAGCGATCCTGGTGAGCCAGTGACACTTCCGGGTGGTGTGATTCGATGGCTTCGCACCGCTATGGAACTTGCAAGGTCCATCCAGGGTCTGCTCATAGGAGAAGGTCGGCAACCAGTTTGGCTTGCCGCCTTTCTGTCGCTTGGGCGGAGGCTGCTCATCTGGCTGCTGGGCTTCAACGGTCGCGACCTGCCGGCTACTGGAAGCCGGCTGCGGGGCCTTGCGCTTGTGGTCGCCCTGCTATTGTCGCCGGCTGGAGTCTCGTGCTGGAGTTCGTGGAGCTTGCGGGGCCACTTTGCCAGTTGTGCTGATTTGAATCTCCGCCTTCATGGAGGAGTCGGCCGTGGCGTACTTGTCCGCTATGATCAGCAGCTCGTCGAGGGTTTCTGGCTCGTCGCAAAGGAGCTTGTGCTTGAGGAGGGTGCCTTCTCTGCACCCGGCTGTGAAGTACTCGATGGCCTGCACCTCGTGCACGCCCTCACAGGAGTTCCGAAGCTCGGCCCAACGTGTGAGGTAATCGCGGGTCGACTCGTCGGGGCCTTGCACGCACAAGGAGAGCTGACGAGGCTTGGGAGGACGCTTGTACGTGCTGGTGAAGTTGCGAACGAATGCTTCGGTGAAGTCGACCCAACTGTTGATGCTACAGGGCTTTAGGCTGTTCAGCCATGTCCAGGCCGTGCCCTAGAGCATGAGCGGAGCGTATTTTACGGCGACACGCTTGTTGCCGTTTGCTAGGCTGACAGCCGTGGAGTAGTCGACTAGCCAGTCTTCCGGCTTCACGGAGCCGGTATACTTGGGCGTGTCTCTTGGGAGCGTGAACCCTCTGGGAAAGGGCTCGTCCCGAATGCCCGAAACAAGGCGGGCCCAGCTCGTCTTCTTCTTCCAGCGCTAAGGATCGGTGAAGTCGGTCGATCCGGAGGCGGGCGTCATTCTCTCCAACTCCCTCTCGGAGGCCAAGGCGGTCGCCGAGGGTCGGATGATTAACAGGCGGCGGGGAGACTCGCCTCTCCTTGCGGGGAGGGGGAGGCGGACAGTCGTCCCGTCGTTCCACTGCTCTCGGGCGGCCGTCTCGGTCGCGCTCTATGGTAGTGCGAGTCCGACTGTGGCTGACAGCCGGCTCCTTGTCTCTTCTTCCTCGGGCGCCGCCAGTCGGCGTCCGAGACGTCGCGCCTTGATCTCGGTGAAGGTCGTCGTTTGGCTGCTGCGGCGCCTCCATGCGGCAGCCGGCCTCGTTCTGCGCGGTGGCCGCATCGAGGAGCCGCTGAACTCGCTCCACCATGAGGCGGCGCTCTTCGCTCTCGAAATTGTCCAGCTCATCCGCTGCTGCCTGGATGGCTCGGATATTCTCCGCTGGTGTAGCGTACACAGGGCGGCTTGCCCCAAACAGGTTGGCGATGGCCACGCCGCGCTGCTGGACCGCGCCAAGGCGGCTCGGCCCCGCCGGGGCCGGCGAGGCGCCGACGGCGCGATCCATTTCCCGCTGGTAGGCTTCTGACAAGCGTCTCATGCTGGCCAGCTTCTTCGCGCCTTCAACGAGCTGAAGGCGGCGCGCCTCCAATGTCTCTGCGTCAGCGTCTTCCGGAATGGGAGCAGTTAGGTCTTGCAGCACCGCGCCGAGTGAGTCGTGCGCTCCTCCGCCGGGGAGCTCGTCATGACTGATGACTAGTGCTGGGGAACGTAGTAATTTCAAAAAAATTCCTATGCACACGCAAGATCATGGTGATGCATAGCAACGAGAGGGGAGAGTGTGATCTACATACCCTTGTAGACCGACAACGGAGGCGTTAGCACAACGCGGTTGATGTAGTCGTACGTCTTCACGGCCCGACCGATCAAGCACCGAAACTATGGCACCTCTGAGTTTTAGCACACGTTCAGCTCGATGACGATCCCCGGACTCCGATCCAGCAAAGTGTCGGGGAAGAGTTCCGTCAGCACGACGGCGCGGTGACGATCTTGATGTTCTACCGTCGCAGGGCTTTGCCTAAGCACCGCTACAATATTATCGAGGATTATGGTGGAGGGGGGAACCGCACCCGGCTAAGAGAACGATCATGAAGATCAACTTGTGTGTCTAGAGGTGCCCCCTGCCCGCGTATATAAAGGAGCAAGGGGGAGGAGGCCGGCCCTAGGAGGGGCACGTCAGGGAGTAGGATTCCTACTCCTAGTTGGAGTAGGTTTCCTCCTTTCCTAGTCCAACTAGGAGAAGGGGGAAAGGGGGAAGAGGGGAAGGAAGGGAGAGACGGGCCGCGCCCCAAACCCCTTGTCCAATTCGGACTGGGCTTGGGAGGGGCGCGCGCCACCTCCTGGTCCTTTCCACTAAGGCCCATTAAGGCCCATTGCTTCTTCCTCGTATTCCTGTAACTCCTCGGTACCTCCGAAAATACCCGAATCACTCGGAACCTTTCCGATGTCCGAATATAGTCTCTAATATATCGATCTTTACGTCTCGACCATTTCGAGACTCCTCGTCATGTCCCCGATCTCATCCGGGACTCCGAACTCCTTTGGTACATAAAAACTTATAAACTCATAATATAACTATCATCGAAACCTTAAGCGTGCGGACCCTACGGGTTCGAGAACAATGTAGACATGACCGAGACATGTCTCCGGTCAATAACCAATAGCGGAACCTGGATGCTCATATTGGCTCCCACATATTCTACGAAGATCTTTTATCGGTCAGACCGCATAACAAAATACGTTGTTCCCTTTGTCATCGGTATGTTACTTGCCCGAGATTCGATCGTCGGTATCTCAATACCTAGTTCAATCTCATTACCGGCAAGTCTCTTTTCTCGTTCCGTAATACATCATCTCGCAACTAACTCATTAGTTGCAATGCTTGCAAGGCTTATGTGATGTGCATTACCGAGAGGGCCCAGAGATACCTCTCCGACAATCGGAGTGACAAATCCTAATCTCGAAATATGCCAACCCAACATGTACCTTCGGAGACACCTGTAGAGCTCCTTTATAATCACCCATTTACGTTGTGACATTTGGTAGCACACAAAGTGTTCCTCCGGCAAACGGGAGTTGCATAATCTCATAGTCATAGGAACATGTATAAGTCATGAAGAAAGCAATAGCAACATACTAAACGATCGGGTGCTAAGCTAATGGAATGGGTCATGTCAATCACATCATTCTTCTAATGATGTGATCCCGTTAATCAAATGACAACACATGTCTATGGTTAGGAAACATAACCATCTTCGATCAACGACCTAGTCAAGTAGAGGCATACTAGTGACGTTTAGTTTGTCTATGTATTCACACAAGTATTATGTTTCCGGTTAATACAATTCTAGCATGAATAATAAACATTTATCATGAAATAAGGAAATAAATAATAACTTTATTATTGCCTCTAGGGCATATTTCCTTCAACTAGCACCTCGGTGACGGTGCTTCCGTTGCTCTCCGCGCGAGGGAGAGGTTCATCGTAGACCACCACATTGGTGGGGAACGCGTCGAGCGACGCGGTGTCGGAGTCGACCAGCATCGGGTCGGTGGAGCCTACGGACTCCAAGTCTACGGCAGGCTCGCCAGAAACGTGGAGTCGATCGAGGAGGCCCGCGAGGAGGTTCTCGGGGCCGCCCGTGCCTGGGAACAAGCAGCTAAAGCGCAAAGGTAAGGATGAGCTCGAAAAGTGCAAACTTGAATGATAGCTAGTGGTGGATTGAGACTTTTGAGCTTCTCCATCGATCACTTTTGCGGAAGCTGAGTCCTTTCTTTTCCAGCAACTTCAAATCAGAAAGCCCCGACTCCCATAAAGAATGCTTGCAGATCTTTCTTTTTATTACGATAACGATATGGACCTCATTACTGTCTCATTTTCTTATATTTAGGACGCAGGTTCGTCGGAGAGGCGAACCTCGCCGACAAGTTCAGCCAGGCAGCTGGCTGCGCAGGCGATCTCAATGCCGCTTAGCGCGTCGGCGCAAACTCCGTCTGGTGTGCCTGGCTGGCTGCGCTCGCTAGGGAGAAAAAGGGTTCCCGTCCAGAACAGGTCTCCGGACGGCGGTGCACCAGGCCCCACGGTGGGCGCCAAATGTTGGGGGTTTGGTGCGACATATGCCAAAGGATGGCTTATCATGGTGGGGGCAAGTAGAACTTCGCCGGTGCCTGGAAACGGGATGAGGTGAAGGCATGCACGCCGGCGAATCTTACCCAGCTTCAGGGCTCTCCGGGGAGATAATACCCCTACTGCTGCTCTGTGGGGTCTCCGCATGGTCACTATGGCAAAGTGTTTACACGGTTGCTCCTTGAGCTGTTTCTAGGAGGTAGGAGAGGGCAAGGCTAGCTCTCTCCCTTCTATATGGTCTGGTCTAGAGCTAATGGGTTCCAACCCTTTGCATGGGTGCCCTGGGGGTTTATATAGGCCTACCCCTAATCCGGCTGGACGCGGGCCCAGCCGTCAGTGCCTCTGGCCTCCGTCTTCTCTACTGACCGCTGGGGCCCGCCGACTGGTGGGCCCCGCCGACTGGCCTGCTACGGAGCCGACAGGCCGCGTCCGCCGTGGGTGGGTCTTGCCGGCTGCTGATTACTGTAGCCGTGCTTCTGATGACACGGGCTTGATCATGAGGTCGTGGCAACAGCCCCGCTACCCGGCGGGCGATCACTGTCGCCACTCCCCATCACATCTTGATTAATGGCGCGTGGGCCCCGGGGGAGGGCTCGGCCGACTCCCATGGGCCGACTCCCGACGGGTCCGACTGGTGGTCCTCTTGCCGTCTCCTGGGGTCTCACCAACTGGTGGGACCTGCTGCCTCTACGCCGTACAGACAAGCCGTCGTGGGTGCAGGATTCGGTCCTGCGGTGCTGATGTCAGGGCCGGCAAGGCAATAGTGCCACGCCGCACGGAGATCTTCCGGGGTACGGCGTGCTGTGGCCATGCCTGCCCTTGGTAAGGGGCAGGAGCGGGCTTCATTGTTGCCACTCCCCTGCCCCGTCCCACTTGATGAGGTTGTGAGGGGTGTAGGAGTCGCAGGCTGACTCCCCAAAGCCAGCTTCTCTGGAAGTCGCCAATCAGGAGTCGGCTTTCCCCGAAGCCGTCCCTGGGACTCGGTCGTGAGTGATTAGTCGGCCATCTTGCCGTTGACTTCTTGAAGGCGGCTCCTCATCCTGGGGTCTTGAGGGGCGCAGCCTGCCCCAATGTCTTGAAAGGTTCTGGGGCTCGGGTTGGCCTACCCGTGGCCCGTTACTCCGACAACTCTTGCAACCCCCATGGCCAAACTCTCCTCTGATCATGTCCCTATAAATATTCAGATTGACAGCATGATCCCCAAATGCCATATATTCAGGTTTGAGGAATTTTGGTTGGACTTTGAATGTTTTATTGACATTGTCTCTAATTATTGGAATAACTGCACCTTCTATGCTGACTCAGCAAAAAAACTTGGTGTCTAGGTTTAAATCCATTAGAAAAGGACTAAAAAATTGGAGCAAGCAACTTTCACAGCTTAATAAAACCATTGAAAACTGTTGCTTTTATGTTATGCTCCTTGATGGCATTGAAGATCAAAGAGATCTCTTTCAACATGAGAAGAACTTCAGGAAGTTATTGATCAGGCTCACCAATAAACTTCTTGAGGCCAAAAGGAAATATTGGAGAATCAGAGCCAACATTAGATGGGATCAGCTGGGTGATGAAAACACCAAATTCTTTCATGCTATAGCCACACATGTTTTCAGAAGTAATTATATTTCTTTCCTAATCAACTCTGACAACCTGATTGTTAATGATCATGAGCAGAAAGCAGCTATCCTGTGGAATTCATTCAAAAATAGGATTGGCACTTCTGGCACTTCCTAGATGAATTTCAACATTGATCACCTCTCCAGATCAATTAATCAAGAGTTGGAACAACCTTTCTGTATGAAAGATGTGGATGATATCATTAGTTCTATGCCTAATGACAAATCCCCTCGACCTGATGGTTTTAATGGCATTTTTATGAAGAAATGTTGGCATATCATTAAAGAGAGCATCTATAAGTTTCTTCAGGATTTCCAATCAGAGAGTGTGGATCTTGCTCCAATTAATACTGCTTATATTGCCCTGATCCCTAAGAAAGAAAACCCTGAAACTCCCAATGATTTCAGGCCCATCTCCTTGGTAAGTATGCCTATCAAAATACTCACTAAGCTTCTTGCAAACAAAGTCCAAAAATGCATCATTCCTGTGATAAGCAAGAATCAATATGGCTTCATCAAAACCAGGAATATTCAAGATTGTCTTGCATGGTCTTTTGAGTGCATCCATATGTGACACAAATCTAAGAAAGAAATTGCCATTTTCAAAGTAGACTTTGAGAAAGCATTTGACAGAATCAACTATGGGCCATTCTTTTCATGCTCAAGCACTTGGGATTTGGAGACAAACGGATTAGATGGATCAATAACATCCTACAGACTGCTTCTGCTTCTGTAATTTTAAATGGTGTACCTGGGAAGAAAATCAATTGTAAATGTGGAGTAAGCCAAGGGGACCCTCTCTCCCCTCTCTTATTTGTTATTGCTGCTGAATTACTACAGATCCTGATCAACCAAGCCTGGCACAATGGCCACATCAATACTCCCATTGAGCAACCTGCTTCCATGTCATATCCTATTGTCCAATATGCTGATGACACCTTAATTATTTTGCCGGCTGTACCTCATCAGATCTCACATGTCATGGAAACTCTAAAGATTTTTTCAGATTTCACTGGGCTTCAGGTGAATTACCACAAGTCTTCTCTTGTACCCATTAACATCTCTAATGGAAAAGCCACTCAACTTGCTAATATTCTGGGCTGTAAAAAAGAAAAGCATGCCTTTCACCTACTGGAACTGCCAATGGGGTCCACTAGACCAAGAGTTGAGGAATTCATGCCAATGGTTTCAAGATTGGATAAAAGGCTATCTGGGATTGCAACAATGATGTCATATTCAGGTAGGCTCACCCACCTAAGGGCTATTACCACTGCTCTACCTATATTTGCAATGTGCTGTATCAGGGTACCCTTCACCATCTTGGATCATTTGGAAAAATTTGGCAGAAGTTTTCTCTGGTATGGTAAGGACATCAATAAATTTGGCAAGTGCCTTGTAAAGTGGGAACAAGTTTTCTTACCCAAGGATGCTGGTGGTCTTGGTGTTCTAGATCTTAGAGCACACAACAAAGCTTTCTTAACCAAATTTTTGCACATGTTTTTCAATAAACAGGATATCCCATGGGTGTAACTTATTTGGAGCAAATACTATGGAAATGGTGAATTACCACACTTCCCAACTAGGCTTGGATCTTTCTGGTGGAGAGATTGTTGCTCTATTCTTGACAAATACAAGAACCTCACAATCTGTTCTGCTGGTATTGGTGACACCATTTCTTTATGGCATGAAAAATGGAATGACAATCCAATGAAAGACAGTTTCCCACACCTATACTCCTATGCCATAAATAAAGACATCTCACTCCAGAAGGCTTGCATTGAAAGTGAGAATGACTTCTATAGCATGTTCCATCTACCTATGTCTTTTGTGGCTGTCCAACAAAGCACTGAGCTAATGGCCCTCATTAATGGTGTGATGAGTAACAGGGAACCTGATACCTGGAAGTTTAAATGGGCCTCTGGAAACTACAATGCTAAGAAAGTCTACTTTGAATATTTGGGATGCCCAGAGAAAGCTCCCAAGCCTTTCCAATGGATTTGGAAATCTGGTTGCCTACCTAAGCAAAAATTGTTTTTCTGGCTCCGTCTGGACAGATTAAACACCAGAGATCTTCTCACCAGGAAAAGTGTCTACATTGAGAGTACCATCTGTGTGTTATGTGATGATGAGCCTAATGAGTACATGAAACATCTATTTTTCTCATGTGATTTCAGCCAAAACTTTTGGTTATCAATTTTTTTGAATGGAACACTGACTTGAGCTGCAATGAGATGCTTATTGAAGCCAGAAACAAAACTCAGATTCAACCCTTTAAAGAATGCCTAATTGTTGGTTGTTGGACCATCTGGAAACATAGAAATGGCATCATTTTTTACAACAAAGAAAGGGATTTGAGCTACTGTATCTCCTGTTTCAAGGATCACTTTGGCACCATCATGAAAAGACTCAGAGCTAGTTTAAAGGAGGGAATGCAAAGCTGGTTCGATTACTTGTAGATTTTCTGTTTATGTTTCTATCCTTTGTTGTAATCCATCTGTATATAACATCCCCCCAATATAAATGAAAAAGAGTTACAGTAGGGTTTTTACCCTACTGTGTTTGCTCAAAAAAATATGAACTTAATTATCATGAACATAGTCTAAAAATCTTTGCAATATGTCTTGTAGATCAAATGGCCCACGCTAATGTTGCCCTCAACTTCAACGTGTTCCTAGAGAAAACCAAGCTGAAATACGATGGCAGCAACTACACGGACTGGGTCCGTAACCTGAGGATTATCCTCATAGCTGCCAAGGAAGCATATGTCCTTGATGCACCGCTAGGTGAAGCACCTGTTTTCCCAGCAGATCAAGACATTATGAACACTTGGCAGACACGTAGTGATGATTACTCCCTGGTTCAGTGTGGCATGCTTTACAGCTTAGAACCGGGGCTCTAAAAGCGTTTTGAGCAACATGGAGCATATGAGATGATCCAAGAGCTGAAAATAGTTTTCCAAGCTCATGCCCAGGTCGAGAGATATGAAGTCTCCGACAAGTTCTACAGTTGTAAGATGGAGGAGAATAGTTCCATCAGCGAGCACATACTCAAAATGCCTGGGTTGCACAACCGCTTGTCTCAGCTGGGAGTTAATCTCCCGGATGATGCGGTCGTTGACAGAATCCTTCAGTCGCTCCCACCTAGCTACAAGAGCTTTGTGATGAACTTCAATATGCAGGGGATGGAAAAGACCATTCCTAAGGTATATTCAATGCTGAAATCAGCGGAGGTGGAAATCAAAAGGGAACATCAAGTGTTGATGGTGAATAAAACCACTAAGTTCAAGAAAGGCAAGGGTAAAAAGAACTTCAAGAAGGACGGCAAGGGAGTTTCCGTGCCTGGTAAGCAAGCTGCCAGGAAGAAGCCAAAGAATGGACCCAAGCCGGAGACTGGGTGCTTTTATTGCAAGGGAAACGGTCACTGGAAGCGGAACTACCCCAAGTACTTAGCGGATAAGAAGGCCGGCAATGCCAAAGGTATATGTGATATACATGTCATTGATGTGTACCTAACCAGTGCTCGTAGTAGCTCTTGGGTATTTGATACTGGTGCAGTTGCTCATATTTGTAACTCAAAATAGGAGCTGCGGAATAAGCGGAGACTCGCGAAGGACGAGGTGACAATGGGCGTCGGGAATGGTTCCAAGGTTGATGTGATCGCCGTCGGCACGCTACCTCTACATTTACCTATGGGATTAGTTTTAAATCTCAATAATTGTTATTTAGTACCAGCTTTGAGCATGAACATTGTATCCGGATCTCATTTAATGCGAGATGGCTACTCATTTAAATCTGAGAATAATGGTTGTTCTATTTATATGAGAGACATGTTTTATGGTCATGCCCCGCTGGTCAATGGCTTATTCTTATTTAATCTCGAACGTGATGTTACACATATTCATAGTGTGAATGCCAAAAGATGTAAGGTTGATAATGATAGTCCCACATACTTGTGGCACTGCCGCCTTGGTCACATTGGTGTCAAACGCATGAAGAAACTCCATGCAGATGGACTTTTGGAGTCTCTTGATTATGAATCATTTGACACATGCGAACCATGCCTCATGGGCAAAATGACCAAGACTCCGTTCTCTGGAACAATGGAGCGAGCAACCAACTTATTGGAAATCATACATACTGATGTGTGCGGTCCGATGAGCATTGAGGCTCGCGGTGGCTATCATTATGTTCTCACGCTCACTGATGACTTGAGTAGATATGGGTATGTCTACTTAATGAAACACAAGTCCGAGACCTTTGAAAAGTTCAAGGAATTTCAGAGTGAGGTTGAGAATCAACGTGACAGGAAAATCAAGTTCTTACGATCAGATCGTGGGGGAGAATATTTGAGTCACGAATTTGGCACGCACTTAAGGAAATGTGCAATTGTTTCACAACTCACGCCGCCTGGAACACCTCAGCGTAATGGTGTGTCCGAACATCGTAATCGCACTCTATTGGATATGGTACGATCTATGATGTCTCTTACCAATCTACCGCTGTCATTTTGGGGTTATGCTACAGAGACTGCCGCATTCACTTTAAATAGGGCTCCGTCGAAATCCGTTGAGACGACACCGTATGAATTATGGTTTCGTAAGAAACCTAAGCTGTCGTTTCTAAAAGTTTGGGGATGCGATGCTTATGTCAAGAAACTTCAACCTGAAAAGCTCGAACCCAAATCGAAAAAATGCGTCTTCATAGGATACCCTAAGGAAACTATTGAGTATACCTTCTACCTCAGATTCGAAGGCAAGATCTTTGTTGCCAAGAATGGATCCTTTCTAGAGAAAGAGTTTCTCTCAAAAGAAGTAAGTGGGAGGAAAGTAGAACTTGATGAAGTATTGCCTCTTGAACCGGAGAGTGGCGCAGCTCAAGAAAATGTTTCTGTAGCGCCTGCACCGACTAGAGAGGAAGTTAATGATGATGATCATGAAACTTCAAATCAAGTTGCTACTGAACTTCGTAGGTCCACAAGGACACGTTCCACACCAGAGTGGTACGACAACCCTGTCCTGGAAATCATGTTGTTAGACAATGGTGAACCTTGAAACTATGAAGAAGCGATGGCGGGCCCAGATTCTGACAAATGGCTGGAAGCCATGAAATCCGAGATAGGATCCATGTATGAAAACGAAGTATGGACTTTTACTGACTTGCCCGATGATCGGCGAGCCATAGAAAATAAATGGATCTTTAAGAAGAAGACATACACGGATGGTAATGTGACCATCTATAAGGCTCGGACTGTCGCTAAGGGTTATCGACAAGTTCAAGGGGTTGACCATGATGAGACTTTCTCAGCCGTAGCAAAGCTGAAGTCCGTCCGAATCATGTTAGCAATTGCCACATTCTATGATTATGAGATATGGCAAATGGACGTCAAAACGGCATTCCCTAATGGTTTCCTTAAGGAAGAATTGTATATGATGCAGCCAGAAGGTTTTGTCGATCCTAAGAATGCTGACAAGGTGTGCAAGCTCCAATGCTCAATCTATGGGCAGGTGCAAGCATCTCGGAGTTGGAACATTCGATTTGATGAGATGATCAAAGCATTTGGGTTTACGCAGACTTATGGAGAAGCCTGTGTTTACAAGAAACTAAGTGGGAGCTCTATAGCATTTCTCATATTATATGTGGATGACATACTATTGATGGGAAATGATATAGAATTCTTGGAAAGCATAAAGGCCTACTTGAACAAGTGTTTTTCAATGAAGGACCTTGGAGAAGCTGCTTATATATTAGGCATCAAGATCTATAGAGATAGATTGAGACGCCTCATTGGTCTTTCACAAAGCATGTACCTTGACAAGATATTGAAGAAGTTCAATATGGATTAGTCCAAGAAGGGGTTCTTTCCTGTATTGCAAGGTATGAGATTGAGCACGGCTCAATGCCCGACCACGGCAGAAGATAGAGAAAAGATGAGTGTCGTCCCCTATGCCTCGGCCATAGGGTCTATTATGCATGCCATGCTGTGTACCAGACCTGATGTAAACCTTGCCGTAAGTTTGGTAGGAAGGTACCAAAGTAATCCCAACATGGAACACTGGACAGCGGTCAAGAATATCCTAAAGTACCTGAAAAGGACTAAGGATATGTTTCTCGTTTATGGAGGTGACGAAGAGCTCATCGTAAAGGGTTACGTCGATTCTAGCTTCGACACAGATCTGGATGACTCCTAGTCACAAACCGGATACGTGTATATTTTGAATGGTGGGGCAGTCAGCTGGTGCGGTTACAAGCAAAGCGTCGTGGCGGGATCTACATGTGAAGTGGAGTACATGGCAGGCTCGGAGGCAGCACAAGAAGCAATCTGGATGAAGGAGTTCATTACCGACCTAGGAGTTATTCCCAATGCGTCGGGCCCGATGACTCTCTTCTGTGACAACACTGGAGCTATTGCCCTTGCCAAGGAGCCCAGGTTTCACAAGAAGACCAGACATATCAAGCGTACCTTCAACTCCATTTGTGAAAATGTTCAAAATGGAGACATAGATATTTGTAAAGTGCATACGGACCTGAATGTCGCAGATCCGTTGACTAAACCTCTTCCTCGAGCAAAACATGATCCACACCAGAACTCTATGGGTGTTCGATTCATCACGATGTAACTAGATTATTGACTCCAGTGCAAGTGGGAGACTGTTGGAAATATGCCCTAGAGGCAATAATAAAATGGTTATTATTATATTTCCTTGATCATGATAATTTTCTATTGTTCATGCTATAATTGTGTTACCCGGAAATCATAATACAGGTGTGAATACATAGACCACAACATGTCCCTATTGAGCCTCTAGTTTACTAGCTCGTTGATCAATAGATGGTTACGGTTTCCTGACCATGGACATTGGATGTCATTGATAACGGGATCACATCATTAGGAGAATGATGTGATGGACAAGACCCAATCCTAGGCATAGCGCAAGATCGTATAGTTCGTCTGCTAAAGATTTTATAATGTCAAGTATCTTTTCCTTAGACCATGAGATCGTGCAACTCCCGGATACTGTAGGAATACTTTGGGTGTGCCAAACGTCACAATGTAACTAGGTAGCTATAAAGGTGCACTACGGGTATCTCCGAAAGTATCTGTTGAGTTGGCACGAATTGAGACTGGGATTTGTCACTCCGTATGACGGAGAGGTATCTCTGGGCCCACTCGGTAAGACATCATCGTAATGAGCTCAATGTGACTAAGGGTTGGTCATGGGATGATGTGTTACGGAACGAGTAAAGTGACTTGCTGGTAACGAGATTGAACGAGGTATTGGGATACCGACGATCGAATCTCGGGCAAGTAACATAATGATTGACAAAGGGAATTGTATATGGGATTGATTGATTCCTCGACATCATGGTTCATCCGATGAGATTATCGTGGAGCATGTGGGATCCAACATGGGTATCCAGATCCCGCTGTTGGTTATTTACCGGAGAGTTGTCTCGGTCATGTCTACGTGTCTCCCGAACCCGTAGGGTCTACACACTTAAGGTTCAGTGACGCTAGAGTTGTAGAGATACTAGTATGCGGTTAACCGAAAGTTGTTCGGAGTCCCGGATGAGATCTAGGACGTCACGAGGAGTTCCGGAATGGTCCGGAGGTAAAGATTTATATATAGGAAGTCTAGTTTCGGCCACCGGGAGGGTTTCGGGGGTCACCGGTATTGTACCGGGACCATCGGAAGGGTCCTGGGGGTCCACCGGGTGGGGCCACCTATCCCGGAGGGCCCCATGGGCTGAAGTGGCGTGGGAACCAGCCCCTGGTGGGATGGTGCGCCCCACCCAAGGGCCCAAGGCGCCTAGGGTTGGAAACCCTAGGGGGCCATTGCCCCCCGAGGGGCATGCGCCCCCCTGGTTGGAAACACTAAGGGGGCCGTTGCCCCCCGAGGGGCCGCCCCCCCTCTAGATGGGATCTCCAAGGGGGCATGCGCCCCCTAGCCCCTTATAGTGGAGGGGAGGGAGGGCAGCCGCACCCTAAGCCCTAGCGCCTCCCTCTCCCTCCCGTGACACCTCTTCCTCCTCCAGTAGCGCTTGGCGAAGCCCTGCTAGAATCCCGCTGCTTCCACCACCACGCCGTTGTGCTGCTGGATCTCCATCAACTTCTCCTCCCCCCTTGCTGGATCAAGAAGGAGGAGACGTCTCCGCTCCGTACATGTGTTGAACGCGGAGGTGTCGTCCGTTCAGCGCTAGGATCATCGGTGATTTGGATCACGACGAGTACGACTCCATCAACCCCGTTCTCTTGAATGCTTCCGCTCGTGATCTACAAGGGTATGTAGATGCACTCCTCTCTCTCTCTCTCGTTGCTAGATGACTCCATAGATTGATCTTAGTGATGCGTAGAAAATTTTAAATTTATGCTACGATCCCCAACACAATATATTCCCTCTGATCCCCACAGCCCCCCCCCCCGTGGGTCATTTCTATCATAGAAACAGACCAAACCTTTATCTCCTTGCATGACATGCAATTGATCTCTGAACATCAATCAATCTCGACAACATCTGTCAGGGCATGAACCGAATGGGATGTCAAAACTAAGACGCGAAGCGACACGTAGTGGAGGCAAAGTGAAACTTCAAACGAACCATTTGTTTGTATGCATGTCGGACAAATTACAAATAAACATTGGAAATACAAGCATGGTCTAGGCCCACATGCGAATGATACTCGGCGGAATGTTTAAATGAGGCATGCAGGAGGATGGACTCGACCGGAGCGTGACATGATCGATGGAGAAGAAGGTTGGAGAGGAATGAGAAATAAGAAAACGCCACATGCTTATACTTGAACGGCTCAAATAAACAATAAGTTCTCTCTCTTGGCCTACATAGTGAAAGGCCTAATGCGCAACGCGGAGCACTGACGCTCGAATATGGCCGGGAAAATAGGGAAACCGACATGTGGGGCACACCTGTCGGGACGACGTAGCGCAAACTAGTACAATGGAGGAGCTGGCCCATGACCTCCTCGCCAACGGCAACCGTTCATGTGGGTCGTGGGGGCCAACAACGTGGCACAGTATTGATAAACCACAAGTATAGGGGATCGCAACATTTTTCGATAAGTAAGATTGTCGAACCCAATAAGGAGCTAAAGGCAGAACAAATATTCCCTCAAATTCTATCGACCACCGATACAACTCTACGCACGCTTGACGTTCGCTTTACCTAGAACAAGTATGAAACTAGAAGTACTTTGTAGGTGTTTTTAGATAGGTTTGCAAGATAATAAAGAGCAAGTAAAAAAAGCTAGGGGCTGTTTAGATAAAGACACAACTAAGTTAGTTTTAGTAGAGAGCTTGTTGTCAAGAGAAAGTTATTTTTCCCTGGGCAATCGATAACTAGACCGGTAATCATTATTACAATTTTATTTGAGGGAGTGGCATAAGATAACATACTTTCTCTACTTGGATCATATGCACTTATGATTAGAACTCTAGCAAGCATCCGCAACTACTAAAGATTCATTAAGGTAAAACCCAACCATAGCATTAAAGCATCAAGTCCCCTTTATACCATACGCAAACAACCTACTTACTCGGGTCTGTGCTTCTGTCACTCACGCCACCCACCATAAGCAAATCATGAACATATTGGAAACCCTACAGTAGGGATCCCTCACGCTTGCGTGACACGGAGAGCACCATAGGACAGCACCAATAATAAAACATGCAACTCAAACCAATGTTGATCATCAAATAGCCATTAGGACAAAACGGATCTACTCAAACATCATAGGATAGCCATACATCATAGGGAAATAATATATAGCGTTGAGCACCATGTTTAAGTAGAGATTACAGTGGGTAAGAGAGAGGTTACACCGCTGCATAGAGGGGGGAAGAGTTGGTGGTGAAGACGGTGAAGTTGTTGGTGAAGATGACGGTGATGATGATGGCCCCCGGTGGCACTCCGGCGCCACCGGAAGCAAGGGGGAGAGGGCCCCCCTTCTTCTTGTTCTTCCTTGACCTCCTCCCTAGATGGGAGAAGGGTTTCCTCTCTGGTCCTTGGCCTCCATGGAGTGGGAGGGGCGAGAGCCCCTCCGAGATTGGATCTGTGTCTCTGTCTCTCTCTATTTCTGTGTTCTCTTCTGCTACCCTTTCACAGTTTCTTTTATATCCGGAGATCCGTAACTTTGATTGGAACGAAACCTTCGCCATGATTTTTTCCCGAAAATTAGCTTTCTTGTAGCCGAAGAAGGGCGTCAACCACCTTACAGGTGGGTGACGAGGGTCAGGGGCTCGCCCTAGGGGTGGGGGGGCGCCCCCCTACCTCATGCCCACCTCAGACACTGGTTCGCGTTGATTTTTTCCAGATTTTCCAAATATTCCGAAAAGTATCTCCGTCCGTTTTTATCCCGTTTAGACTCCGTTTGATATGGATATTCTGCGAAACCAAAAACATGCAACAGACAGGAACTGGCACTGGGCACTGGATCAATATGTTAGTCCCAAAAATAGAATAAAAAGTTGCCAAAAGTATATGAAAGTTGAATAATATTGGCATGGAACAATCAAAAATTATAGATATGACGGAGACGTATCAGCACCCCCAATCTTAATTCCTGCTCGTCCTCGAGTAGGTAAATGATAAAAAAGATAATTTTTGATGTGGAATGCTACCTAGAATAATCTTGATCACATATCTAATCATGGCATGAATATTAAGATACGAGTGATTCAAAGTAATAGTCTATCGTTTGACAGAAAAGCAATAATACTTCAAGCCTACTAATAAAGCAATCATGTCTTTTCAAAATAGCATGGCCAAAGAAAGTTATCCCTACAAAATCATATGGTCTGGCTATGCTCCATCTTCACCACACAAAATATTCACATCATGCACAACCCCGATGACAAGCCAAGCAATTGTTTCATACTTTTGACGTTCTCAAACCTTTTCAACTTTCACGCAATACATGAGCGTGAGCCATGGACATAGCACTATAGGTGGAATAGAATGGTGGTTGTGGAGAAGACAAAAAGGAGGAGATAGTCTCACATCAACTAGGCGTATCAACGGGCTATGGAGATGCCCATCAATAGATATCAATGTGAGTGAGTAGGGATTGCCATGCAACGGATGCACTAAGAGCTATAAGTATATGAAAGCTCAAACTGGAAACTAAGTGGGTGTGCATCTAACTTGCTTGCTCATGAAGACCTCGGGCGTTTGAGGAAGCCCATCATCGGAATATACAAGCCAAGTTCTATAATGAAAATTCCCACTAGTATGTGAAAGTGACAACTCAAGAGACTCTCTATATGAAGAACATGGTGCTACTCTGAAGCACAAGTGTGGTAAAAGGATAGTAACATTGCCCCTTCTCTCTTTTTCTCTAATTTTTTTTATTTTTTTGGTGGGTTTCTTTGGCCTCTTTTTTTTATTTGGGTTTCTTTGGCCTCTTTTATTTATTTTTAAAGTCCGGAGTCTCATCCCGACTTATGGGGGAATCATAGTCTCCATCATCCTTTCCTCACTGGGGAATGCTCTAATAATGATGATCATCACACTTTTATTTACTTACAACTCAATATTACAACTCGATATCTAGAACAAAGATATGACTCTATATGAATGCCTCCGGCGGTGTACCGAGATGTGCAATGATCTAGCGTAGCAATGACATCAAAAAACGGACAAGCCATGAAAACATCATGCTAGCTATCTTACGATCATGCAAAACAATATGACGATAAATGCTCAAGTCATGTATATGATGATGATGGAAGTTGCATGGCAATATACTCGGAATGGCTACGGAAATGCCATAATAGGTAGGTATGGTGGCTGTTTTAAGGAAGGAATATGGTGGGTTTATGGTACCGGCGAAAGTTGCGTGGTACTAGAGAGGCTAGCAATGGTGGAAGGGTGAGAGTGCGTGTAATCCATGGACTCAACATTAGTCATAAAGAACTCACATACTTATTGCAAAAATCTATTAGTCATCGAAACAAAGTACTACGCGCATGCTCCTAGGGGGATAGATTGGTAGGAAAAGACCATCGCTCGTCCCCGACCACCACTCATAAGGAAGAAAATCAATAAATACCTCATGCTCCAACTTCATTACATAACGGTTCACCATACATGCATGCTACGGGAATCACAAACCTCAACACAAGTATTTCTACAATTCACAACCACCCACTAGCATGACTCTAATATCACCATCTTTATATCGCAAAACTATTGCAATGAATCAAACATATCATATTCAGTGATCTACAAGTTTTATGTAGGATTTTATGACTAACCATGTGAATGACCAGTTTCTATCATCTCTCTAAATAGATATAAGTGAAGCAAGAGAGTTTAATTCTTTCTACAAAAGATATGACCATGCTCTAACAAATATAAGTGAAGCAAAAGAGCATTTTACAAATGGCGGTTGTCTATGTAAAGATAAACAGGCAATCCAAGCTTCAAATCATATAAGTGAAGCACATGAAGCATTCTATAAAGCCATACTCCAAGAATATAAGTGAAGTGCAAAGAGCATTATATAAATCAACCAAGGACTATCTCATACCAGGATGGAGCAAAAAGAAAAAAAGAAAACTAAATGCACAAGACGCTCCAAAATTTGCACATATCACATGAATGAAACGAATCCGAAAACATACTGATATTTGTTGAAGAAAGAGGGGATGCCTTACCAGCATCCCCAAGCTTAGATGCTTGAGTTTCCTTTAATATTTAATTGGGGTGTGTTGGGGATATTACTACTGGACGTAAACCGGCCAGGAGTAGCCGGATTAACTTTATGAAGACTAGAATCCCATGAAGATGTGAAGATGATGGCACTTTACGAAGGCCCAAAGCCCAGAAGTGAGTTAAAGCCTGTAGATACAAACCGACTTAAATCTTGTAACTTACTTTGTAAGATAGGAACTGTAGAGACCGAACCGGAAAACTTTATACTCTGGATTCGGGACTCTGTAAACTGACAGGCGCCACCCATGTATATAAGGGGATGACCCAGCAGCGGTTCAGGGGACAGACAACAACTTGAGAGCCAGACAAAGCGGATTCGCTCCCTGGCCTTTGAAACCCTAGCAATACCAATCACAACTAGACGTAGGCTTTTTCCTTCCTTGAAGGGGCCGAACTAGTATAAAACTCCCCGTGTCCCCTTATTCGGTTTAACCCCTTTAAGCTAACCCGTTGCGATGGCTCCACGACTAAGTCCTTTCACAAGGACATCTGCCGTGACAAACCCATGATAGTTGGCACCCACCGTGGGGCTATCGCACGATGGTTTCGAGTTCTTGAAGGGCAGCTTTGACGGACTCAAGGGATACGCTGTGGGCTGGATGACGAAGAGTCGTCGCGGCAAGCTCTACATCGACAACGCAGGATGGAGTCCCAAGGCCGATTCAATCGAATATGGGTACCGGGTCACCTTTGGTGGGATTCACGTCTTCATCGGCAAGATCGGCAAACTGGCCCCTGAGCCGGACATCTGCACCGACATCATCGAAACGGCTCAGCGTGCAAGTTCTTTGCCGGTTCAGCTCGTGACAAAGCATGTTTTCGTAGGTGTCATCCATGGAGCGAGATACGAGGACAGGCCGGCGTCCGATGGAGAGACCGTTGTCCGTTCCGACGACGAGTCTTCTGGAGAGACCGAATCGCAACAGTATTCCGGATTCCCCTGATCTGCCAAACCGGGCCGCCATCTTCATGGTCGGCACACAATCAGCGCCTCATTCGTCGGCTGCCGCAGCAATACTCTCCGGTTCAACAACGGCCACACCGGCAGGGGCAGGAAGCTTTGCGCCGCCTCCAGCCCAAGTCATGTCTGATTTGTTCAACGCTTTGGCAACGTTGATGGCCGTAGAGGTGGATGCAGCAGCTAGGGATCAGCACAATGCGGAGATTGCAAAGGTAAAAGATCAGATAGCTCAGGCTAAAGCGGATCTGGCGACGGAGAATGCTAGAATGGCTACAGAACGGGCTGAATTGGAAGCACATGCCTACCGGATTAGGCTGGATCAGAATGCTTCCGAAGAAGTCATGAGAAGAAGGTACTGATCGCATCTCCCGTCGGGTTATGAGCTGCGAAATCTCTTCAACACACCAGGAGCAGGAGCTGGTAACCAACCCATACTAAACCGGGCGGAGGCACCGGGAACAGGAGCGCCGGTTCAACCACGCACGATGGACCCGCCTCGCAAGAACAGCGTTGTGCCATAGTATGTGCGAACACCTCCCGGGCATTATTCCAACCCGTTCGACAATATCGTGGCTGCCGCTTCATGCCTGGCAGCCCTCCCAATCGACGGCGAATCACTAGTTGTGGTTGAACCACGTCGGGCCAGAGATCTCCTTCAAACAGCGCTAAATCAACAGCAGGCATATTCACACAGTCGTGAGAGGATTCATTCCACTCCCCGTCTGTCGTGGATTTGTCACGGCAGATGTCCTAATGTAAGGACTTAGTCGCGAGGCCAACGCATCTATGTGGTAGCTTGAGAGGGGTTGAGCGGGACGAGAGATGAGATGTTTTACCCAGGTTCGGCTCCTCACGGTGGAGGTAAAAGCCTACATCATGCTTCATTGATATTGATGATGATGATCACGGTTAAAAGAGTGCTCTATCTCGTGAGCTATTGTCTAAACCTAACTTGTCCAAATTGTGGAACTTGTCCCTCATTGGGAGCCCTGCCCCTCCTTATATAAGTTAGAGGGGCGGGTTACATGTGGAGTCCTATTAGGACTATGACTAATCTACCTTCTAATACAAACTGGGTACAAGTCCAGGTCTTAACTCCTTGTAAGATAAATGTTCCTCACGCCTTTCCTCGTAAACTAGCCCACCATAACATGAGCCGGCCTTCTGGGCCTTGGGCCTTGTCATCCATCTGAAACACGCGCCGGGTCACCAATGAGTCTTCAGGCTCGTGAATCGTCATACCCGTGAACCGCCAGGCACGTAAGTTGCCAATCCTCTGGCGGGTTACCAATGAAACGCCAAGCCCAGCCGGGTTATACTTCCGGCCGATTTACGCCGCGGGTTATATCCCCGACATTAGCCCCCAAGTTTAGCTTGGATTTATCCATGGTAAACTTATGCTACAAAATAAACACAAGAAAAAATTTGACAGGTTGTGCTCCGGGTTAAGAATTCTTGTAAACCGACACCTGATTATCCTTAAGTCCTTGTCATTTCCTCCTTCTGGAAAATCCGGGTCAATAGACCAGCTTGATAGTCAATTTACTTGTAGAATAAATATTGTAAATAAAGAATCCATTTGAATCGGCCTTCATTGCTCTGACTTAACCAAAACGTTGGTCTTTGAAATATTCAACTGATATCTAGCCGGTTTGAAACTGTAGAATTTGCCGAGCTATGACTTCCAAAATCACCGGTTATAAAACTGATAATTCCAGTTTATGATTGTTGCCAACACCGGTTCATGAGTATTGATGACACCGGGTTATGATTGTTGTAGACACTGGGTCAATCTGGTTTATTCCAAACTGAGAATTTGAAGATTTTTCTCCCTTATATCCATATTAATTGTAGCCCCCAAGTTTTGAGCAGAACAAAGTGATAGCGTAAGACTTGTTTCAATATAAATGTTGCCACCTTGAAGAAATCCAGATTGTTCATCTCAGTCACTAGTCACAACTGAATATTCCATGTTCTGTAGCCCCCAAGTGCCGGGTTGTTGTGCTTGCAGCAACTTGGGACTTGTAATTGCCTGATGCTCAAATAACTTCAACCAGTGTAGCCCCCAAGGGCCGGGTCATTATGCAATAATGAGCAGGGACTTTATAAATATGATCATGTAGAATTGAACAGCAATGTGTAGCCCCCAAGGGCCGGCTCAGTAAGATAATACCGAGCTGGGACTTTATTTATATATATATATATATATATACTTCATTGAAAATAACTTCATATGATGTAACCCCCATCATGGGGCTTGAATCCACGTCCATGAGGTTAAGAGCTTTTGTGCTTTACCAACTGAGCAGTGGATCCTTCAATATAATGGATTAAGACTTGTGTACCTTAAATTTTTGACAGGAGCAATTGGTAGCCCCCAAGGGCTAGCTCAGTATGATGTGATGAGTCGGATCTTTAGTAAGGTGAGTAAAAAATGACTTTGCAGTGACATGATACTTGCATATTTGATATAACCTTAACTTGAATAATTAGCCCCCAAGTGCCGGTCGGAAGCCTACAACGACTCGGGACTATTCCCTCCATTGTAGAATAAACCATATCCATTGATAATATGATAGCCATTGCGCTAAAGCGACTTTGAAAACCTTGATCATAATACTGGTTATTGATAACCATAATAAAATCCAGCCATGTTGGCTATTTGAAGATTTGAATAATATAATCCAATGATTTATGAGCGCATGATTCCAATGGCGCAATCCAAATATATACTGACGACTTATAATCCCAAGCCAGTCTGGGTTAATAAACATTGGATAATTTACTATCATACTGGCGACTTATAGTCGAAAGCCAGACCAGGTTAATAAACACCGGTGATTTATAATCATGCTTTATTCAACCTGTTTTTGCATATACAACAAGTTTAAAGTGTCCTGGCGGTTTACCGCTGGACGGGTCATAATGCCCAACATATAACCCGGGTTTATAACCAAGGCTGCACTTAAGAATAATCAAACATGAAATATATCATACCTGTGTCATTGAATCACATAGTTGGTTTACTAACTTTTTGTAGTAAGGGTGATAACCCAAATTTTGAGTATTGATAACTCCTCTCATGTCTTGCCGGTTTATAGTAAAACCGTACCGTGTTGTAATAAACACCGGATTATCCATATATAATACTGGCGATTTATAGTCAAAACCACACCGGGTTAATAAGCGTCGGATTATGCTTGATCATGTACTGACAACTTGTAGTTGAAAGCTGAGCCCGGTTAATGAAAGCCGGTTTATCAAAACCATTATAAATCTCATCAAAGGAGAAAAAACTTGGCAAATAAAAGCATATGAAATCTTGTATTCGAGGCTTTTCACGGGCTGCCAGGACCCAAATTCGAGGCTTTTCATAGGTTGCCAGGCCGCTGAGTTAAACCATTTTACAAAGCCTTTTAAGATGGACCTCAATCTTTAACCAATCGTCGTTTTAACTTTGACAAGTTCAGGGTCTATGAGATTGACTTGTCAAAAGTTCGGCGGGTCATGCCATGTTTACCTGGACGGAGTGGCTTACTTAAAAAGGCAGGCTAACCCGGGGTTTTAGGTGTATACACCAGGCTTCCAAGCCATGGCTTGATAGCCTATTACAAGTGTAGATTCTTTGTTCATTGCGAAGCAAAGAATACCCAAGCAATATTTTGAGCTGTGCTCAATGGGTGCCTATGTTTGAGTTGTATTGGCCCATGATGATAATATTGGCTTGATAGCCGGATTACCGAAGTAACCAGAGCTGTGCTCTTATGATAATATTGGCTTGATGGCCAAATCAAGAGGGTAGCAACGCTATGTTCTCTTTGGTGAGTACACCTATGTTTGAACAGGAAGCCCCCAAGTGATTAATAATATGATAAACCAATAAGGCAGGGTACCCATGTTTGAACCGCGCATCATGGCAACAGGTCCTCTTGGGCAACCTTTAACTTTTTGCAAGAGATAAATTCTTCTTGATCCGGGAGGTTGAACCGGATGTTGAGAGTTTCAAAGCTGTGTGGGAGACATCTTTCCCTTGAACCAGATTTTAAACCGGAATCTTGATTTTCAGCCGGAAATTTTCTGACGGCCCTTAAACTCGAACTTGCGAGAAGTTAATTCATTTTTGAACCGGATATTTTTAAACCGGATTTGAGAGCTTCAGAGCTTTGTTGGAGAACAGATTCCCCTTGAACCGGATTGTAAACCGGATATTTGAGAGCTTCAGTGAGACTGACTTCCCTTGAGCCGGATTTTAAACCGGAATCCGTTCTGATGACCCATAACTTATTCATTGAGCCGAGATTTTGTAGCTGTCATATACTTTCTAAGACGGAAATTTTTGGACGGCCTTTAAATTTTCGTCAATATAACAGTAGCCTCTGGGACCGGGTTATCTTTCCCTCCGACGTCCTCGGGTTCTTGAATTCACTGAAAAACGGCAACATTGACTGAGTCATATCATTGTAGCCCCCGAGTCTCAAAGTGACTCGAGGAGTCAGCTTGAGATTCTGCATATTTGACCGTGATATAAACCGGCATAAGTTGTATATCCTTGGTGTTGATTGCACGATGTGAATCCACAGAAGGTTGAGGTGACTGCGGCGGGTTATAAATGATCCCGTATGAGTCGTGTCAGCAACTCGGCCAATGGTTCCCTCCAAGTGATGATTTGAAGTTAACCAAACTATAGTGGCGGCGACTGGTGCGCCTGCCCATTGAGCCACCCAGTGCAGATGGCGGTTGATAGTATGTGATAATTTGCCTCCATTTTGTTGAAAGAAAACCGGGCTGCCCAAGTTGTAACTTTCTCATACTCAATAAACAGTTCATGCAGACAGGTGCGGCCTGATATGTTGATGTAGACTAGGTCGTGAGAGACGGACGACAAAAACGACCGCGGCTTCAGAGGCGGCTCGGACAGATGATTCGGCCGCGGCATTGTAATCCGGTGCGGACGCACGAATCTGCTGTAGGCGCGGACGGATATAAACCGAACAGCAGGGTGGCAACCCGCGGTATAAATCCCTTTTGTAGTGAATAGTTGTCCTGCATAAATAATATCGCAAGCCAGAATAATTTGTTCTTTGACAAAAAGGAATATGTGCCAAAATTATACTTAGAGGGATATCACCTGATTCGCCCGGACAACAGATGAGTCGGTCGTAGCATTGTAAGTCGGTGCGAACGGATGAATCAATCGCAAGCGTTGTAAGCCGCGCGGGCGAGTCAATTGCAGGCTTCGTGAGCCGCATAGAGGGGTGAGTCAGTCGCAGGGGTCGTAAGCCGTGTAGACGGGTGAGTAAGTCGCAGGCACGGTAAATATCCGTGACACGATCATCGCTCTTGCAGTGAACAATTGTCCTGCATCAAAAAATATAGCAAGGTCGAGTAGCTGTTTGTCAAAAGAAATCAACATGTACTTAATATAAAGGATAAATTTCACCTGATTTAATTAGGTGACAGTTCCGTACGCAGACCCTGCGCCTTATAGTAATTCACCAGCTTTTTGAGCGGCGCTGTTTTTTGTCTTCGATTTGCAACTACTGGAACGTGGTCCGTGTATCCGCCGTCTGGCATGATGCAGACAGACGTTTGTTGAAGTTCCATACGGACCACACTGAATTGCTGGCATTTTTGTATACTGGCGCTCTGCTTTGATCTTCATGCAATCTTGTCATCTTATGGAGTCACAGATTGAACCGTACAAGGCATGCAGTACTCATGCACACTTCCGTCTTGAGGTTTGACCCTTAATGGGCTTGTAACAGTGAACCAACCAATATAGCCTTGTCTTTGCTGATATAGAGTATCAACGGCCGGTCAATCACCTGGGACTTGATCTCCTTTTTCTTTTTATTTTGTTATGATCCTATCGCACTGTTTACTTTCCACAGCAAGCCATGCGGACAAACACACACGGGCTGGGACTTCCATTATTGTTCACAATGCGTCCTGCATGTGAGCAGCTTGTATGTTGGAAATTCCTAAGGATCGAACTCACGATCAAGCTGCAGCTCAACTAGTCGTATACGCGCAACTCACCTTGACGTATAAGAACTAGCTGTAGCATTTGATATCGCACCGGCGCTTACGCAAACACCGGGACCAGATCATACGCACACGAACGCAGCAACTCAAGTTGGCCAGAGGCACGTGTCGTGCCTCGTAATATCTCTTTATTGCTTTTCATTTTTATGGTGTTTACAACGACGCAGGCTGATGCATATATATAGGTGCAGCAGCCGACTCCAAGCAACCGACCATGATTCCTATTTCCTAATTGCTATATAGTCTTTAACTCGTACACGGTATGCAAGCCGTCGGGTGCAAAGTACTACTTCTAACTAGACTAGGACACAGACTATTACATGGAAACAAACCGGCTTATACTATGCTTTCCAATTTCTACTCTTAATATGTTTGGATTACTAACATTCACCCTCTAATCCAAACTTTCAACTTGTTGACTTGGAACCAATGTCTGACCTGGATTACCGGCCCACGCTGACACATCTTAGGGTGCTACATGCAGACTAAACACATAGTCTCATGCAGGAACTCACCTTAACCGGTGCGCATCCATCTTCACGCTGGCCTTCGTCTTCTCGCCGAGACACACTGACGACTTAGACACAAACAAAACTAAAAACAGAACTCTCTTTTTTTGTTTTTTCTTTCTAACTGCCGCTTCTTCATCAAAGCAACCTTGGGTCATCATCCATGCCCACCTCAGCTAGTTGGAGAGTCCCATGCTCCTTCTTTGCCTCCTTCTGCGGATTAGGACACTCTCGAGAATAATGTCCATAGTCCTGACAATTGTAGCAACGGACTTTAGATTTGTCAAACTTACGGTACTTTTGCTTATCTTTCTCCCTGCTACACGAGAACATAAATTGCTCTTCTTCTTGGTCACGTTCCCGCCCCTTCAACGTCAACTCATAGGTCTTTAGCCGCCCGATCACCTCCATCACCAACATCTTTGTCACATCTCCCCACTGCTCTATGGTGCCAACGATCGCTAAAAACTTGTCGGAAACAGCTCGTAGTAATTTCTCCACAACAGCGATGTCCTCCAACTTTGATCCGAGAGCTTGAATCTCATTAACCAGAGAGGTTAGCTTCAACACGAATTCACCGACCCCTTCTGATTCTTTCATGCTCATCCTCTCGAACTCCCTTCTTAGAGCTTGAACACGAGCCTTCTTGACACGCTCATCTCCAGCGTGCATCTCCTTGAGAGCTTCCCAAACTTCCTTTGCCGTCTCTTTCTCCGATATGGTCATGAAAACGGCATCAGGCACAGCTTGGACTATAGCGGCGAAAGCCTCTTGGTCCTTTATCTCTTCGACCGCGCCGTCACCTTCCACCGCTGCCCAGACTCCATGTGCACGCATGAAGATCTTCATCTTCGCAGCCCACACCCCATAGTTGTCGCCTTCAAGCATGGGGTACTGGATGGTCACACCACCACCACTCGCCTTCGAAGTCGACATGATCCTCTTTGATTTTCCGTCGTCCGTGACACAAATTGACGGCGACGAAGAATCCTTTAACTCCGCCGTGACGCAACTTGACGGTGAAGCCTTCACACCTTGCTCTGATATCAATAGTTGGAAATTCCCAAGGATCAAACTCACGATCAAGCTGTAGCTCAACTAGTCGTATACGCGCAACTCGCCTTGACGTATAAGAACTAGCTGTAGCCCTTGATATCGCACCGGCGCTTACGCAAACACCGGGACCAGATCACACGCACACAAACGCAGCAACTCAAGTTGGCCAGAGGTTCGTGTCGTGCCTCGTAATATCTATTTATTGCTTTTCGTTTTTCTGGTGTTTACAACAACGCAGGCTGATGCATATATATAGGTGCAGCAGCCGACTCCAAGCAACCGACCATGACTCCTATTTCCTAATTGCTATTTAGTCTTTAACTCGTACACGGTATGCAAGCCGCCGGGTGCAAAGTACTACTTCTAACTAGACTAGGACACGGACTATTACATGGAAACAAACCGGCTTATACTATGCTTTCCAATTTCTACTCTTAATACGTTTGGATTACTAACATTGTATCCTTCTTCCTTTAACAGCCATGCTAGAAATACCACTGATGTCTGGCTTGGCCACTACGCGAGGCCTCGACAGCGGGAGTGGCGACTCGCAGGTGAGACCGGACGCTTGGTGGCTCATAGCGGAAGTTGGTCAGAGGCCGTCAGCGGTAGACCACGTCAAGGCATCAGGCGGGTTTGAAACCGTAGCGAAGACAACGTCCATCAGGAGCGAGGCCAAGGCAACGGAGGCCAGGGCGGTCTCGACGGTGCGTTGAATTCTGAGGAAAATCTACACACGTTAACCTCCTTCAAGTCGTGGCTCAACGTGTGGCGCTGGAGATTGGACCTGTTGACTTGCCACTCCGATCCGGTATTGTAGTCCTTGCCCAAACATGCATGCTCACACGCAGCAATTTCAACAAATATTGTTTCTTCTCTGGACAGGTTGCCTCCTCAAAATCTGAGTTTTAACATGGGCAGTACTCAAGTACTTGATGGATCACATTATGCGAATAGTAGCAACGTAGTATTGCCTTCAAGCAGCAGTAGCATAATTGTTTATTAAAAGTATTACTACTCCGAGCAGCAGTGGCAGCAGTTTTTAGCAGATCGATTTATGAAACCGCCTCTGGTCTTGACCCTTGCCTCCTCACACGTATATTGATTGATCCGACCTAGCGTACGACATAGAAAAATTCTTGTCGGCCTTGGCAATACACGGCTTGTAGCGGCAAAAATTGATCCAACCCTTCTCATGCTACCACATAGAAGAACGTCAAACCCTATCTTCCCTTGAACGCAAAACTCATACGGCCAACTCCAAAGCTAATAATAATTCAGACCACAAAACATTGAATTTGTCGGCTCTGCCGAAGACTATCTCATGCCAGCCCTTCTTCAACCGAAAAATTGCGAACTTCTCGATCCTCAGGAGAGATCCCTCCAAGAACTGAACATCACCGTGCACAAGCCCCACGGTGGGCGCCAACTGTCGTGGATTTGTCACGGCAGATGTCCTAATGTAAGGACTTAGTCGCGAGGCCAACGCATCTATGTGGTAGCTTGAGAGGGGTTGAGCGGGATGAGAGACGTGATGTTTTACCCAGGTTCGGCCCCTCACGGTGGAGGTAAAAGCCTACATCCTGCTTCATTGATATTGATGATGATGATCACGGTTACAAGAGTGCTCTATCTCGAGAGCTATTGTCTAAATCTAACTTGTCCAACTTGTGGAACTTGTCCCTCTTTGGGAGCCCTGACCCTCCTTATATAAGTTAGAGGAGCGGGTTACATGTGGAGTCCTATTAGGACTAGGACTAATCTACCTTCTAATACAAACCGGATACAAGTCCAGGTCTTAACTCCTTGTAAGATAAATGTTCCTCACGCATTTCCTCTAAACCGGCCCACCATAACATGAGCCGGCCTTCTGGGTCTTGGGCCTTGTCATCCATCTAAAACACGCGCCGGGTCACCAATAAGTCTTCAGGCTCGTGAATCGTCATACCCGTGAACCGCCAGGCACGTAAGTCGCCAATCCTATGGTGGGTTACCAATGAAACGCCAAGCCCGACCGGGTTATACTTCCGGCTGGTTTACGCTGCGGGTTATATCCCCGACACCGTCCGGGCCAGAGCTATAGCAGACACATTGAGGATGAACCGGCTGTGTCAAGTAGTGCACATCGCCGAAATTCGCCGCAAGGAAACAACCCGGCAGGGGGATGTGCTAATGTGCAGGATGTTGTGGACCATGTCCGCGCGCGTCGGGAGGCCGAGTTAGCAGCTCGACACGGAGCACGACAACATACTCTGGTTCACCCTACCGCTTCAGTAGAGTCAGGTGTGGTATTCAATTCCTTAGGGGTACCGTGTCTCACCCCCGCTTTGCGTAATGTGAGACTGCCCAAGGACTTCAAGGGACCTCGTAAGGTACCAAATTACACCGCCGATTTACAACCAGAGGCGTGGGTGGAAAGCTATGAGATGGCAATGGAGATGTTAGATGTGGATGAGGTAGTGTGTGCTAAATATTTCACCATGATGTTGGAAGGAACAGCTCGTACTTGGTTGAAGAGCTTACCAACTAACTATGTCGGGTCATGGGCCGAATTGAAGCACCGGTTTATCCAGAACTTCAAAGATACTTGTAAGCAGCCGATGTCAATTGTGGATCTGGCCGCTTGTGTTGAAGAGGAAGGGGAGTCCACGACCCATTGGGTCAAACGGGTTTCAGCGATTTTGCACTCATCGGATCATATCAATGCAGATACCACAGTGTTAACATTAGAGGGCAATTGCCGTTTCCTACCACTCAAACATAAGTTAGGAAGGCTCAAACGTCACTGCAATGATATGTCAACGCTCATGGCCGCTTTGGTTAAGTACGCCAATTCAGATAATACCAAGGACCCAGATTCAGAGGAGGACAAACCGGGGAAATGGAAGAAGAACGGCAACGCCAAGGGTCAGCAGCATAATTCGGCAGGCCATGGGAACAGTGGTAAGTGCAAGGCCGACAGCAGCATGGACTTTGTTGCTAACACCAATGCTCAGGAGAATGGCCAGTGCCGCAAGGGAAAGCAACCCCATAGGAGCGGAGGTTTAGGCCCCAATTTGGAGCACCTATTAAATCAACCTTGTCCAAAGCATGGATCAAAGGAGAAGCCAGCATCACATCTTTGGAAGGACTGTTATATCATGCGGGATTTCAAGAATTCCAATATGTTCTAGTATGATATTAGCCCGCCCGGCGGTTCAGGAGGTGGTTTCCACGGGCCGGGTTACGGAGGTGGTGGTTCCGGTTTAGGGCTTCAAGGCAACAAACCGGACACATCAATCAAGGGCACCAAGGCCACCAGGGAGGTTACAACCATCAGGGGAATCAGCAGCAGTAGCAGTCGGGTCACTAGAGCAATCCCAAGCAGCTAAATAGCGGGCAATATCATGTCTTCACTACTAGTTTGTGCAAGCGTGATCAGAAGCTTCACAAGAGGGCAGTAAACTCTGTTGAACCGGCAGTGCCTCAGTATTTGCGCTGGTCTGAGCAACCCATTTTGTGGAGTAGAGAGGATCACCCACCCCGGGTTGACAATCCGGGTCACTTGGCCTTGGTGGTAGCCCCTCAAGTTGGGGGATACAAGTTCACTAAAGTGCTCATGGATGGGGGAAGTAGTATCAACATTCTATATTATGATACATTCCGCCGTATGGAGTTGACAGATAAGAATCTTAAACCGTCAAATACCGTTTTTCATGGTGTGGTGCCTGGTAAGTCTGCATATCCTGTTGGCAAGATAGCCTTAGAGGTGGCTTTTGGAGATGATTATGATTCAAGGTCAGAAACATTGACATTTGAGGTGGTAAAAATCAAAAGTCCGTACCACGCCTTGTTTGGGCGGCCGGCTTATGCTAAATTCATGGCGAGGCCATGTTATGTTTATCTACAGCTTAAAATGCCTGGTCATAAGGGGACTATCACAGTACATGGAAGCAGAAAGATCGCTTTGGAATGTGAGGAAGGTGATGCGGCTTATGCTGACTCGGTTTGTGCTATGGAGGAGTTGAAATTCTATAAGGAGCAAGTTGATCCGGCAGACATGACTTCTCTGAAAAAGCCAACTACGGAACACGATCCAGCGTTGAAGTTTAAATCGGCCACAGATACTAAGATGGTTGACTTTGTTCCTAGTGATTCATCCAAACAGTTCAGCATCAGTGCTAACCTGGATCCCAAATAGGAAAGCGCGCTCATCGAGTTCATCCGTGAGAATCGGGACATTTTTGCATGGAAACCTTCTGACATGCCAGGTGTACCGAGGGAACTCGTTGAGCACACACTCAACATTGATCCTAAGTTTAAACCGGTCCGATAGTTTCTCCGCTGCTTCAACGAATAAAGGCGTAAGTTTATCGGTGAAGAGGTAGCTCGGTTGTTGGCTGCAGGGTTTATCGTGGAGGTTTTTCATCCAGAGTGGTTGGCTAATCCGGTGCTGGTTCTTAAGAAAAATGGCACTTGGCGTATGTGTGTGGATTATACAGATTTAAACAAGGCTTGCCCTGCAGACCCTTTTGCTCTCCCTCGCATTGATTAGATAATTGATGCTATGGCAGGTTGTGACCATTTGTGTTTTCTGGATGCTTATTATGGTTATCATCAGATCAAAATGGCGGTTAAGGACCAGGAGAAGACAACTTTCATAACTTCCTTTGGAGTCTGCTTCTATGTCTCCATGCCCTTTGGACTCAAGAGTGCCCAAGCAACTTATCAGCGTTGTGTTCAGAATTGCCTTCATAAGCAAATTGGGCGCAATGTTCATGCATATGTGGATGATATTGTGATAAAGTCCAGAAGGGAGGAAACATTAATAGATGATTTGAGAGAAACCTTTGACAACCTCCGGGTTTACAAGATGATGCTCAATCTGGAGAAGTGTGTCTTTGGCGTCCCGGCAGGCAAGCTCTTGGGTTTTCTGGTGTCAAACAGAGGCATTGAGGCTAATCTGGAAAAAAAAATCAGCGATCACATCTTTGGCTAATCCGGCGTGTATCAATGACATTCAACGTCTGGCCGGCTGGATTATAGCTTTGAGCCATTTTATCAGTCGTCTCGGGGAGAAGGCCATCCCTTTATATCAGATGCTAAAGAAAATAGATAACTTTGTCTGGAGCGAGGCAGCTGATAAAGCGTTCGAGGATCTGAAGAGGCAATTAGCTGAACCGCCCGTGCTTGTAGCACCGATCCATAAGGAGCCGTTATTGCTATATGTGGCTGCTAATGCCCGAGTTGTTAGCGTGGATATCATAGTGGAGCGCAAGGAGGTTGGCAAGGAATATCCGGTTCAACGACCGGTTTATTATATTAGTGAGGTGCTCATTGAGTCAAAACATAGATATCCACATTGGCAGAAGCTGGTGTATGGAGTGTTTATGGCAAGCCGGAAACTCAAACACTATTTTCAGGGCCATCCCATCACAGTGGTCAGTTCAGCCCCTCTGGGAGATATAATTCAAAACAGAGAAGCAACTGGCCGGATTGCCAAGTGGGCTATTGAGCTTGGACCTCATGGGCTCAAATATATACCCCGCACAGCAATCAAATCCCAGGCACTCATGGGCTTCATCAATGATTGGATGGAGTTACAGGCACCTGAAGAGAAACCAGATAATACATATTGGACTATTCATTTTGATGGGTCCAGACAGTTGGAGGGCTCGGGGGCTGGAGTCATACTAACTTCCCCACGAGGTGACAAGTTTTGTTATGTCCTCCATTTAATGTTCCCTTGTACTAACAATGCAACTGAATATGAGGCTTTGCTCCACGGTCTTCGCATGGCTAAGGAGATGAACTTAAGCCGGGTTAAGTGCTTCGGCGATTCAGATCTGGTGGCTCAACAGGTGTCTGGCACTTGGGATTCTAAAGACCCACTCATGGCTGCATATCGGCGAGAGGTGGATACAGTGGCTGGTCACTTCAAGGTTTATCAGGTGGACCATATAGACCGGCGAAAGAATGAAGTGGCGGACGCTTTAAGTCGTCTTAGTTCTCAGCATAAACCGGTTCTGCCAAATGTCTTTCTTGACGTATTGCATAATCCGTGAGTCAAGGTACCAACCGAAGAAGAGTTGGCTATTCCGGATCCGGAGGCTCAATTGGTAGCAGCTCTGCACGTCATACCGGATTGGACAATCCCATATCTGGCTTACATGAACCGGGGCGAGTTACCAGACGATGAAACGTTGGCTCGACAGATAATCCAGCGTTCCAAGTCCATGACCATACTCAACGGGGAGTTACATCATTACAGTGTTTCAGGAGCAATTCAGCATTGTGTTTCTCCTCAAGAGGATTGTGAGATTTTGCGAGAAATCCATGAAGGGGATTACGGTCATCACGCCGGTTCAAAGTATTTGGTTGCTAAGGCTTTTCTCCACGGTTTTTATTGGTTAACAGCACATGCCGATGCGGAGGATTTGATCAAAAGATGTGACGGCTGTCAAAAATTCGCACGTCGTGCTCACGTTCTGGCTCAGGAGTTGAGGATGATTCGAATAACTTGGTCGTTTGCGACTTGGGGGCTTGATATGGTTGGACCCTTCAAGCGATCCAAAGACAAAAAACCCACTTATTAGTGGCAGTTGATAAATTCACCAAATGGGTGGAAGCAGAGCCAGTCAGCAAGTGTGATGTGGCCACGGTGGTTCAATTCATCAAAAAGGTGATATTCCGGTTTGGTTTTCCACACAGCATTATAACTGATAATGGTACTAACATGTCAAAAGGGGAGATGGAGGAATTTTGCCAACGTGAGCACATCCGGCTTGATCTAGCATCAGTGGCTCACCCCCAGTCTAATGGTCAAGCAGAGATGGCAAATCAAGAAATTCTACGAGGTATCAAACCCAGGCTTATGGTTCCTTTAAAGCAGACACCAGGTTGTTGGGTTGAGGAGCTACCTTCTGTGTTATGGAACATCAACACCACGCCCAATAGGTCTACGGGTTACACACCTTTCTTCATGGTTTATGGAGCGTAGGCAATTCTTCCTAGTGACATCCGTCACGACTCGCCCCGTGTGACAGCCTACATTGAAGCTGATAATGAGAAGGCATGTCAAGATTCCCTGGACCTGTTGGATGAAGAGCGTGATCTTGCAGCAGCACGATCGGCGATTTATCAACAAGATCTCCGACGTTATCACAGCCGCCGGGTTAAAACCAGAACCTTTCAAGAAGGCGATTTGGTGCTCCGGCTCATCCAGAATCAGACTGATATGCACAAGTTATCCCCACCTTGGGAAGGACCCTTTGTGGTCAGCAAGAATCTGCACAACGGGTCTTACTACCTCATTGATGTTCGAGAGCACAAAGACTCACGTAAATCGGAGGAGGAGACCAAGCGGCCATGGAACATAGCTCTTCTTCGGCCTTACTATACTTGAAGCCATAGGCTCTTCATATGTACATATTTATGACAATGTATATATCATATAATAAACCGGAGCCTCCGTTACAGCGGGGTATTTGTTCTTTTTACATCCTATGTGTGCTTATAAGAGTTTACTGACAAAGCAGAGTTTTTTATTAATCCGGTCTCAGCAGCTGCACGGATATAAAGAAAATCACCAAGGGGCTTGGTCATATTTGAACCATAGCTACACCTCTTGATCGGTTTTGAAACCACAAAGGGATATCACTATGAGGCTTGGTTGTTATCACACCATAGCTACACCTATTGATTGGTTTGAAACCACGAAGGGATATCACTAGGGGGCTTGGTTGTTGTCACACCATAGCTACACCTCTTGATAGGCGTTTAAGCCGCAAAAGAAAAATATGTGGTGCCAAAGAGAGTGTTGCACAAAGCACAGACTCAAACATGGGCACACACTGAGCACAACTCACAAAGTTACTTGGGGGTTCTTTTTGCAAAGCAACAAAGAGTTTGAAAGGACCCTTGTGATTGGCTATCAAGCCACAGCTTGGAAGCCTGGTGTATTCACCTAAAAACCCGAGTTAACCTGCCTTCATCAAGTAAGCCACTCCTGTCCAGGTAATCCTGGTATGACCCACCGAACGTTTGACATGTCAATCTTTTACAGACCCTGAACTTGTCAAAGTTAAAACGATGATTGGTTAATTGGAGGCCCATCTTAAAAGGCTTTGTTAAATGGTTTAACTCGGAGGCCTGGCAGCCCATGAAAAGCCTCGATTTGGAGCCAGGCAGCTCGTAAAAAGCCTTGCATATTTCCTTTTTTGAGTTTTATTTGTTGAAGTTCATAAGTATCTTCTGATAACCCGGCGTCCTTGACCCGGCTTACTTTTCAGCTACAAGTTGTCAGCACATGGTCAGTTATAAACCTGTGTTCGTTGACCCGGTCTGCTTTGACTAAATCACCAGTATTATAAAGAAAACCCGGTAATTATCCTGGTCCGGTTTACTATATAAACCGGCATTATAAGGATGGGGTTATCAACGTTCTGGATTGGTATTAACACCTTTGCCGTGTACACCGTTGGTCAACCAATGAGGTATGTTGCACATATTGCTTTTTATACAAACACTCCGATTATTCATCTACGTATTGTATACTTGTTGGACATCATGACCCGTCTAGCGGTAAACCGCTAGATACTTTTAAGTTGTTGTACCCAGGAACACAATTCATCATGGGCTATGCATAAATATATCCCAAAAGGTGGCACAAGTTGTCACGAGGTATTACAAAACATGCTCGATGGCATGGCAGATAACGGAGTTTTGGCTGTCCTGTTACAAGAAGCTTTCAAAGCGGCTCCAATGGCATAATTGTTTTTCACAATATCGGCACACAATAGCCAGTAAACCGGCGACCGGTTTAGGACGCTTCGTCTGGACGGTTTGATGGTTGAGGGTCAGTTGGTGTGGGCACTTCTTCATCCCTCCCCAGACGCTGGAAATCAACCGTCGACCAATCGATTCCAGTTAAAGCTTGAAATACTGCCTCTTCATGGATAAGATTGGATGGGTTAGTATCAGGAGCGTAAGTATGCTTACGAATCGGAGGCACAAGTTCTTCAACTTCATGGATGTCGGCAGGCTGTCTTTTCCCTTCAACGTCATAAACCGGTTGAAAATGAGACAAGTCTGTATCATAGGCCAGCTTGCTGGCTACTGGCCGTATCTCTTTGGTCAGCCGCCGGAGGTCATCATTGTCAAAGTTTGAACCGTCTTTCTTCACACCTGGGTATCCTTTAATGATATCCTCCGCTTCAAGGTTTGGAATCCAGGCTTTGGCTCGAATAAGTGCGGTTAAAGCTCCTGCTCTGGTAGCTGCCTTCTTCAATTCGGCAATACGGGCTGGTAACATGGCCAGCTTCTCAAGTGTTTCTTTTATCAAGGTTGGCGCCAGTTTGTTGTAAGCTGCCGTGCAAATATCCCGCTGAGACCCAGAGTACAACTGTTCAATCAAAGTATACGCCGCTTTGAGCTTCATCCGCATGTCTGTACCAAGATGAGCAATCCGAGTGCCTGCCAAAGATTTATATCAACATTCTGGTCAGTGATAAGGTTCATTGACTTGCGCAAAACACATAAGCAGATACTTACCAAAGATAGCAGAAGTCATAGCATTGATTTCTCATTTCAAGCCAGCTAGTTCATCTACAATTGGTTTTAGGGCTGCCTCGGCGTCTTCAGCTCTTTTGGTTAAACCGTATTTTTCGGTTTCCCAGTTAGCACGATCTTTGTTGAAAGATTCCTTCAGCTTTTCCATTACGGCCAGGGCTTGGGTCAGCTCCTCTTTGGCTTTTGCAGCTTCTGCTTGTTGTGACTTCACATTCTCTTGCAAGTCAGAGTTTTGGGCATCTCTATTTCTTAGTTCAGCATACAACATTGAAGGTATATTAAACAACAGGATATATATGTTCTAAGTACAAAGCGTATAACAAGTTATGGACTTCATACTTGGGGGCTAATGTCTATTTGCTCTAAAAGTACTACATTTTATACAAGTCTCCAGAACAATGCACGCATTATCCTGGACGCTTGGGGGCTAATATGCGTCTGTTTTAAAACAGATGCTTGGATTAAAACCCGGATTAACTTGCCAAGTTAAACCGGCCTTTGGGGGCTATGCTGCCGAAAGTTATCTAATTGTTAAAAGATGAGTCTTGGTTCTTATTAGAGACCTGACATTTTGAGGATCAATGATGAGAAACTTAAAGTGCTACAAAGGCCCGGTTTATGATTAACATCATAAAACGGCCCTTGGGGGCTAATTGGGCTAGTGTTTCAGCTATGAATCAATAAACAAAGGGAGATGAACTTACCTCATATCGCTCTTTCATCAAGTTCACCAAACCGGCTTCATAGTCCCGGTTTGAGTGCAGACGGTTCAAGAAGCCAGAGTGAAGGTCTTCAGCGTTGAGATGAGCATAACTTGATAAATCGCTACTCCATTTGCCTTTTTCCCTAGCAACCTGCTCTTCTTTGGCACTATGTTGAGCCAAGATGACGGGATGGCCAGGAGAGCTGTGGCCCATTCCAGTAATGATAACA
The DNA here is from genome assembly GCF_003073215.2 of Triticum urartu. Lineage (NCBI taxonomy): Eukaryota > Viridiplantae > Streptophyta > Magnoliopsida > Poales > Poaceae > Triticum > Triticum urartu. Next base: position 490,286,713 of record NC_053026.1, on the reverse strand, counting down.
TCGTCTCCTTGGCCTTCAGTGTGTTTGGTTGGTGATAATGGAGTCTCAGCATTTCTCACCGGACTAGCCCGGTTTGGCTCTACCGGTTCAGTATCAGGCGCGGCAGGTTCAGCGTCTGTTGGTTCATCGGTGTTTTGGCCTTGAAGGGGCAGTTCATCATAGGCGGCTTCAGGATGAGGGCCCTCCGGTTCACCTCTGGGTTCTTCTTCAAAAGTGGCCGGGTCTTCGGGCGGATTGGTGACCCGAGCTTTCTTGCTGGGTCTGGCTTTGGCCCTTCAAACAAAATATAAGAGGATTAACATCTTATTCAAGATCTATGACACATTGAAGGAAAAGGTTTTACAGATTACCCGGCCACAGTTTTCAGAGGAGGGAGCTGAGTTGTTGTCGACTCGCCAGATGATGAGGGAGGTGTCACCTGATAATTTGAATCAGACGGATTAAGTGGTTGTTTGAAATAACCTGCCTTGGGGTAAGAATGGTCAGGAGTAGGAGAGACCCCAGACCGGCGCTTCCGAACCAGGGTATCAGGTAAACTAGCTGAAGTGACCTGTTGGCCACTGTGTTGGGTTGTCCGGCGAGCTTCATGCTGCTGAGTCTTCAAAACAAATGTTGGATCCAAGTGAGCAAGAGGATGTGAAAATCTTACTTTCCGGACTGCTTGGCGGGTTTTTTGTGTTGGCATAGAGTCTGAACCGGAGGAAAGGGTAATTACCTCTACATCATCAGCTTGACTGCCTTCTGCGTCCTCCTGAGGAAGATCATTGTTAATGAGATGCATGAAAATAGAGCCAAGTGAGTCAAGTTCTACCTCAACTTCCGGATCATCAGCATCATCATCAAGCTCCATGTTGATCCGGTCAGCCGTTTTCCATTTTGACGTCCGTTTGACGGCTTCGGTTTTGGGGCGAGATGGTTTGACCGCTTTATCCCCGGTTGGCTTTACTGCTTTTTCTATAGTTTTCCGTTTCCAGAAGAGGTCGTCACCCTATACATACATACACATAATAAGGATTACAAGTTACACAAGGTAAAAGTATCAAAGATGAAAAGGAAGTATAATGCTTACAGCAGGCGGTTTGTTCTTGGTATAAAAGGGATTCAAACTGGTTTGACTACAGACTAGTTCCGATTCATTCAAAATCTTCTTTACACCTTCAGTGACTTCTTCATCAGTTATTTGAATGTTGCAATGGCGTTGAGGGTCTTCAACCTCACCGGTGTACTCACACATTAAACCGGGACACCGGCTTAGCGGCAAGATGCTCCAAGATATCCAACAGCGCACGAAATCAACACCTGTTAAACCGTTAGCCATAAAAGCCTGGAGTTTGGCGAGTTGAGGGGCATATTTCGCCCTTTCTGCGGAACTTAAGCGTTGCGACATCGGATGGGTGTTGGAAAGCCGGTGGTGACGAAAGCCTGGGAGGGGATTCTCATCTTCAGGAGAAGTGTCTCTGCAGTAAAACCAAGTATGGTTCCATTCCTTTGGGTGGCTGTGCAGTTTGGCATGAGGAAATTTAACTTCTTTCCGCTTTTGAACTGAGACACCACCAAGTTTAGTGTTGGGGCCATTTACAAATTCTGTGCGCCGGTTTAAGTGAAAGAAGTCCCGGAACAGCTCCGCAGTTGGTTCTTCCTGTAAGTACACTTCATAGAAGACCTGGAAGTTACATAGATTGGATACTGAGTTGGGCCCGATGTCTTGAGGATGGAGTTGGAAATTGGCAAGCACATCTCGGTAAAACTTTGACCCTGGCAGTTTGAAGCCACGGCTTATGTGGTCAACAAAGACCACCACCTCACCCTGCCTTGGGGTCGGAGGATTTTCTGCTCCTGGAACTCGCCATTTAATTTCAGTTTTGTTAGGCAAAGAGCCGATGCTGACCATATCGTTCAATTGATCCTCGGTGACCCGGGAACGAGCCCAGTTGCAAGCGGTAAATTGTTTGGCCATTGCGAAATAAACAAGCTGGAAACAAAAGGCCGGTTTATAAATCACTCATGATGATATACAATATGCAATGGAGTAAAAGATATACTAATATGTGAAATTGCATAAATCGGAGACCAATGCAATAATGGATAAAAAGGCAATACCAGAACAGGGGTACCCAGACACTGTTAAACCGGAGTATAACTATGAAGGTAAAAGGCTCCTCCGGTTTATCAGAGGGCTAATGGTATATATTGCTTATACAAAGTTAAACCGCCTATATTGGTGTGAGGAGAAACAGATTTCATAGAGGTATATGAAAATTTCGGATCTAAGGTATGACAGAAATTGGAATATATTTAGGTTCAAGCTTCAGGTATTTAAACAGTTCAGTAGATTCAGATAAGTTGTTCTTGATATAAAGAAGGAGTCTAATGAGGAGAGTATGATTACGGCTATGGTCGTGCAAGGATAAACAAGATCCAACCTAGCCTGGGATGCTACAGAGAAGAAAAGAGAAGAACAAGCACTGAGTTTTTCGATGAACTCCGACGAGCAGTGAAACCCTAAAAACAAGATCTAGGGTGGAAGGAAAAAGAGTTACCAGTATCACAGGAACGACGAAGAGATGCCGCAGTATTCTGGTGCGTTCAGGGTGATGCAGCGGCCGGAGTCGAAGCAGAGGCGACGGTCGACGCTAGCGGCGGAGCTCTGGAGGTTGAGCAGCGCAAGGAAGACGACACGAAGAGGCACGAGGGGGAAAAAGTGAAAATTACTCCCCGGTCTTATTTATAAAGGCAAGGGATATGTGTCAGGCACGAAAATCGAGGAGCCAAAACTTGGAAGTGAGGCGGAGCTGTCGCCTCGATTGTCGGAGGACCATTAATGAAGATGACGTCACGGCGGTTTACCACGATCTGAGAAGATGACATCACGGCGGTTTACCAAAGTATGAGAAGATGTGGAAGTCGAAGTTTTTTACTTAGGATTGACATGAAACCTGTTCAAATCAATCTGGGGCCTAATGTTGGGGATATTACTACTGGATGTAAACCGGCCAGGAGTAGCCGGATTAACTTTATGAAGACTAGAAGCCCATGAAGATGTGAAGATGATGGCGCTTTACAAAGGCCCAAGGCCCAGAAGTGAGTTAAAGCCTGTAGATACAAACCGACTTAAATCTTGTAACTTACTTTGTAAGATAGGAAGTGTAGAGACCGAACCGGAAAAGTTTATACTCCGGCTTCGGGACTCTGTAAACCGACGGGCGCCACCCATGTATATAAGGGGACGACCCGACAGCGGTTCAGGGGACAGACAACAACTCGAGAGCCAGATAAAGCGGATTTGCTCCCTGACCTTTGAAACCCTAGCAATACCAATCACAACTAGACGTAGGCTTTTTCCTTCCTTGAAGGGGCCGAACTAGTATAAAACTCCCCGTGTCCCCTTGTTCGGTTTAACCCCTTTAAGCTAACCCGTTGCGATGGCTCCACGACTAAGTCCTTTCACAAGGACATCTGCCGTGACAAAACCACGACAGGGTGCCTCGGGCATCCCCAAGCTTGCTCTCTTGCATCTCTTCCTTCTTCTCACATCGAAACCTTCTCAATCATCGAACACTTCATCCACAGAAAACTTCAACAAAAAACTCAGTAAGATCCGTTAGTATAACAAAGCAAATCACTACTCTAAGTACTGTTGCCAACCAATTCATATTTTGTTTTTGCATTGTTTCTACTGTAATATAACTTTTTCCTGGCTTAATCCACTAATATAAATTGATAGTTTCATCAAAACAAGCAAACTATGCATCAAAAACAGAATCTGTCTAAAACAGAACAGTCTGTAATAATCCGAACATTCACCATACTTCTGATACTTGAAAAATTCTGCCAAAATTAGGAAAAATAAAAAATTTGTATAGGAATACAGTGCAAAAAGAATCAGAACCATTTGACGTTCCAGCAAAAAATGTAAAATCGCGCACTACAGCCAAAGTTTCTGTCCTGCACCATACAAACCATCAAGCAAATGTAAACATCCTAAAGGCAAACCTTGGCACATTATTTTTATTTATAAACTTTATAAAAGCACACAATATAAATAAATGACTCTAAAACTTCCGGGTTGTCTCCCTGGCAGCGCTTTCTTTAAAGCCATTAAGCTAGGCATATAGTGCTCAAGTAACGAATCCACCCGGATCCCAAGGTATATCAAAGCCAATTTTAATTAACAATGATTTAGCATTTAGTAGTGAGCACAAAGTAACATATATCATGCAACAACGAAGTCTAACTCTCTTCCTATGCATTAGCATGTCATAAAAGAACAATTCATGCACACATACTAAAGGTCAATGCATAGTATAAATAGTTTCTTGCAATTTTATCATATTGGAAACATAGAGAGGTGGAGATATAGTTCCTCTCTCATAATAATTACAAGTAGGAGCAGCAAGAACATGCATATTATATTCATCAAAATCATCATGTGCAATGGTATAAGGCAACCCATCAATATAATCCTTAATAAGCACAAACTTCCCCGATATAGTGTAGTTTGGAGAATTCAGTAAGATAATAGGACTATCATGCGTGGGTGCAATAGCAACAATTTCATGTTTAACATAAGGAACTATAGCAAGTTCATCTCCATAAGCATAATTCATATTGGCATCTTGGCCACAAGAATCATCAAAAAGGGATATTTCAAAAGAATCCAAGGGATCATAACAGTCATCATAGCAATCATCCTTCGGTAAGCATGAAGGGGAATTAAACAATGTATGAGTTGAAGAGTTACTCTCATTAGAAGGTGGGCACGGGTGATTAATCCGCTCTTCCTCCTTTTGTTCTTCGCTCTCCTCCTCATCTTTTTCATCCAATGAGCTCACCGTTTCATTAATTTCCTCTTCCATAGACTCCTGCAAAATACTCTTCTTGGACAGCGGAGACTTTCTCAATAAGTGCATTAATTTCCAAATTGTATTCATAATTCTCATAGCAATATTTGAGGATAGCTAAATTTTCAGATCTATAAACAGCATCATAAAAATCTTCAAACTCTTTACACATAGATTCAATTTCATAAGCACCCATAAAAGCAACAAATTCTTCTATTTGTTCCACATCATAGTGATCATATATACCATTAGCATAAGAAGCTAAGGTTTTATTATCATTGAATTTGCATGAAAAGGGAAGGTGTGGAGCCTTCATCCTAGAGCAACAAGTATAATCATAACTCACGCATAATTGCCAAGCATACCACTTCAATATATGAATTTGATCCCATAATAGTTTCCCTTTTTGTGTCAAGCGATAATCCCTAAAGTATTCACGTGGATCCAACGTTACTCCCATTACATAATTAAATGGGGTTTCCTCAGGATTATTAAAGTAGTACATAATATCTTTCACATAACCAGCATCGAGGGTTTTAGGAGGTTCACCATCTCCATGAGCAGAAAGTACACCTAATTTTTTTGGTATTTCGTGTTCCATATCCATAACTAAAGATAGAAAACAACTAAGAACATCAAATAAAAATTACTTAGTGATAAAGCAAACAAGAACACACGAGAATATTCACCCCATGCTATTTCTCCCCGGCAACGGCGCCAGAAAAAGGTCTTGATAACCCACAAGTATAGGGGATCGCAACAGTTTTCGATAAGTAAGAGTGTCGAACCCAAAGAGGAGCTAAAGGCAGAACAAATATTCCCTCAAATTCTATCGACCACCGATACAACTCTACGCACGCTTGAAGTTCGCTTTACCTAGAACAAGTATGAAATTAGAAGTACTTTGTAGGTGTTTTTAGACAGGTTTGCAAGATAATAAAGAGCAAGTAAATAAAAGCTAGGGGCTGTTTAGATAAAGACACAACTAAGTTAGTTTTAGTAGAGAGCTTGTTGTCAAGATAAAGTTATTTGTCCCTGGGCAATCGATAACTAGACCGGTAATCATTATTACAATTTTATTTGTGGGAGAGGCATAAGCTAACATACTTTCTCTACTTGGATCATATGCACTTATGATTAGAACTCTAGCAAGCATCCGCAACTACTAAAGATTCATTAAGGTAAAACCCAACCATAGCATTAAAGCATCAAGTCCCCTTTATCCCATACGCAAACAACCTACTTACTCGGGTCTGTGCTTCTGTCACTCACGCCACCCACCATAAGCAAATCATGAACATATTGCAAACCCTACAGCGGGGATCCCTCACGCTTGCGCGACACGGAGAGCACCATAGGACAGCACCAATAATAAAACATGCAACTCAAACCAATCTTGATCATCAAATAGCCATTAGGACAAAACGGATCTACTCAAACATCATAGGATAGCCATACATCATAGGGAAATAATACATAGCGTTGAGCACCATGTTTAAGTAGAGATTATAGCAGGTAAGAGAGAGGTTACACCGCTGCATAGAGGAGGGAAGAGTTGGTGGTGAAGGAGGTGAAGTTGTTGGTGAAGATGACGGTGATGATGATGGCCCCCGGTGGCACTCCGGCGCCACCGGAAGCAAGGGGGAGAGGGCCCCCCTTCTTCTTATTCTTCCTTGATCTCCTCCCTAGATGGGAGAAGGGTTTCCCCTCTGGTCCTTGGCCTCCATGGCGTGGGAGGGGCGAGAGCCCCTCCGAGATTGGATCCGTCTCTCTGTCTCTCTCTATTTCTGCGTTCTCTTCTGCCTCCCATTCACCGTTTCTTTTATATCCGGAGATCCGTAACTCCGATTGGAATGAAACCTTCACCATGATTTTTTCTGAAAATTAGCTTTCTTGCGGCCGAAGAAGGGCGTCAATCGCCTTACAGGTGGGTCACGAGGGTCAGGGGCGCGCCCTAGGGGGGGCACCACCCTACCTCGTGCCCACCTCGGACACTGGTTCCTGTTGATTTTTCTTCCAAATTTTCCAAATATTCTGAAAAGTATCTCTGTCCGTTTTTATCCTGTTTGGACTCCGTTTGATATGGATATTCTGCGAAACCAAAAACATGCAACAGACAGGAACTGGCACTGGGCACTGGATCAATATGTTAGTCCCAAAAATAGTATAAAAAGTTGCCGAAAGTATATGAAAGTTGAATAATATTGGCATGGAACAATCAAAAATTATAGATACGATGGAGACGTATCATGCAGCTCCAGCACCGCCTCTGGACACGGCGACCGCGGTGAGCGACACGCTCATCGTCGCTAGACACGGTCGTCTTGCTTTTTCAATGACATGCGTCGATCGCATGTGAGCAAAGGGTGTCTCCAACGTTGACACGACTGCAGCTGACTACCCTGGCACACCAAAAACCCTCGTCCCTCACGCCGTCGCGCGGTGCGTTCCCAGCCGGCGCCAGCTGCCCACATTCATGCCATCCGTCTGTATGCCATCATTAAGAGGCTCGGTGCCCGAGAACCAACAACGGCGACTTAATGACGCACCAGGATGCTTGGCCTCACCTGAATGCGCTACTTAAAGCGGCAACGCCCTGCTAACCTCCACACCATAGCGCATCGTCCTCCTACCTGGCACCACATCCTCCCTGACCGCAAGCGCGAACCCTCTGCGGGAGAGCTTGTCTTCGGGGATGGAGCTCGAGGTCGCCGCCCTCGCTCAAGTCGGCGCACAAGCGGTGACCACGCTGGCGGCCGATGACGGGAGAACCATCAGCCACGCGTCCTACTTGCCGTCAACCAACGTACGGCACCGCCGAGGTCGGAGACTCCTTCGAGGATGAGTAGGGCATGGGAGGCAGCAGGGCATGGTGTGCCAACTGGCCGATCCGTCTCTCGTGATCTACGTTTCCTCGTCGGAGACCGCACCTTCACTTCATGGGTCTTGAACCCCGCCCCCGTACATGGAGATCACAGATGGAGGACATCGGTCGCCGCCATAGAATAGGTTTAGGGTCGGGTTTCTTTTATTTTTTTGTCCTATAAAAGTTCAAAATGTAATGAAAATCTGTCGTGTTTGCATTAATCTCGGTCGGTGTATATGAACTTTCACAATAATATAGTATATTGTAGGATACTAGCAAGATGCCCGTGCGTTGCAAGGAAGATCAAGATCTTGTGGGAGAAAAGGATGAATGAGGGAAGGCCTTATCTGCAAATGCACATTCACGCATTTCACATCTTTCTACATCTACGGGAACCTACGAAAGGGTTAACGTAAATTGCCTCTCTCTCTCTCTCCTCCCCTGATTTTCATGGTGGTGGGCCCCTCCCTCCCCCCAATCTACAATCAACAGCTCACACGTTTCACATTATGTTAATTACGTAACTGGGACTACGTAGGTGTAGCATTATCGTCCTAAAAAACCCAACTAAGCCAACCTCCCAGCATATCGCGCAAGAAAAGACCCGGCCGCACCGTTTTAGTCAGGATTACCGGATTACTAGTAGTAGTATCGATGGATCGCACGAAGCAACAAGTTTTTTTAGGGGGCGAAGCACCTAGTTTAAAAGGAAAAAAGGCGGTACACTCACAGCACCCCTATCGCGGTCGCATTGCACCCCACACACGTTCGGTCCTGCACACGGCTCATGCAAATGGAACGCGCTTCGGCTTGCCTCTTCACTGACACGTGGGACTGCACTTGGAGAAACCGACCATGCGCCAAACTCCCCCCGCCAACCGCACGACAATCCTCCCTCCCACCCAAAAATTCCCCCCAAATCCTAGATTCAACCGCCCTTCGGTCAACTAGCCAATAATATTCCCCAAACCCCCCTCCCCCATCCCCCTCCACTCCATTCGCTCTGCCAAAGCCGCCCTCCCCGCCATGCCGATACGTCGGGACCGCGGTTTATCCAGGGGACGCACGACGATCCTCTCGCTCCCACAGTACGCTCTTGTAGACTGCCATCCTCTAACCGCGCCGCCACCGCTGGCGACGTTCTTGTGGAAGCGCATGGCGGTCAGCTCCGCCACCGCTGGTGACGTTCTTGTGGAGATGCACGGTGGTCAACTTCTCCCACGGTACGCGCATTCTAGACTGAGGCCCCGTGCATGTCGGTGTAGCGCTGAATGTTAGCTGATAGACGATGTTAATCTCACTGTTTGCCAAAGTAGTTTACAGTCAATATGCTCTGCTTAAAAAGCTTCCTTGCCCTGTTCTGCACTCAATCTGCTTAGCTGAGATGGCATGCCAAGGCCGATTAGTTGCTAAAATATCCTGCCATATAATTATTGTGACATAGATTGCCAGGGTCTAGTAGCCAATCTGTTAGGTAAAATAGCTCTACACTGTTTTATACTCGATCTTTGTTGCTGCGATGGCCTTCGATAGTTCGATGGTTGTGTGATCCACCTCATTGACTGCTGAAACAACCTTCCATAATTTAGGACTCAAATCTGTTTGCTGAATTAGCCTTACATATATTTCGTTACTTATATCTGCTCGTCCAAATATCTTGCCATAGCGTTAGACATCGACCTAGGTATTTTCTTCTGGACTTCATAAAAAATCATATATGTTTTTCCTGTAATATCTAGTAGAAGAACTAATTTGTATTCCTAACAGATGGACATGACTTGGATAACTTCTGCTCGAAGATTCTCCGCTGCATATGTTGAGGGGGTTGAAAACTTCATGAACTTTATCAGAGCTGAGTACGGCGGTCCGAAATCAGATGTGCTCTGCCCGTGTAGCAGTTGTATGAATTCAGTAACAAGACCACAGTCAACTGTGCAAAATAATCTACACTTGTATGGGATGTCGGTCACATATACTAGGTGGGTTCATCATGGTGAAGCTATGAACATCAATGTTATTGACTACATGGAAGCAGCAGATCACCATTTTGATCTGCCTGATGCTCAGGTGGAAGAGGAGGAGGAAGAGGTGGTGGCGGAGCCAGTGAGTTTGACCAACATTGAAACAATGCTATGAAATGCTCGTGCATTCCGTGAACTTTCACCTGTAGAAAAAACGATGGGCCCGCATGTTGGAACAATGCAACGTGGCTGTCACCCCAGGAAATAAGCTGTCACTATTCTCAGCTATGGTCACCTTTCTTCAGGTGAAGACATCTGAGCGGATGACCAACAAATCATTCGATGCAATGTTGGCTGCTTTCCGCAAAGCTTTCCCAGATGCGTCTGAGCTGCCACACACCTATAGTAAAATGAAGAATTTCCTTCGTGTAGTTGGAATTGGATATGATATGATCCATGTTTGTAAGAATAATTGTGTTCTGTTCCGGAAGGATTATGCCAACTTAAGTGAATGCCCGAAATGCAAATCATCAAGATGGAAAGATGGCGATGTTGTGAAGAGGATTCCTCAGAATGTTCTGAGACATTTTCCAATTACACCAAGATTGCAGAGGTTGTTTCATGATGCTGAAACAAGAGAGGATGTACTATGGCATTCTAGGAACCAGGAGTACAGAGATCAGAATGTAATGAGCCATCCATCACATGGTAGTGAGTGGAAAAGCTTCAATCAGAAGCACCAAAAGTTTGCTACTGACCCGAGAAACATTAGACTTGGCTTAGCTTCAGATGGATTTAACCCATTTGGCCACCAGAGCGCCACATATAGCATGTGGCCAGTGCTTGTTATCCCTTACAACATGCCTCCAAATGTCTGCACCAAAGAATCCAACTACATGATGGCCTTGCTCATCCCAGGTCCAAAAAGTCCTGGAAAGGATTTTGATTTGTTCATGGAGCCTCTTGTGGAGGAACTTCAACAGCTATGGAGGGGTGTTCTCACTCGAGACCTATATAGCAGCCACCAGCTGATTTCTTTCTACGTGCTATTATAATTTGGTGTATCCATGATTATCCGACTTTGGGCACTATGTCAGGGCAAACGACACATGGTTACAATGCATGTGTTCGCTGTGACAGGAATCCGCTGTCATACGTAATACTTAGCAAGATCTGTTACATTGGACACTGTTGTTTCCTTGCCAAGGACAAGCTGCATCCTAGAAAATACCGAAGACATGTGTTCAAGGCAAAGCATGAAAACCGTGATGTGCCAAAGAGGCTCACCGCCGATGAGTTGCAAGTGGAATTAGAGAAGGTCAGGCATATTACACCATGAAACCATCCTGATAATGGTAGCGGGAAAAGGAAGCGTGGCAGGGCAGAAGAGAGATTATTGTTTACCCGCAGGTCCACTTTGTGGGACTTGGAGTATTGGAAAGATTTGGATCTACGGCATAATCTTGATGTGATGCACATCGAGAAAAATATATGTGACAGCATTATCGACACACTTCCTAATATTGAAGGCAAGATGAAAGATACCTTAAAATCTAGGATTGATTTGACACACCTGGGTATCAGACAGGATTTGCACGTGTAAGATGAAGGTAAACCACAGGATATGGCACCAGCTGTGTACGTCTTGGACAAGGTAAAAAGAAAAGAATTTTGTGAGGTCCTGTCACGTGTGAGATTCCCACATGGATTTGCTTCCAACCCTGAAAGGAGAGTCAGTGCAGATGGAAACAAGGTACAAGGGTTGAAAACTCATGACTGCCACGTCCTACTTCAAAGTGTTTTACCTGTTATCCTTAGAGGATTGGGTCGCCCTGACTTATACAGAGCAGTTGCAGAGTTGGGACAATTCTTCAGGGAACTCTGCAGTAGAAATATCAGGATAGATGCTTTGGAGCATCTTAGAGACAAGATACCAACTATCCTATGCGACCTTGAGAAGATATATCCTCCAGCCTTCTTTGATGTGATGGTGCATTTGGTTGTTCATCTACCTGATGAGGCACTACTTAGAGGTCCAGTACAGTATGACTGGATGTACCCTATTGAAAGGCGGCTAAGCACTTTCAAGGGCTATGTTAGGAACAGAGCTAGACCCGAGGGTTCCATTGCAGAGGCCTACATTGCTACAGAAGCGTTGACATTGTGTTCAAAATACAGTGCAACAGCTGATCGGCTTAACAAAGAGGTGGATGAAGACAATCTCGGGCTCAATGTTTTCGATTATTCTGTTCGAGTTACAGGGAAGAGTCGACAAGAGGACAAACCTAAAGATTTGGACAAAATGGTTTGGTATGTGTTGAATAACTGTCCTGAGATACTACCTTATATCAAGTAATTGCTCAGTACTGCAGCTTATACATCGTAATCTACTAAACTTGCAGCACATTCTTATATATTTAGATGTTTGACGCGATCACTATGTTGTGCAGCATCTACAAAAAGGAGTTACTGCCACAAAATCCAAGAAACATTGACAAACTGGTTATGGCAGGATTTGCGAAATGGTTCAAGAGCCATGTAAGCTTTTGAATTGCACTATCAGTTTTTTTAATATATTGAGTACATAAGATGATCAGCTTGTCTATTTTCTAACCATAGGTTAAGAAGATGCGGGAGGATGGGCAGGCAGTTGATGATGCCCTTTACTCACTAGCAATGGGTCCTGATACTCAGGTAAGACATTATGAATCTTGCGTTGTTGGAGATGTGCGCTACAACACCCTTGCACGAGACGAAGGCAGGAAGACACAAAACAGTGTCATCATGAGCACGGATACGTATGCCAAAGAGACAACTGAAATGTATGCTAACATAACAGACATTGTTCAGTTGCAGTATATCTCCAGTTTCGAGGATCATCGGTGTGTGGTTCTATTGTGATGTCGTTGGTATAACCTGTTTTCCAGGATCGCAAAACCCAGAGCTGATGATTATTTCAAATCCATCAATGTCAAGGCGGCGTACCAAACCAACAATCCTTTTATTTTGGCAAATCAAGCAACACAGATATTTTTCTTGGAAGACACATTTGCATGTAGCAATGATTGGAGAGTATTGCAAATGTTTGAGCAGAGGAATTCGTTTAATGAAGTTGCACAACAAGATCATGCTTACACTGCTCCTGATGTACAAGATAACATAGATGTTCCTAATATCTTTGAGAACCATCACGTCAATTACGCTGGCGAAAAGATTGCCTATCGTTCTGTGGACATACAAGAGTTGATCAAGAATAAGCCAACGTTCGAGGACGTTGAGGACGAAGAAGAAGATAACACCATGGGGAATTACAATTCAGACTGATACACATGGCGAAGATGTTGACGCTGCTGCTGCGGATGATGATTACATTGCTTTTCTCGTATTTTCCTGTCAGAAGACGTTTTTTATCTACTATGTGAAATTGTGTTTGCTATGACAATTGAAACCCGATGAACATGTTGTTTAGTATTTTCCTATGAGAACAACACTTGTTATGCATGCTGATTTCTGTTTGGTGATTGTATGAAGACTAAAACATGATGACATTGTTGTTTAAATTACTCATATTTGGCTGTGAAACTTGAATTTGATGACATAGTTTGTTGTTGGACTGCAATTTGCTCGACGTCTTCGAATGAGAACAAAGCTGGCCCGATAGGGCCTCTGCTAATTTATTTATTTATTACCAAAAGAGCCTATGCTATTTTTTTATTTATGAGCAAAAGGGGATACCCCCTGATTTCCGTTAATAGAAATCATTAGATGTTCACAACACTACGCCCAGCCTGCTACACAGGTTTCATTCATTACTAGTTTCAGCAAAGTGCTCATGTCATAGCCATTGAATACATCACGAGTGCTACATACACTGCAAATAAAGAGACAATCATCCTACAGAGCACATCGATTTTGCCCATTATATTCACAAGCTCTTTCATCTCCTCATTGTTGTCAAGTCCGTTCAGTAGCTGTTGCTTGGCCATGATCAGAGGAACTACATCTTTAACCTTCTGCTCTGCATCTTCCTCTTCTGTCATTCCTTCAGTTACTTGTCCAACACCCCAAACTGCTGGTATTGGGATTCCTCGGCTAACCAAATAATCAGCGCAGTTGCACTCCCCCACATCAGCAACTTACCAGAAATACAAATCACACGAATCTTCCCTTTTCTGCACGAATCAAACTGGAAGATCATCAACCAAACTATTAAAAAAATCAGCAACTGAAAGCAGCAGAACAACACTTAAACATATTATTACCCCATGATTCGGGCATTTGTAGAAGACTCGGCCAGGGTTGAGGATTGTGGTTGAGATGCGACGGATGACTCTGCGTGATTTGCAGCAATGTCACCACACCAACGACAGCGGGTTGCGATGAGCAACCGACTGCGGTGCGCGTGCCGGCGGGGGTGTGATGAGACCCACAGGCGATGGTACGGGTGGCGACTTGGCGCATATTTGGTTGTTGCCTGATGAAGAGAAGGTGGACGAGCAGACAGCGGACATGGTTGCTGCGGCCAGAGCTTCTGATGCTAGGCAGAGTAAGTAGAGAAGAGGAGAAGCGTACATTGGATATGTCAGTTTCATTACTTGCAGAGTAGCATAGCACCATATATAGTGATAGTCTAGGTTTGGATTCGAACCAGCTACAGGAGCACGTCTCTCTTGTTTCTAAAACTTAGCAACGTCTCTTTACTGGTACACTAGCTTGTTCTGTACGCCTTCTCAAGTCTTTGATTCCTCCACCTGACATCTGGGACCCACCAGAAGTGCCTCTCTATTTTGCGAAAAAACGTGCCACTACTGACAAGTTGGACCCACCAGCTATCTTCACGGGCAAGGAAGTGCCTCCTTATTACGCACAAAAAAAATGAATACCCCCTACCAGCTGGAACCCAGCATCGTGGGAGGCTGACTTGTTGGTCTACCAAGTTGACGGGGACGGAGGGCTTTGTCAACTTAGTCAATATGAACGATTCTAGCTCCAGTTACCATATGATGTTCATCCAACGACAGTAGTGCTTCTTCAACCTCTAGTCTTCTTGCTCCAGCCGCCCAAACCAGTGTTGGTCGTGCCGCGTGCTCCTGCCTCCCATGGCCAGCTGTGATGCCGTGGAGGCCTCACCGCCCCTACTACTCCCACCACTGGCCAGGGCATCCCTCTACTCACCCACACCCCCTGTTATTCTGTGGTGACGGCAGCCTCACACCGCAGCCGAACCAGTGAACCCTCATACTCCTCTTCTCGTGGGCATCCACTGTCGCGTCTTCCCCAGCTCCGCGTCGTCCCCTTCCTAGGCCTTGCCATCGTCCACCGCCTTGGAGCTCTCGGCGCGGCGTGGTCAATGTGATCAATGGCCGACTTCCATCGGAAGAGTACTGTACGTGGAGAGGCTGACAGCTTGGTCCACGGCCGCAGCTGGGTCCACGGCCATAGCCTAGTTTTTTTTTGTGATTTGCCAAGTAAGTCGCTTTGTCAGGCCTGTTGGGCTATAAATCTTTCAAGATGAGGAGAGCTTCATTCGGCTGGCCGAGAAAATGGCCTATCAGTAATGAGAAATGGGCTGTACATTTTTAAAACACATCAAACCAGCAATTGGTTTCAAATTTCTTTTTTTCCATTTCAAGATTTTAAATTGCATTGATTTTTATGCTTGGACAATTTGTTGGATTCTATACTGATATATATTTATTTTTAAAACCATTTTGAATGTGACTCGAAATTTCAGGATTAAAAACAGTTCGGACCACACCGAAATATGCAAAATTTCGTATAATTTTTTAACCGTGGCCACAATATGGGTTGTAATGCTAACAAAAAGAATATGGGCTAAAAAACCTTAATAATTAGCAAATGGGTTGTAAATTATTAGAAATAATGGCAAATGGGTTGTATGATGTTTTCCACAGATTTGAGGATTTCCAAAAAAAGGTTGACGCACAAGCAGTGGCTGTTGGATGTGCATCCAACGGCCGTCGTGCTTCTTCAATCTCTGCTCTTCCTGCTCCAGCCACTCAAACAAGCGCCGACGGGACTACCTGCTCTCTCCTCCCCGCGGCCGGCTGTACTGCCGCGCAGGCCTCACCGCCTCACCATACTCCCATCGCTGGCCTAGCCATCCCTCTACTCACCCACACCTGTTGTTATTCTCTAGCGACGGCAGACGAACCAGTAAACCCTCGTACAGTCGCACTCCCCTCCGCGTGGGAAACAACTGCCGAGTCTTCCCTTCCTCTGTGTCATTCCCTACCTAGGCCTCGCCATCGTCCACCGCCCTGGTGCTCTCGGCGCGGCCTGGTCAACGTGGTCAACGACCGACATGCATCTGAAGTGGACTGTACGTGGAGAGGCTTACAGCTGGGTCCACGTCCGCACACAAGGAAATGCTTCCTGATTACGCGCAAAATAATGATTCCTCCACCTGACATCTGGGACCCACCGAAAGGGCCTCTGTATTTTGCGAAAAAAACGTTACCACCGCTGACAGCTTGGACCCACCAGCTATATCTTCGCACACAAGGAAGTGCCTCCTTATTACGCACAAAAAATGAATACTCCCCCTGCTAGCTGGGACCCAGTATAGTGGCAGGCTGACTTGTGGGCCTACTAAGTTGACGGGGACAGAGGGCTTTGTCAACTTAGTCAATATGCATGATTCTAGCTCCAGTGACCGTACGATGTCCATCCAACGGCCGTAGTGCATCTTCAACCTCTAGTCTTCTTGCTCCAGCCGCCCAAACCAGCGACGGTCGTGCCTCGTGCTCCTGCCTCCTGTGGCCGGCTGCGATGCGACGGAGGCCTCACCGCCCCCTACTACTCCCACCGCTGGCCAGGCCATCCCTCTACTCACCCACACCCCCTGTTATTTGATACGTCTCCAACGTATCTACAATTTTTGATTGCTCCATTGTCACACCCTAGCTAGTTCATGCATTAGAGTGTTGCATCATGTTTATTTTCCCAGAAAACTGAAATGGAGATGACAGAACCCCCAGCACCCCCCGGAAACAACTAGGGTTTACTAAAAACTTTTTCAATGAACCTGAAATGCCCTTCTAAAAAGTCCACCCTTTTGTTTTGGGTTAAAACCTTTGACAAAAATGGTGCACATTTTTCTAGGACATCATAAGGTCATTGGATTAATTCATTACTAATTGCATTTGGGCAATTTAAATCCTATAAATATTTTAAACTGTCCAAATAATCCTGAAAGTATTTTTAGGTTGTTGAGAATATTTTCAAATGTGCCTCTGAATATTTTCAGGTTTTTCCTAAATGAGATAGTATTTTTACTATTTCAAAACACAAAACAGAATAAATAGAAAACAGAAAAGAGAGAGAGAAAGAAAACTAACCTGGCAAAGCCACCAGCCGGCCCACCTGGCGGCCCAGCACTGTGCTGGCCCGTGCCAGCCAGCTGCTTCGTCCCCACCAGGCAGGCAGGGAGGTGACGCCGGCATGCGCGAGCTCGCCAGCGCGTCAGCTGCTTGCCACCCTCGCCCCTGGACACCTGGGCGAGCTCCACGTCGTCGCCCCGACCCCGCAGACACCTCGCTCACTCCTCTGCCTCTCTCCCTCGCCCTCTCCCACCATGGCCGACGCCGCCGCGCCCGCGCCACTGTTATAGCCACGTCCGTCATCGTCCCCGTGCCGCGTCACCGTGTCCACGAGCTCCGCCATCGTCGACTACGTCGAGCAGGCCGAGCCCCGAGCGCTCGCCCGCTCTGGAGTCGCCCCGACCCCGTCTTCCCCAACTCCGGCCGCTGGAGATCCCCTTCGCCTTCATCGCAGCACCAGCTCGTCCCCGACCTCGCCGTCTGCCTCGTTGTGACCGCCGTGAGCCCAGCTACCTCCTCCCCCTCTCCATTAACTCCCTCCTGCATCGTGTGCACCACACCACGCTCACCCGAGCACTCGCCGCCGCCGAGCTCATCACCGACGTGACTCCAGCCACCCACCGGCCACACTATTGTGACCAACGCACTCACCACACTCGCAGGAGCCCGTAGCACCACTCCACGCGCCTCGCCGTGCCCCGTAGCCTCGGTTTCGACCTCGCCCGAACTCCGGCGACTGCCAAGGTCGTCGCCGATGACGTTTCCGGCCACCCCAGCTCCACTCACTGCCACCACTCGATGCGGCTTGCTCCCAGCTACGCGTAGATGCTATCCGCCGTCGTTTTGGTCGCCGAAGCACGAAACCCGCATCACTCCGCCGCGTCTGGCCTCGCCGGCGGCTAAACTCCGGCGAGTTTGACCCTGTTTGACCCCATGTGGGCCCAGGTTGACTTCCCCTGAGTCTATGACACGTGGGACCGCCCTGCTAATTAACTTAGATTAGCACTAACCAAAATTAGTTAGCTAATTAACTATTGACATGTGGGTCCCACTGGTCAGGTTTGACCTGGACCGGCCCCGTTGACCACTGACGTCACCCTGACGCTATGCTGACGCAATAACTCAATTACTGGAATTATTCTTATATAGGAAATTCCAGAAAATATTACAAACTTCAAAAATTCATAACTTTTAATCTGTAACTCCAAATGCAAAGATTTATATATGAAATTTGATCAGAAAAATTCAATCTTTCCATCTGTAATGGTTTCATGCATGCCAAAACATTTTAACCTTGCTGTTTAGGTGAAACAAGCTAATACACTTATAATGCTTAAGAACATTAAGCTTCCATTTGAATCTTTGATTCAAATGGACCCAAACCAACTTGTTTCACATTGCATTAGGCAGGACACCTCATATTGCCATGTCATAGCATGCATCATATTGTTGCATATTGCCATGTGATGATTGTGTTCTGTGGTGTCTTTCGTGGTAGGTTCTGCCTCCGAGGATATTTCCGAGTATCCAACTGAAGGGCAGTACCCTACTACTACTCCATCAGGCAAGCAGCCCCATTGATCATATCGATACAATCCCATGTTCTCGCTTCTGCTCTCATTTACTGCATTAAGACAACAACGTTTCAAACTGCTGTGTGCTACGGTAGTTGAACCCTATCCTCTGCATGACCTGTCATTGCCACAGTAACTAGATGAAACCCACTAGCATGTGTAGGAGTTGATTGAGCCATGTATGTGTTTCCTACCTTGCTATGCCTGCTATGCTTAGAGTTGTGTCAGGTCTGGTTCATCTGGGTGATGGGCTAGAGTGAAATGATTATGGTAATGTGAGGGATGTGTTGAACATGTTTTGGTAAAGGTATCGATGAGAGGCCATGTAGGAGTACATGGTGGGTTGTTTCATTGAGGCCGTCCCCTAAGAACTGAGATCTGTATGCGTGATTTAAGATTCAGCTACTACCACACATTGGGCCCTGAAATATGACCCCGCTCGACTTACTGACCCCTCTCGCCTCTGTCCAGGAGTTGCAACTAGTTTCTGGTGTTTGTAGGTTATGTGTTGGCGGCCGTGCGTAGCGCTGACCCTAGGGGTGGGCTATGATGCGGTAGATACACCATGGCCGGGTATGCCGGGCGCCCGTTTGGCGTCTCGGGACCCTGTACACATCGTTTGGGGCCGTTGAGGACACCCCGACCATTTCCTTGCGGATGGAACCCGAATAGGCGATAAACCTGGACTAGAGACTTGTGTGGTTAGTCAGGTCGTGGTCTACACCCACGTGGCTTTCGCTTGAAGTCTGCCGAGCACATGTCGTGTGCAGACGCTAAGTGGTGGAAACATGTGTGACGAAGTACACCCCTGCAGGGTATAAACTATTCGAATAGCCGCGTCCGCGGGTAAAGGACTACTTGGTTGCCTATACAGTTCATAGACAAGTTAATGGTTACTACTAAAAGACTCAAGATAAGTGTGAGTACCGAGGATGGCCCTCTCGTAGGATGACGAGGGAGGATCCCCGGTGGAGTATTGTGTTGGTGATTAGTGGACTCGTGTGCGAAAACTATTTTACTAGTGGTGTCTCGTAGGATAGCTTAGCCAAGAGTCAAAGCTGGCTTGCTGCAATAACTCCACCACCTTCTTGAGAATGAGCATGTATAGTAGGATCTGTTGTAAGACTTGCTGAGTACCTTTGTACTCATGTTGCTTTAATTACTGTTTTCAGACGACAACACCGCCCCCTCCGATGGGTTTTACGTAGACCTCGACGTCGATGAGTAACTTGCCACCCAGGTGGTGATTCTGGCCATGGAGGGCCCTATGTAGATAGACAGGCTTCGACAAGCCTTCTTTCTTTCTAGTGTATGTACTCAGACTTATTTGCTTCCGCATGTGCTTGTATGCTTGTATGACTTGAGTGTCGGGTCATGTGACCCCTACCTGTATGAACATGTTATGTATGGCTCTCCGGAGCCTTTAAATAAAGTACTTGAGTTGTAGAGTTTTGTTGTGATGCCATGTTGTATTTACACATATCGAGCATATTGTGTGTATGATTGAAATGCTTGGTATGTGTGGGATCCGACAATCTAGTTGTTTATCCTTGGCAGCCTCTCTTATGGGGAAATGTAGTCTAGTGCTTCCTTTAGCCATAGTAGTCCGCTACAGCCCGGTTCGCCGGAGTCCTGCTAGCCCAACACTATTGCTCAGGACACTTGACTGGCCGGCATGTGTTTCACTTCGTCCCTATTTCTGTACCTTCGGGGAAATGTCACGCGGTGATATTCGGAGTCCTGCCTAGCCTGCTACAGCCCGGGTTCCCCGGAGTCCTGTTAGCCAAGTGCTACAGCCCGGTTTCACACGTTGTTGACCGACATGTTTGATGTGATTCATGTATGCCTATCCCCATAGGTTAGTGCCGCTTTGGGTTCACGACTAGCCATGTCAGCCCGGGTTCTCTTTCATATGGATGCTAGCGACACTATCATATACGTGAGCCAAAAGGCGCAAATGGTCCCGGACCATGGTAAGGCGACACCCGTGGGGATACCGTGCGTGAGGCCGTAAGGTGATATGAGGTGTTACCGGCTAGATCAATGTGACTTAGAATCGGGGTCCTGACAGCGTTGGTATCAGAGCCGGACTGCCTGTAGGTTCGTTGAGCCAAACTGGTCGATGTCGAGTCTAGAAATGCTTTAGTTATATGTAGGGGAATTGATTGTGGGAGGGAACGTAAGGCTCTTTAACTCCTTTACCTTATGCCCTCTGATCTGAGTCATTCTCTTCTCATTCTATGTGGGTTAAGGACTAGGCTCTCTTCTCTCTATCAGGTTCACGTGTTACTAATCCGTAGTAGCTTATAGGATTGTTGTTACAAGTCTCAGTACAGTTTCTACTACTTTTAGTATGTTATCAGTTGAACAAGAACCTTGATATGATGTTGTTGAGTGGTTTCGCAAACTGTTGTGAATGTCTCAAATCTTTTTCTGAGCATTACAGCCGTTATGCTGTCCGATTCTCCTAGAAAATTCTAATGCCTTTGCATTATTCTGTGCCTTAAGATGGCCACCCGTTCCTAGAACCAAGTGGTTAGTCTGACCCGGTGCCTTGATGTTCCCGGTCACACGGCCATGTTGGTTCGAGTGATGGTCGAGACAGGCTATCAATGGTATCCGGAATATACCGTCGAGGAGCAGTTCTGAGACTTCAACCAGAGCCAGTACCTTTGTACCGTCAGGATATATCCCTCTTATCCTGGAGCCACTGAACCCCTCCACTGCTCTTATGGGATTGGGGTTACTATTGAGATGTCTGTGCAAGATGCAGCTTACTCAATGATGACTATCATTCGAGCCAGAACTGCCTTGCTTCAGAACACCGATTTCCGCTACATGCCAGCCTCACTCCCTGGAGCACAGGGGTACTATCAGGCTTTGTACTATGACTCTACACATGAGGAGTCACTACTCCGCACCACTGCCGAGATGCTCGAGGACAAGGACCGTGAAAATCGGGCCTTGCGGATGGAGCTCTTCAACTCTCGTTCTGATCACTGGGCTACTTTGACACGGTTTGCACCTGCTATGCAGGCTGGATACATGGACCTGAGGGACCTGTACCCTGTGTGGTCTGGATTGCCAGATTGTATGGAGTGGCGCGATGTAGGAGGCATCACCCCTCCTCTTGGTCCCCGTCTGCCACCATTTGTGGGACCAAGGCCAC
Source organism: Triticum urartu (assembly GCF_003073215.2). Lineage (NCBI taxonomy): Eukaryota > Viridiplantae > Streptophyta > Magnoliopsida > Poales > Poaceae > Triticum > Triticum urartu. The sequence goes on along the minus strand of NC_053026.1, from coordinate 490,264,959 downwards.
ATCCGAGTCCCTATGGTCCGCAGGCTCCACAGGACCGTCTGTTCCCAGATGATCATGTTCCGGTTCCAGGCTTTGGTGGTGACTTTTATGAGGATTACTATGGAGCCGTCTGAGCTAGTAGTACTTTCACTAGTACTATAATAGTTGTATTCTCCACAGTCCCGCGTGACCCGTGGGATACGACTTGGTGTGTATCATGCTCCGGAGGTGTAGAAAATAATGTATAGGAGCTTGGAATGCTTTCGATGAGATGTAACATCTTTCACCGTAGTTGTACTCTAGCCTAGGCTTGTACTAAACTATGTACGGTGTGTATGACCGATGGTATATATATGGCAGTTTCTATATTACCATGTCGTGCAAATAAACATCTCAGCATTCCATGTTATCCATTACATTCCGCACTTCCTTGCCAAGATTGTGCCATCCTTGTCTAAACCATTGTCTTGTTTTTCCTAGGATGGTCAACACCCGCAGCAACCCTGCTGTCCCGGAGCAGGGGGGAGCCAGTGCAGCTAGGGATGAGAATCTGCCTCACCCACCTTCTCTGGCCGAAGTTATACTGGAGGCAGAAGGAAACAAGCGTGAGACTGACCGCTTGCTGGAGCAAATTGAACAGAACACTACCCGTCATCAGCGAAACGACTTGGTGTCAATCAATGACTTTATCAAGTTGTACCCACCAAAGTTTAATCATTCCGTCGAGCCCCTCGACGTGGATGACTGACTTCGCAGCATCACCCACAAGCTACGTTCTTCCAACGTAGCCGAAGCTGATAAGGTTACCTATGCTGCCTATCACCTCGAAGGCCCTGCTAGCCTTTGGTGGGAAAACTTTGAGGCTATGCGCCCGGTCGACCAAATCACTACTTGGGCTGAATTCAGTGAGGATTTCCGTGAGCATCACATCCCGGAAGGTCTCATGGATCGTAAGAGGGAAGAGTTCTGCAATTTCACCCAAGGCAGACTGACTGTGGATGCATATAGTCGTGAGTTTGGGAATCTGGCACGTTATGCTCCTGAAGAGGTATCCACCGACGCTAAGAAGCAGGCAAGGTTCCGCAAGGGACTTAGCCCCGAGCTTCACCGCGATCTTCGTCTACACGAGTGCACCTCCTTCCAGAAGTTGGTCAATAAGGCCATCTATGCTGAGACAGGCCAGACTAACTATGACGCTTCACGCAAGCACTCTCGTGATTTTGGTTCTTCATCCGGCTCTGGATCTCAGAAGCACCGGGTGTGGATTCCAAGCAGAGCGCTGCCACCCAGGTTCATTCCGAGGCCATCCTTTGAGACGCCTCGCCCCAACTAGCATTTACACCGCCTAAGACCTATGGTGGCCCTGCTGCTAATGCTGCTCCACGCCCCAATGTTGTGACATGTTTCAAGTGTGGAGAGTCGGGTCACTACAGTCGAGAGTGTCCCCAGAACAACAACCCCAACCAGTCTGGAAAGTCCGTTGGCCGTGGTAAGCCAGCGGGAAAGACCTTCTACGCCAAGCCAGCCACCAATACACGTGGCCATGTCAACTATGTCTCAGCTGAGGAGGTTCATGATGATCCTAACATCGTCCTTGGTACGCTCCTTGTTAATTGCCATCCGGCATCTGTTCTTTTTGATACTGGAGCATCTCATTCATTCATATCTGAGAGCTATGCTCAATTGCATAACATGACATTCTGTGACATGCCCACTACCATGGAAATTCAAACCCCTGGCTCTAGATGGCAAACCTCTAGAGTAAGCCATGGGAATGAAATTCTTGTCGATAGACTTGTCTTCCTTGCATCTTTAATAGCTCTCAAGTCCTCGGACATAAACATCATCTTGGGTATGGACTGGATGTCAGCCCATTATGCTAAGATTGATTGCTCTACTAGAATTGATCAACTTACTCACCCATCGGGCAAGACAGTCAATGTCTTAACTCGAGTGGCCAAGCGCCAACTTTACTCCCTAAATGCCAACCCCCTTCCAGACCTTGAAGATATTCCGGTAGTCCGAGACTTCTCGGATGTCTTTCTAGAAGAACTGCCAGGTGTTCCACCTGACAGGGATGTTGAGTTTTGTGATAGACCTTGTTCCAGGAACCGTCCCAATTTCTAGAAGACCCTATAAGATGGCACCCTTAGAACTAGCCGAGCTTAAGAAACAACTCGATGAGTCCTTGAAAAGGGTTTCATCCGTCCTAGTTCTTCTCCTTGGGCTTGCCCCGTCCTATTCGTCAAGAAGAAGGATGGAACGGATCAGATGGTTGTAGATTACCGACCTGTCAACTTGGTCACTATGAAGAACAAGTATCCACTCCTCAGGATCAACGATCTATATGATCAGCTCGCTGGATCCTCAGTCTTCTCCAAAATGGATTTGAGGTTGGGCTACCATCAAATCAATATCAAAAACGGGGACATTCGCAAAACGGCCTTTGTTACTCGTTATGGCCAATACGAGTACACCGTTATGTCCTTCGGTTTAACCAATGCCCCAGTCACCTTCTCTCGGTTAATGAACTCGGTCTTCATGGAGTATTTGGATAAATTCGTCGTAGTATACCTCGATGATATACTCATCTACTCCAAGAGTGAGGAAGAACATGCCGAACATCTAAGGCTGGTATTGACGAAACTTCGAGAGCATCGCCTTTATGCCAAATTCTCCAAGTGTGAATTTTGGTTGCCAGAAGTGACCTATCTAGGCCATGTAATCTCTGGTAAGGGTATTGCTGTCAATCCCGAGCGAGTTCAAGCCGTCCTTGATTGGACTCCACCTGAAACGGTCAAGAAAGTTCGGAGCTTCCTTGGCTTAGCGAGCTATTGTCGCCGCTTCGTCGAGAATTTCTCCAAGGTTGCTAAACCTCTAGCTGAACTCCTCAAGAAAGATAAAAAGTTCGAGTGGACCCCATAGCGAGTTCAGCTTTCAGGAACTGAAAAGATGCCTGACATATGCTCCCGTACTGGTACCACCGGATTTCTCCAAGGACTTTATTATCTATTGTGACGCCTCGTGACAAGGACTAGGTTGCATACTCATGCAAGATCGTCAAGTAATTGCCTATGCTTCACAGCAATTACACCCCCATGAAGAAAACTATCCCACACATGATCTAGAGCTTGCAGCTGTAGTCCATGCACTTAAAACATGGCGACATTACCTTCTCGGTAATCGTTGCGATATCTTCACCAATCCCCAAAGTTTGAAGTATATCTTCACCCAACCGAATTTGAATCTCAGGCAAAGACGTTGGGTCAAGTTGATCTCGGATTATGACATAGGAATAACTTACACCCCCGACAAAGCCAATGTCATGGCTGATGCGCTAAGTCGTAGATCTTATTGTAACAACCTGATGTTACAACAAAGTCAACCACTTCTCCATGAGGAATTTCGTAAGCTTAACCTTCACATAGTTCCTCGAGGATTCCTATCCACCCTGGTGGCGAAGCCTAACCTTACAGATCAAATGATAGCTGCCCAAAAGCGTGATAAGGGCATATCCCGGATTAAGGAAAACATCGCTAGCGGAGTTGCTAAATGTTTTTCCATGGATGAGCGAGGTGTTGTCTTCTTCGAGAACCGCTTGGTGGTTCCCAAGAAACAACATCTACGTCAGTTGATTCTTAAGGAAGCTCATGAATCCCCTCTCACCATTCATCCCGGTAGTACTAAAATGTATCAAGACCTACGCCAGAGGTTTTGGTGGACTAGGATGAAGAGATAAATTGCTCAATATATCGCTAGTTGCGACGTCTGTCGTCGCATTAAAGTAGAGCATCAACGGCCTGCTGGCACCCTTCGACCTTTGGCTATTCCTGAATGGAAATGGGATAAAATCAGTATGGATTTCATTACTGGGTTTCCCAGGACCAAGAGAGGGAATAATGCTATCTTCGCCGTGATCGATCGTCTTTCCAAAGTAGCCCACTTCCTACCTGTTCGTGAGAATATCATCGCTAGCCAGCTAGCTGACCTATACATCTCCCGAATAGTGTCTCTTCATGGTGTCCCATTGGAAATTAACTCAGACCGTGGGAGTCTCTTCACCTCTCGATTTTGGGAAAGTTTCCAAAATGCTATGGGAACTCGTCTCTCTTTTAGCACCGCCTTCCACCCCCAATCAAGTGGTCAAGTAGAGCGAGTCAATTAAATCCTGGAGGATATGCTCCGAGCTTCGGTCATCTCATTCGGAATGGATTGGGAGAAATGCCTTCCATTCGCGGAGTTCGCTTATAACAATAGTTATCAAGCTAGCTTGGGCAAAGCTCCTTTCGAAGTTCTCTATGGACGAAAATGTCGAACACCTCTTAACTGGTCAGAAACCGGGGAAAGACAACTCTTTGGCCCGGATATGATTCAGGAAGCAGAAGAGCAGGTTCGCGTTATTCGTGAGAAATTGAAAACAGCCCAATCTCGTCAAAAGAGCCAATATGACCATAAACATAAGCTCATGACTTATGAAGTCGGCGAGAAGGCTTACCTTCGGGTTACTCCGTTAAAGGGAACCCATCGTTTCAGTATCAAAGGCAAATTGGCTCCTCGTTACATTGGACCCTTTCACATTCTTGCCAAACGAGGAGAAGTTGCCTACCAATTGGAACTACCTCCGCATCTTTCCAGAGTTCACGATGTCTTCCATGTTTCTCAACTCAGGCGTTGCCTCGCGGATCCTATCCGTGGACTGGACCATGAAACGCTTGATCTCCAAGATAATCTCACATATCGGGAATATCCCCATTCGTATCCTTGATCAAGCCGAGCGTACCACTGGACGCCATAACATCAAGTTTCTCAAGGTTCAATGGTCACATCATTCCGAGAAAGAAGCCACTTGCGAAAGGGAGGATCGACTTCGACTTGAGTACCCCACCTTCTTCCCAACGGATCCTAAATCTCGGGACGAGATTCTTTTGAGTGGGGGTGAGTTGTCACACCCTAGCTAGTTCATGCATTAGACTGTTGCATCATGTTTATTTTCCCAGAAAACTGAAATGTGGATGACAGAACCCCAGCACCCCCCTGGAAACAACTAGGGTTTACTAAAAACTTTTTCAATGAACCTGAAATGCCCTTCTAAAAAGTCCACCCTTTTTTTTTGGGTTAAAACCTTTGACAAAAATGGTGCACATTTTTCTAGGACATCATAAGGTCATTGGATTAATTCATTACTAATTGCATTTGGGCAATTTAAATCCTATAAATATTTTAAACTGCCCAAATAATCCTGAAAGTATTTTTAGGTTGTTGAGAATATTTTCAAATGTGCCTCTGAATATTTTCAGGTTTTTTCCTAAATGAGATAGTATTTTTACTATTTCAAAACACAAAACAGAATAAATAGAAAACAGAAAAGAGAGAGAGAAAGAAAACTAACCTGGCAAAGCCACCAGCCGGCCCACCTGGCAGCCCAGCACTGTGCTAGCCCGTGCCAGCCAGCTGCTTCGTCCCCGCCAAGAAGGCAGGGAGGTGACGCCGGCGTGCGCGAGCTCGCCAGCGCGTCAGCTGCTTGCCGTCCTCACCCCTGGACACCTGGGCGAGCTCCACGTCGCTGCCCCGACCCCGCAGACACCACGCTCACTCCTCTGCCTCTCTCCCTCGCCCTCTTCCACCATAGCCACGTCCGTCGTCGTCCCCGTGCCGCGTCACCGTGTCCACGAGCTCTGCCGTCGTCGACTACGTCGAGCAGGCCGAGCCCCGAGCGCTCGCCCGCTCTGGAGTCGCCCCGACCCCGTCTTCCCCAACTCCGGCCGCCGGAGATCCCCTTTGCTTGCTGCGCAGCACCAGCTCGTCCCCGACCTCGCCGTCTGCCTCGTTGTGACCGCCATGAGCCCAGCTACCTCCTCCCCCTCTCCATTAACTCCCTCCTGCACCGTGTGCACCGCACCACGCTCACCCGAGCACTCGCTGCCGCCGAGCTCATTGCCGATGTGACTCCGGCCACCCAACGGCCACACCATTGTGACCAATGCACTCACCGCACTCGCAGGAGCCCGTAGCACCACTCCACGCGCCTCGCCGTGCCCCGTAGCCTCGGTTTCAACCTCGCCCGAACTCCTGCGACTGCCAAGGTCGTCGCCAGCGACGTTTCCGGCCACCCCAACTCCACCCACTGCCACCACCCGATGCGGCTTGCTCCCAGCTACGTGTAGATGCTCCCCGCCGTCGTTTTGGTCACCGGAGCACGAAACCCGCATCACTCTACCGCGTCTGGCCTCGCCGGCGGCTAAACATCGGCGAGTTTGACCCTGTTTGACCCCGTGTGGGCCCAGGTTGACTTCCCCTGAGTCTATGACACGTGGGACCGCCTTGCTAATTAACTTAGATTAGCACTAACCAAAATTAGTTAGTTAATTAACTACTGTCATGCGGGTCCCACTGGTCAGGTTTGACCTGGACCGGCCCCGTTGACCACTTACATCATCCTGACGCTATGCTGACGCAATAACTCAATTACTGGAATTATTCTTATACAGGAAATTCCAGAAAATATTACAAACTTCAAAAATTCATAACTTTTAATCTGTAACTCCAAATGCAAAGATTTATATATGAAATTTGATCAGAAAAATTCAATCTTTCCATCTGTAATGGTTTCATGCATGACAAAACATTTTAACCTTACTGTTTAGGTGAAACAAGCTAATACACTTATAAGTCTTAAGAACATAAGCTTCCATTTGAATCCTTGATTCAAATGGACCCAAACCAACTTCTTTCACATTGCATTAGGCAGGACACCTCATATTGCCATGTCATAGCATGCATCATATTGTTGCATATTGCCATGTGATGATTGTGTTCTGTGGTGTCTTTCGTGGTAGGTTCTGCCTCCGAGGATATTTCCGAGTATCCAACTGAAGGGCAGTACCCTAATACTACTCCATCAGGCAAGCAGCCCCATTGATCATATCGATACAATCCCATGTTCTCGCTTCTGCTCTCATTTACTGCATTAAGACAACAATGTTTCAAACTGTTGTGTGATGCGGTAGTTGAACCCTTATCCTCTGCATGACCTGTCATTGCCACAGTAACTAGATGAAACCCACTAGCATGTGTAGGAGTTGATTGAGCCATGTATGTGTTTCCTACCTTGCTATGCCTGCTATGCTTAGAGTTGTGTCAGGTCTGGTTCATCTGGGTGATGGGCTAGAGTGAAATGATTACATTGGTAATGTGATGGATGTGTTGAACATGTTTTGGTAAAGGTATCGATGAGAGGCCATATAGGAGTACATGGTGGGTTGTTTCATTGAGGCCGTCCCTAATAACTGAGATCTGTATGCGTGATTTAAGATTCAGCTACTACCACACATTGGGCCCTGAAATATGTCCCCGCTCGACTTACTGACCCCTCTCGTCCTCTGTCCAGGAGTTGCAACTAGTTTCTGGTGTTTATAGGTTATGTGTTGGCGGCCGTGCGTAGCGCTGACCCTAGGGGTGGGCTATGATGTGGTAGATACACCATGGTCGGGTATGTCGGGCGCCCGTTTGACGTCTCGGGACCCTGTACACATCGTTTGGGGCCGTTGAGGACACCCCGGCCGGATTTCCTTATGGATGGAACCCGAATAGGCGATAAACCTGGACTAGAGACTTGTGTGGTTAGTCAGGTCGTGGTCTACACCCATGTTGACTTTCGCTTGAAGTCTGCCGAGCACATGTCGTGTGCAGATGCTAAGTGGTGGAAACATGTGTGACGAAGTACACCCGTGCAGGGTATAAATCTATTCGAATAGTCGCGTCCGCAGTAAAGGACTACTTGGTTGCCTATACAGTTCATAGACAAGTTAATGGTTACTACTAAAAGACTCAAGATAAGTGTGAGTATCGAGGATGGCCCTCTCGTAGGATGACGAGGGAGGATCCCCGGTGGAGTATTGTGTTGGTGATTAGTGGACTCGTGTGCGAAAACTGTTTTTACAATGGTGTCTCGTAGGATAGCTTAGCCAAGAGTCAAAGCTGGCTTGCTGCAATAACTCCACCACCTTCTTGAGAATGAGCATGTATAGTAGGATCTGTTGTAAGACTTACTGAGTACCTTTGTACTCATGTTGCTTTAATTATTGTTTTCAGACGACAACACCGCCCCCTCCGATGGGTTTTACGTAGACCTCGATGTCGATGAGTAACTTGCCACCCAGACTTATTTGGCCATGGAGGGCCCTTTGTAGATAGACAGGCTTCGTCAAGCCTTCTTTCTTTCTAGTGTCTGTACTCAGACTTATTTGCTTCCGCATGTGCTTGTATGCTTGTATGACTTGAGTGTCGGGTCATGTGACCCCTACCTGTATGAACATGTTATGTATGGCTCTCCGGAGCCTTTAAATAAAGTACTTGAGTTGTAGAGTTTTGTTGTGATGCCATGTTGTATTTACACATATCGAGCATATTGTGTGTATGATTGAAATGCTTGGTATGTGTGGGATCCGACAATCTAGTTGTTTATCCTTGGCAGCCTCTCTTATGGGGAAATGTAGTCTAGTGCTTCCTTGATCCATAGTAGTCCGCTACAGCCCGGTTCACCAGAGTCCTGCTAGCCCAGCACTATTGCTCAGGACACTTGACTAGCCGGCATGTGTTTCACTTCGTCCCTATTTCTGTCCCTTCGGGGAAATGTCACGCGGTGACATCCGTAGTCCTGCCTAGCCTGCTACAGCCCGGGTTCCCCAGAGTCCTGATAGCCCAGTGCTACAGCCTGGTTTCACACGCTGTTGACCGACATGTTCGATGTGATTCATGTATGCCTGTCCCCATAGGTTAGTGCCGCTTTGGGTTCACGACTAGCCATGTCGGCCCGGGTTCTCTGTCATATGGATGCTGGCAACACTATCATATACATGAGCCAAAAGGCGCAAACGGTCCCGGGCCATGGTAAGGTGACACCCGTGGGGATACCGCGCGTGAGGCCGCAAACTGATATGAGGTGTTACCGGCTAGATCGATGTGACTTAGAATCGGGGTCCTGACATCCATGCTATATTATCTACAATTTTGGACTATATTGGGATTTATTTTCCACTTCTTTATTATTTTTGGGACTAACCTATTAACCGGAGGCCCAGCCCAGAATTGTTGTTTTTTTGCCTATTTCAGTGTTTCGGAGAAACGGAATATCAAATGGAGTCCAGACGGAATGAAACCTTTGGAAACGTGATTTTCACATCAGATAAGACCTAGGAGACTTGGACCCTCCGTCAATAAAGCCACGAGGGTGGAGGGCGCCCCCCCCCCTCCTAGGGCACGCCCCCCTGCCTCATGGGTCCCTCGAAGCTCCACCAACGTACTCCTTCCTCCTATATATACCTACGTACCCCCAAACGATCGGGGACGGAGCCAAAAACCTAATTCCACCGCTGCAACTTTCTATATCCACGAGATCCCATCTTGGGGCCTGTTCCGGAGCTCTGCCGGAAGGGGAATCGATTACGGAGGGCTTCTACATCATCATCCAAGCCTCTCCGATGAAGTGTGAGTAGTTTACCTCAGACCTTCGGGACCATAGTTAGTAGCTAGATGGCTTCTTCTCTCTTTTTGGATCTCAATACAATGTTCTCCCCCTCTCTCGTGGAGATCTATTCGATGTAATCTTATTTTTGCGGTGTGTTTGTTGAGACCGATGAATTGTGGGTTTATGATCAAGTTTATCTATGAATAATATTTGAATCTTCTCTGAATTCTTTTATGTATGATTGGTTATCTTTGCAAGTCTCTTCGAATTATCAGTTTGGTTTGGCCTACTAGATTGGTTTTTCTTGCCATGGGAGAAGTGCTTAGCTTTGGGTTCAATCTTGCGGTGTCCTTTCCTAGTGACAGAAGGGGCAGCAAGGCACGTATTGTATTGTTGCCATCGAGGATAACAAGATGGGGTTTTTATCATATTGCATGAAACTATCCCTCTACATCATCTCATCTTGCTTAAGGCGTTACTCTATTTTTAACTTAATACTCTAGATGCATGCTGGATAGCGGTCGATGAGTGGAGTAATAGTAGTAGATGCAGGCAGGAGTCGGTCTACTTGTCTCGGATGTGATGCCTATATACATGATCATACCTAGATATTCTCATAACTATGCTCAATTCTGTCAATTGCTCAATAGTAATTTGTTCACCCACCGTAGAATACTTATGCTCTTGGGAGAAGCCACTAGTGAAACCTATGGCCCCGGGTCTATTTTCATCATATCAATCTCCAATCACTTTATTATTGCTTTTCTTTTTTACTTTGCCTTTTACTTTTCACTTTGCATCTCTATACCAAAAATATTATCTATCATCTCTATCAGATCTCACTTTCATAAGTGACCGTGAAGGGATTGACAACCCCTAAGCGCGTTGGTTGCGTTGAGATATTGTTTTTGTGTAGGTACGAGGGACTCGCGCGTAGCCTCCTACTGGATTGATACCTTGGTTCTCAAAAACTGAGGGAAATACTTACGCTACTTTGCTGCATCATCCTCTCCTCTTCGGGGAAATCCAACGCAGTGCTCAAGAAGTAGCAAGAAGAATTTCTGGCGCCGTTGCCGGGGAGTCTGCGCAAAAGTCAACATACCAAGTACCCATCACAATCCCTATCTCCCGCATTACATTATTTGCCATTTGCCTCTCGTTTTCCTCTCCCCCACTTCACCCTTGCCGTTTTATTCGCCCTCTCTCTCTCTCTATCCTCCCTCTCTTTCTCTTTTTGCCCACTTGCCTTTTGTTTGCTCGTGTGTTGGATTGCTTGTTTGTCACGATGGCTCAAGATAATACCAAATTGTGTGACTTCACCAATACCAACAATAATGATTTCCTTAGCACTCCGATTGCTCCTCTTACTGATGCTGAATCTTGTGAAATTAATGCTGCTTTGCTGAATCTTGTCATGAAAGATCCGTTTTTCGGCCTTCCTAGTGAAGATGTCGCTACCCATCTTAATAGCTTCATTGATTTATGTGATATGCAAAAGAAGAAAGATGTCGATAATGATATTGTTAAATTGAAGCTATTTCCTTTTTCGCTTAGAGATCGTGCTAAAGCTTGGCTTTCATCTTTGCCTAAAAATAGTATTAATTCATGGAACAAGTGCAAAGATGCTTTTATCTCTAAGTATTTTCCTCCCGCTAAGATCATCTCTATTAGAAACGATATTATGAATTTTAAGCAACTTGATCATGAACATGTTGCACAAGCTTGGGAGAGAATGAAATTAATGATACGTAATTGCCCTACTCATGGTTTGAATTTGTGGATGATTATACAAAAAATTTATGCCGGATTGAATTTTGCTTCTAGAAATCATTTAGATTCGGCCGCGGGAGGCACTTTTATGGAAATCACTTCAGGAGATGCTACTAAGCTCCTAGATAATATTATGGTTAATTATTCTCAATGGCACACTGAAAGATCCACTAATAAAAAAGTGCATGGGATAGAAGAAATTAATGTTTTGAGTGGAAAGATGGACGAACTTATGAAATTATTTGCTACTAAGAGTGTTTCTTCTGATCCTAATGATATGCCTTTGTCTACTTTGATTGAGAATAATAATGAATCTATGGATGTGAATTTTGTTGGTAGGAATAATTTTTGTAACAACGCGTATAGAGGGAATTTTAATCCTAGGCCTTATCCTAGTAATCCTTCTAATAATTATGGAAATTCCTACAACAACTCTTATGGAAATTTTAATAAGATGCCCTCTAAATTTGAGAGTAGTGTTAAAGAGTTTATGAATCTTGCTTGAAGAGAAATTGCTTAAAGTTGATGATTTGGCTAGGAACGTTGATAGAATTTCTCTTGAGGTTGATTCTTTAAAGCTTATATCTATTCCTCCTAAGCATGATATCAATGAGTCTCTCAAATCCATGAGAATTTCCATTGATGAGTGCAAGGAAAGAACCGCTAGGACACGTGCTATGAAAGATGCCTTTATTAAAGCGTGTTCTTCCAATTCCTATGAAAATAAAGATGAAGATCTAAAAGTTATTGATGTGTACCCTATTAAATCTTTGTTTTGCAATATTAATCTTGATAATGATGGGACTGAATATGATCCACCTTTACCTAGAAGGCATTCTAAAAATTCGGAGTATTTAGATCTTGATGATGAAATTGATAAAAGTGGGATTGAAAGAAATAAAACCCAAGATGTTGCTAAACCCACCATATTGGATTTCAAGGAATTTAATTATGAAAATTGCTCTTTAATTTATTGTATTTCCTTGTTGCAATCCTTGCTAAATTCTCCTCATGCTTATAGTCAAAATAAAGCCTTTACCGAACATATCGTTGATGCCTTGATGCAATCTTATGAAGAAAAACTTGAGTTGAAAGTTTCTATCCCTAGAAAACTTTATGATGAGTGGGAACCTACTATTAAAATTAAAATTAAAGATTATGATTTTTATGCCTTGTGTGATTTGGGTGCTAGTGTCTCTACTATTCCCAAAACTTTGTGTGATTTGCTAGATTTCCATGATTTTGACGATTGCTCTCTAAACTTGCATCTTGTGGATTCCACTATTAAGAAACCTATGGGAAGAATTAATGATGTTCTTATTGTTGCAAATAGGAATTATGTGCCCGTAGATTTTATCGTTCTTGATATAGATTGCAATCCTTCTTGCCCTATTATTCTCGGTAGACCTTTCCTTAGAACGGTTGGTGCAATTATTGATATGAAGGAAGGGAATATTAGATTTCAATTTAAATTAAAAAAAGGGCATGGAAAACTTCCCTAGAAAGAAAATAAAATTACCATATGAATCTATCATGAGAGCCACTTATGGATTACCTACCAAAGATGGCAATACCTAGATCTATCCTTGCTTGTCATGCCTAGCTAGGGGCGCTAAACGATAGCGCTTGTTGGGACGCAACCCAATTTTATTTTTATTCCTTGCTTTTTGCTCCTGTTTAGTAATAAATAATTTATCTAGCCTCTGTTTTGGTTGTGTTTTTTGTGTTTAATTAGTGTTTGTGCCAAGTAGAACCGTTGGGAAGACTTGGGGAAAGTCTTGTTGAACTTGCTGTAAAAAACAGAAACTTCAGCGCTCACGAGAACTGCTGTCATTTTTATTCGTAAATTGCTATTTAGTTAATTCGTTTTGCAGATGATTAATAGATAAATTCCTCACGTCCAGTAATTTATTTTAGAATTTTTGGGGTTCCAGATCTTGCGCTAGCTACAGATTACTACAGACTGTTATGTTTTTGACAGATTCTGTTTTCTGTGTGTTGTTTGCTTATTTTGATGAATCTATGGCTAGTAAAATAGTTTATAAACCATAGAGAAGTTGTAATACAGTAGGTATAACACCAATATAAATAAATAATGAGTTCATTACAGTACCTTGAAGTGGTCTTTTGTTTTCTTTTGCTAACGGAGCTCACGAGATTTTCTACTTTAAGTTTTGTGTTGTGAAGTTTTCAAGTTTTGGGTAAAGATTTGATGGATTATGGAACAAAGAGTGGCAAGAGCCTAAGCTTGGGGATTCCCATGGCACCCCCAAGATAATCTAAGGACACCTAAAAGCCAAATCTTGGGGATGCCCCGGAAGGCATTCCCTCTTTCGTCTACTTCTATCGGTAACTTTACTTGGAGCTATATTTTTATTCAACACATGATATGTGTTTTGCTTGGAGCGTCTTTTATTATTTGAGTCTTTGCTTGTTATTCTACCACAATAATCTTTGCTGTACACACCTTTTGAGAGAGCCATACATGATTTGGAATTTGTTAGAATACTCTATGTGCTTCACTTATATCTTTTGAGCTTTATAGTTTTGCTCTAGTGCTTCACTTATATCTTTTAGAGCACGATGGTGGATTTGTTTTGTAGAAACTATTGATCTCTCATGCTTCACTTAGATTATTTTGAGAGTCTTAATAGCATGGTAATTTTCTTAAAATCCTAATATGCTTGGTATGCAAGATTAATAATAAAACTTTCTTATGAGTGTGTTGAATACTAAGAAAAGTTTGATGCTTGATGATTGTTTTGAGATATGGAGGTAATAATATCAAAGTCATGCTAGTTGAGTAGTTGTGAAATTGAGAAATACTTGTGTTGAAGTTTGCAAGTCCCGTAGGATGCATGTATGGTAAACATTATGCAACAAATTTGAAACATGAGGTGTTATTTGATTGTCTTCCTTATCAGTGGCGGTCGGGGACGAGCGATGGTCTTTTCCTACCAATCTATCCCTCTAGGAGCATGCACGTAGTACCGAGGTTTTTGATGACTTGTAGATTTTTGCAATAAGTATGTGAGTTCTTTATGACTAATGTTGAGTACATGGATTATACACACTCTCACCCTTCCACCCTTGCTAGCCTCTGTGGTACCGTGCATTGCCCTTTCTCACATTGAGAGCTGGCGTAAACTTCGCCGGTGCATCCAAACCCCGTGATATGATACGCTCTTTCACACATAATCCTCCTTATATCTTCCTCAAAACAGCCACCATACCTACCTATTATGGCATTTCCATAGCCATTCCGAGATATATTGCCATGCAACTTTCCATCATTCCGTTCATCATGACACATTCATCATTGTCATATTGCTTAGTATGATCATGTAGTTGACATAGTATTTGTGGCAAAGCCACCGTTCATAATTCTTTCATACATGTCACTCTTGGTTCATCGCATATCCCGGTACACCGCCGGAGGCATTCATATAGAGTCATCGTTGTTCTAGTATCGAGTTGTAATCACTGAGTTGTAAATAAATAGAAGTGTGATGATCATCATTATTAGAGCATTGTCCCAAGTGAGGAATAAATAAATAAATAAATAAATAAATAAATAAAGAGAGAGGCCATAAAAAAAGAGAAAATGCCCAAAAAAATGAGAGAAAAAGAGAGAAAGGACAATGTTACTATCCTTTTACCACACTTGTGCTTCAAAGTAGCACCATGATCTTCATAGTAGAGAGTCTCTCATGTTATCACTTTCATATACTAGTGGGAATTTTTCATTATAGAACTTGGCTTGTATATTCCAACAATGGGCCTCCTCAAGTGCCCTAGGTCTTCGTGAGCAAGCAAGTTGGATGCACACCCACTAGTTTCTTTTATTGAGCTTTCATACATTTATAGCTCTAGTGCATCCGTTGCATGGCAATCACTACTCCTTGCATTAACATCAATCGGTGGGCATCTCCATAGCCCATTGATTAGCCTCGTTGATGTGAGACTTTCTCCTTTTTTGTCTTCTCCACATAACCCCCCGCATTATATTCTATTCCACCCATAGTACTATGTCCACGGCTCGCGCTCATATATTGCATGAAAGTTTATAGGTTTGAGATTACTAAAGTATGAAACAATTGCTTGGCTTGTCATCGGGGTTGTGCATGATGAGAGCATTCTTGTGTGACGAAAATGAAACATGACTAAACTATATGATTTTGTAGGGATGAACTTTCTTTGGCCATGTTATTTTGAGAAGACATAATTGCTTAGTTAGTATGCTTGAAGTATTATCATTTTTCTGTCAATATGAACTTTTGTCTTGAAACTTTTGGATCTGAATATTCATACCACAATTAAGAAGAATTACATTAAAAGTATGCCAAGTAGCACTCCGCATCAAAAAATTTGTTTTTATCATTTACCTACTCGAGGACGAGCAGGAATTAAGCTTGGGGATGCCTGATACGTCTCCAACGTATCTATAATTTTTGATTGCTCCATGCTATATTATCTACTGTTTTGGACTATATTGGGCTTTATTTTCCACTTTTATATTATTTTTGGGACTAACCTATTAACCGGAGGCCCAACCCAGAATTGCTATTTTTTGCCTATTTCAGTGTTTCAGAGAAACAGAATATCAAACGGAGTCCAAACGGAATGAAACCTTCGGGAACATGATTTTCTCATCAGATAAGACCCAGGAGACTTGGACCCTCCGTCAAGAAAGCCACGAGGCGATCACGAGGGTGGAGGGCGCCCCCCCTAGGGCACGCCCCCTGCCTCATGGGCCCCTCGAAGCTCCAACGACGTACTCCTTCCTCCTATATATACCTACGTACCCCCAAACGATCGGGGACAGAGCCAAAAACCTAATTCCACCGCCGCAACTTTCTGTATCCACGAGATCCCATCTTGGGGCTTGTTTCGGAGCTCTGCCGGAAGGGGAGTCGATCGCGGAGGGCTTCTACATCATCATCCAAGCCTCTCCGATGAAGTGTGAGTAGTTTACCTCAGACCTTCGGGTCCATAGTTAGTAGCTAGATGGATTCTTCTCTCTTTTTGGATCTCAATACAATGTCCCCCCCCTCTCTCGTGGAGATCTATTCGATGTAATCTTCTTTTTGCGGTGTGTTTGTTGAGACCGATGAATTGTGGGTTTATGATCAAGTTTATCTAAGAATAATATTTGAATCTTCTCTGAATTCTTTTATGTATGATTGGTTATCTTTGCAAGTCTCTTCGAATTATCAGTTTGGTTTGGCCTACTAGATTGGTTTTTCTTGCCATGGGAGAAGTGCTTAGCTTTGGGTTCAATCTTGCGGTGTCCTTTCCCAGTGACAGAAGGGGCAGCAAGGCACATATTGTATTGTTGCCATCGAGGATAACAAGATGGGGTTTTTATCATATTGCATGAAACTATCCCTCTACATCATGTCATCTTGCTTAAGGCATTACTCTGTTTTTAACTTAATACTCTAGATGCATGATGGATAGCGGTCGATGAGTGGAGTAATAGTAGTAGATGCAGGCAGGAGTCGGTCTACTTGTCTCGGACGTGATGCCTATATACATGATCATACCTAGATATTCTCATAACTATGCTCAATTCTGTCAATTTCTCAACAGTAATTTGTTCACCCACCGTAGAATACTTATACTCTTGAGAGAAGCCACTAATGAAACCTATGGCCTCGAGGCCTATTTTCATCATATCAATCTCCAATCACTTTATTATTGCTTTGCTTTTTTACTTTGCCTTTTACTTTTCACTTTGCATCTCTATACCAAAAATACCAAAAATATTATCTATCATCTCTATTAGATCTCACTTTCGTAAGTGACCATGAAGGGATTAACAACCCCTAAGCGCATTGGTTGCGTTGAGCTATTGTTTTTGTGTAGGTACGAGGGACTCGCGCGTAGCCTCCTACTGGATTGATACCTTGGTTCTCAAAAACTGAGGGAAATACGTACGCTACTTTGCTGCATCATCCTCTCCTCTTCGGGGAAATCCAACGCAGTGCTCATGAGGTAGCATTATTCTGCGGCGACGGCAGCCTCAAACCGCAATGAACCAGTGAACCCTCATACTCCTCTACGCGTGGGCATCCACTATCTCGTCTTCCCCGGCTCCACCTCGTCCCCTTCCTAGGCCTCGCCGTCGTCCACCGCCCTGGTGCTCTCAGCGCGGCGTGGTCAACATGGTCAAGGAACGACTTCCATCGAAAGAGTACTATGCGTGGAGAGGCTAACAGCTGGGTACATGGCAGCCATAAGGAAGTGCCTCCTTATTACGCGGAAAATAATTATTCCTTCACCTGACAGCACGAGCCCACCAGACGGGCCACCATATTTGGCGAAAAAAAAGTTTCCCCCTGACTGCTGGGACCCACCAGACGGGCCACTGTATTTCGCGAAAAAACATTCCCCCCGCTGTCAGCTCGGACCCACTAGAAGTGCCTCCTTATTACGCAAAAAATGAATACTCCCCCTGCTAGTTGGGACCCACCTTGGTGGGTGGCTGACTTGTGGGCCTACTAAGTTGACGGGGACGGACTGCTTTGTCAACTTAGTAAATATGAACGATTCTAGATCTAGTGACCGTACGATGTCCATCCAACGACCGTAGTGCTTCTTCAGCCTCTGGTCTTCTTGCTCCAGCCGCCCAAAGCAGCGCCGGTCGTGCCGCATGCTCCTGCCTCCCGTGGCCGGCTGTGCTGCCACGGAGGCCTCACCCCCCTACTACTCCCACCGCTGGCTAGGCCCTGCGACGATGGCAGCCTCACACCACAGCCGAACCAGTGAACCCTTGTACTCCTCTCCGCACGGGCTTCCACTGCCGTGTAACGCCCCAGATATACTTTCCATATTTGTATCCAACTCTTGCCGTTTCCGGCGTTAACTTATATTTATTTCTCGGGTTCGGGTCTTTTTCTTCGTGTGTTGTTCTCGTTTTTCGTGCATCGCATATCATGTCATCACGTGCATTGCATTTGCATACATGTTCATCTCATGCATTCGAGCATTTTCCCCGTTGTCCGTTTTGCATTCCGGCGCTTCGTTCTCCTCCGGTGGCCATTTCTAGCTTTCTTTCGTGTGTGGGGATTAAACATTTCCGGATTGGACCGAGACTTGTCATGCGGCCTTGGTTTACTACCGGTAGACCGCCTGTCAAGTTTCGGGTCATTTGGACTTCGTTTGATACTCCAACGGTTAACCGAGGGACCGAAAAGGCACCGTGTGTGTTGCAGCCCAACACCCCCCAAATTTGGCCCAAAACCCACCAAACTCTGCTCCATGTCCTAGAGCATTCGATCACGATCGCGTGGCCGAAAACCGCACCTCATTTGGACTCTCCTAGCTCTACTTATGCCTATTTATACCCCCTCCATTCGGATCTTCTTCCCCGTCTAAACCCTAGTCTAAAAAAAAACTCCAGATCCGCGCCGACGGACGTGTCCGCCCCCGGACGGACAGCGTCCGCCGCCGCAGCCCGCCACTCGCCGCGCGCCACGTGGCGCGGACCACATCGCCACCGCCGCCGGGCCCGAGGCCCACGCCCGGCCCCCGTAGCCGCCTCGCCGGGCCAGATCCGTAGGGGCGCCGCGCCGCCCTTCCTCACCCGAGCCGGCGGGCGCCATCGCCGGCCACCGCGGGCGCCATCGCCGGCCGCCGCTGCCTCACCTCGCCTCCCGCGCCCGCTCGTCGCCGCCGCGCCGGAGACCGCGCGCCACCGCGCCGGACGCCGCCGCCTGCCCCGCGGCCACCGCCTCCCCGACGCCGGCCACCGCCTCCCCGACTCCGGCGAGCTCTCCGGCCGGTCATCCTCGATCCCCGTGCCCCGGCGTGAACAGTGCTCCCGGGCCAGATCTAGATCCAAACTCCTCCTCGGTTGACTTTTCTTCTCCTAACCCTGATTTTTGTGCCTACTTTGACCGCCCGTAACTTTGCACCCGTAGCTCTGTTTTGGACATATGATATATCAAAATCTTCGTCTCAACGAGTACATCATTTCGTTACATTGCATCATTTGCATTTGAGGTCATCTTGTTTCCCAAAATGCTGTTAGAAGGAGGCTTCGTGAGTTAAATTGCAGATCCGTTAGTTCATCATGCACTTTTGTCATTTTTGCCATGTTTAATTCGTGCATAATATGCCTGTGCCCCTTTGGGATGAATTGTTTAGCATTTTTCTTTCTTTCCATAGATGCCACCCATGCATTTTTAGGATGTGTGTGTTGTCTTGTGCAAGCTTGCGAAGAGAGGTACCTGAGATTGCTGATTTCAGGGACTTCGTGATTTTCACTAAGTCTGGGATATTTTAGTTCATGATGCTATATGTCCAGCTTGTTTCCTAGTGACCCGTGCCTCTTTTGAGGATGATCAGTAAGGGAGTTTTGATATTTATGTTATGCTCTATCCATCCATGTCTTTGTTTGCATATGTGCAGTGCTCTAGGTTGACTCAATCAAGCTCAACTTTTGCTTCGTTGTTAATCTGGGCAGATCGTCAACTTGTTTGCGATTTTGCCGATGCTACCGTTAGCGTTCCATGCATGCTATGCCTTTGTTCTTGCCATGTGTAGCTAGCATATTGTGCCTTCTTGATGGTTATATGCTTGCCTTGCCATGACTTGCAACATAGTGAGTGCATCGAGCTCGTTTACATGCCTTCGCGAGTTAAATTTCTGCATGTCTCAGTTTTCACTAAGTCTGAAAACTGATTGTGTTCGAGCTATGTTCGTGAGCTCGGTAGAGTATTTTGTGAACCCTTTTGGCCCCAGGTCACTTTGGGTGTTTTGTTAAGATTGTTGAGTAGCTCCATGCCATGTTCTTATTTGTCATGTTCAGATTTTGTATCATATTGTTTTGCTGCTCCGAAGAGGGCTTCGTGATCTGAAATTTCAGGCTAGTGTTAATTTCACTAAGTCTGGAATCTATTTTGCATTTGCGTTTTTGCCATGCTTGTTTGAACCTCTTAATGGATGAATTGGCCGTGGCTCAGTGCTAGTCTTTTGTTAAGCATCTTGCGTGCATCCCTTCCATGTATTTTGTTGTCATGTTTGGTGGCTGTAGCATGTTCATTTCATTGCATTTAGATGCCTACTTGTTGTATATCGCAGACCGGTGTCATATCTTAAAACGCTTGCCATTTCCAAACCGTAACTCCGATTCCAATGATCTTTATATCGTTTTCAAGCGATTTCATCCCCTCTATCCAGTGGCACCCTTGGAATTCCAAGTTGAGGCCAGGTTCATGCATTTCCTGTCATATCTTGCATTTTGCATCCCGCATCGCATCCCGCATAGCATATCATCATTTCATCATATTGCTTGGTCTTGCACGTGGTTGATTGTATCCTTGTTGCTTGTTTGTCTTGTTGGGTAGAGCCGGGAGATGAGTTCTCTACCGAGGAGCCCGTTGAGTTTGCTTGTGAGGATCCAGTCGACTCTGACAACTGTGCAGGCAAGATGACCATACCCTCGAAATCACTACTATCTTTGCTATGCTAGTTTGCTCGCTCTTGCTATGCCAATGCTACGATGCCTACCTTTTGCTTGTCAGCCTCCCAATTGCCATGTTGAACCTCTAACCCACCATGTCCTAGCAAACCGTTGGTTGGCTATGTTACCGCTTTGCTCAGCCCCTCTTATAGCGTTGCTAGTTGCAGGTGAAGTTTGGAGGCCGTTCCTTGTTGAAACATTTATTTACTTGTTGGGATATCATTATATTGCCATGTTATCTTAATGCATCTATATACTTGGTAAGGGTGGAAGGCTCGGCCTCTCGCCTAGTGTTTTGTTCCACTCTTGCCGCCCTAGTTTCCGCCATATCGGTGTTATGTTCCCGGATTTTTCGTTCCTTACGCGGTTGGGTTATAATGGGAACCCCTTGATATTTCGCCTTGATTAAAGCTTTTCCAGCAATGCCCAACATTGGTTTTACCATTTGCCACCTAGCCTTTCCTTTCCCTTGGGTTCTGCAGACTCAAGGGTCATCTTATTTTAAACCCCCCCGGGCCAGTGCTCCTCTGAGTGTTGGTCCAAACTAGAGCACCGTGCGGGGCCGCCCCTCGGCAACTTGGGTTACGTTGGCTCCCGTACGCTTAGTTTATCCGGTGTGCCCTGAGAACGAGATATGTGCAGCTCCTATCGGGATTTGTCGGCACAGCGGGTGGTGTTGCTGGTCTTGTTTTTAACCTGTCGAAGTGTCTTGAGTTACCGAGATACCGAGTCTGATCGGAACGTCTTGGGAGGAGGTCTATTCTTTCGTTGACCGTGAGAGCTTGTCATGGGCTAAGTTGGGACCCCCCTGCAGGGATTGAACTTTCGAAAGCCATGCCCGCGGTTATGGGCAGATGGGAATTTGTTAATGTCCGGTTGTAGATAACGTAAACCTTAATTAATAAAAATGAATCAACTGAGTGTGTTGCCGTGATGGCCTCTTCTCGGCGGAGTCCGGGAAGTGGACACGGTGTTGGAGTAATGCTTGCGCAGGTTGTTCCTCTAGATTCTCGCTCGCGCCCTGCCTCCTCTTCTCGCTCTCTTTTGCGTATAAGTTAGCCACCACATATGCTAGTCGCTTGCTGCAGCTCCACTTATACTTGCCTTATCCATTCCTATAAGTTTAAATAGTTTTGATCGCGGGGGTGCGAGATTGCTGAGTCCCTGTGGCTCACAGATACTATAATTCCAGATGCAGGTCCAGGTGACTCCGCTCCAGGTGACGAGTACGAGCTCAAATGGGAGTTCGACGAGGAATCTCAGCATTATTATGTTTCCTTTCCCGATGATCAGTAGTGGTGCCTAGTTGGGGTTTGATTCAGGGCCTTGTCGCATGTTGGGGGTCTTTTCTATTTTGGCACCGTAGTCGGGCCATGAGTGATTTGTATGATGGATGTTATTCATGTACTTTGATGTGACGTGGCGAGTGTAAGCCAACTAAGTTTCTCCCCTTTATATTATTTATGTACATGGGATGTGTAATGATTTCCCGACTTGCGACATTGCTTTCAATGCGGTTATGCCTCTAAGTCGTGCCTCGACACGTGGGAGATATAGCCGCATCGAGGGCGTTACATGCCGCGTCTTCCCCAGCTCTGCATCGTCCCCTTCCGAGGCCTCGCCATCGTCCACTGCCCTGGTGCTCTCGGCGCGGCATGGCCAACGTGGTCAAGGAACGGCTTCCATCGGACGTGGACTATACGTGGAGAGGCTGACAGCTGGGTCCACGGCCTCAGCAAGGAAGTGCCTCCTTATTACGCGCAAAATAATTATTCCTCCACCTGACAGCGGGGACCCACCGGACAGGCCACCATATTTCGTGAAAAAAATGTTTCCCCCTGACTGCTGGGACCCACCAGCTACATCTTCGCACACAAGGAAGTGCGTCCGGGCAAAAAAAAAATGATTCGCCCCCTGACTATTGGGACCCACCAACTACATCTTCGCACGCAAGGAAGTGCCTGACAGTCGGGACCCACCTGGTCGAAGAGTACGTAGCGTTGTCATTCTGGTCGCGAACGTGTATGTACATACTGGTCGATGTAGATGCGCGCATGTGTCGTAGTAGAGGCGTGCACATAGCATGTACACGTGCGTATAGCGGCTAGTGTATAATAAATAAAATACGGCCATGTACATACATACGGGCAGGGTCTCGAGCACCTACTCGCGCATATGTACGGCCAAGGCTCGTGTACATGGCTGGGTCAGAACGAAGAAACAGCGTTGTCATCATGTTCATGGGGAGCCAACCGGCTGGGTCGGAACGGAATGCGTCGTCGTGCTCATCGGGAGGGCTTGAACGGAACGGCCGATGGAAACGAGGCCTGGCGTACCGCAGAACGGAGGAAACGGCCTTGTGTTCGACCGGCCACATTCGAAACAGGATCCTGTTCATCGGGAGGGGTCTGGCGTACCGCAAAATGGAGGAAACGGATCTCCTACGGTCGAAATGGGGGTCATATTGATCGGGAGGGGTGTGGCGTACCGCAAAACGGAGGAAACGGACTTGTGTTGGAGCGCTACGGTCGAAACAGGGTCCTGTTCATCGGGAGGGGTGTGGCGTACCGCAAAACGGGACTCCATGGGATACTGTTCATCTCCACTGTCGACCCCCTCCAGCCTCCACGGGCTACTATTCATCCACCGTCGACCTCCTCCAGCCTCCACATGCGACTGTTCATACATGGGCTCCTGTCCATCCAGCCTCCACCGCGCGCTACTCCATCAGCTACTGTTCAACCAGCCCTCTCCACGGGCTCCTGTTCAACCACCTCTCCATGGGCTACTGTTCATCTAGCCCTCCACCGTTTACTGTTCATCCTGCCCTCCATGGGGTGGTCCTGTTCATCCACCCCTCCACGGGGTCCTGTTCATCCAGCCCCAACCGGCTCGATCGATCAGGGTCCTGTTCATCCAGAGGCAACACCACGGGGTCCCGTTCATCCACCCCCACCGGGAACTGTTCATCCAAACCCCCCAGCAACGCTCATTGTTCATCCAGAGGCAACACCATGGGGTCCTCTTTGTCCACCCCCACCGGGAACTGTTCATCCAAAACCCCCCAGCAACGCTCACTGTTCATCCAGAGGCAGCATCAATCGGATTCAGTTAGCAGCAGTAGCGAAGGAATCGTTCGATCAGGTTCAGTTAACACCCATCGATCGATCACTCGGGTTCAGTAACGCGTAGCCTGTAGTGCAATCACTCGGGTTTAGTTAGAGCCCAACGCCTCGCACCCACGCGCGTGCATGTACGAGAGAAACGCGCATCGCTCGGCCCCGACCACCCACCGTAGCCGGGAACACCTCGATATTTTCCTCGCCCTCGCTTCTACCATGGCTTTTTCCCTCATGGACGGCCCAAAGAATGTCATGCAGCTGCGTCTCTGGCCCGCCCAAGACAAAAACCCCATTTTCTGTCATGATTTTTTGTCATAGAAGTAGGACCCCACCACATCTATGATGATACCGGGTTTTGTCACAATTATCGTCATAGAAGTGTCATAAGTATGACAGAATTTTTTTCGTTCGGCCCAAAATGTCACGGATGTGTCTTTTTTTGTAGTGTTCCCACTTCTTTTCGCCGTGCACGCCGGCCAACTGTTTGTTCGTCGGCGCAGCTGGTGCGGATGTTCACCATGTATCGCTAGGACAACAGTGACCAAGAGTTCAAGTACCTCCACGTCTTCAAGCGGATCGAGAAGTGCGAGAAGTGGGCGAATGTCCGGCGCACCCTCGCCAAGGCCAAGGAGACCTACAAGCCGGACGCGCCAATGCCGGGCGTGGGCGACGGGCGCCCCGAAGGCAACAAAGGGGCCAAGAAGGGGAAGCACGCCGACTCGGCCATCGCGCGAGTGCAAGAGTCCATCGAGCATTGCCTCGCCGACGCATAGGCCTGGGCCGCCCTGCGGGAGGAGAAGACTGAGGCGTGCTGGTCGATGTTGATGACGAACAGCGCTGTCAAGCTCGACCCACTCTGCACCAACGTCTCCACGAAGAAGAGGAACCCCGACCTGGCTTTTCTGGTGGGCGGGGCGGACATGCTCCAGAGCAACGACGAGCAGCTCAAGGCGTTGTACCCTGAACCAGCTGCCATCAACGACGCCGCCAACTCCCACGCCCACGCCGATGACGCCAAGCCCGAGCGAGGATGCCTCCACGATGCCCAGCAGCACAGAAGCCGCGCCGACGCCGCCCAGCACATAAGCAGCGCCGACACCGCCAAGCCTGCGCACACCGACTCCGCCGACGCCGGAGGCCAACCCCGCTGTTTGATGCGTTGCCCACGCGTCCTCTCGTTTTTTTGTACGCCGAACTTTTCATCCGATTGCTGAACTTGGCCGCTGATCGTCGGACTGGGCGTTTTTTTGTGAGCGGGAACGACCTAGTTTGACTTTTTCCACGAGTTGGGAGGGGGGCGCTTGGGGGCGTGGCTGGGAGCTAGATCGCCCCCAGGGGCCAATCCAGCGTCGGTTCGTCACCAGGCGGCACTTTTTCGGCGCCCGGGGGGAGGGGGGCGAACGGCTGGAGATGCTCTTAAAAGAGTGTACTTCCAACTTTGTTAGAGGGTCAAACTATCTCAAAGTTTGACCGAGTTTGTGCAAAAATATGTCAATGCTTGTGAAACCAAATAGGTATATAACGAAAATATATTTTATCATGAATCTAATGCTATTAATTTGATGACATAAATGTTAGTCTATTATTGTACAAATACGGTCAAAGATTAAAAAATTTGACTTTTCAATAAAATTGAAAGTACACTCTTTCATAGATGGAGGGAGTACTACTAGCTAGCTAGAGTAGGCTAAGAATGGCGTAATGTCGGACATGGATAACCCGTTGATAATGGGAGCCAGAGCTAATGGAGTAGGCACCTATGTCGCCGAACACGAGCCAGTCTCCACGCTCATCTCCTGCAGCCGGTACCCCGTCACCACCGTGTCAAGTGAGTCGCGCGTCGGCCCGAACACAGTCGGCGTGTACGTCTCCTCGCCAGTGCATGCGGATGAAGAGAGAATAGGATGAGTTCAAATCAGATTCTCAACTAGAAGAAAACTTACATAGGTAAAAAGCATCAATTTTTTCTCTGAACTAGTCAATGTATACGTGTAATGCACGTTAATTTAGAAGTATATTAAATGCATACAGATATCAAGTAGGAGGATGAAGAGAGAATAGGATGAGTTCAGATCAGATTCTCAACTAGAAGAAAAATTAGGTAAAAAGCATCAATTTTTTCTCTGAACTAGTCAATGTGCACGTGTAATGCACGTTAATTTAGAAGTATATTAAGTGCATGCGGATATTAAGTAGCATATTATTTGCGCATTATTATGTAATTAGCATTATTTTTGGCATGAAATTAACTGCATGCTAAACATGTTGAGCGCTCGACATTGAAGCAGTCTAGATCGTTGGATTGACATGATTTGATTACCGAGATTAATTGAATCTACCTTTTTGAGTCTTTTTATATTGGTATAGATATAGATTAAAATGAAGGACACATAGCATATAGTATCATCCCGTAGTTTCTGAAGTGACCGTAGCGCGTATATGTAGTCATTGTTGTTCTCAGTGGAATCATATATGCCGTCATTGTTGTACTCAGTGGTGACACCTTTAATGGAATTTGAAACACTTAGAATAAAAATTTGGGAGGACCAATAACCAATTATATGAAAAATAAACAGTCTTAGGTAGGTTTATCTGAACCTGACTCTTCAGACATTTTCATATTTTGGTATTCCAAAGCACCTGGGTGGGTGAAGTAGTCACACAAAAACTAGGCATATTCATCTGACTGACCTATGAAAGGGATGAGTACTTTTTTTGGTTGCTTGAGCACAGAGGGTGTGGGGTGTGGCTCCTCTCTTTATATGGAGATGATTTACTAGGGTGGCTCCTCGTAATAGTATCTACCAATTGATACTTGCCTAACAATAGGATATTACTTGTAACTAATAAGACACTCTGAATAAATGGGACATTATCCCTATTTGATATCAATGAAGTATCTACCAATCGATACTTTCCTAATAATATGATATTACTCGTAACTAATAAGGCACTCTGAACAAATGAGACATTATCCCTATTTGATATGAATGGATTGTGCCATCTTCAGATCTTCCCCTAATCCTAATACCTAACAGAAGGGTGTGCTGTCCACTTTTCAAAACATTTACGTGGCAAACAAATGACAAATGATGGAGGGAATAGAATAAAGCGCAGCAATCATCATGAGAACATTGTATAGACAAAGGACATAGCCATTTTTCTCTTTGTTATTAACAAGTCATCATATTTGAAGCTTATTTCCTATAACCATTTCAGAGTGTGCATATGATCCTAATGTGTAGTTTTTCAAACTGAAACTATGCTCCTGCAGGCACCGAAGAAAACTACATGGCAAAGAGCACCAGAGAAAACTACTCCCTAAAGTTAGTACAAATTTGAGTCACTTATTTCGGGACGGAGGGAATACATGGCAAAGATCACGGAAGAGCTCCACATAGTGGCATAGCACAAAAGAGGGAATTTAAATACATGTTTCTTCCTAAAACGAGGTTGAAACCGCCGGCCTCTGCATCAAAGAGATGCACACAACCATCTTTATTGAAGTTGATGCAAGGCAACGAGACCAAACACATCAACAAATACATCTACAGAAACTTGCCAACCGAATAAAGAATCGCTACTCACATATGCCGTTTAATATAAAAGCACCTAAGCTAGTCTCTTGGTATGCTACTGACAACAATACCTAATGATCGAAGAACGGCAACAACAGCTAAATACTCTGCAAACATCACGAGCCAATAAGAATTCAAGAAATAGCTAGATAATTTATGCTCACTCACATGATGAAACAGACAGCGCAACTGAAGCGTCACAGAGTTTTGAAATAGCAGTCCAGGGTTTATCACAACCTTAATAAATAGCCATAATACCAACAAATACACAAGGAGTCAACCTCTGGAAGGTAGATAGCTAAACAAGGTACCAACACGATTAGGTTTCTCAAGAAGTCTATATTTCAAAGTTGCAATTGCTAAACAGCTGGTTCCAGCCACCCGCAGTTTCCCAGATTCAGGAGTTTAACAAGGTGGTTTTGCATCAGGTACCCTACTGTTCTTGCTCCGCCTTCTTGTGAAGCTCCAGTATCATATTGGCAGCTGCAGAGCACCTCGCCTCGTGTGGGGTAGGACGAAGATTACCAGTGATGCTCATCTCAAAATCAAGGCATCTCAAACGTACACTGGCGTGGTACATCCCTGAAAAGGTAGGAAAAGGACCGGTGAAGAAGTGCTCAAAACATGGAGCAGGCAATCAAACATCAGTTTTGGTTATTGCTAACTGGGGACCTAATCAGTCTGATCTAAGATGAAGCCTACAAGGGTGCACACATGTTTTCGGTAACCATTGATCGAATGTTAAACAAACCTAACACTTGAACAGAGCATACCATGTGCTAATAAACAAGCAGCCTATTTGGATTGCTACTTGACATCAAAAGAGCAAACCCTGCCTATTGATCTGACACCTTGAAAACTCTTTTCTTCTAAGCATGGTTAGCGTAACACACTATGTATGTTATCATCACAATGCACAAAACGAACCAGGACCTATAGGGATTGAATTCAATAAAAGTAAGTGGTATATGATATTCCTAATTGTTATGCCTACATGGTCCAAGAACCTAGTACTTGCCTATCCAGAAGATCTACTCCTTCAATTCCAAATTACTCGTCGTGGTTTTAGTTCAAATTTGAACTAAAACCACGACGAGTAATTTGGAACGGAGGTAGTAAGAGATAAAAGTAAACATTTATACATACCATCTGATGCTGAAGGTAGTAGCGTGTATCTTGGGGATATCCAATGGGCCCCACGGCAAATCTCATCAAGCTCCTGCATTGACAAGTGTCAAGGGTACAAGTGGCATTTAAAATTGTAATACATAAGTTCAGCTTGAGGTTTCTTACCTGGCAGTGTCGTAGGAGTGCCTCCCTCAATTTCTTCCTCTTAGTGATGGGTTGGCCACCATCTCCAGAGCAAGATGAATTGGTAACTTCCTTCATATCTGAGCAAGTTTCCTTGTATTTGCTTATTATTGATACAGCTTTAGGTGTCATCTTTCCTTCTGCATAAGTTTTAAAACATGATGAGTACAAGAAATGCGGAACTGATATAGAAGCAACTTCTTGCCAAAACATTTCAATCCCACCCCCCCCCCCCCCCCCCCCCCCTCCCCCCCGCCCCCCCCCCCCCCCAAAAAAAAAACTTCTTGCCAGAATTGGCCACAGTTCCGACGGACGATTTGTATGTCATAAAGTGCGGCAGACGATTTGTCCACAATGGAAAGTGTGATACACCACAGTTTAACACAGAACTTCTGGAAATGTATGGCTCCCAGAAAAACATGCGCACAGTGTTGACCGCAAAAACTTCTACAGCGTGATTGTAAATGTAACCATGTTTAAAATGTGGCCAGGGTGGAATACCACTCAAGAGTGTCTGGATGTCCATATCACACTGAGCACTTCGTTCTTGAAGTATGCTTTCCTTGCGAAGCTGAAACGAAGAGAGAATAGGAGAGTTCACATCAGATTCTCAACTAGAAGAAAGTTATAGGAAACAAGCATCATTTTTTCCTGAAATAAGAGAAAAGACATATAACATACAATTTCATCCCGTATTTTCTGAATTGATCGCATCGAATCATCTATCTGGTCATCAACGTTATACTCAGTGGTGCCGCCTTGAATGAAATTTGGAACACAGATTAAATACTTAGAGGACCAATAACCAATAATATGAAAAATAAGCAGTCTTGGGTAGGTTTATCCGACCTGACTTTCCTGACAAATCCATATTTTCGCATTCCAAAGCACGGTTCTTCACTAGATCAACATGCGGTGCCTGATACAACAATTAGTTCTTCAAGTTAAAGCAGAGTGAATGGATCACACGAAAACTTGGCCTATTCATCACCTACTCATCTGAAACTTATTTATGAAAAGGGTGAATACTTCTTTTGATTGATTGAGCACAGTGGGTGTGGCTCCTCAGTATGGAGGATTTATTAGGGTGTGGCTCCTAATAATAGGATCTACCAATTGGTACTTTCCTAACAATAATATTTTTTTCTTAACTAATACACTATACTTAATAAATAGGATATTATCCCTTATTTGATAAGAATGGATTGTGCCGGCTTCCCCTCATCCTAATACCTAACAGAAGTGTGTGCTGTCACACTTTTCCAAACATTCACGTGGCGACATGTGGTAGAAAAGGAGAAATGCTCTAAGTCTATGCTACATATAGTTGAGTGCATATGAGAACAAAAACAAATAGAATAAAGAGCAACATGCATCATATAACATTTGTATAGACAAGGATGGAACAATACAATTTATTGTTGTTAACAGGTATCATATTTGAAGTTTATTTTCTACAACCATTCCAAAGGGTGCATGTGATCCTAATGCATCCTAGTATTGTAGTTTTCAATACTTCCAATCTGCAATTTAGCTTACCTCTGTAGGAAAGACATCTTGGGGCATATTGTCACGTTTAGATTGCTCCTGTGATTTGTTCTTCTCCACTTGAACACCTAAAGTTGATTATATCAGAACACAAATAAGGAACAATGTGATCAGTAAAATCTAAATACAGTTACAGTGACTAACCCGATTGTAGGATTTTAGTTTCTCCACTTGCTGCTGCGGCTGCAGCTTCTGTATCTCTTGACTTACTCATGGGTATTGGAGGTTCCACCTCAATAACATGTTTTATTGTGGGGATCTCACTATTCAGACCCTCTGCACAGACATCAGCTGCAGCCATGGAGGCTTCATATTTTCTTTTGCTGCTTTTCTTGTGCTTGCTGGCACTAACTGCTTGTTTGCTTTGCTTTGGAGTTGACACTTTTTTAATTCGTTTTCGCAGCTTAGATGTGCTATTCTCATCTTGCTCTTCCACATTTTCATCTATTACGGAGTGCAATGAACCTTTTCCATGTCTACGTGGTTGCTCGTTTAGTGAAGAATCAGAAGACCATTTCCTGAAACACGCGAAGTGTCATATTTACCATGATCCCAAAAAGTTATTGTCCTACTTTCACGCATAAAAAGATCACAACAAATCTTATGTTACCTGTGGAGGAGTTCAGACAAAATCTCGTTGTACGGAAGAATGTGATAGTACTCTACTACAGATGTCGTTTTTGGAAATGGATCATTCACAAATAGCGGACCAGTCATACTGTGAAAGAGAAAGCCGAAAAATGTCAGTATCCTTGAAAAAAGGTATCACTTTTCATCAGGATGTACCATACAATGGTCTTATTTAATAAACTGATTAGTGGTTGATCAAAAGGGATGTAACCGAAAATCATACAACTAACTAGTAGGTAAAGGCAAACCTGCTAATCAAGTCTTCTAGAGAAATTTCCTCAAGACTGCCTTTCATGGTTGGCTCATACTCCACAATGAATACCTTGGTAGCTGCCTTTTTATTACTCAACGAGTATGCCAAGGTTTCATCGAGAAGATGCAATTTTGAGACCTTCATACCTATTAAGACCGTAAGTTTACCATAGTGAGCAGCAAACAATGCATTGTTGGTTCAAATAGAAAATGAACATATTATTAACAAAATCAAGTTCATAAATTACAAATTTTTCACTATTATATTAAAAGAACCAAATAAATAGCGTTCTCTAGCAAACAATTGGCAGCTATCAGGTCATGTACAACAAGTACAGGTGAATCACCCATTATAGTGTCCCAAGTTATTTTTAATCTTCTAGCTGATGAAACTAAATCAAGTTTCAATAACTCCCAGTTTGTACATACCAAAACAAAGGAGACAGACAAAGCGACGGCATTATGGCAAACAACTTAAGTAATTATATTTGCTGATGTTCTTGTTTATCCCGAAAGTAAATGGTTTTACACTAGTTAAAAGCAAGGCAGAGGTACAATTTTGCGTACATTCTGGGACCACACACTTGTTCTTGTTTGCTGTAAAGCAACTGTACAACTCAAACTCATTTTTTTGCTTCATTAGCAGTTCAAATTTTGGACAATTTGCATAGTAACACATGTAAATACTTATTTACCAGAAACTCTGATCCACATTCCATAATGCTAATAGTCACCTGATCAATGTGAGGAACCTACAGAAACATGGCTCTGTAGGCACAAAGGTTGCATACTTTATCTCAATGCTCTAGGATGAAAATTAACAGAATTGACAGTTTATTATCTGATAGAAGCTACACCTTGCCAATACCAACTCAAAAAAGAAGAAGAAAATGACGGATATGGGTATATAAATTAAGGGCCGCAATGAAAAATCTGACCTGTTCTACGCTCCACCTCTGAATATGCTTGTCGCTGAAGCATAAATGGTGAATGTGAAGCACCAACGTTCCCTTTAGCTGTCGATTCCTGGCCTGCTGGCTGGTTGGTACTGTGTGAATTACCAGCTGCCCCATCTAATTCCTTCTCTATGATTGACCAGATACCCTTCGTATTAGCACTATAATCAACCAAACATTTTTTTTTTGTCGGGTCGAGGAGAAGCACAGCAACTTTTGATATTGGCCACAATGCCATTTCTGGAGAATGTTTGCTCGCGTCGAGTTGTCCAGCGATCTCACATGCCTGTAGTGCTACTTTGTGAGTAATAGATAGCTCCGCATGCTTGCCAGAATTGTTCTCATGCTCATGGACCATACTCAAGTATGCGAGCAGATCTTCTCCAACAGAAAGAGAAGCACACTCAAAAAACTGTTTGGGATCTGCAAAAGCAAGCTGCGGAAACATCTTCCTGTGGTAGTAGTTGTACAAAATGATTGCCGTGTGAATCTGCGAAACCACACACCAGTGTGATGAGTTAGTAGCTAAACAGCTATAAGCATTGTATCCTATGCACAGAGGAACACTGTCTTAAACATATCTGAGCAGAAATAGACTCCCAGAAACATATTACAGTGCATGCAAATAAAACAAGCATTTCATGGATACATTGAGGGACATCGCCATGAATTCCAAGGAAAATACACTAATATAATCACAATGGTAAACTGAGAGGGGAAATGTAAGGATGATATGGCAATGACTTGAATCAAACATAGCAGTCTTTATGTAGACAAAAACCTCCACTTAGCTACTATGTCACACAATCCAATCCAATTCAAGTTCATGGATAAATTTGAAAAACATTGCAAGGTCAAATTGATGGGCAAATAGGTTCCTGTTTAGGGTCATGGCCAAATAATTTCTTCTGAACTAACACACACCCAACCTTTCTGCTTGAGTAGTACATTTGTACGGAGCAGTCGCGGTGTGGCACCATCTGAGAATAATTTTACAGAGCTAGCCCTCCTACTTTTGTCCTTTCTAGAATACACCATGGAAAGATGCATCATTTTTTTGGAAGAAGAGCGAAAACGGCTGATACTATGTTTTTCGGCTTACCGTGCTAACCTGCGGGATTAGCAACCAAGATTGGCAATTTCTATTGACAACTACGGTGACAGCTGACAAGAGAAATACAGAAACTAAGGGACGATTGCGGCTTGCCTTAGCTCCCGTGGTGCGGCCATGCGCCACGACGCCGTCTGTCACTCCGCCTCCCAACCATCCTCCTACGCGGCGCGCTCTCGCCACCTGACCGCGAATACGAGACCACGCCGCACCTGCCGCTCCCCCGCCGCCGCCGCCGCCATCTCCCTCTCCGTCGCCTAGAGGGTTTCACTCTGTGTGCGCCCGCCCGTCAGACAGCAGCGGCTCTCAGTGGGCTTTCCCGACCGGGCCTCCATAATGTACACCTAACACAATTAAGAGGCCCACTACCAACCTCAAATACCATCACCATTAAGGCCCTTGTCTCAAAAACAAAATCACCATTAAGGCCCATCATCTCGCCATCTTCCTCCTCCGCTCGAATCCTCCCATGCCCCATTCTAAAAAAAAATATGACTCCTCGCCGCTTCCTCCTTCCTCGCCGGCAGGGAAGGAAGATTGCATGTTATTCTTGTCCTGTCTGTAGCAGTAGTACCATGATAATACTGATGCAGCAGTGTAGAGGTGACTTGTGTTAATGATGAATAACAAAGGAGGATTTTGCTTGTCTCAGCATTTTATAGTACAGTTATTATACCAGGCTGTGTGGCCCTTGTGCGCTGAACCGGCATTACTGTAAACCTTGCCCGAAAACCTATCAAACATTCAGACATGTTGTTGCGGCTCGGAGATAGGTTGGGTCTCAATGTTGTTGGTAGATCCAATCCCTTGATCTCAATCTGGCGCGGGAACAGGGAGAACATGTCTGCAGTGCAGGTTTGATCAGCTCCCTGTGTTGTGAAGGGGAAAGCAGCACTGCTTGTGTTTAGCGTTGGGTGGGTGGATGATGGTGATGGATGGGGTCGGACCGGACCGGAGGCGACGGTGGAACTGAACTGAAGTTTGAGCGTTAATGCAGGCTCGCCCTCGCCTACCTGACGCCGAAATAAAATGGAACGAAAGCAGTCGCTCTCATCCCCGCCAGATCGGCCAGAAATTTTTACTACTATGAAGAAAGTTCTTGGGCGTGGCGTGGTGTGGTGCGCCGCGTGTGCCGTCGACTGGTCTGGTGAACCCAAGGGAGGCCACGGCGCCAATCGCGCGCTCACATGGAAGAGATGAAGAAAACAGAGGGAGAAAACCAAACAAAACGAGTGAGTCGAGTCGTCGGGGGCGGGAGGCAGGAGAAGACAGGCGTCGGCCAACGCGTGAGGCCCCCTGCACTGCCAATTCCCTCGCCGCGGCGCGGTTGGACGCAGAGATCCCCTACTATCTGCCACGGGCGGCGGGCGGGTACACGCACCCGCCACCGATGAGGACATGGTACGGCACACCACAACCTTCACAATTCCCAAGCATCCACCGGAAATCAGGCCCCCCGGCGGGCAGTTCCGCGCATCCCCCCGCTGCCAACGCGATCCTCGCAAAAACCCGCAAGTAATCCTACCACCCCAACCCCGCGCGGCGACCACACACAAAGGAACATAGATCGACCAGCTAGCGGCACGAGTTGCTCACCTGCTGCGCGACGGCGCGTTGCTTGTCCGGCGTCACGTAGCGCTCGCCCTGGGCGGCGCCGAAGGCCGCCCCGCGCCGCAGAGCGGGCTTGACAAGGTGCTCCACGAGCATCTTCACGGCGTCCTCCATGGGCACCACCTCCTCCTCCGCCAGCTCCTCCCCTGCCCCCCTTCTGCCGCTCGACATACCGCCCTGAACCTACGCTTTGCCTCCGCCGACCGGACGGATCTCTAGGATTTCGGGCTCGGGATTCTGTGCGGCTTTGCGGCGGCTGGATGGCTGGATGGCTGGCTGGCCGTGGGTGGATCGAGGGTTTTTGTAGATGGAGAGGGCAAGAAGCAGTGTGGTGCGGTGGTGGGTGGCCAAAGCTGAAAACGGGAAGGCAAGCGCGAAGGAACGTGACGGTGGCCGTCCAAGCGGAAACAGTATGGGCCAGGTGGATCATCCACCGTCCATTTCGATATCATCAACTCATCGTGGATCCTATCATTAATTTTCGTACAAAAATACAGGTTTTCTTCATAGATAACAGCACACTAAAATTGGACAATAAATATAGTACATTTATAAACAGCTATGAAATCTTCCAGAAATCATGATACGCCAGTTGTGATAGAAGATTTGCGTAATGTACTCAAAGGAAAATATATTACAATTGAGTCATTAGGCTTTCCGCATACACTGGATTCATCAAGACACCGGTAGCCTCCACGGTCCCGCACATGCTACACCTCCATTGCACGTTTCTGATCCTTGTGGTTTCTTTTGGTGGCGTGATATCATGAAACTTTGCCCTAACTTTCTTGAAATCTCGAGGGTGGAAATTCAATGCGGCTCCATGACTCTTGTTTGGAAGGACCTTTGGCATGATAATATTTTTTCAGTTAAAAATTTCTTGGGCATCACGTCTTTGAATGAGGCGTTTCACCTACCACTATCAATACAAGCTCACGAGGAGGTATGTGGTCTTCAAGCCAGCACAACCCATATTGCACCTGGTTCTTCTACACATGAAAAATGTCGCTATGTCTAGGGTGTAGTGGATTTAAATCGAGTAATTTCTTGGGCATCACGTCTTTGGAGGAGGCGTTTCACCTACCACTGTCCGTACAAGCTCATGAGGAGGTACGTGATCTTCAAGCTAGCACAACCCATATTGCACCTGATTCTTCTACACACGAAAATGTCGCTATGTCTAGAGTGTAGTGGATTTAAATCGAGTAATTTCTTGGGCATCACGTCTTTGGAGAAAATGTTTCACCTACCACTATCCGTACAAGCTCATGAGGACGTGACACATTGCACCTGATTCTTCTACACATGAAAAATATCGCTTTGTCTAGGGTGTCATGGATTTAAATCGAGTAATTTCGTGGGCATCACGTCTTTGGAGGAGGCGTTTCACCTACCACTGTCCATACAAGCTCATAAGGAGGTACGTGGTCTTCAAGCTAACACAACCCACATTACACCTGATACTTATACACACAACAAATAATGGCACTATGTCTAGGGTGTAGTGGAGTTTAAATTGAGTCGATATTATGCATTCTACTTCAGAAACACCCAACCTCATCATGCGTATTAATGGATTTGGAAATCAAAGTGTGCCATGAAGATCGAGGTGTTTGGTTGACTGCTTCTTTTTGATAGGCTGGACACACACAACATGCTTAAAGAGACACCACTATAATCATTGTTTTCTTTGTGAAGCACCCATCAAAAAGACAATTCATCACATGATATTCACTTACCCATTTAGTCAAAGTTGCTGAGACATGGTATTTTTTAGCACCCTTCGGTCACCAGGTTTCAAAAAATCATCCAAGAAAAAACTCTATTAAGCATAGTGCATTTTTCGTCCCTTAACTTATCGCGAAGTGTGGCTTTCGTCTCTGAACCTTTTTTTGTAAGCTTCGTCCCTCAACTCTTAATATCAGGTATAGTCAGTCCATAACAACGGTATTCCTTGGTCAAACCCGGTTTTGACCTGATGTGTCACGGTTTTGACCACATCTTGGTGCAACCTTTGTCCCACAACTCGTAATATCGGGTAAAATTAGTTCCTAACAAGAGTATTCCTCCACCAAATCCGGTTTTGACTTTTCATGGCACAATTTTGATCACATCATCACTGTAAGGTGGAATAGAACCACATTCCATCTATCTCTAATCCTCCCCCTTCTCTCTCTCTATATATATATATATCCATCTCTCTCTCTAGTTCATTCCTAGATGACCCCCTTTCCCCTCTTTTCGTCTCTCTCCTTGCTCTTCCTCTCTCGCGAGCTAACTACCACCGCTACTGAATCCTCCCGATCATCGGTCCAATCGGTGGTGGTGAGCACGATGCATTTGCCTTGAATGCCCCTATACCATCGTATGGTGATGCTTTGGCCAAACCATGTTACATAAGGTCGAAATCAGGTTTGATCAAGGAATACAACTGTCAGGACTAACTATACCTGGTATTAAGAGTCGAGAGACTAAGGTTGCAACCAAAAAAGGTTCAAGGACGAAAGGCGCACGTCACGATAAGTTGAGGGACAAAAAATGCACTTTACTCAAAACTATTTGTGCGGGAGGCCCATGTTTCTAAAAAACGGTTGCTTCCTGGAGTCTTTGGAAAGAAAGAAATAACAATCATCTTAGAGGGGTTCGGCCAAGCATCAACTCTTGGGTTGCAAGACGAAAAGAGGATCTGACCTTACTAGCCTATAGGGTCAAAGTAGCTCATGAACCTTTCCTCTCTCAAAGAAGCTCATAAACCTTTTCATCTCTGCTTTTGCGGCCTCCATTCACTAGAACAACTAGTTTGTTGTTAGTTTGCTATTAGCTTTTGCCTTCTAACTTTTTTCTTTCTTTTTCTGGTATATCCAAAGTGGCATGTAATGCCATGTAAATATGTACAAATTTGATTAATTTATTCAATATAATAATACACTTGGAGCCTCTCCTACTCTTTCAGGTAAAAAAATATTGCTAGCCTCCGACATAGGCGCATGATGCTTGCCAAAAGTGGAAGGGGCAGATGTCGAAGCGGAAACGGTAACAGTGTGATGGGCGAGGTCCACCATCCACCGTCCATTTCAATGTTGGTCCTATAATTAATAAAATCATTATTGTTTTTCCACCATGGGGCCCGAGTCGGCTAAGCCCCCTCCCCCTGCCCTCCTTGCTTGAGTGGCAAG
Source organism: Triticum urartu (assembly GCF_003073215.2). NCBI lineage: Eukaryota > Viridiplantae > Streptophyta > Magnoliopsida > Poales > Poaceae > Triticum > Triticum urartu. Next base: position 490,226,980 of record NC_053026.1, on the reverse strand, counting down.
GCAAGTGGATGAGGGAGTCCTAGTAGGACTAGGGCTCTGCCCCCAAGTTAGTCGACCCACTTGGACCCTCCGCCTATTTATAGGTGGGGAGGGGCACACCAAGGGACACACCAAGCCCCTCGGCTGACCCCCTCCCTTGCTAACCGCCGCCCACCTCTCTCCATCTTCATCTGATCTACATCGGTTCAATGCTAGGCTGCTTCTCCCTCTAGTTTCTTCTTGCAGTTCTTCACGCTAGCTTCATGGAGTGTCGCAGTGCTGCTAGATCGGTACGTTGGATACTTTTTTCTAGGGCTGGTGACAGTGGGAAAGGCTCCCACTGACATTCTTTCTCTTTTTATTAATATATGTCAAGTGTCGACTATACAAATATTTACATAGTGGTGGTTAGAGCAGCAAAAGGTGGGGTGTTGGGTTGTCTATCAAAAGGATTACAAAGATTGTACAAAGGAGAGTACAAGAGGAACTTATTGCTGCTTAGTTCTACGCTCAAGAAGTCCCTTTTAAATTTGATCAACCAAGAATAACAACGAGTGAATCATTTTGAAGACAATCCTTATTGTTGGGAGGTAAAACTAGCTTCAGGAATCGGTGAGCTTCACTGGCATCTTCTTCCTCTCCCGTTGCGGTGATTGTTGGTGAGATCATCATTACATGTACCTTCATAGTGATCCCGAGCTTGTTCGTGCGCAGTTAATTTTTTGTTGCCTGACATGTTCTCCTACAAAGATTATTATTAATAGAGTTCATATAGTCCCTGCCCTCTCCAAATTCACCGATCGCTGCCAGCCTCCAACACTATTGTGACACTTATTAAAAAAAGAAAAGGCAAAGCCTAGAGACTTGGGGGCGACAGGGAGCTCGGAGTTCCATGGCGGTGCCTCTAAGGAGGGGAACAGCATCCGAAGACGCTGTCGACGACGACACCGACCAAGGTCAGCACTAGGTTTTCACGTAGAACAAGTCGGCAAACAGCAGATGCCCCCACAAGCCACTTGCGGCCAACCGGTCCCCGCATCCAAGCCTTCTAACCCCATCATGCCTAAGCTCACCTCCACCATCCACCGCGCCAAACCACGGATGCTAACCGAAGGAGGGGGGATGGGGGCGGCGGCTAGGTTACCGCCCGATCCACCCCCCCACCCCGAGCGACATGAGCACTGCAATAGATGCAGACACCATTTCACTCTTGTTTTCATTAGTATGAAAGGGTATAGGTTGCTAATGCATGAAAGCCCTGTGTCAAAAGTATGAAAGGGTAACGTGCAGATATATGGTAGATTGACCTTTTGAAGCTCTGCCAAAGTATTCGAGGACGATGAGGTGGGTTTGTGTAGCACCCACGATGCGGCTATATCTCCCACGTGTCGGAGCACGACCTAGAGGCATAACCGCATTGTACGCATGTCGCAAGAGGGGTAATCTTTACACATCCCATGTACTGAATAAGAGAGGGATAAAGAGTTGTCTTACAATCGCCACTTCACACAATACATGAATATAGCATTACATCATCCAGAATACAATCAAGGTCCGACTATGGAACCAAATAAAGAAAGACAACCCCTAATGCAATAGATCCCCGATCGCCCCAACTGGGCTCCACTACTGATCAACTAGAAACGCACAACGAATACGATCTTCATCAAGCTCCTCCTTTAGCTCGGTTGCGTCACCTACACGGTATCATCGGCACCTGCAAACTGGTTTTGGAAGTAAATCTATGAGTCACGGGCACTCAGCAATCTCACACCCACGAGATCAAGACTATTTAAGCTTATGGGTAGGAAAAGGTAGTGAGGTGGAGCTGTAGCAAGCACTAGCATATATGGTGGCTAACTTACGCAAAAGAGAGCGAGAAGAGAAAGCAAAGCACGGCCGTGAACTAGAAGTGATCCTGAAACTACTTACGGTCAAACATAACACAAGAACCGTGTTCACTTCCCGGACTCCGCCGAGAAGAGACCATCATGGCTACACACGCGGTTGATCCATTTTAATTAAGTTGAGTGTCAAGTTTTCTACAACCGGATATTAACAAATTCCCATCTGCCCATAACCGCGGGCACGGCTTTCGAAAGTTCAAAACCCTGTAGGGGTGTCCCAACTTAGCCCATCACAAGCTCTCATGGTCAACGAAGGATATTCCTTCTCCCAGGACGACCCGATCAGACTCAGAATCCCGGTTACAAGACATTTCGACAATGGTAAAACAAGACCAGCAAAGCCACCCGATGTGCCGACAATCCCGATAGGAGTCGCACGTATCTCGTTCTCAGGGCAACACCGGATGAGACTAGCTACGAGTAAAACCAAACCTCAAGTTTCCCCAAGGTGGCCCTGCAGGCAGCTCGGTTCGGACCAACACTTAGACAAGCACTGACCCGGAGGGGGGGGGGCTAAAATAAAGATGACCCTTGGGTTGGCCGACCCAAGGGAAGGGTAATAGGTTGTTAGGCAAATGTAAAACCAAGGTTGGGCCTTGCTGGAGGAGTTTTGTTCAAAGCAAACTGTCAAGGGGTTCCCATAACACCCAACCGCGTAAGGAAGGCAAAATCAAGGAACATAACACCGGTATGACGGAAACTAGGGCGGCAAGAGTGGAACAAAACACCAGGCATAAGGCCGAGCCTTCCACCCTTTACCAAGTATATAGATGCATTAAATAAATAAAAGATATTGTGATATCCCAACAATATCTATGTTCCAACAAGGAACAAACTCCATCCTCACCTGCAACTAGCAACGCTATAAGAGGGGCTGAGCAAAGCGGTAACATAGACAAACAACGGTTTGCTAGGAAAGGTGGGTTAGAGGCTTGGCATGACAATATGGGAGGCATGATATAGCAAGTGGTAGGTATCGCAGCATAGCAATAGAGCGAGCAACTAAGCAAGCAAAGATAGAAGTGATTTCGAGGGTATGGTCATCTTGCCTGCAAAGTTCACCGAGTTGACGAAAGCTTGATCCTCGTAAGCGTACTCAACGGGTACCTCGAACACGAACTCGTCTCCTGGCTCTAACCAAAGAAAGAACACAAGCAAAGGACCAACAATCAACCACGGTGCAATGCGCAAGCAACATGATGCAAAACATGGCATGATATGCGGGATGTGATATGCAATGCATATGCGAGCTCCGGAAGGAAAAGATTGAACCAGGCCTCAACTTGGCAAACCAAGTGTGCGATGGAAAGATGAGTTGGTTTCGGTCGAAATCAATATAAATATCACCGGAAACAGATGCACGGTTTGCAAATGGCAAGCAAAACAAGAATGGCACAATTCTGCGATTAACAGCACGATGCCATCTAGAATGCAACAAGAAACTAAGCTAGTGCACTCCAACATAGCAACAAAGCACATGGAAGTGATCTACTCAAGATGCTTGACAAAAGATGAACACTTAGCTACGGCTAAATCACACAAGAGCAGGTTCAAACAAGCATGGAAAAAGAGCAAAAGATAACAACATCACAGACTTAGTGAAAATACTAACATGTCAGGAATTAACATCAGGAAGCAAAGTTTAGAGCAAGGTAACAACATGCTACATGAACATAACATAGCAATACAAGGCATGGCATGCATCTTCTCAAAGCATATAACAAAAGTCACTTACTTACCATAAGCCAAAAAGGATCAGCAGATATGATGGCACCCATGTAAACATAGAAGGTTTCGTTAACAGATTTAGACTTAGCAGAAAACTGAACATGGCATAAACAGAATTATGTAGGCATGTTTGCGAGCTCGATGCACTCACCACAAGGCATTTCATGACAACATAAGCATACACCCAGCAAGAAGACATGTTCAAGAAGCTAACCATGGCAAAAACAATCTCATAGCATGCATGGATCAACTACAACAACCTTGGCAAAATTGATTAACACGTAACCAATCTGCCAGGAACATTTTATAGCAAAAGTAGAGCAAGATTGAGTCATGCTAGGCTACTCCATAAATGCAAACAGAGACATGGATAGATAGAGCACGACCATATCTCAAAATCATCCTTACTGAACATACTCAAAAGAAGCATGGATCACTCTGTAGCAACATGAATACATGGCATAAAAATAACAGCAGACAAGGACTTAGTGAAATTCGAAGTCCCTGGAAACAGCAACATCACGAGAGCTACTTTGCATGCTTGTGCTATTCACCACATTGATCACAAAAAGACATGGCATACACCCCTGTAAATATGGCATGTCATATAACAAAACACATGTAGAGATCATGCTCATATGCAGCACACATTAATCATGGCAAAAATGACAAATGCTCATAAACTGATAAGAAACAGCACCTAACATTTTATAGCACTCTTGCAACAACAATTAGGGCATCAAGATGGACTCAAACAAGCATTGAACAATGGAATGAAATGAAGAGGACATCCTAACGAACATTTTGATATGCCACACGCACGAAACGAAGCAATGAATGAGGAGTTATGATGCGATGAACATGACATGAAAATTACACAGATCTGGGACTTAGTGGAATTTTCACCTCCGCGAAAGTCAACGTTGGACGAGGCGGAGCGGGATGAGGAGATCCGGGACGGGACGAGGGTGCTTGGTTGGACTCCCGGTGGATCTGGTCCACTTTTCCAGATCCGTCGACGAACGAGCTCCGGCGAGCTACTCCGGCAAGGCGGCGAGCCGGGGGCGAGGGAGATGGCCGGAGAGAGGGGCGCGGGCGGCGACGCACGGCGACGAACTCGGGGAGGCGCGGGTAGGCGGAAGCTAGTGGAAGGCGCGGGGTTGCCGGCAGAGGAGACAGACAACGGCGGGCGCGGTCGCCGGCGAGCGGAGCCGCGGCTCGGGCGGCGCGCTGAGCTGCGGGCGGCGAGCGCTCGGGCGCGGGAGCCGGGAGCCGGGCGGCGGCGGGATGGGCCCCGCGGGCCCGATCCGGGCCACACGGGCCGGCGGCGGCGTGCGGTGGCCAGGGCCACATGGTGCCACGTGACTGGTGCGGGCGCGGCGGCGGGTTTTGTCCGGTGGACTTGGACGTGTCCGGCGGCGAGAGGGAGGTTTTCTAGGGTTTCATCTACGGAAATTTCAGGGGAGAGGACATATATATAGGTAGAAGGAGCTAGGAGAGTCCAAATGAGGTGCGGTTTTCGGCCACGCGATTGTGATCGAACGGCCGAGAGGATGGAGGGGGTTTGGATCTGTTTTGGGCCACTTTGGAGGGGTGTTGGGATGCAACACACACGAGGCATTTACGGTTCCCCGGTTAACCGTTGGAGTATCAAATGAAGTCCAAATGGCACGAAACTTGACAGGCGGTCTACCGGTGGTGAACCAAGGCCGCTTGGCAAATCTCGGTCCAATTCGAGAACGTTTAACACCCGCACACGAAAAGAGGCAAAAGGGGGCGCCGGAGGACACAGGAGTGCCGGATTGAGAAATGGACAACGGGGAAAATGCTTGGATGCATGAGACAAACATGTATGCAAATGCGATGCACATGATGACATGATATGAAATGCATGACACGCAAACAAATGACATGGCAACAACATTGAAATAACTGGAGGACACCTGGTGCATCGGTCTCGGGGCGTTACAACACTCCACCACTACGAGAGGATCTCGTCCCGAGATCTAGGATAGCACCGGAGGGGAAAATGGAAGAGAAAGAGAAGAGGTAAAACTAAGTTGCTTCTTTGACAAACGAGTGAAACCAAAGAACCTTGAAAGGTTAAACCATTTCGAGAAAAGAATACAACGGAGATATACGAAGTTGAAAACACTCCGTTAGAAAAGAGGAACATGGGATACGACGAGAACCAAGAGGTTTAGTGATAAGATAAATATTGAAACCACTCCGGTTAAAAACTAGATAGAGAAGGAATAAGATTGATATAATTTGGGTAGCACTCCGACTGAAAGGACAAGGAAAAACTTGATAAGATGAAAAGAACTTGAAGAGATGACACAACACTCCGGTTAAATGGATAAGCAAAGGAAAGAAGAAGCTCTTGGGAAAAACAAGATGATTGGTCGAACAGAGCAACATCACAATGCCTCCGGATGAAGGAATAAAAGGTAAATCGTCGGAACAAAAGAACGGAGAAGAAAATGGCAACTTCTGCCACAAAAGAGCTTGGAAAGCATCCTTGCAAGGAAGGATTGCACGGGGTTGTTGGGAAATCAACAACGAAAAGAATAAGCTTGTAGTGGCTTATGGAGAACATCTCAAAACTATGAGGTGAAATTCTGCTACTAACGAAAAAATAATAGATTGGATTGATATGAACAAGGAGACGAGAAACTTATTCACCGGGAGGATATATGAAGAACTTGGATCATTTATAAGCACCATAAATAGCAACAATCCTTAGGGAAAGCTTTAGGTGAAATATAACCCAAGATAACTCCAATGAAGTGATTGATGGATTAAGAAGAGCTCATGCTCGAAGAAATTTATGGGTTTAACTATCTCATTCTTGACAAGTGTTGAAACATGACACACGAAGGGAAATTGTCAAGAGTGACATCGCACCACCTCAAAAGATAAGGTAGAAAGAATTGCACTTCGGAACGCAAGATGAAGAATGCTTGACTCCTCTTGGCGAACACTTCGAGAACGAATTAAATCCTTGATGAACCATCATGTAGAACCTCCATGAAGAACTCCGGTAATAAAAGGATGATCAAAAGGAAGTGAAGGATGAAAAGAATAAGATTGAAACCTTGCAATGATTAGATGGAGCTTTGAAATGATATAATTGAAATAAATTGGAGCTCCGTAAAAGAAAGATGAACCAAAGAGATCAAGAATTTTGATGAACCTCCGGAAAGAAAAGATGAACAGCTTGGAACCGAGAATTTGATATCATGAGCAAACTCCGGTAGAAAAGAATTAGACACTTGGAAGAAGCCAAAATAAGAATTACGTTATGCGTATCCTTCACCAATTAAATTGGTGACAAGCAATGGATTGCATACAACTTACTCTCATAGAAAGGATTAAGATAGATATAGCGCAAACTTGAGAAGGTCTTCAACGAACCACCGGTAGGATTTGAAAACAACGAATAAATTGATATGATAACCAAGGAAGGGAAACTCTTGAATGAACCACTGTAAGAATTGAAAAAGAGAGTAGCAAAGGCACAAATCACCAGGAAGAATTGGAAAAAAAACTAATGAAGATACTTGAGAGAGTTTAGAATACAAGAGAACGAAAAGATCATGAACTTATTAGAGGATATTTGAATGATTCACCGGTATGATTAGGAGAACGATAACTGAAAGCTGGTGTCGGTGTCAAAACCGGCGGATCTCGGGTAGGGGGTCCCGAACTGTGCGTCTAGGTCGGATGGTAACAGGAGGCAAGGAACACGATGTTTTACCCAGGTTCGGGCCCTCTTAATGGAGGTAAAACCCTACGTCCTGCTTGATTAATATTGATGATATGGATAGTACAAGAGTAGATCTACCACGAGATCAGAGAGGCTAAACCCTAGAAGCTAGCCTATGGTATGATTGTCTATGTGTATGTTGTATATGATCTATCGACTAGCCTGGCCTCGGTTTATATAATGCACCAGAGGCCTAGGATAACAAGAGTCCTAGCCGAATACGCCGGTGGGGAGAAGTCCTTGTCTTGATCGCCAAGTCTTGTGGAATCTTCCTTGTATGCGGCAGCTGTCCGAACTGGCCCATGAGTATACGGCCACGGGGGGTCCTCGGCCCAATCTATCAGATCGGGAGATGACGTGTTGAGTACCCCCTAGTCCAGGACACCGTCAGTAGCCCCCTGAACCGGTCTTCAAGTTAGGGATGCTCCTCGATTCTTCCGAACTGTTCTTCATCTTCGGTTGCCGGTCTTGAAAACTGGTTCAACAAATCTTCTTTATCTTCGATCTTGAGGATCGCCGAAATGCATTCGATGAGTTTACACGTCAGGTATCCGAGGAGCCCCTTTAAGTTTCCGGCCTTTATCAATGCCTTGTTTATTTTTATGCCACACCTCGGGTTTGAAGTTGTTCCCGGGAGGCAGGGTCCTCTTGCGTCCGAGCTCCAACGCCGGACTGCATTCGAGGTATCTTTTGCAGCCGAGCACCAACGCCGGACCGCTTCCCAGCTCTAGCGCCGGAATGTATCCGAGCTCCAACGCCGAAATATATCCGAGCTCCAACGCCGGACTGTGTCCAGGTTCCAATGCCGGACTATATCCGAGGTGTCATATCACCTTGGTTCAAAAAAGTTGAAGGAGTTTAGCCGAGCTTAATGCCGGAAATGCCCTCTATGGAGCCAGCCACTAGCGCCCGAGCTTTATGCCGGACTGCTTCCGAGGTGGTGCACCACCCCGACTATGGGCCGATTTTTTGTCAATATTTTTTATTGGTGCAATTTATTCTCTGCCGAGATATATAGCCAGTAGCCCTCAAGGTGTGTATCGGTCTAAAACCCGAGATGCACATGAAGGATGACATAAGACCGCTGATCCCAGTAGCCGCTGAGTCTCAGGTTTGCAAAATCGGCCTGAGGATCAAGTCCTAGCTCGGCGGAATACTTCAGGACACAAAAGCGGCATGCTCAGTCCTCAAGACTCAGGTTGGGTGCGGCCGACCAACCTGAGGATCAAAATCTCCTCGGAAACTATATTGCACATAAAATTTTCTGCATTGGACAAACAATGCAGTAGCCCCCGAGACACTGGTCGGGTGGCAACACCAGATCAGGGGATCGATGTGCCCCTTTAATATTTGTAAATAATAAGCCCGAAGCCCAGTAGCCCCCAAGCCTTAATGCGGGCATGGGTGGCCGAATTAAGGATCAATATCCATAGTAAAATCACAAATTATGTGTAATGACTCTATGTATCCAAGTACTTTACGTCATTAATGCTCGGATCCGCATTGTATAGAACTTTGTTGACCGACCATCGGCTTCCACCTCCTTGGTCAGTAGCCGAGGAGTGTTTGTCCTACTTTATAAAGCCTTTATGAGGGCAAAGATTTACGACAAATAAGGCAATCTGGCCACACGGTTTTATAAACAAAGGTACGCAGAGAGATATGTTATATTACTGTTTAACAGAAGAAATGTATTCCAAAGAAAATAGTCCCGCTATCGGTTCCTTTCTTTGGGTTGTCATGCTAAGCATGATCATGAAACCTCAGCTCGAATGTAAGAGCAAAATATCAAGGATTTAGTTTGGGAGGCCAGTTAATAGCCCCCGGTAGTGTTCGGCGACAGTCGAGGTCAAGCCGTAAACACTTCGGCCAATGTTATGAATGGCCCGTCATAGTCATCGGATCGCTGACCAGTTTACGCTTATTGTGACAGTCAGTTTTCGGCTTTCTCCACTAAGGTGCTTAACCATGTGAGCTGGAAGCACAATCGCAGTGGTTCTCCCTTTGCACGCCTAGCCGAACAAAACGGAACGTAGGAAGCAAGTGCAGGAGCCGGGCAACCCAACTATTGACCGAAGACACAATTCGAAACCGATGCATATATAGCAATATCTGAGAATGTTTTTGCCGAATCCCTAAAGGTGTCCGGCGTTGCACTGCGAGACTAATGCTGGAAAAGCACAAATAGTTTAAAAGTGCCAAAAAGCTTGGAAAACCAAGAAACGTCAGTAAAAACATGACGTCCGAATAAGATCAAGTGTTCGGTGCCAATCCGAAAATTGGTCTTAGAAAAAAGAAGTGCTTCTGTCGTCCTTTAACATGACACATCCTATCTCAAGACTTCGAGCGGGTTAGCCTACGGCTTCAACCTCCTATCCCGAGGGCGGAGTACTTCTCATTAGGCCAGTTTAGCAAACTAAACTCTAGCGGCTTTGAGAGAGAAATTAGGCTCCCCGGCTAGTGACCGCACACTCGCGTCGAAAAAAGGAGTGATAAATAATAATAATAGAACTTTGCAACGACTGAGAAGAAGAACACTTATTATAAAACGGCTCAAATAAACTTAAGAGCCCCCAAGTGACTTGGGTAGAAGAATGATTGCATGTACCGAAGTACCTATATCATATCTATGTTCAACCGAACTTTAAACGCGTCTTAACCGACCGTCGGCTTCTCCCTCTTCAGTTAAGGACCGAAAAGTGTTATGTACTCCATCGGTCGAGAATATCGACAGTGTTTCCAATAACCAGGCAATCAGGCCATAAGGCTGTAATAGATAAAGCGCGCTCAAGGAACTTATGCTATATTACTGCGAAGAGTAAGAAGCATCTTCGAAGAAAATAGTACCCCCACCGATACCTTTCTTCGGTGCTCATTGTTATTATGAGACTTGTGCAATAGATTTTTTGTACTCATGAGTTCCGTTGTGTGCCGACCATCATTGAATAACTATAAGAGCGCTAGATTTCGGCTTCACCCAATCTGAGGTCCGGCTCGGGTGACCCGATCGTGACAATCGCAGAGGTGCTCCCTTTACTCCCTAGCCGAACAATCGGGAACGTAGGGGTAAACACAGGAGCGAGGCAACCCAGCTTGCAAATCGCTTAAGTCAATGTGGTGCATATTGTGGCGTAATACACAAACAAGGAACGAAGCCGTACAAGTATAATCATATGCAACAGGAAAAGCTTCATAAAGGAAGCCCCCAAGTAAACGGGGTATTTGAATTTATGCGTCACAAACAAAGTTTGGACAAGGAAATTTTTTAGAAGCAACTTTTTTCCAAAAAAGTATAATGCTTGGTCGAACCGAACGCAAGTTAGAAATTAAAGCTTTGAGCATGAAAGCGACTTAGCTGGTTAATGTGTTCGGTATTGATGACGCGGTCCGAGCTTGATGCGGGGCAAGGTTCCATCCCTCAAGCCGGTCCTGAGGTGGCGGAGCGGAGAGCTTGACACGCCGAAGTGGTGACATAGCACGATCAATGCAGACCGGCAGAGTGATGCCGAAGTTCCCGGATCATTTTCCTTTGCACAAAAATAGTGCAAACCAGAGATAATAGTAATAATGATAATTAAAAAAATCGTTGCATAATAAATAATTTATGCAAAGTGAGTAATAAAAGAAATATGGCCTGGCGCCGAAGTCAAGTCGATGCAGGGCGTCGCCGTGATGCGGTAAAGGCGTGACAAAGCCTGAATTCGCAAGTCGGTCCGAGCTCCGAGTGCGGCGTTTGCCAGACTATGTACGGAAACTGACCGAACCACCATGCGACTGTCTTTAATGCAGCCACCATTTGATAGACCTGTGTACATATGACAGACAAACCAGAGTAATAATTCCTTGGGAAAAATGAACCCAAACAAGCAAAAAATACTGGGATTAATAGCACCTGGTTTATTTGTTGTAGCAATCCGAAGGAAGGTGATTCCTAAAATTGGGACCTGCCCCGCACACCCATTGCGTGATGGGCGATAAAACGACAACATGGCAATGCTGGTAAAGGTTGACTCGCCGAGGCAAAGCCCTCGACCCAGCTAACGTGACGGAGCTGGTCGGCTAGTGACGCCGAAGTGTCCGGAGTAGGTTGATGAAGAGATGGCGAAGCCCCCGGTCCAGCCGAGATGTCGAAGCCTCGATGTCAGCCGATGAGTCGAAGTAGATCGGCGTGATGGACACCAGCTTGAAGAAGCAATAGTGCGGCCCTGTCGATGCAGGTCGTGACGTGGTCGATGCCGGCTTGATGAAGCGACCGTGCGGCGATGCCGGTATGCCCGCTCCGTGTAATCCGTGGGGCGGCGATGTTGGTGATGATTTATCCTTCGCGATGCCGGGCTCTTGTTCGGCTTGCCGAGATGATGATCCGAAGAAGTTGAGCTCGGCTCAACAAAGTGACGCCGTGTCTAGCGCAGGTCGGCAGCCGTGGAGTAATATTGCCGGACTGGTTTGACACCAGCATGATGTTGAAGATCATGTTCAAAAGATCTTACAGTTAGTGGAATGTGTTCGGGAACAAAACACAATACCCCATACAAAAATTCCTTCAAAAGGGATGTCCGAAATCCTGTTCATAAAAAAGATGAATTCGGGTCGGATTCGTTTTCGCGCAGAAAACAGATCCGGAAAGTGATGCACTAATCGGAAGGTTCCCGGAGTTTGGACGGTCGGATCGAGCCGAAATTTTGAGAGGTGGTAGATATAGGAATTCCGCAGCCGATCAACGGTTAGATCTTCCAAAGGACGTCCGAGATAGAAGCTGGACACCACGCCCTAAACTCATCCAAATTCCCGTCCAGATTTGACAGGGCTCCGGTATATCATGGATTGCCAGAGATTCCTCCATCGGAACTCGACGAAATTTTCCAGGGTTGTTGTAGACTCAATTCCGCACAATTCCACCAAAGCAATTGTCAAAGCGATACTCGAGGAGGTGGTGGTGGCAGATACGAGTTCGCTGTCCAGAAAAACAGCACGGTCGCTTGAGGGCAATGTTGACGTTGAGCCCTCGAGCTCCATGGATGATTCCTCCATGATCTTGATAGAGATCGGAGTTGATGTTTGATGAAGGCCCTCGTCCGAACATGGTGATCCGAACACGGGGCGCAGTTCTTGGTCGAACCAAGGTGACCAGTCGAGCTGGTGACGAAGATGCCAAAGTTGCAGTTGATCTGCAGGCGAGCCATCGATCCTTTTGTCGATCACACAGCGGAACTCTCAATGAAAGCACCAATGTCGGGGTCAAAACCGGCGGATCTCGGGTAGGGGGTCCCGAACTGTGCGTCTCGGCGGATGGTAACAGGAGACAAGGGACACAATGTTTTACCCAGGTTCGGGCCCTCTTAATGGAGGTAAAACCCTACGTCCTGCTTGATTAATATTGATGATATGGATAGTACAAGAGTAGATCTACCACGAGATCAGAGAGGCTAAAAGGCTAAACCCTAGAAGCTAGCCTATGGTATGATTGTTGTGTATTGTGTATGTTATCGACTAGCCTGGCCTCGGTTTATATAATGCACCAGAGGCCTAGGATAACAAGAGTCCTAGCCGAATACGCCGGTGGGGAGAGTCCTTGTCTTGATCGCCAAGTCTTGTGGAATCTTCCTTGTATGTTGTATGCGGCAGCTGTCCGAACTGGCCCATGAGTATACGGCCACGGGGGTCCTCGGCCCAATCTATCAGATCGGGAGATGACGTGTTGAGTACCCCCTAGTCCAGGACACCGTCAGCTGGAATGAATAATTCTGAGATGATGGCTTCAGAGAATCAAACAAAAAAGAGTCCTGAATTGCTCCGGATGGTTGAAAAGAATTCTCACAATCAAAAACAATTATGAGAGGATGGCAACAAGCTAGAACCATGAATCTTTGAGAGAACGGATAAGATTTGGAGGAAAACTCTTCTTCGGTCTTCAAATCCGAGAATGTCGACGAGAAACACCACCATGAATTTTTGAGATACTTCGGAATGATAATTAGAAAGGTTGAACCAACGATGAAAAGAATATGAAAAAAAATCTTGGAGAAAGACATATGACTGATGATAATTCATTCTTACGTCAAACTTAGAAATGAATTTGAAAATAGCTTCGGGAAAATAGAGAAGAGTCAGGTAAGATCCTGGGAAAAGACCTGTGGGTTAGGGCCCACTCAAAAGAAACACCATTGAATGATTGCTTGGAAGAGAGATTGCACCGGTTAAAGTAAATGGCTAGAATGGGATTACAACCTTGAAAGAACTTGAGCGAAATTGATAATGGAAACTTGAATCTTCTGGGATATCTTCAGCACTCCGGAACAATTGAATAGTGAGAAGTTGATGATAAAGAGGTGCACCGGCATGAGAAAGCATTTGCAACGAGGAAAAGATATATAATCAACACTGAAAGCTTGAATTGAATCCACCGGAGAAGAAAACGAGTGAAGAGTGATGAACTTGAAGCTCTGTTAGTATCTTCATGAGAATCACCGGATACGAACATTGAAAGAAAAGAATGAAGAGACTTCGCAAGAATAAAATGGATACTTGATTAAGAAATCTGAGTCCTCGAAGAAAAAGGGTGGGAGGGAGGGAAAACAAAGGCAGCTTGGAATAGATAAAATGAGCACCGTTGAGAAGAACTGATAATTGATCTTACAGATGGGGAGAATAATGGGATCCTCTCGAAGAGAAGCACGCCGGTAGAAAAGAATTAACATGAGCATCTCGATGATCAAGAAGAATTAGTATACACATAGAAGTATGAGAACATCGCTTAGGGAAGGTATGGAATCAACATTTGACTTCGAAGCAACTCGAATACGACAATAAAAAGAAAACAAAGGATTGGCTTGTAGAATAAGCCAGAAACAAACATATGATAGATCCCATATCGTATCATGTGTCTGTTGGAAAGAATTCCTATGATATACTTGAATTCCCCCTTACAAACTCCCGAAACTTTCCAGTTATGCAATCATGTGTTGGGGATACAGGGGAAGCATAATATCTCACCCAAAACTAGCAAATCCTGCATCCAGCTGTATCCATCCTTCAACACATAACCAAGAAACCTTCGAAAATCGTTTACCTCAACCTTCGAAAAGCATCCGTTATACGAGTTATGGCAATACTCCTGAACTCCTGCCCTAGTACTGGGTGGCGTCGAGGTTATCTCACCAACAACTGCATAAAAGATATTTTCGATGTCGGCAAAACTCAAGTATTCCAGAACTGCAACGATAAAATTGTGACGACAACACCTCGGAGCTCAACTCCCCGTGACACTGCCACAACCCCTAAATGTCAGGAGGCACCAAGAACAATGTTCTCGTCACAAAACCATCGGAACGATTCCAAGATACCCGCGTGATCCTAAATTTTTTTAGTGAAATTTGAGGAGAGAAGAGTCAAAACTCTACGTCATGAGGCCTCACTAGAGCGACGAAGGGACTAGGGAGTAAAAAGAATCCTATTCTCCGATATATATAATCCTAAAAGACTCAAAACATTTTTCTAGACTCAACAACGTCAGCGATTCGATCAAGCAGGGGGGTCCTAAGTCGGGGATGGCTCTGATACCAACTTGTAACACCCACGATGCGGCTATATCTCCCACGTGTCGGAGCACGACTTAAAGGCATAACCGCATTGTAGGCATGTCGCAAGAGGGGTAATCTTTACACATCCCATGTACTGAATAAGAGAGGGATAAAGAGTTGGCTTATAATCGCCACTTCACACAATACATGAATATAGCATTACATCATCCAGAATACAATCAAGGTCCGACTACGGAACCAAATAAAGAAAGACAACCCATAATGCAATAGATCCCCGATCGCCCCAACTGGGCTCCACTACTGATCAATTGGAAACGAAACACACAACAAATACGATTTTCATCGAGCTCCTCCTTGAGCTCAGTTGCGTCACTTGCACGGTATCATCGACACCTACAAACTAGTTTTGGAAGTAAATCTATGCGTCACGGGGACTCAGCAATCTCACACCCACGAGATCAAGACTATTTAAGCTTATGGGTAGGAAAAGGTAGTGAGGTGGAGCTGTAGCAAGCACTAGCATATATGGTGGCTAACTTACGCAAAAGAGAGCGAGAAGAGAAAGCAAAGCACGGTCGTGAACTAGAAGTGATCAAGAAGTGATCCTGAAACTACTTACGGTCAAACATAACACAAGAACCGTGTTCACTTCCCGGACTCTGCCGACAAGAGACCATCATGGCTACACACGCGGTTGATCCATTTTAATTAAGCTGAGTGTCAAGTTTTCTACAACCGGATATTAACAAATTCCCATCTGCCCATAACCGCGGGCACGACTTTCGAAAGTTCAAAACCCTGCAGGGGTGTCCCAACTTAGCCCATCACAAGCTCTCATGGTCAACGAGGGATATTCCTTCTCCCTGGACGACCCGATCAGACTCGGAATCCCGGTTACAAGACATTCGACAATGGTAAAACAAGACCAGCAAAGCCACCCGATGTGCCAACAATCCCGATAGGAGTCGCACGTATCTCATTCTCAGGGCAACACCGGATGAGACTAGCTACAAGTAAAACCAAACCTCAAGTTTCCCCGAGGTGGCCTCGCAAGCAGCTCGGTTCAGACCAACACTTAGACAAGCACTGGCCCGGGGGGGGGGGCTAAAATAAATATGACCCCTTGGGTTGGCCGACCCAAGGGAAGGGTAATAGGTTGTTAGGCAAATGTAAAACCAAGGTTGGGCCTTGCTGGAGGAGTTTTTATTCAAAGCGAACTATCAAGGGGTTCCCATAACACCCAACCGCGTAATGAAGGCAAAATCAAGGAACATAACACCGGTATGACGGAAACTAGGACGGCAAGAGTGGAACAAAACACCAGGCATAAGGCCGAGCCTTCCACCCTTTACCAAGTATATAGATGCATTAATTAAATAAGAGATATTGTGATATCCCAACAATATCCATGTTCCAACAAGGAACAAACTCCATCTTCACCTGCAACTAGCAACGCTATAAGAGGGGCTGAACAAAGCGATAACATAGCCAAACAACGGTTTGCTAGGAAAGGTGGGTTAGAGGCTTGGCATGACAATATGGGAGGCATGGTATAGCAAGTGGTAGGTATCGAAGCATAGTAATAGAGCGAGCAACTAAGCAAGCAAAGATAGAAGTGATTTCGAGGGTATGGTCATCTTGCATGCAAAGTTCACCGATTTGATGAAAGCTTGATCCTCGTAAGCGTACTCAACGAGTACCTCGAACACGAACTCGTCTCCCGGCTCTACCCAAAGAAAGAACACAAGCAAAGGACCAACAATAAACCATGGTGCAATGCGGAAGCAACATGATGCAAAACATGGCATGATATGTGGGATGTGATATGCAATGCATATGCGAGCTCCGGAAGGAAAAGATTGAACCATGCCTCAACTTGGCAAACCAAGTGTGCCTCTGGAAATATGAGTTGATTTCGGTCGAAATCGATATAAAGATCACTGGAAACGGATGCACGGTTTGCAAATGGCAAGCAAAACAAGAATGGCACAATTATGTGATTAACATCACGATGCCATCTAGAATGCAACAAGAAACTAAGCTACTGCACTCCAACATAGCAACAAAGCACATGGAAGTGATCTACTCAAGATGCTTGACAAAATATTAACACTGAGCTACGACTAAATCACACAAGAGCAGGTTCAAACAAGCATGGAAAAAGAGCAAAAGATAACAGCATCACATACTTAGTGAAAATACTAACATGTCAGGAATTAACATCAGGAATCAAAGTTTAGAGCAAGATAACAACATGCTACAGGAACATATCATAGCAATACAAGGCATGGCATGTATCTACTCAAAGCATATAACAGAAGTCCCTTACTGACCATAAGCCAAAAAGGATAACAAGATATGATGGCACCCATGTAAATATAGCAAGTTTCGTTAACAGATTCAGACTTAGCAGAAAACTGAACATGGCATAAACAAAATTATGTAGGCATGTTTGCGAGCTCGATGCACTCACCACAAGGCATTTCATGACAAAATAATCATACACCTAGCAAGAAGACATGTTCAAGAAGCTAACCATGGCAAAAACAATCTCATAGCATGCATGGATCAACTACAACAACCTTGGCAAAATTTATTAACACGTAACCAATCTGCCAAGAACATTTTATAGCAAAAGTAGAGAAAGATTGAGTCATGCTAGGCTACTCCATAAATGCAAACAGAGCCATGGATGGATAGAGCACAACCATATCTCAGAATCATCCTTACTGAACATACTCAAAAGAAGCATGGATCACTTTGTAGCAACATGAATACATGGCATAAAAATAAGAGTAGACAAGGACTTAGTGAAATTCTAAGTCCCTGAAAATAACAACATCACGAGAGCTACTTTTCATGCTTGTTCTATTCACCACATTAATCACAAAAAAACATGGCATACACCCCTATAAAGATGGCATGGCATATAACAAAACACATGTAGAGCTCATGCTCATATGCAGCACACATTAATCATGGCAAAATGACAAATGCTCATAAACTGATAAGAAACAGCACCTAACATTTTATAGCACTCTTGCAACAACAATTAGGGCATCAAGATGGACTCAAACAAGCATTGAACAATGGAATGAAATGAAGAGGACATCCTAACGAACATTTTGATATCCCACACGGATGAAACAAAGCTACGAATGAGGAGTTATGATACGATGAACATGGCATAAAAATTACACAGATCTGGGACTTGGTGGAATTTTCACCTCCGCGAAAGTCAACGCGGGACGAGGCGTAGCGGGATGAGGAGATCCGGGACGGGACGAGGGCACTTGGTTGGACTCCCGGTGGATCTGGTCCACTTTTCCAGATCCGTCGACGGAGGAGCTCCGGCGAGCTACTCCGGCGAGGCGGCGAGCCAGGGGCGAGGGAGATAGCCGGAGAGAGGGGCGCGGGCGGCGGTGCACGGTGATGAACTTGGGGAGGCGCGGGTAGGCGGCGGCGAGCGGAAGGCACGGGGTCGCCGGAGAAGACAGGCGGCGGCGGGCGCGGTTGCCGGCGAGCGGAGCCGCGGCTCGGGCAGCGAGCGCTCGGGTGCGGGAGGCCGGGAGCCGGGCGGCGGCGGGATGTGCCCCTCGGGCCCGATCCGGGCCGCGCGGGCCGGCGGAGGCGCGCGGCGGCCAGGGCCATGTGGCGCCATGTGACTGGTGCGGGCACGGCGACGGGTTTTGTCCGGTGGACTTGGACGTGTCCGGCGGCGAGAGGGAGGTTTTCTAGGGTTTCATCTGCGGAAATTTCTGGTATGAGGACATATATATATATAGGTAGAGGGAGCTAGGAGAGTCCAAGTGAGGTGAGGTTTTCGGCCACGCGATCGTGATTGAACAACCGAGAGGATGGAGGGGGTTTGGATGGGTTTTGGGCCACTTTGGAGGGGTGTTGGGCTGTAACACACACGAGGCCTTTACGGTTCCCCGGTTAACTGTTGGAGTATCAAACAAAGTCCAAATGGCACGAAACTTGACATTTGGTCTACCAGTGGAGAACCAAGGCCGCTTGGCAAATCTTGGTCCAATCCGAGAACGTTTAACACCGGCACACGAAAAGAGGCAAAAGGGGGCGCCGGAGGACCAGGAGTGCCGGATTGAGAAATGGACAATGGGGAAAATGCTCGGATGCATGAGACGAACATGTATGCAAATGCGATGCACATGATGACATGATATGAAATGCATGGCACGCAAACACATGACATGGCAACAATAGCGAAATAACTGGAAGACACCTGGCGCATCGGTCTCAGGGCGTTACACGTGAGAACATCTACAATGGGACCCTCCACTTCCCCCAATCGCCCGGACCGAAAAACGGCACCCAACTGGACCTCCAAAGTCGGTCCATAAACATGGGTTGTTTGACACCACTTAAACCCAACCCATATATGTGGGGCGGTCCATCCGGACGCGACAGTCGCCCCCGGACCTACTCTAAACCCCACCAAATTGATGAATTCCACTAAATCAGCCACCCTCCTTGTGGATCAGCCGCAACGCTGAAGGAAATATGCCATAGAGGCAATAGTAAAGTTGTTATTTTATATTTCCTTATTCATGATAAAGGTTTATTATTCATGCTACAATTGTATTGATCAGAAACTTAAATACATGTGTGAGTACATAAACAAACACCATGTCCCTAGTGAGGCTCTACTTGACTAGCTCATTGATCAAAGATGGTTAAGGTTTCCTAACCATTGACATGAGTTGTCATTTGATAACGAGATCACATCATATGGAGAATGATGTGATGGACAAGACCCATCCGTTAGCTTAGCATAATGATCGTTCAGTTTTATTGCTATTTCTTTCTTCATGTCAAATACATATTCCTTCGACTATGAGATTATGCAACTCCCGGATACCGGAGGAATGCCTTGTGTGCTATCAAACGTCATAATGTAACTGGGTGATTATAAAGATGCTCTACACGTATCTTCGAAGGTGTTTGTTGAGTTGGCATAGATCAAGATTAGGATTTGTCACTCCGAGTATCAGAGAGGTATCTTTGGGCCACCTCGGTGATACACATCATAAGCTTGCAAGCAAACTGATGGCAGCTGGAACTATGTCGGTATTTCCCCTGAGAGGGAGGGACGATAAAGCACAGCGGTGGTAAGTATTTCCCTCAGTTATGAAACCAAGGTTATCGAACTAGTAGGAGAACCAAGCAACATAACGTAAACAGCCCCTGCACACAAATAACAACACCTCACAACCCGCCGTATTAAAGAGGTTGTCAATCCCTTTCGGGTAACGGCGCCAGAAATTGGTGCGTGATGGTAAAAAGATTGTAATAGATGGGATAAATAGATCGAAAATAAAATAAAGTGCAGCAAAGTATTTTTTGTATTTTTGGTTTAATAGATCTGAAAATAAAAGCAAGGAAACAGTAGATCGCAAAGGCAAATATATGAGAAATAAGACCCAATGGCCGTAGGTTTCACTAGTGGCTTCTCTCAAGAAAAATAGCAAACCGTGGGTAAACAAATTACTGTTGGGCAATTGATAGAACTTCAAATAATTATGACCATATCCAGGCAATGATAATTACATAGGCATCACGTCCAAGATTAGTACACCGATTCTTGCCTGCATCTACTACTATTACTCCACACATCGACCGCTATCCAGCATGCATCTAGTGTATTAAGTTCATGGAAAAACGGAGTAATGCAATAAGAACGATGACATGATGTAGTGCAAGTGGGAGACTGAAGGAAATATGCCCTAGAGGCAATAATAAAGTTATTATTTATTTCCTTATACCATGATAAAAGTTTATTATTCATGCTAGAATTGTATTAACCAGAAACATAATACATGTGTGAATACATAGACAAACAGAGTGTCACTAGTATGCCTCTACTTGACTAGCTCGTTAATCAAAGATGGTTATGTTTCCTAACCATGAACAAAGAGTTGTTATTTGATTAACGGGATCACATCATTAGTTGAATGATCTGATTGACATGGACCCATTCCATTAGCTTAGCACCCGATCGTTTAGTATGTTGCTATTGCTTTCTTCATGACTTATACATGTTCCTATGACTGTGAGATTATGCAACTCCCGTTTACCGGAGCAACACTTTGTGTGCTACCAAACGTCACAACGTAACTGGGTGATTATAAAGGAGCCTACAGGTGTCTCCAAAGGTACATGTTGGGTTGGCGTATTTCGAGATTAGGATTTGTCACTCCGATTGTCGGAGAGGTATCTCTGGGCCCTCTCGGTAATGCACATCACTTAAGCCTTGCAAGCATTGCAACTAATGAGTTAGTTGCGGGATGATGTATAGAACGAGTAAAGAGACTTGCCGGTAACGAGATTGAACTAGGTATGGATACCGACGATCGAATCTCGGGCAAGTAACATACCGATGACAAAGGGAACAACGTATGTTGTTATGCGGTCTGACCGATAAAGATCTTCGTAGAATATGTAGGAGCCAATATGGGCATCCAGGTCCCGCTATTGGTTATTTACCGGAGACGCGTCTTGGTCATGTCTACATTGTTCTCGAACCCGTAGGGTCCGCACGCTTAAGGTTACGATGACAGTTATATTATGAGTTTATGCATTTTGATGTACCGAAGGTTGTTCGGAGTCCCGGATGTGATCACGGACATGACGAGGAGTCTCGAAATAGTCGAGACATAAAGATTGATATATTGGAAGCCTATGTTTGGATATCGGAAGTGTTCCGGGTGAAATCGGGATTTTACCGGAGTACCGGGAGGTTACCGGAACCCCCCGGGAGCTATATGGGCCTAAGTGGGCCTTAGTGGAAAAGAGAAGGGGCAGCCCAACAAGGGCCGCGTGCCCCTCCCGTCCCTTGGTCCGAATAGGACAAGGAGAGGGGGCCGGCCTCCCTCTCTCTCTTCCCCCCTCCGCGAATCCTATTCCAACTAGGATTGGGGGGGGGGAATCCTACTCCCAGAGGGAGTAGGACTCTCCTGGCGCGCCTCTCCTAGGCCGGCCACACCCCCCCTTGAGCCTTTATATACGGAGGCAGGGGTACCCCAGAAAAACACAAGTTGATCCACGTGATCATATTCTTAGCCGTGTGCGGTGCCCCCTTCCACCATAGTCCTCGATAATATTGTAGCGATGTTTAGGCGAAGCCCTGCTGCAGTAGCACATCAAGATCGTCACCACGCCGTCGTGCTAACGGAACTCTTCCCCGGCACTTTGCTGGATCGGAGTCCAGGGATCATCATCGAGCTGAACGTGTGCTAGAACTCGGAGGTGCCGTAGTTTCGGTGCTTGATCGGTCGGGCCATGGAGACGTATGACTACATCAACCAAACGCTTCCGTTGTCGATCTACAAGGTACGTAGATCATACTCTCCCCTCTCGTTGCTATGCATCACCATGATCTTGCGTGATCGTAGGAAATTTTTTGAAATTACTACGAAACCCATCAGTGGCATCCGAGCCAGGTTTTATATGTTGATGTTATATGCACGAGTAGAACACAAGTGAGTTGTGGGCGATATAAGTCATACTTCTTACCAGCATGTCATACTTTGGTTCGGCGGTATTGTTGGATGAAGCGGCCCGGACCGACATTACGCGTACGCTTACGCGAGACCGGTTCTCTCGACGTGCTTTGCACATAGGTGGCTTGCGGGTGACAGTTTCTCCAACTTTAGTTGAACTAAGTGTGGCTACGCCCGGTCCTTGCGAAGGTTAAAACAGCACCAACTTGACAAACTATCGTTGTGGTTTTGATGCGTAGGTAAGATTGGTTCTTGCTTAAGCCCGTAGCAGCCACGTAAAACATGCAACAACAAAGTAGAGGACGTCTAACTTGTTTTTGCAGGGCATCACTTATATTGATTGCATGTGATGTTTATCTTTTATGCATCTTATCTTGCTTTGATTGACGGTAGCATTATAAGATGATCTCTCACTAAATTATCAAGAAGTGTTCTCCTTGAGTATGCACCGTTGCGAAAGTTCTTCGTGCTGAGACACCACGTGATGATCGGGTGTGATAGGCTCTACGTTCAAATACAACGGGTGCAAAACAGTTGCACACGTAGAATACTCAGGTTATACTTGACGAGCCAAGCATATACAGATATGGCCTCGGAACACAGAGACCGAAAGGTCGAGCGTGAATCATATAGTAGGTATGATCAACATAGTGATGTTCACCAATGAAACTACTCTATCTCACGTGATGATTGGACATGGTTTAGTTGATTTGGATCACGTAATCACTTAGAGGATTAGAGGGATGTCTATCTAAGTGGGAGTTCTTTAAGTAATATGATTAATTGAACCTAAATTTATCATGAACTTAGTACCAGATAGTATCTTGCTTGTTTATGTATGATTGTAGATAAATGGCCCGTGCTGTTGTTCCGTTGAATTTTAATGCGTTCCTTGAGAAAGCAAAGTTGAAAGATGATGGTAGCAATTACACGGACTGGGTCCGTAACTTGAGGATTATCCTCATTGCTGCACAGAAGAATTATGTCCTGGAAGCACCGCTGGGTGCCAGGTCTACTGCTGGAGCAACACCAGATGTTGTGAACGTCTGGCAGAGCAAAGCTGATGACTACTCGATGGTTCAGTGTGCCATGCTTTACGGCTTAGAATCGGGACTTCAACGACGTTTTGAACGTCATGGAGCATATGAGATGTTCCAGGAGTTGAAGTTAATATTTCAAGCAAATGCCCGGATTGAGAGATATGAAGTCTCCAATAAGTTCTATAGCTGCAAGATGGAGGAGAACAGTTCTGTCAGTGAGCATATACTCAAAATGTCTGGGTATAATAATCACTTGATTCAGATGGGAGTTAATCTTCCAGATGATTGTGTCATTGACAGAATTCTCCAATCACTGCCACCAAGCTACTTCGTGATGAACTATAATATGCAAGGGATGAATAAGACTATTCCCGAGCTCTTCGCAATGCTGAAAGCTGCGGAGGTAGAAATCAAAAAGGAGCATCAAGTGTTGATGGTCAACAAGACCACTAGTTTCAAGAAAAAGGGCAAAGGGAAGAAGAAGGGGAACTTCAAGGAGAACAACAAACAAGTTGCTGCTCAAGAGAAGAAACCCAAGTCTGGACCTAAGCCTGAAACTGAGTGCTTCTACTGCAAGCAGACTGGTCACTGGAAGCGGAACTGCCCCAAGTATTTGGCGGATAAGAAGGATGGCAAGGTGAACAAAGGTATATGTGATATACATGTTGTTGATGTGTACCTTACTAATGCTCGCAGTAGCACCTGGGTATTTGATACTGGTTCTGTTGCTAATATTTGCAACTCGAAACAGGGACTACGGATTAAGCGAAGATTGGCTAAGGACGAGGTGACGATGCGCGTGGGAAACGGTTCCAAAGTCGATGTGATCGCGGTCGGCATGCTACCTCTACATCTTCCTTCGGGATTAATATTAGACCTAAATAATTGTTATTTGGTGCCAGCGTTAACCATGAACATTATATCTGGATCTTGTTTGATGCGAGACGGTTATTCATTTAAATCAGAGAATAATGGTTGTTCTATTTATATGAGTAATATCTTTTATGGTCATGCACCCTTGAAGAGTGGTCTATTCTTATTGAATCTCGATAGTAGTAACACACATATTCATAATGTTGAAACCAAAAGATGCTGAGTTGATAATGATAGTGCAACTTATTTGTGGCACTGCCGTTTAGGTCATATCGGTGTAAAGCGCATGAAGAAACTCCATACTGATGGACTTTTGGAACCACTTGATTATGAATCACTTGGTACTTGCGAACCGTGCCTCATGGGCAAGATCACTAAAACACCGTTCTCTGGTACTATGGAGAGAGCAACAGATTTGTTGGAGATCATACATACAGATGTATGTGGTCCGATGAATATTAAGGCTTGTGGCGGATATCGTTATTTTCTCACCTTCACAGATGACTTAAGCAGATATGGGTATATCTACTTAATGAAACATAAGTCTAAACGTTTGAAAAGTTCAAAGAATTTCAGAGTGAAGTTGAAAATCATCGTAACAAGAAAATAAAGTTTCTACGATCTGATCGTGGAGGAGAATATTTGAGTTACGAGTTTGGTGTACATTTGAAACAATGCAGAATAGTTTCGCAACTCACGCCACCCGGAACACCACAGCGTAATGGTGTGTCCGAACGTCGTAATCATACTTTACTAGATATGGTGCGATCTATGATGTCTCTTACTGATTTACCGCTATCGTTTTGGGGTTATGCTTTGGAGACGGCCGCATTCACGTTAAATAGGGCACCATCAAAATCCGTCGAGACGACGCCTTATGAACTATGGTTTGGCAAGAAACCAAAATTGTCGTTTTTGAAAGTTTGGGGCTGTGATGCTTATGTGAAAAAGCTTCAACCTGATAAGCTCGAACCCAAATCAGAAAAATGTGTCTTCATAGGATATCCAAAGGAGACTATTGGATACACCTTCTATCACCGATCCGAAGGCAAGACTTTTTTTGCTAAGTTCGGAAACTTTCTAGAGAAGGAGTTTCTCTCGAAAGAAGTGAGTGGGAGGAAAGTAGAACTTGACAAGGTAACTGTACCTGCTCCCTTATTGGAAAGTAGTGCATCACAGAAAACTGTTTCTGTGACACCTACACCAATTAGTGAGGAAGCTAATGATAATGATCATGAAACTTTAGAACAAGATACTACTGAACCTCGTAGATCAACCAGAGTAAGATCCGCACCAGAGTGGTACGGTAATCCTGTTCTGGAAGTCATGCTACTAGATCATGATGAACCTACGAACTATGAAGAAGCGATGGTGAGCCCAGATCCCGCAAAATGGCTTGAAGCCATGAAATCTGAGATGGGATCCATGTATGAGAACAAAGTGTGGACTTTGGTTGACTTGCCCAATGATCGGCAAGCAATTGAGAATAAATGGATCTTCAAGAAGAAGACTGACACCGACGGTAATATTACTGTCTACAAAGCTTGACTTGTCACAAAAGGGTTTCTACAAGTTCAAGGGATTGACTACGATGAGACCTTCTCACCCGTAGCGATGCTTAAGTCTGTCCGAATCATGTTAGCAATTGCCGCATTTTATGATTATGAAATTTGGCAGATGGATGTCAAAACTGCATTCCTAAATGGATTTCTGGAAGAAGAGTTTTATATGATGCAACTAGAAGGTTTTGTCAATCCAAAGGGAGCTAACAAAGTGTGCAAGCTCCAGCGATCCATTTATGGACTGGTGCAAGCCTCTCAGAGTTGGAATAAACGCTTTGATAGTGTGATCAAAGCATTTGGTTTTATACAGACTTTTGGAGAAGCCTGTATTTACAAGAAAGTGAGTGGGAGCTCTGTAGCATTTCTGATATTATATGTGGATGACATATTACTGATTGGAAATGATATAGAATTTCTGGATAGCATAAAAGGATACTTGAATAAGAGTTTTTCAATGAAAGACCTCGGTGAAGCTGCTTACATATTAGGCATAAAGATCTATAGAGATAGATCGAGACGTTTAATTGGACTTTCACAAAGCACATACCTTGACAAGATTTTGAAGAAGTTCAAAATGGATCAAGCAAATAAAGGGTTCTTGCCTGTGTTACAAGGTGTGAAGTTGAGTAAGACTCAATGCCCGACCACTGCAGAAGATAGAGAGAAGATGAAAGATGTTCCCTATGCTTCAGCCATAGGCTCTATCATGTATGCAATGCTGTGTACCAGACCTGATGTGTGCCTTGCTATAAGTCTAGCAGGGAGGTACCAAAGTAATCCAGGAGTGGATCACTGGACAGCGGTGAAAAACATCCTGAAGTACCTGAAAAGGACTAAGGATATGTTTCTTGTATATGGAGGTGACAAAGAGCTCATCGTAAATGGTTACGTTGATGCAAGCTTTGACACTGATCCGGACGATTCTAAATCGCAAACCGGATACGTGTTTACATTAAACGGTGGAGCTGTCAGTTGGTGCAGTTCTAAACAAAGCGTCGTGGCGGGATCTACATGTGAAGCGGAATACATAGCTGCTTCGGAAGCAGCAAATGAAGGAGTCTGGATGAAGGAGTTCATATCCGATCTAGGTGTCGTACCTAGTGCATCGGGTCCAATGAAAATCTTTTGTGACAATAGTGGTGCAATTGCCTTGGCAAAGGAATCCAGATTTCACAAGAGAACCAAGCACATCAAGAGACACTTCAATTCCATCCGGGATCTAGTCCAAGTAGGAGACATAGAGATTTGCAAGATACATACGGATCTGAATGTTGCAGACCCGTTGACTAAGCCTCTTCCACGAGCAAAACAAGATCAGCACCAAGGCTCCATGGGTGTTAGAATCATTACTGTGTAATCTAGATTATTGACTCTAGTGCAAGTGGGAGACTGAAGGAAATATGCCCTAGAGGCAATAATAAAGTTATTATTTATTTCCTTATACCATGATAAAAGTTTATTATTCATGCTAGAATTGTATTAACCGGAAACATAATACATGTGTGAATACATAGACAAACAGAGTGTCACTAGTATGCCTCTACTTGACTAGCTCGTTAATCAAAGATGGTTATGTTTCCTAACCATGAACAAAGAGTTGTTATTTGATTAACGGGATCACATCATTAGTTGAATGATCTGATTGACATGACCCATTCCATTAGCTTAGCACCCGATCGTTTAGTATGTTGCTATTGCTTTCTTCATGACTTATACATGTTCCTATGACTATGAGATTATGCAACTCCCGTTTGCCAGAGGAACACTTTGTGTGCTACCAAACGTCACAACGTAACTGGGTGATTATAAAGGAGCTCTACAGGTGTCTCCAAAGGTACATGTTGGGTTGGCGTATTTCGAGATTAGGATTTGTCACTCCGATTGTCGGAGAGGTGTCTCTGGGCCCTCTCGGTAATGCACATCACTTAAGCCTTGCAAGCATTGCAACTAAGGAGTTAGTTGCGGGATGATGTATTACAGAACGAGTAAAGAGACTTGCCGGTAACGAGATTGAACTAGGTATAGGATACCGACGATCGAATCTCGGACAAGTAACATACCGATGACAAAGGGAACAACGTATGTTGTTATGCGGTCTGACCGATAAAGATCTTCGTAGAATATGTAGGAGCCAATATGGGCATCCAGGTCCCGCTATTGGTTATTTACCGGAGACGCGTCTTGGTCATGTCTACATTGTTCTCGAACCCGTAGGGTCCGCACGCTTAAGGTTACGATGACAGTTATATTATGAGTTTATGCATTTTGATGTACCGAAGGTTGTTCGGAGTCCCGGATGTGATCACGGACATGACGAGGAGTCTCGAAATAGTCGAGACATAAAGATTGATATATTGGAAGCCTATGTTTGGATATCGGAAGTGTTCCGGGTGAAATCGGGATTTTACCGGAGTACCGGGAGGTTACCGGACCCCCCGGGAGCTATATGGGCCTAAGTGGGCATTAGTGGAAAAGAGAAGGGGCAGCCCAACATGGGCCGCGCGCCCCTCCCCTCCCTTGGTCCGAATAGGACAAGGAGAGGGGGCTGGCCTCCCTCTCTCTCTTCCCCCCTCCGCGAATCCTATTCCAACTAGGATTGGGGGGGGGGGAATCCTACTCCCAGAGAGAGTAGGACTCTCCTGGCGCGCCTCTCCTAGGCCGGCCGCACCCCCCCTTGAGCCTTTATATACGGAGGTAGGGGCACCCCAAAAAAACACAAGTTGATCCACGTGATCATATTCTTAGCCGTGTGCGGTGCCCCCTTCCACCATAGTCCTCGATAATATTGTAGCGGTGTTTAGGCGAAGCCCTGCTGCAGTAGCACATCAAGATCGTCACCACGCCGTCGTGCTGACGGAACTCTTCCCCGACACTTTGCTGGATCGAAGTCCGGGGATCGTCATCGAGCTGAACGTGTGCTAGAACTCGGAGGTGCCGTAGTTTCAGTGCTTGATCGGTCGGACCGTGGAGACGTACGACTACATCAACCAAACGCTTCCGTTGTCGATCTACAAGGTACGTAGATCATACTCTCCCCTCTCATTGCTATGCATCACCATGATCTTGCGTGATCGTAGGAAATTTTTTGAAATTACTACGATACCCATCACCCACCGGGGCGCGCTACGGCCTCCTGGCATGCCCTGGTGGGTTGTGCCTCCCTCGGGGCACCCCCAGGTGCAACCAGGGCCGATCTGCTTCCTTTTGGCCCATAAAAATCATTGTAAAGTTTCATGCCATTTGGACACCGTTTGATATTGATTTCCTACGATGTAAAAAACATGGAAAAAATAGGAACAGGAACTGGCACTGGGCACTATGTCAATAGGTTAGTACCAAAAAATGATATAAAATGACTATAAAATGATTATGAAACACCCAAGATTGATACTAAAGCAACATGGAACAATAAAAAATTATAGATACGTTGGAGACGTATCAGCATCCCCAAGCTTAACTCCTACTCGTCCTCGAGTAGGTAAGTGATAAAACAGATTTTTTGATGTGGAGTGTTGTTCATCAAGTCATATCATATTCTTTTCTTTATAGCATGGACATTTGTAATTTTATGTGATTCAAAGCAATAGTCTAGTTTTGGCATAATAATTTAGATACTCAAGCATATCAACAAGAAACCATGTCTTTCAAAATATCAATGCTAAAATAAGTTACCCCTATCCCATCATGCTCAAACATTGATCCATTCATGAAACACACTTGAATATTAACTACACCCAATACTTGAGTACGATCATATTGCCTCCTAGTTGGTGCTTTTTATGAGAAAAGATGCAGACTCAAATTTATTTATTTTTTGCATAAAGTAAAAGAAAGTCCCATCGCGGAGGTAAGTAGGGACTTGTAGAGGTGCCAGAGCTCAAAGCAAAAAATTTGAGATAAAAACATTTTGGGAGGTGTATCCATCCCACCAACGAAAACGACTTAGAGTTCCCAATACTTTCCATGCATAGATATATCATAGGCGGTTCCCAAACAGAAAATAAAGTTTATTCCTTTTTCCACCATAACTTTCACTTTCCATGGCTAACCATATCCACGGGTGCCCTCCATACCAACAGTTTCCAAGGAATTTATTATTTGACAACATAAAGTAAATTCATTTTTTTGCATTTCGGGACTAGGCATCCCTAATACCTTTGCCGTACTCTCATGCAAAGACAAGTGAATAAACACTCATCTTGAGAATAACACATCTAGCATGGAAAATATTAGCCACCCCTCACCATTCCGCAAGCGAAACAAACACACAAAAGAGAAGTTTATTTTGAAAATTAGAGATGGCACATGCAAATTTTCTTAGAACGGAAAATGAATACCGCATATAGGTAGATATAGTGGACTCATGTGGCAATACCAGTTTAAAGGATTTTGGATGCACAAGTAGATGTCATACTTAGTGCAAAATGAAGGCTAGAAAAAGATTAGGAAGCGACCAACCAAGAAACGGATAATCTCATAAGCAAGCATAAGCATAATTAACACCGAATAATGCACCACAAGTAGGATATTATTTTCATTACATGATTATTGAATTTCGTGCATGCATAGGGAATCACAAACCTTAACACCAATATTCTTACTAGAGCATAATTACTTATCAAGATGACTCACATATCACATCATCATATCTCAAAACTATTACTAAGAATCAAGTTTATTTTGTCCAATGATCTTCATGACATTTTCTTTACTTTATCCTTCTTGGATATCTATCACTTTGGGACTAATTTTCATGTGTTGCTTTTCATAAGCTCAAACAAATATAAGTGAAGATCATGAGCATAACAAATTTTCTTTCTCTCAAAGTAATTTAAGTGAAGCAAGAAATAATTTCTTCAAAATTTTACTAACTCTCAAATAAATCTAAGTGAATCAAGAGAGCATTTCTTAAAAAATAACAAAGCACACCCTGCTCAAAAAGGTATAAGTGAAGCACTAGAGCAAGTCCTAGCTCACAAAAGATTTAAGCGAAGTATAAAGAGCAATTCTAGCAAGTCATGAAATAATTTTGGTTCTCTCAAATAGGTGTGTCCAACAAGGTTTGATAACTTAAAACACAAAGTAAAACAAGCAATGACACATATCATACAAGATGCTCCAAGCAAAACACGTATCATGTGACGAATAAAAATATAGTCTCGAGTAAAATACCGATAGTTGTTGGAAGAAAGCGGGGATGCCACTCGGGGGCATCCCCAAGCTTAGTTGGTTGCTCATTAGTGGATAATATCTTGGGATGCCGGGGCATCCCCAAGATTAGGCTCTTACATCCTTCCTTCATCCATCCTAAGATAACCCAAACTTGAAAACTTCAATCACACAAACCTCAACAAAGCCTTCGTGAGATCCGTTAGTATAAAAATAATAAATCACTACTCACACAAACCTCAATAAGTGTTGTATCAAACCAACTCATATTTTGTTTTTGTATTATATCTACTATATTCCAACTTTTCTAAGGCAAAAACTCATCAAAGAAAACCATAGAGCCATCAAAATAAGCACACAACACAAAGAAAACAGAATCTGTCAAAACAGAACAGTCTAGAGAAATCTGACTATTTCGAATACTTCTGTAACTCTAAAAACTCTGAAAAATTAGGACTACCTGAAAAATTTGTATATTGATCTACTGCAATTGGAATGGGTATTTTATTGCTCTCTGGTAAAAAATCAAAATTAATTTCGTGAGCGCAAAACTTTCTGTTTTTTCAGCAAGATCAAACAACTATTGCCCAAGAAGATCCTAAAGGCTTTACTTCGCACAAACACTAACTAAAACAAAAAAACACAATTATTAAAGTAGCATAATTGTGCTAACACTCAAGAACAGAAAGCAAAAATCAAAAATAAAATTTATTCATTGGGTTGCCTCCCAACAAGCGCTATAGTTTTACGCCCTTAGCTAGGCATAATTTTTATTGATGCTCACGAGGATGATAATAATTGAAACACAAAGAGAGCTTCATAAAACATGTGACGAACAAATTTAAGTCTAACATACTTCCTATGAATAGGAATTTTATAGGAAAACAAATTAGCAAGACAAGCAAGATCTAGCATATGCATGGAAGAAAACAATAGCAATCTCAACATGAAGAGAGGTAATTTAGTAACATGAAAATTTCTACAAGCATATTTTCCCCTCTCATAATAATTATATGTAGGATTATAATCAAATTCAAAAATATAACTTTCCCATAAAATATTCTCTTCATGATCCACATGCATGCAAAGTTGACACTCATCCAAAATAGTGGGATCATCATCAAATAAAGTCATGACCTCTCCAAGCCCTCTTTTATCAAATATTTCATAAGATTGATTATTCTCCAAAGTAGTGGGATCTTTATCACCTAGAGTTGACTCTCTTCCAAACCCACTTTCAATATTATAGCAAGCATATCCATCATGAGGTTTAAATAAAATTTCAAGATCATAAGAATCATCACCCCAATCATGATGATTGCAATAAGTAGTGGACATATCAAAATTAGCATCCCCGAGCTTGGGTTTTACATATTATTAGCACAATTGACATTAATAGAATTTATAGTAAAATTATTGCAATCATGCTTTTCATTCAAGGAGCTATCATGAATCACTTCATAAATTTCTTCATGACAATTTTCAAATTCACGATTCTCAAATAAAATTTCATAAATATAATCAAGTGCACTCAACTCCTAGCAATTGGTTCAACATAATCAGATCTTTTGAAAAGATTAGAAAGTGGATGAGGATTCATATCAATAGATTTTTAGCAAGCGAAGATGCAAGAAAATGGAAGGCACATGGTAACAGAAGCAAAGGTAGCAAAAAAGATTGCACACAAAAATAGATTTGGCAAGAAAACGTCGAACAGAAAAGAGAGGCGAATAAAACAACAAATTTTTGTGAAGTGGGGGAGAGGAAAACGAGAGGCAAATGGTGAATAATGTAAATTGCAAGGAGATGAGATTTATGATTAGGAACCTGGTTATGTTGAAGATCCTCCCCGGCAACGGCGCTAGAAAGGCACGTGGCCGGGAGACTATATTGACTTGATCCTCCCCGGCAATGGCGCCAGAAATTCTCCTTGATGGCAGCTGGAACTATGTCGGTATTTTCCCTGAGAGGGAGGGATGATGCAGCACAGTGGCAGTAGGTATTTCCCTCAGTTATGAAACCAAGGTTATCGAACCAGTAGGAGAACCAAGCAACACAACATAAACATCCCCTGCACACAAATAACAACACCTCGCAACCCGACATGTTAAAGGGGTTGTCAATCCCTTTCGGGTAACGGCGCCAGAAATTGGTGCGTGACGGTAAAAAGATTGTAATATATGGGATAAATAGATCGCAAATAAAATAAAGTGCAGCAAAGTATTTTTGTATTTTTGGTTCAATAGATCTGAAAATAAAAGCAATGAAAAAGTAGATCACAAAGGCAAATATATGATAAATAAGACCTGGGGGCCGTAGGTTTCACTAGTGGCTTCTCTCAAGAAAATAGCAAATGGTGGGTAAAAAAATTACTTTAGGGCAATTGATAGAACTTCAAATAATTATGACGATATCCATGCAATGATCATTACATAGGCATCACGTCCAAGATTAGTAGACCGACTCTTGCCTGCATCTACTACTATTACTCCACACATCGACCGCTATCCAGCATTCATCTAGTGTATTAAGTTCATGGAAAAACGGAGTAATGCAATAAGAATGATGACATGATGTAGACAAGATCCGTTTATCTATATGGCGGCAGATATAGATCTCGTCTTTTTATCCTTAGTAGCAACGATACATACATGTCGGTTCCCTTCCTGTCACTAGGATCAGGCACCATAAGATTGAACCCACTACCGGGCACCTCTTCCCATTGCAAGATAAATAGATCGAGTTGGCCAGGCAAAACCCAAATATCGGAGAAGAAATACGAGGCTATAAGAGATCATGCATAAAAGAGATCAAAGAAACTCAAATAGTTTCATAGATATAAAAACATAGATCTGATCATAAACTCGAAGTTCATCGATACGAACAAACAAACCGCAAAAGAGTTACATCATATGTTTCTCCAAGAGACCATTGTATTGAGGATCAAGAGAGAGAGATGAATCCATCTAGCTACTAACTACAAACCCGAAGGTCTACAAAGAACTACTCACTCATCATCGGAGAGGCACCAATGGAAGTGGTGAACCCCTCCGTGACAGTGTTTAGATTGGATCTGGTGTTTCTGGACTCTACGGCGGCTGGATGAATATTTCATCGACTTCCCTGGGGTTTTGGGAATATTTGGGTATTTATAGGGCAAAGAGGCGGTCCGGGGGGCACCCGAGGTGGGCACAACCCACTGGGGCGCGCTAGGGCCTCCTGGCACGCCCTGGTGGGTTGTGCCCCCTCGGGGCACCCCCAGGTGAAACCAGGGCCAATCTGCTTCCTTTTGGCCCATAAAAAATCATCGTAAAGTTTCGTGCCATTTGGACTTTGTTTGATATTGATTCCCTGCGATGTAAAAACATGGAAAAAAACAGGAACTGGCACCCGACACTATGTCAATAGGTTAGTACCAAAAAATGATATAAAATGATTATAAAACATCCAAGATTGGTAATAAAAGGATGGAACAATCAAAAATTATAGATACATTGGGGACGTATCACAAGCGACTAAGGAGTTAGACACGAGGTGATGTATTATGGAACGAGTAAAGAGACTTACCGATAACGAGATTGAACTAGGTATGAAGATACCGATGATCGAATCTCGGGCAAGTAAACATACCGATGGACAAAGGGAATTACATATGTTGTCATAACGATTCGATAGATAAAGATCTTCGTAGAATATATAGGAGCCAATATGGGCATCCAGGTTCCGCTATTGGTTATTGACCAGAGAGGTGTCTCGTTCATGTCTACATAGTTCTCGAACTCGT
The DNA here is from genome assembly GCF_003073215.2 of Triticum urartu. Classification (NCBI taxonomy): domain Eukaryota; kingdom Viridiplantae; phylum Streptophyta; class Magnoliopsida; order Poales; family Poaceae; genus Triticum; species Triticum urartu. Next base: position 490,192,105 of record NC_053026.1, on the reverse strand, counting down.
AGGGTCGCATGCTTAACGTTCGATGACGATATAGTGTTATATGAGTTATGTGGTTTGGTGATCGAATGTTGTTCGGAGTCCCAGATGAGATCACACACATGAGGAGGAGTCTGGAAATGGTCGAGAGGTAAATATTGATATATATGTGATGATGGTATTTGGACACCGGAAGTGTTTTGGGGGGTACTGGGTACTTATCGGGTCACCGGAAGGGGTTCCGGGCACCCCCGGCAAAAGATATGGGCCTTGTGGGCCAAGAAGGGAAATGCACCAGCCACAAGGGGCTTGTGCGCCCCCCATATAGGATGGCCTAAGGAGGAGAAGGAAAGGGGAGAAGGGAAAGGAAAGTATGGATTAGGATTCCCACTTCCTTCCCTCTTTCCTCCCCCTTGAGAAAGCATGGCAGGGGTCGCAAGGCAAGGCAGGGACCCTAGTGGGCCGGCGGCCAGCCCTAGGGAGCGCCCTGGCCTCTTCCCTCCCCCTCCCACCTATATATATGTGGGAGGGGGGCGCCTAGCACACCCCAGACAATTGTTAGCCATGTGGAGCGCCCCCCTCCACCATTTACACCCCGGTCATATTTTTGTAGTGCTTAGGCGAAGCCCTGCGGAGATCACTTCACCATCACCGTCATCATGCCATCGTGCTGATGGAACTCATCTACTAGCTCGACGTCTTGCTGGATCAAGAAGGCGAGGGACGTCACCGAGCTAAACATGTGCAGAACGCGGAGGTGTCGTGCGTTTGGTACTTGATCGGTTGAAGCGTGAAGAAGTTCCACTACATAAACCGTGTTGTGAAACGCTTCCGCTTATGATCTACGAGGGTATGTAGACACACTCCCCCCCTCGTTGCTATGCATATCCATGGATAGATAATTGAGTGTGCATAGATTTTTTTTGTTTTCCATGCAACGATTCCCAACAAGCGCCATATTATCCAACTGTATTTCATCTAACACAATTTTACACCACACAATATTCTCAATTTATGCACAGTGTTATCCCATGTACTTCGACCCCCCCCCTGACAGGCTGTTCACACACTCAATTACCTCATTCATCTCATCCATGCAGTGTAAGGAGTTCAGGAACATGCGCAGTATTCGAGAGCGTATCTGCTTGACTCAGAAGAAATCAATCCATCTTGGACCCCAGCAGTTTCATTCATCTCACCATCCATTGGCTGTGCGCCAGCATCTCTAGCTCGTAAGACAACCCTGCCGTCAAACAAGGGACTAATCTACCCAAACACAAAAGCAATAACCAGTCAGATCTGTTCTTAGGTGAGCACAGAGGAAAAATAACCAACCCAAAGCATTGCCATCCAAACCCAAAACAACCCCGCAAGTGTAAGGAGTACACACCAAAACAGATCCGATGGAACATTACCATGCATCGAGAGCACTCTTTGAAGAACTCCAAGACATCCATGGCGAAAGCACCTCTGTTAGTGTGCTAAGGGGTTAAGGGGCCGAACACACATACCTGCCTGCCAGCCATCTAGCACTAGTAGTTACCAGTATCTCCCCGTGGGCCCATCCAATTGATTCATTGATGTACTGAGTCATATTCAAAACAGCCCATGCAGAACATCATGTTATCCAAGCACCGGCCTAAACAGGGCCCCACGTACAAATCAAGAACACCAAAGAATGGCTCGATGTATTCCTACAAAATTGCTAGCATATATCACTGAAAAGTCAGGAGCCACGGGTCCCAAGGTAACAATCATCGACCAGGATTATGGCCTCCAGGAAGCTCGGCCTCCAAAACGCTCTACTCTATAATAAGATCTTATATAATGGGATAGAGGGAGTGTTTACTACATCATTGTGCAATTGCAGTTTAGTTCCTAATATTAATTTGGTGCTTGTAGGTACATATGTCATTGGTAAAGATCCATGCTTCGACCCTTTTTGCGTATGGGGCAATGGAGATATTCATGAACCAACATGAGATGTGGAAACTGATAAAGATTGTTAGTAAAATGGGTCAAAAGATAGCAAATAAACTATTTGTTTACAATTTATCCAAGAGAAAGGTGAACTGGAGGAAGGTAAGTAAGAACTTTGTAGCCTTATTTTGCTGCCCATAATGAGTTGTTAGATGAGAATGTCTATTTTTTTCTTTGCTGTGGTTTCCAAAGCAGGTTACCCAAGATTAACTCTAAAAATACATGATTGGTGGAAATGCAAAGGTTAAAGTATTTGTACCAGACTACAATTACTATCTAGAAGTCCTCATGAAGATAGTGAAGCATGGACGGTCGGTCATCACAAGGGATTGGACTAGAGTCGTGCGTGCATTCGGCATGGAGGAGGGCACAATATGGACATTGTGCTTCACCTTGTTCAGCAACCAGAATGTCTTTCGCCTCTTTCTTTAACTTCTTTAATACAATTATATTACCCTGGTTTATCATTCTGTATTTGGTGCTTATGTAATAATTATTATTTTGATGTAATTCTTGAAAATATGTACCTGTCAATCGAATAATGCATTGGTGTTTGAACCTGATGGATATGAATAAAGTTATTGTCTACTTTCAAATTCAAATTGTGTTCAATTTTAAATTGCAACAATTAAATTAGGGACGAAAATAGCTCTGCAGGTCATTACGCTGCACACGGTCTGTAAAGCACGACGTGTGTGATGTACCTCATAATCCGACACGGTCCATAGAGAGAAAACATGTGCCACCAAGCACACAATTGCCATTTGCAAAGCGTGTGTGATGTGAGACAATATCACAAACACTAAATGTTTGTGATAGTCGCCTTATCATACACGATCTACAATTACGAACTGTTTGTGATGTCGTACGCATCGTCAGTGTTTCACCACAAAATAACGTGTGCGATAGTTATTCCATACAACACTAGTACGATAGTCGGACATTTCATAAACTCATACGACACACGTATGATGATTAACTTATCTTCTCAATTGCATATATTGCATATGCTTCAGGAAAAGTAAATGTTTGTGATAGTCTCCTTATCATACATGCTTTACAACCATGAATTATTTGTGATGGGGATCACATCGTAAACGTTGCACCACAGAATACCATGTGAGATGGTAATGCCAACCCGCACGAGCATCAATGATGGAGCGTTGGGATATTCAATATATCACAAACAGTTGTGCGAGGACTTGCATTTGGGATATATGTGGGTATCGCATATGCTTAGTTCTGCAAAACGTATGCATTCCTATTGCCTATCACCGATGGTATCTGGGTCGTGTGGGAAGGACCCCCCATGCACACACAGGCAAGGCAACGATTTGAAACTCTGTTGCATAAACGGGATAAAACCCGTTTGTATAGCACGTTGCTGCACCCGTGGTTGGTCGAGGTGGAGGACGGTGGCGGCGGTCGATGCAGACGGCGGGGGCTATGCGCGGTCGAGGCAGAGAACGGCGCAACAGCGGTCAAGGTGGACGACGCGATGATGAGTAGATCCGGCAGTGGTCATGGCATTAGACGTGTGGAAAGGCCCCGCCGACTGGTCGGAAGGATGGCACCGGCGGCCGAGGCACAAGATGCGCGGAAGGGGAGAAGTGTGGAACTGGCAGTGAGAAAGGAAATGATGGAAATGAAGAGGTTGCGGAGGTTGGGTGGGCGATGGAGGGTAACTGTCCATGGAGAGCATTGGCGGGCGAGAACAGACACCCGCCACGGCAAACATTTTTTAAATTTTGATTTGTTTGGCGGGGCTTGCCAAAATTTTGTTGTGGCGGGCACCATGTTGGGCCTGACACTGCTTACCCGTTTGCTAGTGGCGGACACTAGCTCACTGCCTGCCACTACAATTTCCATCCAGCGGCCATATTTGGAAGAGGCTCACTACAAGAAATATGTCAACTTATGACCTTCTGTCAGTGACCTTGGAAGAATTGGTCATAAATCTATGACCATTTTAGACAAATTGGTCAAAAGCTGTTCGGGGGGCTCCAAACCCTAAACCATTGCGACCATTTTGGTCAAAAAGGTCGTAATTTCCTTACACGAAATGGTCATAAAGCAGACAACAGTAGTCCGCTGGCTTATTTCTAGCCGATCATGACCAATATAGATGGTCATAACCTTGTAAATTGTGGTGGATTGGTATGACTTGGCGCCACCTCATCAGTTTTGCCTATGTGTCATGTCCATGTGTCAATTTTTGCCCTAGGTTGTGGAGCAACCTATATTTCTGTCATTCCGAAAATTCCCAAAAAAATCTCATAAATTCTTTGGGTCATATCTTCGTCAAATATGTAAAAATACTTCCTTGCCTAGTTCAAAAATAATTCAACAATATTCATTTTCCTATTCTGTTCACAACATCACTTTATGAAGGAAGTGCTATTTATATATTCTTGATTGCCCTCGGAATTCTTGGGCACTCTTTCCTATCCAAATCATTTCCGCATGACAAAATTCAGCTCCATTTGCCTAACAAATCTTCTTCAGTAAATTTCCAAAGTTTTTGTCCACCTAGAAGCATTGTGAAGGAAGTACCTTTTTTATATATCCAAATGACATGAAATTTATACAGTTCCTTCATATTCCCAAATTATCACCCTCCTCCAAATTTAAGCTCATTCAAATTATCTATGTGAGCCCAGGTTCAATTTATATTTTATGGCCAGATTGGCATGTTGCAAAGCAAGTGTTATCTAGACCCCTCCTATTACCCTCAAACTCTTTGGACACTCTTCCATACCCAAATCATTGCCACATGATAATATTTAGCTCCATTTTCCTAGTAAATATTTGTCAGGAAATTTCCAAAGTTTCTACCTTGAGAGTAGCTTTGTGAAGTAAGTACTAGCTAGGCTTACCCAAATGATTTGAAATCCTACCAAGGCATAACCATATCTATGTAACTTACCTACACCAAATTTGAGATCGTTTCATTCATCCAATTTCTCTCACTAGTTTTCCCAAGTTTCTGTCCATAGAAGAGCATTGTGAAGGAATTACCACTTTGGCATGTCCAAATGGTATCAATTTTATACGGTGATTTCCAATGCCCAAATAACCACCCTCCACCAAATTTTAGCTCAATCCATTCTTTATTTTGAGCCCAGCTTCAACATTCATATTTATGTCCAGTGTGGTACTTTGCAAAGCAAGTACCACCTAGGATCCTCCTTTTCATCTGAAAATTTGTGAAGACATTCTTATTAGTTGATGATCATCCTCAGCCAAAACTCACGCCCATTGGCCATGAGCATTTCTCGTACTGCCAATCAAACACTTGGCTGCTAATTCATCTTTGAGCATAGGTCGGTCTCCTCGTGAGATTCTTCTGTTGTAATTTTCCTAGACCCCTCCTATTACCCTCAAACTCTTTGGGCACTCTTCCATACCCAAATCATTGCCACATGATAATATTCAGCTCCATTTTCCTAGTAAATCTTTCTCAGGAAATTTCCAAAGTTTCTACCTCGAGAGAAGCTTTGTGAAGTAAGTACTAGCTAGGCTTACCCAAATGATCTGAAAATCTACCAAGGCATAACCATACCTATGTAACTTACCTACACCAAATTTGAGCTCATTTCATTCATCCAATTTCTCTCACTAGTTTTCCCAAGTTTCTGTCCATAGAAGAGCATTGTGAAGGAAGTACCACTTTGGCATGTCCAAATGGTATCAATTTTCTACGGTGCTTTCCAATGCCCAAATAACCATCCTCCACCAAATTTCAGCTCAATCCATTCATTATTTTGAGCCCAGCTTCAACATTCATATTTCTGTCCAGTGTGGTACTTTGCAAAGCAAGTACCACCTAGGATCCTCCTTTTGATCTGAAAATTTGCGAAGACATTCTTCTTAGTAGATGATCATCCTCAGCAAAAACTCACGCCCATTGGCCATGTGCATTTCTCGTACTGCCAATCAAACACTTGGCTGCTAATTCATCTTTGAGCATAGGTCGGTCTCCTCGTGAGATTCTTCTGTTGTAATTTTCTTCCTAGAACCTACCCGGGGAGTGCCCAACCCGCTGGACATGCCCAGGCATCCTAGAACGCATGTCAACGCCAAGGTCACGTGGTGACCACGCACCAGGCACGCGAGTTCACGTGCTTTGGAGTTGGGGCCCTGGGCCACCATCCAAACCTCGACGTATTGCCACGAAACCATGTATTTATGCTTAAATAGATACTTATGTAACTAGAAATGATTTTTGGAAAAAATAAAGAGCAAACAATAAGGCAGCTGCAGTTCAAATTTGACCCGCTTCCTACTAAATCGGTCGGGAATTTGTGTTTTTCACCAGAGGTGGATCAAAACTTTTGGACACCCAACCATTTTGTCAATTGTGCATTAAATATGGCCTAGTATTTTAGAAAATTGATTTGGTCCAATTTTGCAACAAATATATGGTAGGTCCTTCACAAAAAAACTCATTTCGGGCACTCGGAAAAATGGAAAATGAATTTTCGTGCAAAGAAAATGAAAACTCCCTTAACAACATTGTTTGGAATTCCAAGATGCACCCTTGTGCACAATATGAGATCATTTGAACAAACTATGCCATGAATGTGGCCATAAGATTGATCATTTGGCTTGAAAGCCATGAATCTTCACGCATGATAGCTCATTTCTGAGAACACTTTTTTAAAATAATTGTCCGTATTACAAGTTTATTATTTTTCCTGGAAACTTGGTCACATATAATGACACAATGCGAAGGTTTCCCAATTTTTTGATTTTTTTGAATTTTTTATGCCCGTTTCAAAATGCGGTCAAAACGGCGGGCATGACCGTTCCTAGCTAGTGGTTGAATCTTGGAATTTTTTTGGTGTTTCTCTGATTAAATAGATACTTATGTACCTAGAAATGATTTTTGAAAAAATAAAGAGCAAACTATGAGGCAGCTGCAGTTCAAATTTGACCCGCTTCCTCCTGAATCGGCAGGAATTTGTCTTTTTCACCGAAGGTGGATCAAGGATTTTGACACCCAACCATTTGGTCAATTGTGAATAAAATACAGCCTAGTATTTTAGAAAAATGATTTGGTCCAATTTTGCAACAAATATATGGTAGGTCCTTCACAAAAAGAACTCAATTCGGGCACTCAGAAAATGGAAAATGAATTTTCCGTGCAAAGAAAATGAAAACTACCTTAGGCAACATTGTTTGGAATTCCAAGATGCACCCTTGTGCACAATATGAGATCATTTGAACAAACTATGCCATGAATGTGGCCATAAGATTGATCATTTGGCTTGAAAACCCTGAATCTTCACGCATGATAGCTCATTTCTGAGAACACTTTTTAAAAACATTAGCCGTATTACAAGTTTATTATTTTTCCTGGAAACTTGGTCACATATAATGACACAATGCGAAGGTTTTCCAATTTTTTTGATTTTTTTGAATTTTTTTTTGCCCGTTTCAAAATGCGGTCAAAACGGCGGGCATGACCGTTCCTAGCTAGTGGTTGAATCTTGGAAAACTTTTTGATATTTCTCTGATTAAATAGATGCTTCTGTACCTAGAAATGATTTAAAAAAATAAAGAGCAAACTATGAGGCAGCTGTAGTTCAAATTTGACCCGCTTCCTACTGAATCAACGGGAATTTGTCTTTTTCACCAGAGGTGGATCAAAACTTTTTGGACCTAAAAATTTGGTCAATTGTGAATTAAACATTGCTTAATATTTTATAAAATTAATTTGGTCCAATTTTGCAACAAATATATGGTAGGTCCTTCACAAAAAAACTAATTTTGGAAACTCAAAAAATGAAAAATGATTTTTTCGTCCAAAGAAAATGAAAACTGCCTTAGGAAACATTGTTTGTCATTCCAAAATGCACCCTTGTGCAAAATATGATATCATTTAAACAAACTATGCGATGAATGTGGCCATAAGATGATTTTTCTATGCGTGTTTCGAAATGCGATCAAAACGGTGGGTATGACCGTTCATAGCTAGGGGTGAAATCATCCATAACTCTTTTTGTATCTATGATGAATTAGCTACTTATGTATCCATAAAAGATTTTTCAAAAAAATAAAAAGCAAACAAGGAAGCATCTATAGTTCAAATTTTGTGAATTTGACGAGAGGTGAATGCATTTTTTAATATGCAAACATTTAGTTAATTAAACATAAAATATTGTCTAATATTTTTGAAAATTGGTGCGGTCCAGTTTTGAAACAAATATTGGGTATGTTCTTCTCAAAAGAGAGGCGAATAATAAACTGATTGAAAAAAGAGAAAAATGACAAAGGTGTGTTGGATGAGGGGAGGGTTTTGGAAGTTTGATGTAGGTGGAGTGGATGGCTAAGATTTGTTCCTGGGGAGGGATCCGTGGCCTCGCATGTGATTGGCTGGCTGCCAGAGTCAAAAGAAACGAGAGAAAAAGGAGAAAGACAGAAACCCCATGACCCCTCTCTTCTCGCGAGCCCCATCTCTCTCTCTCTCCCCCATGACTCATCTTCGCCGCGGCCACCTACAGCGACCGATCTGGCGAGTTTTGGCGGCAATCGGTGGCTCCCAGCGCAGCACTATGACCCCCTACCTCTGCTTCATCCTCCCCTTAGACCAGATCTGACGCGTGCATCCTACAGCGGCCACGCGCCACCCTCCGACGGCTAGGGTTTTGACCTCCTTGTTGCGGGCGAGACTCCTCTAGTCGTTAGCCGCCGTGACATGGACGGATCCGTGGCGTGGCAGCGAGGGCCTCCCTCCTCTAACCTCCATCGATGGCCATGGCGAGGTGAGCTCACTTCTTCCTCTGATTACCATGTTTCCCCCTTGGTTTGATTCAATTCGATCTAGGGCTGTAGGTTCGGTTCGATTCGATCTAGGACACGCAACGGCAGTGGCAGCAGCAGATCATGAACCGCCCTGCCCCCTCCGTGTTACGCGCATGCTGTCAATTTCCTGATCTTGAATCGCCATCTGATTTCCTTCCTGGTTACTAATCGATCGCTATTTTTTCGTGTGTGCAGGCGCGTACACGACGTGCGGGGGCGGCACGGCCTACCTGTGGGTGGCGGCGGCCTGCAACGTCGGCTCCCTCTTCTACGTCCTCGCCAAGGCCGACGGCAGATCGGCCGTGCATATGAATCCGAAGGTATGAATCCAACCCCTCCCCTCCCCTCCGCCCGTCCCAGCTCCTCCCTCGCGTGCTGCGAATCTCGACCCAATCTTGGCCGACAGCAGATTGAGATTTGAGTGGATTCCGATCTTGATAGGGGATGATTCGAAATAAATAGGCTCATCTTTCATTACTTGCTATATATACGGTTGTGTCGTATACTTGCAAATCTATTTGATTTGGTTGCTGTTTGTTCTTGTCCAATATGTGTTCGGTGGTTAGCAATATGTTTGTTGGTGCTATATTTTCATTTTGATGGTAGAATGCATGCGTTGTACATGGTTAAGAGCATTAGTAAAAGGAGGAAAAGGATGATTAGAGCATCTCCACCCGAAATAAAGCATTGTTGGTTTTGTGGCAGTAATTACAACCTTAATCGTCTCTTTTCCATTAGTCCACTCGCTAGAGCAGGGGGTCCTCTTTGCACTCAGGATCCAGGACTGGGCGACAACACCGAATGGCCATGTAGTAACAAGGATCAAGCAGCAAGCATCACTCTGCTAGCATTTTTATTTCGATACAAGGGCTACGTTAGGTTTGAATCCCAATTTTTCTGTGGTAGCACAACAACTGTTGTGTCACTCCTTATGTTAGCCGTGTTATGCTTCTGAGCTGGCCGTATAGACACCGATGGTGCATAGCTAGCTGGCTATAACTTCATCCTGCTAGCCTTTTTTGGACATTGTGCCGTTGGTTCTCATTTCACCTCATTTTATTGGTATATACCTGCAGAATTGTTTCATACCAAGGGCCATGTTATTGTTTGAATTTCAGTTTTGTTCTGGTAATACAGAAAGTGCTCTGTTGGTTCTCATTTTACCTCATTTTATTGTTATATATACATGCAGGCGGAGCAGCGGGTAGGGGGGGCGAAATCAGGTGATGGCCAGCAAGTCCAGGCAGGTTTCGATTGTGGTCGCCTTCGTACGTTAGTCGGCGGCGTCAGAGCGGTGTTGGAGCCAAGTGTTGGGCATGTCGCCGAGATTGACCAAGACGCCGCGGCTGGAAGTGTTGGGCATGTTGCTGAGAAGACCAACCAGCAGTATTAGCTCTGTAAGTTTGGCTTGATGCAAATCTTGCCAATTACTATGGCTTTTAGTTACTGGCGGTCAAGTTAATGCATGTCCTAGTGGTGATGTAGAGGGAGATCTAAGTATGGCTGTGTATCCTTAAAATTTCAAGTATGAACAATCTATGGTGGTTAAATGACAGGCATGACTATGTATGATCTGTTGCATAAATAAGGTGTTTTTTGATGAGTGAGTCCTGGTCTCTAAAGTGGTGATTAAATTTTCTGTCTCTAGGTATTTTGAGTCATCAGATGATGGACTTCTAGATTATTAATTTTGTTGAACAGATTTGGCATGACAATTACTTTGACTATTGCAAGCGAAGTTTCTGAAAAAACAGCATTTCAATACTATACTTTTTATGCCGATGACAACAATGAATGTAGTACTATGAAAAGATCAATTTTGTGCATACTATGGATTATAATACTACAGTCCTTACCTTTTCTTAATACAACGAAATTCTGCTTGTTCTGTATGCTCCATCCTAAGCATGTATATATACCCATTAGTTTGTGTTCTTGATATCTACCTGTAGTGTCATGAGGAATAAATCTCCTCACTTCATATGTTGCCCTATGGAATTCAGCAGACACTTTTTATCAACACTAAGTTCAGATTAATAGGCGCTGCTTAACATACCTAAGAGTGTGGCATGTTGTGAAGTGATGCTGCAACTCCAGAGTAGACAATTATAACATATTAGTAAAATCAGTATGCATACCTGACTTGTATGTATTTTTTTCAAGGTCTATACAAATGCCATCTTTGTCTGGCAACATCTTATCTTGTTATTTTAGTCCATGAGTGTTGTGTTGGAGCATCACTGACTTGTGGCTGTAAGTGGTGACTAATCATGAGGAGTACCTGTCCTGTTCCTACTTCATTGTAGGACTTCATGTGATTATTAGTTATTTTTAACCAATGCTAAGTCCTAGCATGTGTAGTCTGTGTGGTGATGTTCTTTATATTGCAGCAAGCAAGAACATGATTAGAACATATTAGTATGACATTTGATCTTAGCTTATTGATCCTAGCTATAAATCCATATATTTTGCAATAATATTTTTGTTTGATTTGCTCATATTATTTGCAATCTACAGTAGTAGTGGTACTTTGATTTCACTCCAATCTATAGTAGTAGTTTTTTTCTTGTAAAGCTTCTTTGCCATGTATTTAATTGCTCTTCTGGATTCGTGGGAACTGAATCTCGGGTGCATGCTAGAGGCTAGAGCTGCAGGAGGTTCAGTTACATCCTCTTTAGTTTTTTTCCATTAATGCTATGTTATGGTAGTCCATCTTGTATGTTTTCGGGTTTTCTAACTATAGGCAAAACTTCCTGTAGGCTCGATGAGGGATGCTCCACCAGCATCCTGTTGCTTGGCCGTGGACGACAAGGACTTCCGCATGCACGAGGTGTCTTCTAAGATCTACGGCGACAAGGTAATCTCACTCTCTTCAACCTGGTTGTTTTGTGTGTGCGTTGCTGCAGATGGTGGTCTGTGTGGATCTTGTTATAGTGAGGTGTTATGCTGGTGCTGGCTTGAAAGAAGGGAAGAAATGCTCAACAATCTATTTCCTGCAGCATTTAGCTATTTACATTATGAAATATGTGGACAGTAGGTATGTTTCCCATGTTATATGGTAATAACTATACACGTTATCGTTGAGTTTGCTGTGTGTTTATAGAATGACATGGTTGGCTAATTAAGACCTGTCCGTGTATCTTTTAGAATTTGCTTCATTGGTAGCACATTCAGATATATTAATTAATTTTGTGCATGTTGGAGAATTTAGACGACGATAACAAACTGTAATCACGAATACCTGGATAGAAACTTGCACGACCATCTTGTTTAATTTTGTGATATTCCTCCATACTAGGAGCTAATCAGCTGCACTGTTATTCAACTTTCATTGGCAGTTTTAATTTCACTGAATCATCTTTTCTTTTCTATGCTCATGTTCAAGCCTGGTAGTATATTTTTTTTCCAAATGGTCTATTTACTTGATTTATCTGTTGTTTGATTTTGCTCCATCAGCTTTCCTGATGTCCTTCTACATATATATGTTGGTTGTAATCTTCTTGAAGAATGCAAGTACTTGATATTCCGTTCTATTCTTGTAGGTGAATGGAACTTGTGTTGTTGGTAGAACTCCGTTGAGGACTTCTACCCATGTTGAAGAGCATGTTCTGTGGTATCCAAGAGTAGCTAGCTTTTGTACTGGCAGAGCGGTCTATTTGTAGATCCCAATATTTATGATTGTGTGGATCTGGATGAAGTTTGAAGTTCCTGGGTATGCAAGATTTGATGGTTAAACTGGTAGATGTGATGTGAATGAGTGTATGGAAACTGGTTGTTGTGATGTGAATGAGTGTATGTAGTTTCACGTGTTCTGTTCTGTATAGCATATTGTAATAAACTTATTTTAGCTGTTATTTGAAGATTTTCATATGCTTTCTCTCTTCTGTCTGTTTGATATATACATATATATATATATATTGCTTATTAATAAGCTGTGAAAAATCTGACATTTGGGACCCATCTGTAAATTGGAGCTGGGAAAAAAAGCTGGAAATAAAAAATAAATTGACTGCAAAATGTTGTGCGCTAGAAAATAAAAAGGCCAAATTGTAGGCCAGGCCCATGTAGCTAACCGAAATTAACATAAAATACATATATTAAAAGGGCTTGCCTAGAAAATAATACATGGGCCGAATTACTGGGTCAGACCCATGTAGCTAATAAAAGCATAGGAAAAAAATACATTAAAAAGGCCGAATTGTTGGGCTAGGTCCATGTAGAAAGTCGAATTGGACTGGGCTGATTCTTGTGCCACATCAGATTGCCATGTCGGATGCCTACGTGGCCTGGGGAGGCTGCTAGTGACCAAAACAAAACAATAGGCATATTTTGGTCGTAAACGTCTACGACCTTCTCACAGAGAAGGTCGTTAATTTCAGTTTACGACCACTAGCTTTTGAACTTCTGTTTTTGGTCACAAAAAGGTCGCAAATGAAAAACAATGACCTTTCAGTGACCAATAGTCAAGTTCACAAGTTGACATATTTCTTGTAGTGGCTACCTGTGAGGCTTTCGAGTGACATGGAGGAGTCGAGGTCTTGTTGCGGGAAACTAGCATCTTGGATGAGAAATTAAGAAGTGATTTGACAACAAAAAGGAGCGCAACAAGAGAGTCGATAGATTCATTTGTGTATCACCTATGTATGAATTGTTGAATTTTATTTTAGCTTGTGTTGAATTGTAGAACCATGTTTTGTTTTGATTGCTGAACCTATAACTTATGTAATGCTTGCCAATTAATAATTCACATACTTATATTTTTCTAGAACAATTCACATACTTATATGGTTATCATCATTCGGTCATTTCACCACTAATATAGTAATATGGGTAAACTTTATTAAAGGAACACTAGGAACTTTTCTGGCCCAACTTTTAGAGAGCTCCCACGGGTGGTGAGAATAACATATTTGGACAGATATAACAAATATTGGTGTACTGGGCTTATTTTTCTTTTGAAAAAAAAATCAAAAGTCACACTTTGAACTTTCATTTTTTTAAATAACTCCACCTGTTTATATGGAGTTATACTACATGTATTTAATGTTTAATGTTGATATATGTTAACATGTGAACTACGAAAAATATCGTAACTTTGATAATGGTGAACAGTACATCCATTGTTCATTATTAGAAATTCACAAATTTTGCTTTTTGTGTAGCTCAGATATCAGCGTATCATCGTGGAACATCATACACTTGTAGAATGCATCCATATGAACATATGTATAAAACGTATGATTTTTTTTCAGACTTCGAGCTATGGTTTTTGATATTTTTATAATTCAAACTCCAAAATGCCTCACTCGCAAAACCTAGCAAGATACACAGGAATACAATTGCTAAATTAGAAATAATAAGCAACCTTCCAAAAAGGTGCTATAATTTTGGGAAAATGTAACCCACTGTGTATGCACACACAGTGAAATTCCACCCAAAAGCAAGTTTGAACAGGTCCCCAAAACAAAGGAAAACTCAAATAAAATAATGGTAAAAGTAATCGGTTTGAGCACATGGTTAGCACGCACATGCACAATGCAATACAGTACAAACTCATACAACACAAATCATTATACCATTCATACATCAGAACAACAAACATCTAAGTTGCTTTATTTCACCCTTTACTAATATTGACCCCGGCTCCTACTAGTTCCAGCTAGCAACTTTGCATCAGTTATCATGTTGTTCTTTTTCCTGCACCTTCTTGCCAACCTCCAGTATCATATTGGCACCTGCAGAGCACCTGGCATCATATGGGGTCGGACGAGGATCGCCAGTGATGCTCATCTCAAAATCAGGGCATTTCAAACGTACTTCGCCAACGTGCATTCCTAAAAAGATAGGAGAGTGACTGGTGAATAAGTGCTTGGAAAACAATGTCTGAGAGCTACGGATGAGAGAAGATGGCACTAAATCAAAGAGCAGTTCCTGGTTATTGCTAGGCGAACACCTATTCAGTTCTTGACAAATGGAATGCAATGAAGTGAGTAGAGTTGATCTCTGATAGATCCTAAAATGACGCGATAGATGTCTTTGGTAACCATGGACCAAACCGTGACGTGCTGAATAAACCTAACACTTGAATAAACCCAACGCGCGTTTATAGATCTGACCACTTGAAAAACTCTTTTCCCAAGCATGCCAAGCTTAGTACACCATATATGGTAACATTTCAATGCATGATACTAACGACACACTATAGGGATTGGATTCAATAAACGCTAATCGAAAAGTACGTGGCGAGACCCATTTATATGAAATTCTTTATGACCGTGCATATAAGGTCCAAGAACCCAATGCTTGTCCATTTGGAAAATTAAAGAGATAAGAGTAAATGTATTTACACATACCATCTGCTGGTGACGGTACTACTGTGTATCTAGGGGCCATCCAATCGCAACCACAACAGATCTCACCAAGCTCCTGCATTGACAAGTGTCAAAAGTACATATGGCATTTTAGAATTTAATGCATCAGTTGAGCGCGAGGTTTCTTACCATGCATTTAACGCGTTGGGCGAGTGCCTCCTTCAAGTTCAATCCCATCCTCTTAGTGCTCTTGGTTTTGCCATCATCGCCAGAGAAAGTTAGATTGGCAACTTTCATTATATTTGAGTTAGGTTCATTATATTTCTCCATTATTGACAACACTTCTGTTGTCATCTTCTCTTTTGCATAAGGTTTAAACATGATGAGTAATGGAAATGTGGAACTCATATAAAAGTAAATTCTTGCCAAAATTTTCCATACTTCTAATGGACGATTTGTCCACAATTTAAAGTGAGGTACACGGTAGTTTAACACAGAACTTGGGGAAATGTATGGCTCCCAGCAAAACATGCCACAATGTTTGCCACAAAACAGTGACAATTCTACAAGTGATTATCAATCTAACGATGTTTAGATGTGTAAAATGGTAGAATACCAGTCTTAATTTTCTAAATGTCCATATCACATTGAGCACTTCCATCTTGAAGTATGAATTCCTTACGAAGCTGAAACAAAGAGGGGATGAATTCACATCAGATTCTCAACTAAAACAAAATATAAGAAAAATAAGCATCGTTTTTTTTCGTGAAACGAAAGAGAAGACATATAACATACAATAGAATCCCGTATTTCTGAATCTCTAGCACGGAATCACGAATCTGATCATTGCTATTCTCAGCGACGCCACCTTCAATGAAATTAAGAACACATAGGTTAAAAAGTTGGAGGACCAATAACCAATAATAGGGAAAACAAGCTGTCTTGCGATCACAACCTTCCATGATTTGGCATTCCAAAGCAGCATCCTTCATTACATCATCACCACGTGGTGCCTAATACAACAAACCATTTATTCAAATGCCCTACATCTATGTTACTCACAATAATATAGGGTGCATGGGAAAACAAAAATGAAAGAAAAGTGCAACAGCCTATATATACACATGGTGGCTAAACTAAGCGAGCGTGCAAATCCTCTAATCGTACGCCCTGGCTCGTTGGAGCCGTTGAGAACTGGCCAATCAAATTGAATTAAATCCTAATCCTAACCTATTAGTGTATCTGACCTTCTTGACAAGTATAAGGGCCTCCTCCTTATAACAGCAAGTATAATAGTCCCACTTAGCCGACTACAAGTCATTCCACCTCAGCAAAATACTGATCTGAAGGGGAGTAAAGGCAGGAGAGAGAAGGGAGCGAGCGCTTGACGAAGCGCTCGGCTGTAGCACAAGACGCGAGGAAGTTCAGCCCGCATGCAGCCCTGAAGCCAGCGCTAGTGCCGCTGCTCCCGATTCCCTGTGCCTCACCTCACCATTCAATCAACTTATTCTAGTCAGCCAGCAGCTCACAATCTCACATAGAGCCAGCCTTATTACACGAGACGTCTTTTACAGCCAGCAGCGGGCGATTCTATTAGCCATGCTCTAAGTAGATTCAGGTCTTACTCGCTAAGCGGTATGGGACAAAACTGATTGTATTGTGTGCTCGCACGCGTGGGAAAAAATTGAGCCAAAGTAGTCGGCCGCAGGATCTACCGCAAAAGAAAGTTGTATCTTCACCACTACACGCATGCATGTCTTTTCCCTGAAGGCATCACATACGCATCACCGGCGGCCCGAACGCGACGGCAACGGGAACAACAGAGTTTTGCAGTTGTCACCACACCTTTATTGCAGCTCTCGAAGGCGACGACGACAACAACGACGGCCAGGGCGACGGTAACGAGAATTTGCAGCCGTCAGTGCCTTTCTTTTAGCAGCTCGGCCACCGGCCTGCCGTCACCGCACCAGCCGTAGTATGGGTCAGCTTTCAGCAGCTCGGCCACCGGCCTGCCGTCACCGCACCAACGTAGTACGGGTCAGCTTCCATCCCTTCCCTACCAGCGCAAGCCTCGGCCAAAACTGCAAGGAAATTCTACCACCACCCCGACCCCGCGCCCGCGCACGAACGACCAGAGAGAGAGAGAGAGACGCGAACCGCTCACCTGCTGCGCGACGGCGCGTTGCTTGTCCGGCGCCACGTAGCGCCCGCCCTGGGTGGCGCCGAAGACCGCCCCACGCGGAAGAGCGAGATTGACGAGGTGCTCCACGAGCATCTTCACGGCGTCCTCCACTGGCACCACCTCCTCCTCCGGCAGCTCCTCCCCTGCTCCCCTTCTGCCGCCCGACATGCCGCCCTGAGCCCCTGACCCGACACTTCGCCTCCGCCGACTGAACAGATCTCTAGGTTTCGGGCTTGGGAATCTGTGTGGCTTTGCGGCGGCTGGCTGGCTGGCCGTGGGTGGATCGAGGGTTTTTGTAGATGGAGAGGGCAAGAAGCAGTGTGGTGCGGTGGTGGGTGGACGGTGGGTGGCCAAAGCTGAAAACGGGAAGGCAAGCGCGAAGGAACGTGACGGTGGCTGTCCAAGCGGAAACAGTATGGGCCAGGTTGATCATCCACCGTCCATTTCGATATCACCAACTCATCGTGGATCTTATCATTAATTTTCATACAAAAATACAGATTTTCTTTATAGATAACAACACACTAAAATTGGACAATAAATATAGTATATTTATAAACAGCCATGAAATCTTACAGAAATCATGATACGCCAGTTGTGATAGAAGATTTGCGTAATGTACTAAAAGGAAAATATATTACAATTGAGTCATTAGGGTTTCCGCATACACCGGATTCATCAAGACACCGGTAGCCTCCACGGTCCCGCACATGCTACACCTCCACTGCACGCTTCTGATCCTTGTGGTTCCTTTTGGTGGCGTGATATCATGAAACTTTGCCCTAACTTTCTTGAATTCTCAAGGGTGGGAATTCAATGCGGCTCCATGACTCTTGTTTGGAAGGACCTTTGGCATGATAATATTCTTTCAGTTAAAAATTTCTTGGGCATCACGTCTTTGAATGAGGCGTTTCACCTACCACTGTCAATACAAGCTCACAAGGAGGTATGTGGTATTCAAGCCAACACAACCCATATTGCACCTGATTCTTCTACACATGAAAAATGTCGCTATGTCTAGGGTGTAGTGGATTTAAATCGAGTAATTTCTTGGGCATCACGTCTTCGGAGGAGGCGTTTCACCTACCACTGTCCATACAAGCTCATGAGGAGGTACGTGATCTTCAAGCTAGCACAACCCATATTGCACATGATTCTTCTACACAGGAAAATGTCGCTATGTCTAGAGTGTAGTGGATTTAAATCGAGTAATTGCTTGGGCATCACGTCTTTGGAGAAGACGCTTCACCTACCACTATCCGTACAAGCTCATGAAGACGTGACACATTGCACCTGATTCTTCTACACATGAAAAATATCGCTTTGTCTAGGGTGTCGTGGATTTAAATCGAGTAATTTCGTGGGCATCACGTCTTTGGAGGAGGCGTTTCACCTACCACTGTCCATACAAGCTCATAAGGAGGTACGTGGTCTTCAAGCTAACACAACCCACATTACACCTGATACTTATACGCACAGCAAATAATGGCACTATGTCTAGGGTGTAGTGGAGTTTAAATTGAGTCGATATTATGCATTCTACTTCAGAAACACCCAACCTCATCATGCGTATTAATGGATTTGGAAATCAAAGTGTGCCATGAAGATCGAGGTGTTTGGTTGACTGCTTCTTTTTGATAGGCTGGACAAACACAACATGCTTAAAGAGACGCCACTATAATCATTGTTTTCTTTGTGAAGCACCCATCAAAGAGACCATTCGTCACATGATATTCACTTGCTCATTTAGTCAAAGTTGCTCGTACTTGGTATTTTTTAGCACCCTTCGGTCACGAGGTTTCAAAAAATCATCCAAGAAAAAACTCTATTAAGCATAGTGCATTTTTCGTCCCTCAACTTATCGCGAAGTGTGGCTTTCGTCTCTGAACCTTTTTGTTGTTGTAACCTTCGTCCCTCAACTCTTAATTCAGGTATAGTTAGTCCATAACAACGGTATTCCTTGGTCAAAACCGGTTTTGACCTGATGTGTCACGGTTTTGACCACATCTTGGTGCAACCTTTGTCCCACAACTCGTAATATCGGGTAAAATTAGTTCCTAACAAGAGTATTCCTCCACCAAATCCGGTTTTGCCTTTTCATGGCACAATTTTGATCACGTCATCACTGTAAGGTGGAATAGAACCACATTCCATCTATCTCTAATCCTCCCCCCTTCTCTCTCTCCCTCTCTCTCTCTCTATCTATCTATCTATCTATCTATCCATCGCTCTCTCTCTCTAGTTCATTCCTAGATGACCCCCTTTCCCCTCTTTTCGTCTCTTGCCTTGCTCTTCCTCTCTCGCGAGCTAACTACCACCTCTACCGAATCCTCCCATCATCGGTCCAATCGGTGGTGGTGATCATGATGCATTGCCTTGAATGCCCCTATGCCATCGTATGGTGGTGCTTTGGCCAAAACCATGTTACATAAGGTCGAATCGGGTTTGATCAAGGAATACAACTGTCGGGGACTAACTATACCTGGTATTAAGAGTCGAGAGACTAAGGTTGCAACCAAAAAAATGTTCAAGGACGAAAGTCGCACGTCACGATAAGTTGAGGGACAAAAAATGCACTATACTGAAAACTATTTGTGCGGGAGGCCCATGTTTCTGAAAAAATGGCTGCTTCCCAGAGTCTTTGGAAAGAAAGAAACAACAATCATCTTAGAGGGGTTCGGCCAAGAATCAACTCTTGGGTTGCAAGACTAAAAGAGGATCTCACCTTACTAGCCTATAGGGTCAAAGTAGCTCATGAACCTTTCCTCTCTCAAAGAAGCTCATAAACCTTTCATATCTGCTTTTGCGGCCTCCATTCACTAGAACAACTAGTTTGTTGTTAGTTTGCTATTAGCTTTTGCCTTCTGACTTTTTTCTTTCTTTTTCCGGCATACCCAAAGTGGCATGTATTGCCATGTAAATATGTACAAATTTGATTAATTTATTCAATATAAAAATACACTTGGAGCCTCTCCTACTCTTTCAGGTAAAAAAATATTGCTAGCCTCTGACATAGGAGCATGATGCTTGCCAAAACTGGAAGGGGCAGATGTTGAAGCGGAAACGGTAACAGTGTGTTTGGCGAGGTCCACCATCCACCGTCCCTTTCACTGTTGGTCCTATAATTAATAAAATCATTATTGTTTTTCCACCATGGGCCCGAGTCGGCTAAGCCCCCTCCCCCCCGCCCTCCTTGCTTGGGCGGCAAGGCAAGTGGAGCAGGGAGTCCTAGTAGGACTAGGACTCTGCCCCCAAGTTGGTCGACCCACTTGGACCCTCCGCCTATGTATAGGTGGGGAGGGGCACACCAAGGGACACACCAAGCCCCTCGGCTGACCCCCTCCCTTGCTAACCGCCGCCCACCTCTCTCCATCTTCATCTGATCTACATCGGTTCAATGCTAGGCCGCTTCTCCCTGTAGTTTCTTATTGCAGTTCTTCACGCTAGCTTCATGGAGTGTCACAGTGCTGCTAGATCGGTACGTTGGATACCTTTTTTAGGACTGGTGACAGTGGGAAAGGCTCCCACTGACATTCTTTCTCTTTTTATTAATATATGTCAAGCGTCGACTATACAAATATTTATAGTGGTGGTTAGAGCAGCAAGTCTTAGTTCATATAAGATTTAAGCGAAGCATAGAGAGCAATTCTAGCAAGTCATGACATAATTTTGGCTCTCTCAAATAGGTGTGTCCAGAAAGGATTGATAACTTAAAACACAAAATAAAACAAGCAATGACACATATCATACAAGATGCTCCAAGCAAAACACATATCATCTGACGAATAAAAATATAGTCTCGAGTAAAATACCGATAGTTGTTGGAAGAAAGCGGGGATGCCACTCGGGGGCATCCCCAAGCTTAGTTGGTTGCTCATTATTGGATAATATCTTGGGATGCTGGGGCATCCCCAAGCTTAGGCTCTTACATCCTTCCTTCATCCATCGTAAGATAACCCAAAACTTGAAAACTTCAATTACACAAAACTCAACAAAGCCTTCGTGAGATCCGTTAGTATAAAAATAATAAATCACTACTATAAGTGTTGTATCAAACCAACTCATATTTTGTTTATGTATTATATCTAGTATATTCCAACTTTTCTATGGCAAAAACTCATCAAAGAAAACCATAGAGCCATCAAAATAAGCACACAACACAAAGAAAACAGAATCTGTCAAAACAGAACAGTCTAGAGAAATCTGACTATTTCGAATACTTCTGTAACTCCAAAAACTCTAAAAAATTAGGACTACCTGAAAATTTTGTATATTGATCTACTGCAATTGGAATGGGTATTTTATCGCTCTCTGGTAAAAAATGAAAATTAATGTCGTGAGCGCAAAACTTTCTGTTTTTTTCAGCAAGATCAAACAACTATTGCCCAAGAAGATCCTAAAGGCTTTACTTGGCACAAACACTAATTAAAACAAAAAAACACAATTATCAAAGTATCATAATTGTGCTAACACTCAAGAACGGAAAGCAAAAAGCAAAAATAAATTTTATTCATTGGGTTGCCTCCCAACAAGTGCTATAGTTTTACGCCCTTAGCTAGGCATAATTTTTATTGATGCTCACGAGGAGTATAATAATTGAAACACAAAGAGAGCATCATAAAACATGTGACGAACACATTTAAGTCTAACATACTTCCTATGCATAGGAATTTATAGGAAAACAAATTAGCAAGACAAGCAAGATCTAGCATATGCATGGAAGAAAACAATAGCAATCTCAACATGAAGAGAGGTAATTTAGTAACATGAAAATTTCTACAAGCATATTTTCCCCTCTCATAATAATTATATGTAGGATCATAATCAAATGCAACAATATAACTTTCCCATAAAATATTCTCTTCATGATCCACATGCATGCAAAGCTGACACTCATCCAAAATAGTGGGATCATCATCAAATAAAGTCATGACCTCTCCAAGCCCTCTTTTATGAAATATTTCATAAGATTGATTATTCTCCAAAGTAGTGGGATCTTTATCACCTAGATTTGACTCTCTTCCAAACCCACTTTCAATATTATAGCAAGCATATTCATCATGAGGTTTAAATAAAATTTCAAGATCATAAGAATCATCACCCCAATCATGATGATTGCAATAAGTAGTGGACATATCAAAATTAGCATCCCCAAGCTTGGGGTTTTGCATATTATTAGAACAATTGACATTAATAGAATTTATAGTAAAATTATTGCAATCATGCTTTTCATTCAAGGAGCTATCATGAATCACTTCATAAATTTCTTCATGACAATTTTCAGATTCACGATTCTCAAATAAAATTTCATAAATATAATCAAGTGCACTCAACTCCTAGCAATTGGTTCAACATAATCAGATCTTTTGAAAAGATTAGCAGGTGGATGAGGATTCATATCAATAGATTTTTAGCAAGCGAAGATGCAAGAAAATGGAAGGCACATGGTAACACAAGCAAAGGTAGCAAAAAAGATTGCACACAAAAACAGATTTTGCAAGAAAAGGCGAACAGAAAAGAGAGGCGAATAAAATGACAAATTTTTGTGAAGTGGGGGAGAGGAAAACGAGAGGCAAATGGTGAATAATGTAAATTGCAAGGAGATGAGATTTATCATTAGGACCCTGGTTATGTTGAAGATCCTCCCCGGAAACGGCGCTAGAAAGGCACGTGGCCGGGAGACTATATTGACTTGATCCTCCCCGGCAATGGCGCCAGAAATTCTCCTTGATGGCAGCTGGAACTATGTCGGTATTTTCCCTGAGAGGGAGGGATGATGCAGCACAGCGGCAGTAGGTATTTCCCTCAGTTATGAAACCAAGGTCATCGAACCAGTAGGAGAACCAAGCAACACAAGGTAAACAACCCCTGCACACAAATAACAACACCTCGCAACCCGACGTGTTAAAGGGGTTGTCAATCCCTTTCGTGTAACGGCGCCAGAAATTGGTGCGTGACGGTAAAAAGATTGTAATATATGGGATAAATAGATCGCAAATAAAATAAAGTGTAGCAAAGTATTTTTGTATTTTTGGTTCAATAGATCTGAAAATAAAAGCAATGAAAAAGTAGAACACAAAGGCAAATATATGAGAAATAAGACCCGGGGGCCGTAGGTTTCACTAGTGGCTTCTCTCAAGAAAATAGCAAATGGTGGGTAAACAAATTACTTTAGGGCAATTGATAGAACTTCAAATAATTATGACGATATCCAGGCAATGATCATTACATAGGCATCACGTCCAAGATTAGTAGACCGACTCTTGCCTGCATCTACTACTATTACTCCAGACATCGACCGCTATCCAGGATTCATCTAGTGTATTAAGTTCATGGAAAAACGGAGTAATGCAATAAGAATGATGGCATGATGTAGACAAGATCTGTTTATCTATATGGCGGTAGATATAGATCTCGTCTTTTTATCCTTAGTAGCAACAATACATACGTGTCGGTTCCCTTTCTGTCACTAGGATCAGGCACTGTAAGATTGAACCCACTACCGGGCGCCTCTTCCCATTGCAAGATAAATAAATCGAGTTGGCCAGGCAAAACCCAAATATCGGAGAAGAAATACGAGGCTATAAGAGATCATGCATAAAAGAGATCAAAGAAACTCAAATAGTTTCATCGATATAAACACGTAGAACTGATCATAAACTCGAAGTTCACCGATGCCAACAAACAAACCGCAAAAGAGTTACATCATATGTTTCTCCAAGAGACCATTGTATTGAGGATCAAGAGAGAGAGAGAGAGATGAAGCCATCTAGCTACTAACTACAAACCCGAAGGTCTACAAAGAACTACTGACTCATCATCGGAGAGGCACCAATGGAAGTGGTGAACCCCTCCGTGACGGTGTTTAGATTGGATCTGGTGTTTCTGGACTCTGCGGCGGCTGGATGAATATTTCGTTGACTTCCTTAGGGTTTTGGGAATATTTGGGTATTTATAGGGCAAAGAGGCGGTCCGGGGGGCACCCGAGGTGGGCACAACCCACTGGGGCACGCCAGGGCCTCCTGGCGCGCCCTGGTGGGTTGTGCCCCCTCGGGGCACCCCCAGGTGCAACCAGGGCCAATCTGCTTCCTTTTGGCCCATAAAAAATCATCGTAAAGTTTCATGCCAATTGGACTCCGTTTGATATTGATTCCCTGCCATGTAAAAATATGGAAAAAACAGCAACTGGCACCCGACACTATGTCAATAGGTTAGTACCAAAAAATGATATAAAATGATTATAAAACATCCAAGATTGGTAATAAAAGGATGGAACAATCAAAAATTATAGATACATTGGAGACGTATCACAAGCGACTAAGGAGTTAGACACGAGGTGATGTATTACGGAATGAGTAAAGAGACATACCGGTAACGAGATTGAACTAGGTATGAAGATACCGATGATCGAATCTCGGGCAAGTAAACATACCGATGGACAAAGGGAATTACGTATGTTGTCATAACGATTCGACAGATAAAGATCTTCGTAGAATATATAGGAGCCAATATGGGCATCCAGGTTCTGCTATTGGTTATTGACCGGAGAGGTTTCTCGTACATGTCTACATAGTTCTCGAACCTTTAGGGTCCCACGCTTAACGTTCGATGACGATATAGTATTATATGAGTTATGTGGTTTGCTGACCGAATGTTGTTCGGAGTCCCAGATGAGATCATGGACATGACGAGGAGTCTCGAAATGGTCGAGAGGTAAAGATTGATATATATATATATATATATATATATGACGATGGTATTTGGACACCGGAAGTGTTTCGGAGGGTACTGGGTACTTATTGGGTCACCGGAAGGGGTTTCGGGCACCCCCGGCAAAAGATATGGGCCTTATGGGCCAAGAGGGGAAATGCACCAGCCACAAGGGGCTTGTGCGCCCCCCATATAGGATGGCCTAAGGAGGAGAAGGAAAGGGGAGAAGGGAAAGGAAAGTGTGGATTAGGATTCCCACTTCCTTCCCTCTTTCCTTCCCCTTGAGAAAACATGGCAGGGGTCGCAAGGCAAGGCAGGGCCCCTAGTGGGCCGGCGGCCAGCCCTAGGGAGCGCCCTGGCCTCTTCCCTCCCCCTCCCACCTATATATATGTGGGGAGGGGTGCCTAGCACACCCTAGACAATTGTTAGCCGTGTGCGGCGCCCCCCTCCACCGTTTACACCCCGGTCATATTTTCGTAGTGCTTAGGCGAAGCCCCGCGGAGATCACTTCACCATCACCGTCATCACGCCATCATGCTGATGGAACTCATCTACTAGCTCGACGTCTTGCTGGATCAAGAAGGCGAGGGACGTCACCGAGCTAAACATGTGCAGAACGTGGAGGTGTCGTGCGTTCAGTACTTGATCGGTTGAAGCGTGAAGAAGTTCGACTACATCAACCGTGTTGTGAAACGCTTCCGCTTATGATCTACGAGGGTACGTAGACACACTCTCCCCCTCGTTGTTATGCATATCCATGGATAGATAATTGAGTGTGCATAGATTTTTTTTGTTTTCCATGCAACGATTCCCAACAAGCGCCATATTATCCAACTGTATTTCATCTAACACAATTTTACACCACACAATATTCTCAATTTACGCACAGTGTTATCCCATGTACTTCGACCCCCCCCCCTGACAGGCTGTTCACACACTCCATTACCTCGTTCATCTCATCCATGCAGTTTAAGGAGTTCAGGAACATGGGCAGTATTCGAGAGCGTATCTGCTTGACTCAGAAGAAATCAATCCATCTTGGACCCCAGCAGTTTCATTCATCTCACCATCCATTGACTGTGCGCCAGCATCTCTAGCTCGTAAGACAACCCTGCCGTCAAACAAGGGACTAATCTGCCCAAACACAAAAGCAATAACCATTCAGATCTGTTCTTAGGTGAGCACAGAGGAAAAATCACCAACCCAAAGCATTGCCATCCAAACCCAAAACAACCCCGCAAGTGTATGGAGTACACACCAAATCAGATCTGATGCAACATTACCATGCATCGAGAGCACTCTTTGAAGAACTCTAGGACATCCATGGCGAAAGCACCTTTGTTTATGGTGTGCTAAGGGGTTAACGGGCCGAACACACATGCCTGCCTGCCAGCCGTCTAGCACTAGTAGTTACCAGTATCTCCCCGTGGGCCCATCCAATTGATTCATTGATGTACTGGGTCATATTCAAAACAGCCCACGCAGAACATCATGTTCATCCAAGCACCGGCCTAAACAGGGTCCCACGTACAAATCAAGAACACCAAAGAATGGCTCGATGTATTCCTACAAAATTGCTAGCATATATCACTCAAAAGCCAGAAGCCACGGATCCCAAGGTAACAATCATCGACCAGGATTATGGCCTCCAGGCAGCTCGGCCTCCAAAACGCTCTACTCTATAATAAGATCTTATATAATGGGATAGAGGGAGTGTTTACTACATCATTGTGCAATTGCAGTTTAGTTCCTAATATTAACTTGGTGCTTGTAGGTACATATGTCATTGGTAAAGATCCACGCTTCGACCCTTTTTGTGTATGGGGCAATGAGATATTCATGAACCAACATGAGATGAGGAAACTAATAAAGATTGTTAGTAAAATGGGTCAAAAGATAGCAAATAAACTATTCGTTTACAATTTATCCAAGACAAAGGTGAACTGGAGGATGGTAAGTAAGAACTTTGTAGCCTTCTTTCGCTACCCATAATGAGTTGTTAGATGACAATGTCTATTTTTTCTTTGCTGTGGTTTCCAAAGCAGGTTACCCAAGATTAACTCTTAAAATACATGATTGGTGGAAATGCAAAGGTTAAAGTATTTGTACCAGAAGACAATTACTATCTAGAAGTCCTCATGAAGATAGTGAAGGATGGACGGTCGGTCATCACAAGGGACTGGACTAGAGTCGTGCGTGCATTCGGCATGGAGGAGGGCACAATATGGACACTGTGCTTCACCTTGTTCAGCAACCAGAATGTCTTTTGCCTCTTTCTTTACCTTCTTTAATACAAGTATATTACCCTGGTTTATCATTCTGTATTTGGTGCTTATGTAATAATTATTATTTTGATGTAATTCTTGAAAATATGTACGTGTCAATTGAATAATGCATTGGTGTTTGAACTTGATGGATATGAATAAAGTTATTGTCTACTTTCCAATTCAAATTGTGTTCAATTTTAAATTGCAACGATTAAATTAGGGATGAAAATAGCTCTGCAGGTCATTACGCCGCACACGGTGTGTGATGTACCTCATAATACGACACGGTCCATAGAGAGAAAACATGTGCCACCAAGCACACAATTGCCATTTGCAAAGCGTGTGTGATGTCAGACAATATCACAAACACTAAATGTTTGTGATAGTCGCCTTATCATACACGATTTACAATTATGAACTGTTTGTGATGTCGTACGCATCGTCAATGTTTCACCACAAAATAACGTGTGCGATAGTTATTCCATACAACACTAGTACAATAGTCGGACATTTCATAAACTCATACGACACACGTATGATGATTAACTTATCTTCTCAATTGCATATATTGCATACGCTTCGGGAAAAGTAAATGTCTGTGATAGTCTCCTTATCATACATGCTTTACAACCATGAACTATTTGTGATGGGGAGCACGTCGTAAACGTTGCACCACAGAATACCATGTGCGATGGTAATGCCAACCTGCACGAGCATCAATGATGGAGCGTTGGGATATTCAATATATCACAAACAGTTGTGCGAGGACTTGCATTTGGGATATGCGTGTGTATCGCATACGCTTAGTTCTGCAAAACGTATGCATTCCTATTGCCTATCACCGACGGTTTCTGGGTCGTGTGGGAAGGACCCCCCATGCACACACAGGCAAGTCAACGATTTAAAACTCTGTCACAGAAAGGGGATAAAAACC